>NC_053401.1:6731301-7442134 GCF_016859285.1 Xiphias gladius
TCCCCATGTGCAACCACACAGTGTACCTCAACAATTTCTCCTCAATAAATTGGCTAAAATCATGTGACTTGTTTGTTTGTTTTCTTCCTTACAGGGTTTGGTCTCTGCAGATTTAATAATTCTGTTAGATTGGATTGTTTACCTCCCTGTTGCCACCAGAGGGCGACGAAACCCCTGAAAACATTTTCTATTTATTACTTTTAGAAACAGAAATATCCAGCTTGAGAAAGACAAAAAAAAGCAGTAGATGGCTAGAAATAATAATAAAAAAAACAAAAAAGGCATATAAAGCCAGGGGTCATTGGTTCTTGTTTTATCTGTTTGAACATAAATCTTGTAAATATCCACACTGAACATTATAAACATGCTTTACAGAATAATTGTGCAGTATCTTAAATGATAGTTCTTTGATTTTACTAATTAGATATCTATTAAATTTGTACAAATTCTAAATACTTTCAGATATGAGTGAAACTTTTGACAACTGAACATACTTAACCTTACTGCCACTATTTGAAATATTACATCCCCTTTTTATTACAAATGATTTAGAACGAGCCAATAATCAACATGTGATTGTAAACGTTTCTCTAATTTGTCCACGTAAATTAACAGGTATAGTATGTCTACAGACACTTAGATATGCAGATCTTTAATTTACTTGCCAGATAAATACGTTTTTTTTTTTTTTGCATTGTATATAGTATAAAGTTCTTATTAATCATTCAGGATATAATTTAAGTTTGTCATTTAATGTGTGAAAAAATGTTAAAATGAAAGAACTTATTCTAGACCTTGTTGATAAAAGTGACAAAACGGACAAAAACATAATCCAAAATGTATGTGTACATCAGAAATAATAATCGAGTTACTTTGTCCCTAAGGGGAAACAAAAATGCAATAACATGAACACATTGTATGAATACAAAATGGAAATTGACAAAAAACGAGTAACCGAGTTAAAATAATTTAAAAATAAGGTTAATTATAAATTAAAAATATATCGTTAATCATGATGATGATAATAATAATAATAGTTAAGTTCAAGTCAACTCAATAGAAGATACAACGAAGTAAAAATTAAAATAAATAAATTATTAACAAAATATAGAGATATACTTCACTAAAACATAAAGTTTTCACATATACTTCTTTGATTTTCATGTAATAAAATTTAATTTTGAATTGAGGGAAAAGTGGTTTCTCATTTGATGATCTGCAACATTAATAACAAAATCAGGATATTGATGAATATATAATTAAAGTTTAGCGATATATAATAATAATCATCCTCATCACCATCATCTTACTCTTAGTATTTGACATTAGTGTTAGTATTACTTTCTTTACGCAGCCCTGCAAAGCGATTTGATTTGCGTCATGACGCAAGGGGCCACGTCGTATCATCGCGGACGAACCAACCGGGAAGTGTCTCGGGAACCGCTGCTGAGGATGTTTACATTTAGCTTAACGCTCGTACGACAGTAAGTGATTGTTTACCGCTTTCATTTCCCCTCTATACGTTCAGGGCAGTTGACCAGGAAGGACCTGGTAACGTTAGTGTATTTGACATCGGCTGTGTGTGCTGCCAGTCGTCAGAGAAGCATGGCGGCCGAACCCGAACCTGAGGCTGAACGGAAACAGGACTCGACTATCTTCAGGCGTGGACGGCGTCTGCCGGTCTCCTTAGTTTAGAACGACTACTTTGTTGTCCCCGGTAAAAACAGATTCACACCTTTTAAACTAATTCAATGCCATTGCTATGTTTTCCCACAGTGGGGAAACACGGTACAACAGGGAAAAGCTGCTGCAAGGTACGTTCACTTCGGAACATTTCCTCTAAACTCGGAAAGCTGCACCTCAGCATGAATTCAGCTGCACAGGCCTCGATTAAAAAAATGTGTGTTAGAGCATTGAAACATTCTCACATTGTTACACTTTAAAGGCAAACATTGTACTTTCTGATCCACTATATTTATTTCACAGCTGAAGTTGTTAGTTACTTTTCAAATCAATATTTAACACACACACACACACACGCACACACACGCACACACACGCACACACACACACACACACACACACACACAAAACATATGATACACTTCTAAAATACAGCACATTGTTGCAGATTAAACCAGTGGTTCACGACCTTTTTGGCTTGTGCCCCCTTATATTAAAAAAAAACAAAAAAAACAAACCAAAACATTCATCTTCAGCGGATCATTTAAATAAATGTCCGAGGCCAAAGAGGATTTATCTTGTGACCCTTTGGAGGGGCTCGGCCTGTAGGTTGGACGCCACTTGACTAAACTAAACTAACTGTGTATAAAGTAGTTCAAAGTGGCTCCAACTTACAGCAGTAGAATACAGCCTGCACATTGATGCATTAGTATTAACAATCTAATAACGTGATACGTGGTATATATCAGTTCACTCGGGACATTCTGCCAAATGAGTACTTCTACTTTTGATACTGTAGGTACATTATTTTATGACAATACTTCCGCAGTTCTTCTTAAATAGGATTTTGAATCCAGGACTTTTACTTGTAATTGTTTTCGATTGTTGTATTGATACTTATACTTAAGTAAAGAATCCGAGTACTTCTTCCACCACTTCCACCGCTTTGCTGCAGTTTTCACGTTGAGGTGTAGTTTTTTTTTTTTTTTCTACGTTGATCTGTGCAACTTGCTCTACAGTCCACTCTACAGATACCGTATCCTGACCGCGCAGACTGAAAACACCACCCTCTGTGCTTCTAGGTCAAGGCGTGGACACTCCCCTGTCAGAGACGGGTGCGCAGCAGGGCGAAGCAGCGGGACGATACCTCAAAGACATCACGTTCAACCGCGTGTTTGCCAGTAACTTACAACGGGCTGTGCAGGTAAGACAGACCCGTACAATTTTTGACTCTGGGCAGTGTAGTCGGGGTATTGGGGGGGGAAAAATGACCGTGACAGAAGCAGCTGACAACTGGGCCATAGCAAGTACCATCTGGATGTCACAAATATTAGGAGACAGTGAAAGAAAAATCACTGCCCTCCTGCCACTGGTTTAACAGATGCTTTGTTCTGTGTCTGTGTAGTGCTGTTGGTATTTTAAAGAATAAAACTCGTCATACTCTATAAAAGTATTACACAAGTAACAATCAATTGTTTTCTTCTAATAAAGTATTACCTGTGTATCTAGAGCCCGATATGTCCTTTTCCTCTGTGCCCTAGAGCTCCATTGTTGTCCAAAAAAGAACTGTGGAAAAACTCAACAATGAGACACACGGTTACACTGGGTGACACACACCTCAATTTGTTTATGACTTAGTTTCGTCCCGCAGCTGGAAAGGCTCACTACGCTCACTTTCAGCAATGTCTGCTGGAAAACTACGGCTCCCGGCTGCTATTCTCTTAAACCTCGTGTCCCCAGTTATGAGATTTCACTTCAGTTTAAGAATTGCACGGTCGGGGTAAAACAAACAAAAAAAAAAGAATAAAACAGCCTCAAATCTGGATGAACGGAAGACAGCACTGAGTCTTAATTAGTCCAGCTTGATCCAGTCATTTATCTGATTTACATTCGTATTTACTGACATCTCAGCATAAAGTGTTTATTTCTACACCACCGTTGTGCGCCAGCCTTACATCAGTGACTTTTTTTTTTTTTTTTTTTTTTAGTAAAATGATTCCAGACCTGCTAAACGTCCTCCAGCAACACCTCACTCATTTTTTCCTTTTTTAATGAAGAATCACAATCTTAACAAAACCCTCGTGTGATCATTTGCCTCTATAGCCCTCTGTCATTATGCAGTGATACTAGCAGTACAGGTTAGCGGCGCTCAGGGCCGGTTTCCGTCATCAGTACATTTGTTGCATCAGTGACAAAGGATTTTGTCAACATCAACCAACAATTAGTTTATAGGTGGTGCTGAGCACCGAGATACAAAGGAAGCTCTGTGATCGGACCTGAGCAGAATGACGGTTGCTTTTACTTAAACTGGAACCACAACATTTTATTTTGGAGGTTTCTCAGCACGCCCCAGTGTCACGGTTGGAGCTTCAAAATCTCCACATTTGTCTATAAATAGGAGGTAAAGGTGTGTCGCTTGGCTCTTCCTTAGTTGTAAAAAAGAACAAATGCTAAAGTTTTCCATCAGGAACAATTATTTCGGTCAAACCCATAAAATGTCATTGTTGTTTTCTCCTGCTTGTGAAGAAAAAGTGAGAAACAGGATGCATGTGAATGAGTTCCAGATATGAAATAGTTGTGTGAACGCTCATGTCTCTGTGCGCTTTGACTCACCGATGCTGACAATGAATTCATGATATTTCAATTTTTCCCTGGCAGATTCTTTCGTCACTTATAAATACATCGAGTCAAGTAATTTCCAGATTACATTTCCTCCCGCAGACAGCTGAAATAATTGTGAGGAACAACACTCACTGTTCTGGCATGGAGATGGTTTTGGAGCCATTACTCAGAGAGAGGGTAAGCTCTGTTGGCTTTGTACTACGTCCGCATATCGCAGCATTACATGTAGCCGTAGTCGGAGTTTCCTGTCTGAGCTCTCAAAACGCGGTTTTGTCGTCCGTGCAGGGTTTCGGCGTCGCTGAGGGGCGTCCCAAAGAGGATCTGAAGAACATGGCCAACGCTGCCGGCCAGTCGTGTGGTGACTACACGCCGCCAGGAGGAGAGACTTTAGACCAGGTGAGTCAGACAAAGTCGGGATTCGTCATTTGGATACTCATTTAGTCGCTGTCTGAAAGCTGAAAACAGACGCTTGGAACCTCAAGCTCGGCAGCGCCATGCAGTGTTCATTTTGGGACACTGCATTTGAAAACTCAGTTTCTGGATGGATAAGCCTCAATGTAGTAACTTTTTTTTTTATTCCTGTTTGATAGCAATCATTTATCTTCAAAATGTCAACTTTTCATCACATAAGAAAAACGGCCTCGTGTTAAGCTTTGTGACAGTGTATATTTTAGGAAATTCAATGGATTTTTAGAGTCTTATATCAGCTTCAAAGGAGCAATTAGCCTCAGTTTATGTGAAGGTTATAAAATCACCAAATGTGGAGGTACGTGGTTTTCAGTGGACGCCGACAATGAGTGTTTGCTAATGCCGCTGTTCTAAACGCCGACAATTGTCTCACTAAAAACGGTTGTTTTTCTACAAAATGACAGAAAAGAGCTACAAATATCCTTTTTAGAATTTTTCAGACCTTTTCAAATGTCTCGTTATGTTCAGTGAACAGTTCAAAACCCAAAGGTATTCAATTTGCAATGGGAGACGGTGAAGAAAAGCAGCAAATCCTCTCTGGACCAGCTGCAACCAGCAAACTTTGAGCACTTTTGCTTGGGAGAATAAGAGTTGCAGATTAATCAGTTAATCATTTCCGCTCCAATTTCCTCATATATAGTCTGTACAACGACAAAAAAATATAAAGAAAAACCTTAGCTGACAGAAAACAGTTTTTTGACTCCCTGCCATTTGCTGATAGTCGCCGCGGGGTCTCGAACCTGCTGGGGTTGAGGAATCTCTTTGATCTCTCAGCTCTGGATCATGTCACCTTGCTTCCAGGTGAAGCTGCGATTCAAAAAATTCCTCAAAGTCCTTTTCAAGCAAATGTTGGAGGAACGGGGCTCGTCAGGGCCGGATGCCCCCGCGGGAGCATCAGCAGCTGCCTCGGCCATCGCTCCTGGTTCTTCGGCCGACGACGGTCTGCGGGGACTGTCGGTCCACGCTCTGGTCGTGAGCCACGGCGCCTACATCCGCGTGGCCGTCAGGCACCTTGTAGAGGACCTGAAGTGCTCTCTGCCTCCAGGGGTGAAGATGTCCCAGCTGTCTGCACCCTGCCCGAACACCGGCATCAGCCGCTTCGTTCTCACTCTGAGCCGGTCCGAGTCCGGCCCCGTCCTCTCCGCTGCCCGATGTGTTTTCACCAACAGAAAGGACCACCTGGAAAACCTCACAGCTGCCGAATAGTGTAGAGGAAAATAAAAAAAAAGCGTAGGTTTTGTGTGTGCAGTATCTCTACTGTCCGTGCAGATACAAAGTATATCTGACGTGTAATGAAACAGTTGTGAACACTAAAGGGAAATAAGGGGAAAAGACCTCAGAGTTACCACAGGTAACTGAATACAACAATGCACAGGGTAAATGATGTTTTCTTAATAATCAGTAGTGTGTTACTGTGGATCAGTAGTCGATAATTGTGCAGTACTGTATTATCAAACGATTTCATCATCCTTCCAACTATAGGCCAGTAAGGACTCACGTGTCATACTCCATATTTAATATGATATATTTTATTGCCTCTTTTCTCATGTGATACCAAAGTCACACCATTTATTTTATTATTGAACCCTGTCAGCGTGTGTGGCATTTTTCAAGTTGATGCGTCTCCTGTGTTGCAATTGTGGAGCTGCTCATTTTACCTGTGCAATATAAGATGACAACACTGAATCTTTGTTGAGTTTCTGTTTAACATAAAAGTTTAATGCATACGTGTACATTACGGAGAGGTTGCACATATCTAAAGATGCTGTGAAACAACATTTGTGAAATCGGGTGACGCGTTCGGGTGCTAAATATTCATAGGTGGTTCAGGCTTCTTTATTGTTTTTGCTTTGTTTTGTTTTTTTTAGAGTCACTTTTTTCATCTCTACTGAACGCCTGAGCCATGCAGCCCACCGTGGCCTCAATACTTCAAACACAGTGGGATCTATTTATGTTAATGCCTCGAAAATAAAATCGATCTCCCATTGAATACAAAGGTACTTTTACTATTCTGATGCATAAGAAAATATAACAGGAAATGGGAGGAAGAGTACCTCTTTCTAAATCACTCATTCGTGGTATTTAAACTTTTGGAGAAAGATTGTGTTTTATTCTGTTTATTGCCACATACTTGAAGGTATAGCTACAGAAGTTTATAGATTGACATCCAACAAACTCTTATACGGTAATCACTGGTTGAATGAAACCTAAGTACAGTTTTGAAGTACTTGTACTTAGCTTAAGTATTTCATTTTTTTTTCTACTACTTTACACTTTATGCTGCACTACATTTACTTAAGAAATATTGTACTTTTTACTCCACTGCCTTTTATTTGACAGCCATAGTGACTACTTTACAGGTTACAGATTTTACAACTTCATAAAATATGATGCATCATTATAAACTACCCACCGGTATAGAAAGTAGGCAAAGTTAGCTCCACCTTGACCAGCGACGACATAAAAATTATAATATCATATATAGCAATGTCTCTCTTAAAGGGGGCCATAATGAGGACTTTTACTTCTGATACCTTAAGTACATCTTTTGCACTTTTAGTTAAGTAAGGTTTGGAAAGCGGGACTTTTAACCGTTATGGAGTATCATTAAACCGTGGTATTACTACTTTTACTTAAGTAAAACTTACTTAAGAATACTTCCAGTAGTCGGGTAAAAGCAGCACGCACGATCTGATGAAAGGCTCTCGGGGTGTAATGGAGACAAACGGAGGTGTAGTTGCTCCTATTGATAGGCATCACCCTCAGAGAGCGGCAATTCAGTTTCTCACTGGTAGTAACGCGTCTCAGAATGTAATTTTCATGTCACAAGTTTGCTAATATTAAGGCCGTTAGTTTGACTTGTCGGGAAAATTCCAACAGCAGGGCTGGATTACCAAACGGGCAAAGTGGGCAACTGCCTAAGGGCCCAAAAGACTCAGGTTTACTGCATATCTCTTGGGTCCGTATAATCTTGATTAATTGCATATTTGCACGACTGAAGTCAGTCCTCCATCCTCTATCTTGTAGCTTGGTCTTATAGAGGGATTCTGTGTCAAAATCTGGAGTCAAGACCGTGAATGTTTTAGTTTATATTGCGGCTGTTTGGTATAAAATTTGTGGTATTGAAACCGCTTCCATCCTTTCTGTGTCAGGTAATGACACAGCAAACCTCAGGCAAGGCGGGCAAGGTCCTTTCATGACATTTTAATTGTTTAGTCTATAAAATGACGGAAAACAGTGGGAAAAGGCCCAGCATAAATCCCGAAGCTCAAAATAAGATATTGACTTTGTTTTTATTGTCAGTTCAACAGTCAAAAATGGAAAACTAGGGAAACTTACCCCACTTTCACATTTAAGAAGCTGGTACCGATGAATGTTTTACACATGTGCTTAAAATAAAAGGACTCGAACGATTAATCAGTTATAATTGTCGCCAGTTCATTTTATGTCAGTCGACCTAATCATTTCTGCTCTAAGTACTGATTGGTTTCTGGGTGCCAGGGGAAATAAGGAAGCTGCCCTGACCCTATGTCTGGCAGAGGCTAGACGGTTAGATTGATGCCATGTCTCATCCAGCACCTCATCTAAAATTCACAGATCAACACGTTGTATATATTATTTCATATGTTAAAAAAAAAAAAAGAAGAGTAAAAATGATCATTTGTCCTGTTTCACAGGGGTTCTGTGCTGTTGTTGTATTCTGTGACCGGACCGTTTCCTGGCTGGGAGCAGTATAAATTCAACTGCGACAGTGGAAATGTCGAACTATTCCGTTAACAGGTCGAAAGTTAATGGACGACAATGGCCAATTGAACAGTTAGGGAAAGTAAAACGGGCATTAAAGTGTATTTTTAGGTGACATGACTCGGCTGGAGCTCATGTACCTGTTTGCTAATTAAGCGGCGGAGATGTGAAAGTGCAGGATATTTAGCCTGCTTACACATTCATGACTTCCTTTCACATAGTACATGATGTCTTTACCAAAGGAAACAGCACACAGGATGTTAAAAGCACCAAAGTTTAAAAATCCACAAGCACATAGGCCTAGGTCTGCATAAAAATAACACACACCTTTTGACCACTGTTTCTTGAGTTTTCTATGAGTTTATTTTGTTCCAAATTCAAGCAACAATCCATCCACGACTCCTACTCATACATTCAAAAACAAACCATGATTTCTTATATGTACATTTAAATGTAAAGCATCCGTATAAATACCATAAATAACACTAAAGGAATGGTTTTAAATAAATAAATACTCTTTGGGACTGGTTTTGTGTTTGCTGGTGGTGCCCAGCACCTGTAAAATCACATACCAAGAGTTTAGATTTGATATCAAGATCACTGCTCTGTAAAGGTTGTTTTACCCTGTAGTTATATTCCTTCAAGTCATGAATTATAGGTTGTATTATTGTTGGCAGTAAAAACAAACAAACAAACAAAAAAACCCAAAATAAAAATCCTAATACATAAACATTACTACAACAGATGCTGTAAGTGATGGCAGTGATTTGTAGTTTTTGGAATTGCTGTTTTAGGTTCAAAATCTAACAATAAGCTAACTTTAAATCTTCTACGTCCAACTCAGTAAACTTAGGACTTTAAAAATATAGGAAAAATGTAATCTTAACTCTACTAAATGCACCTCTTAAGTATATTCATGCATATATTTTTTGTTTTAAATCATGCCTGACTAGTTTCAGATCAGTAGACAGGGCCTTCAGTCTTCCAGAGGTAGGCTAAGTCAGGCGTCTGTCTCCAGATAACATCAGTGTCTCTTTGAAAATGTGGGTTTCTCAGACCAGCTGTAAAAACCTCAATGAGAAGAGACCACGAAAAAACAAAAACAAAAAAACAAAACAAAAGACAACGTAGGCATGCTGATTTCTCCCGCGTGTTGGGATTATTAATTTCTGGGGTGTTTTTTTTTTTTCTCTCAGATTTCGCCTTCTTCCCCAGAAACTGTGAGTAAGCAAAGGTACCCTGATGAGTCGTGTGGCTCTTCAGGGAAAAACCAAGCAGCGGTCGTGAATAATTCAAATTATACTGTCATTTCTCCCTGGAACTATAGCTCTGTGCAAGAGCATGCCAACTACTTAGAAGGGATGGGGATGGGAAATGGATTTGGATCATTCATCTTGGCATTTAGACAACTAATATTTCCTCTTTCAGTAACTTGTGAGTAATTGTTTCTGGGGGAAAAGTAATCACATCTCATCTAACTAAATACCCTCCGTTTACCACCAGACCTGCATGGGAACGTACAAAATATTCATCGGCGATGAGTAAAATCCAGGTAAAACACGAATCCCTTGTTGATTTTTAACTTATTCAATCCGTGATCTCAGAGCAGGAGATTGTTAAATTGACAGAAACAGAAGAGTTACAGGTGGATTTGAGCTTTCAGACAATATGAATTGTGCAAAAAGGGGCTGCAAGTCAAGTCTAATGTGTTTGTACATTCAGTGTAGAAACGCACTGCTTTTCTGAATGAGTGATGGCAGGAAATACATTATAGTTAAGACAGTGTGGAAAAGAAGGAACAACCTGAAGTCGGATGTTTTATGCGTTTTCATGTCTCATATGATCATAAACTACAAGGTTAAACTTGGACTCGCTTAAAGGAGCGCCCACACCTTGCAACACCCATGACGGCCACCAGTAGAGTCACCCCATGGTCCCGGAGCTCTGGGGGCTGGCCGGGTTGGACGAGTGCACGTTCCAAGGATCGTGGGTGGACGGAGCCAGCGGCGTCTCCCGGGACACGTTGCGCGCGTCGTCCCCGGCCTCCGCCTCCGCCTCCAGCTCCACCTCCACCTCCACCTCCAGGTCGGCGTCGTCCTCCGGCACGGCCCGGGAGTCCGAGCCCACCTCTGTCTGACCCAGGTAGACGTTGTGCGGGTCGGAGGGATCCACCACCTGGTTCCTCTTCTCCCTGTGCAGCAGGAGGCGCTCCAGCGGCACCGTGTTCTTCTTGGGCAGGAAGAGGGAGGTCTGCGGCAGGTTCTGACCCGCCGAGAACACCTGCCGGGAGCCCTCCAGGTTGAACAGGATACCGGTCCGGATGGAGTAGTACACGTCCCGGTTGTTCTCCAGAAGCTTGTGGTTGAAGAGACAGTCGTCTTTGAGGCAGATGGGCTGAGAGAGAGAGAGAGAAGGAGAGGGAGAAAATTAAACTACAGTATGAAAATATCCTATTTTTTCAGGTTTGTCGGTTTTAGCAAACGTTTGTTTCTATCAAAATACAATAATAATCAGCTACAAAGAGGCCACTGCACTGAATATAACCAACTCCAGACTAAATAGGCTTAGGACGATAAAAAGGCGTTTCATTCTCTTTCAGACATTAGGACTGAATCCGGCCATAATCTCATTTTCCCACTTGTTGGGCTTTAAATCTAATAACATGATTTTGCAAAGAAAAACGAAAATCCGCAAAAAAAAAAACCCCAAACAAACCACAAGAGTGTTGCACATAAAAGTGGTAAGAAAAATAAGTGGGGTTGAGATATCTCCCTTACATTTCTGGTGCAAATCAGTTCTCATTCCCTATATATCAGTGATTTTCCTTATTGTCTTGTTTTTGTACATTGTCACAGAGGTGAAGAGTAAAATAACTGCGCCACTGTGTTAGCGGTTTGTTCATTTGATGTCAACGAACCCGTAATAAAAAGGGAATCGCGTGAATTAATCAATATTTAAACACCTATAGTTGCGGTACATTTTTGTGCGTTAAAGTACAGACGTTAATAGCTGCGGTGCGTAAAAGGAATACCCATAGAAAATGATGTTATCTCGATGCGTAAAACCTCACAAGGGCGCCAAGTTAGAGGTGCTAGAACTGAAAAGTTTCAGCGTAGAGGGTCGGTTGAATGAATAGTAACAATCACTCGACCTGAGAGTGAGTATTGGCTTACAGAGCTGAACGGGTTGCCCTCCAGATCCATACACAGGTAACGGCTGCTTTTGACGCCGAGGATGGCGATGCGCTCCCTCGTTTCAGCTTTCAGTAAAATCACACCTGCGGCGGAAGAAAACGGTGGTGTTAAACAGACCTTCATAATACCACGCACTGCAGTAAGTAAACTGAAAACAACAACCGTAGCACCGCTTACTATATGAACTCCTGACTGTAGTTTTGCGCACGGTGCCATCCAGTCTGATCTCCAAGTAGAAGTTGTTGAGGTCTGTGGAGGTCTGCAGGTGAACGTATCTCCTCGGGTTCCCCCAGTTAGATCCGACCAGCGGGGATGGATTCGGGGCCGTTTCCCCGAGGGGAAATCCCTGCAGGACAGCGAGCAGGAGCGCCAGCACAGCGTCCCTCATCCCCGGTCTCCCGTTGACGTCCATTCTGGAGCAAAACCGGCGGTTTCCACTGCGAGCTGCTGGAGGTTGTCAGATGTTCTGTTGTCCCAAAGTTTGGAGACGGTTCCTATTTAAAGCCCCCCGAGTGCCACTCCTGCTCACATCCTTTGGGGAAAAAAAAAAAAAAAAAAAAAGAAGAAACTCGCCCCCAAAGCAGATGTGCGGGTTTGCTGCAGCGGAAGGGCCACTTCCACCTCTGTCTGTTTATCCCGATGCTCCCCGTCAGTCAACAGGAGCCTTATTTTTGGTTACACGTCTTGGCTCGTCCACCTTAAGACATCAGACTGTGTCCTAATGGTCCAAAGTCCACCAGTTCTGGGGTTTTTTTTGTTCGGAATGGAAAAATAGTGTGTCGGGCAATATAGAGCACCCGAGTGTGAAGCTGTAGAAGGATCTGTTAATCAAACCAGGACTGAAATATGTTGTCGTTTTAGTTGCGTATGAGCTAAACGGCCGTTTCCAGTTTTTTTGCAAACCTCAGGAATTCTTCATTAAGGAATTTTCAACATATAAAATATTTTAAACTTCAGTTGAACCGCAGTGGACTGGCCGTGCAGTCATAGTTTGGAGTTGCTCCATTGGCTCTCTTTTACGCACCTGCCCAACTCAACATTTCCACTCTTTCCCCAGTAGGGGGAGCCACCCCCCCGCTCAGTGTAGTTTTCACTGACTTCCTGGAAAGTTACCGTGCATCAGTCCGGGCAGAAGCCTACTTTGGGATGCTGGAGTTTCAGCGTGGGACACGTGAAACTGCGTACCATTACAAACCATAACGCCTGTGGAGGGTTGACATTTCAACAGCCGCTCTTGGAACTGAAATGTGTTTTTTTTGTTTGTTTTTTTTCCCTCCGGGGAGTTAAAGTCACATCCGACTTCCAGCTGTAGGAAATCGAGATCGTTTTAGTGCAGTTGAATATTCAACAATAGCAAAGCAGACGTAGAAAATGTGACACATAAACCACACTAAATACCAGTGGTGGAAAGTAACTGAGTACATTTACTCTAGTCCCGTATTTAAGTACAATTCTGAGGTACTTGTACTTCACTTTAGTATTTCTATATCTTGCTGCTTAAACATTTTACTCTACTCAGAGGGAAATATTGTACTTTTGACTTCACTACATGCATTTTCCAGCTATAGTTAGTTTTCATGTTTTGATTTTACATAGAGGCACTTATGCATTGTAGCATCAGTATTAATGTAATCATGTCAGTTATAGTAATATATCACTCACAAGGGCCTGCACGAGTGCTTTTACTTTTCATACTTTAAGTTCGTTTTGTTGATAATACTTCTGTTCTTTACGTTTTTGAATGCAAAACATTCACTTGTAAAGGAGTATTTTTATTTATTATTGTTGTAATGGTACTTTTACTTAGTAAAGGATCTGAGTACTTCTTCCATCACTGCTAAATTCACAGTTACATCAGAGTTTATCTAATACTACATAGAGAATTGCACTTAACCCGCAACCAGTTAAAAAAAACAAACCTTTATTGGTATCTCAGGAATACAGTAGACTGCTGTGCACAGCACATACGTACAAAAATAAAAGGAAAAAACTTTAATATTCTTACTTAGCATTGTCTGTTTTCAGAAACAAGTAACTGGAGTTTGTTTCTTCTTAATTTACAGTCATCAGCAAACCAAAACTAAGGCAGAAGGTGAGGTATATGAGAACAGAGATGAGAGGAATAGAGTGGAGGCTCACTCCCTTTCAGAGCAGGAGTTTTAAAAAAAATACATGTAGCACACACCCCTAATCAAGCTTGGGGCCCAGGCATGCTAATAGTACATTAAACATTATTTAAAAAAGATATTCCTCACCTTTTAATTAATTCAAATTTGATCTATAATAAACTGGAAAAAAAAAAAAAAAACAACAGATCAATCTGGATAAAATTTTTTGGTCAAAGCTGAAGGGTTAGCTTTTTGTTTTAGACACAAACTTTCACTCTTTTAGGGATCAAGCTGAATTTTTGACAGAGAAACGTGAGAGAACTCCCTTCTTTACGCTAGATTATAAATCAAGATGTCGTTAATAAGGTGCTACTGGAGACATCAGACATCTTGTCTGTGAGGTGGGGTAAGAAGCGCTCATCGCTGTGCATGCACAGTTTACTCCACACCTTCCTCAGCTGAAAATGCTGAACATTTACTCCCAACAAGAAATGTAAATCAGTGGTACTACATGCAGCCTCATCTACAACAGCAACAAGTCATTTTAGTTTTTTAAAACTTGAGGGAAATTTGCTCTTCATCGTGGTAGCCTCAGAACTCATGGAGAAAAAAAAATGTCCTCAGAACAAGAAGGGAAAGAGATTTATCTGTGGGAAGAATACTGAAATGAATCGATCTGTGTGTCACAGACAACAGTTGAGCAGCGGTTGATACTGTGTCAGTATGTGGTGAGAGGTGTTTGGGGTCGGGGCAGTGCCCGGTGGCAGCAGCAGCATCAGCAGCAGCTGCAGCAGCAGAGGGCACGTCCTGAGGATGGCCCGGGGAGCGGTCCTGCAGGATTGGAGTGCAGCAGGAGAGGTGAGGCTCTGTGTGACTCTGCTCTCTGCCTGCTCCTCGCACAACTGCATTAACTCTGCAGATGTCCCCTCCCCAGAAATATCCCAACACAAGTACTTGGAAAAGAGAGGGGACAGCATGTTGTAGAGCTGAGGTGGGGCTCAAAATTGAGGGAGGGAAGTAGGGTTTTTTTTCAGAAATATTGTAGATTGTGAAGCAGGGAACTATACGGAACTATAAGAGCTGTGTTTTTCTACCAGTCAGTTGGAGATCAACTCTGGAGCTATCAATTCACTACATCATATTGTGTTTAAGCATTAAATAAAGTTGGTTTATGCACTTCAAGTTCCTATTTCATGGAAACAGTGCGACCTATATAGCCGGCTACCCCTGCCACTGGGGCTGGGGCCAAGACTGGTCTATGACTCTGACCTTGAACTAAAAAAGGCTGAAAGGAGAGGAGGAAGCTCCTGGGTTACAGCTGGAATCCCAAGGTCCCTGCCTGCAGCGGGTGAGTGGTGGTGGTTTTGGGGGGGGTGTACGGGACGAGTAGAGGTGGGTGGCGGATGGTGGTTGGGGTAATGGAGCTCAGAAGGTGGGGGGTGCTCAGGTATGTGGGAGGCTGCCTGTCATCCTGGCAGATCCACATTCCTGCAGGGGGTCTGACGAACAACAAAGACAGCGGGTCGGCTCCCTCGCATACGTCTTTCCTGGATTTAAATAGTCCTGCTTCCTTTCTTAACACAACAACGGATGGAGGCTGATGGTGGAGCAAGCTTCAGTTTTTTTCCCCCCAAGTAAACAGCTGCAGCAACTACACGGGAAGATGCACGCCATAAGATTCTGAGAAAATACGAGGCAAAAAAAACATTTTGATACTGGTCCACATACCAACAGTAAGTCTGCAAAGCAAGGCACATCTTTAGCTTTGTAAACAAACTGTTACTATGTTTACCTTCTACATTACTATATATGGAAAAAGATTCTGTAATTTACTAACTTTCTGGCTTTCTATGCCGATGTTTTATTCCTAAAATGTTTAAATTAAGCTAAAAATCAACAGGAATTATGACATTGAGCTAAAAAATCTTACAGGGTGCATTCAGTCCACCAACTGCACTGTCCTTTAGTCCTTTAGTGGTTGACTCATCAGTAATTGCATTAGAAACTATCTGCCTCCAGCTCCCAACACCTTGCTGCCACTGCAGTGCTGCTGCAGAGCTCACAGACAAGCAGGGGAAATGGCCCAGAGCACACGCATACTCCAGCAAACACACAACGATAAAGTAAAAGCAAGACACATATGGGGAACGATTCTTACCAAGACATTTAGGCACCATCATTGATGGTTCACTGTGCAACCTGAACTCTTTTTGCCTCGTCCTGGCAACTGCGACAAAGCAGCGTAAAAAGCTCCTGAATTCTACTTTTAAGTTTGCAACTATTTACATCGTTTTTCATTGGTTTCATGGACAAAAGACATCATTTCAAAAGCAGCTAAAGCTTTGCGATTCAAAAACAGCAACCCACTATACTGTAGGAGCTCTGTCCAAGACAATGTGCAGGTACATTTCTACTGTGCGCTCTATCTGCTCAGTTGACTCTTGTGCAGATGCAAGCCAGGTCCGTACAAAAAATTTCTCCATGCTCGGATAGATAATATTCCACCCTGTTCATTTGCTGGCGATGCCACACAGTTAAACTTATGGCCTCGGGCCAGTCTCTATGGCTGACCGCTCTCTGGTCTCGACCACAGGTTGTATATTACTTAATCGATCTAATTACAGAAAAGAAAATAAACCAGAGATACCCCCCCCCCCTCCGAGGCCCTCTCAGGAGTGTCAGCCCTATTTCTGACTCCAGCGGGTGTCTCTTACATGCAAGTTTAAGGGGGCCGCAAGTGGGAACACCAAGGCACCTTTAAATCGTGCAGCAAAGGTAGTGCATTTAAGTTTCCCCCACTGCCAGACATCGTTGATCGAGCAGGGAGCCATCAAGCGCTCAAAAGGTTTGAAAGAAATGACAAACTTAGCAGATATTTGAGCAGAAGTCCATGCATCCCTTAAACTAGTAATGTGGTTCTTTGAGGTAATAAAAAGTATTCATTTCACTCTTTTAAAAGCACAGGATATAGCTCATCCTCCATCTCAAAAAAGGAAGTGACACATAGTTCAGTTACAGCAAGCACCAAGATAAAGTGAGACAGGCAAAGGCTTCAACTCTCCCCGTCCATAAAAACAATAAGCAGCACAGTATGGCATACATATACAAAGATAGCTATCCAAATATACATATATATATATAAACAGAATAAATATTTGTGTTTTCTTATGCAGTCCATTGGTGTGTATATCATGACTATGCATTTCTGTATTACCTGGAAGAACATCCACATGTGCAAATTACTGAGTTATTGCCAGTTTCTCTCATAGCCGCGGGAGGAAATGTGTGACAGTCATGGCGGTGGTGGCCTTGTTGCCTCTCTTTACACGGCCATGCTTGCTGAGGGCGATATAGAACCCCTTGTAAACAAAAGACTCATAGGCGTTGTAGTTATTGGGCAGCAAAGTCTCCTTGAACTTGCACTCATCCACGAAGACTCTCTAAAAAAAAAAAAAGCCAAATAAATAAATTAAATGAATTAAATAAAAAATAAAAGAGAGAGCAGCATGGAGTCAGTAAATCTCCTGACAGACACAGGACGAACATCACAACATATGCATGGTCTCCATGTGACCTTTACTTTGGCAAACGGCCTGCTTAGAAAGCTCTGAGGGAAACTGGAGGAGGTGGCATGTTGTTGCAAAAGAAATGGCCTTTTGAAATGCAGATACCAGCCTCACTGCTTTTACTGCTGAACTCATAAAAAATCCCAGAATAAATTAAAATATTAACACTAATCCAAAGGGGAAATGCAACTGAATAACCAGTTATTAAATGCTAAGCAATACATAGAGCAGTAGGGCAGAGAGAAACATTATGGTTGAGACTGAACATCAAAATACACTTTTATTACCAAAGTAAAAGTACTTGTTACACAGCATGGCCCATTTCAGAGTAACTGGATTATAACTGTGGGTGCATTCATGTGTAAGCATTACTTTAATGTTGCAGCTGGTGGAAGTGGGGCTAATTATATACTGCTGGGTAGCTTATTCTATAATAATACACAATTTATTAGTTGAATATATTTTGTATTAATATCTCGAATCGGCAAATTAACTAAAGACGTCAGATAAGTGCGGAGTCAAAAGTACAATATTTGCCTGCTAAATATAGTGGAGTACAAGTATAAAGTAGCATAAAACAGAATTACTCAGGTGCAAGTACCTCTAAATGGTAACTATGTATAGAACTTGAGTAAATGTACTTAGTTATTTTCCACCACTGGTCCTGATGCAATACCCGAGTCTTGCTGTCATAATATCTTTAATAAAAATATATTTTTCAGTTTGACAAAAGGAGACAAATTTCTCAGATTCTGAATGCTAACTGAACAGCCGTACAAGAGCTAAATTAAAAAAAAAAAAGGTCTAAAGGTTGCAGAAGTATGATTTAAAATAGAAACCGACTTTTTCAAAGGATATGTAAAAGAGAGTATGAGTCTGAGAAAGCTTTTCTGTGCTTCACAGTTTTATACTCGGTGCTACTAAACAAAATCTAAAATTAAAATCTCAAGATTTCAGGGGAATTCCTTCTTTGCTTTATTGTCCTCACCAAGAGCTTCAATATTGGTCTCCTTATGATGAAACTAAATAAAATCATCCTGGAGGCTCATTGCAAACCAACAGGACGGTTATTAACCATTTACTACTATATCATGCACTGTACACACTGTATACTGTATGTAGAGTGTATATGCTGTATATATACATATGAACACTACATTTAATATTAAACAGATACACTGGGTTGAAGATTTAAAGTTTCACAGGAATCATGTTTTACTTTATAAAATACCTATTTGTTTTTCTATGATACAGAAACCACTGAAAAATGAGATGGTAAAACTAAAAACATAAAAGGAGCCTCTGTGTTATTTGTTGTAGATGGTCCCTCAAAATACATGAATATCACTCAGACACTTTCCTTTTATTTGGAATCTAAGACATTGACAGTAAGTCACGCTGTAAATGACCTACTTTTTTAAGGCTTTTATAGGCAATGTTTTTCCTCTCATTGGTTTTAAATGATGATTTGGTCCCTTATTGTTTGACTGTTACCCACATGTAGCAGCCATAGTAGATTCATGTTGACTGTAGGGCAAGGATTGTTATCTGTTTTGATTAACATGGCGAGGAATAAATGAAATATGTAAATTTACAGAATCCAATGGTGGAAAGTAACTAAATACATTTACTCAAGTACCGTACGTAAGTCCAATTTTGAAGTACTGGTACTTTGAGTATTTCCATTTTATGCTACTTTGTATTTCTATTTCACTACATCTAAGGGGGAAATGCTGTACTTTTTACCGCACTCCATTTCTGACACAGCTTTTTCAATTTTCATCAAAATTAAATGATCAGTTCATAAAATATGATACACTGCTAAAGTACCCAGACACCATATACAGTATATAAATTAGGTAAATGTTTCTGCCCCTTGACCAGCGCAACAGTAACAATAATCAAGTAATGTATATTAATAAACGCCAACAGGGGCCATTCCTCTGCATAATGACTACCTTAACTTTCCTTACTTACATTACTTTTTGTTGATAACACTTACACACTTTTACTTAATTCTGAATGCAGGGCCTTTACTTGTAATGGAGTACTTTTACAGTGCGGTATTGACACACAGAAGAAGATTTTTGGCATTGATGCATTCTCTAACTGGGACTGCTCGGACCCCACCGTGAACCCCCCCCCCAACCCCCCCATCATCAGAGCGTATTAATAACACAACAGTGCTCATAAACCCGTGGATGCAGCAGATACATGAAGTCATCTTACACCGAGCAGGATGTGTGTGTGTGTGTGTGTGTGTGTGTGTGTGTGTGTGTGTGTGTGTGTGTGTGTGTGTGTGTGTGTGTGTGTGAGAGAGAGAGAGAGAGAGAGAGAGACTCTGGAGTTGCGAACAGACGTACCGTTCCGTACAACCTTCCTCTGCTGTTCATTGCGACAAACAGCTCACTCCTCACTCCGAACAAGCTGATCACTCCTCGGTCCACGGTGGAGATCTCTATCAGACCTAAACAAAACACGGGGTTAGGAAAGCAAAGACGGTGTCACACTGCGCCTGGGGACTAAGTCGAGTTAACTGGCCTATGCAGCAGTGATGGGTGTAACCTTGCAGGTGCACTGCGACTGGATGATGCTGTCTCTGCTCAGTTAGCCCTTTGGAATCATCACCTCTGCATTTTAGACATTATGATGCCGTGTCAGTGTAGTTTACAGCGTGCTGAGTGGGATCTGTGCGTGTGTGTGTGCGCCCTGCTGCAGCGGGACGCAGGGTAAAAATAAGTTAGCGTCTAAACTGGGTCCAAGCATTCATGTCATGTTTTTGGCTTGGGGGGATATTTCGCACTGCACGGACGCAAGGCCCAGTACACAGTTTTTGCTTTCGGAAACTTTCAACCACGCTGACACCTCTTCCTAAATATCGTGCAAGATAAGTCAGGCGCTCTAACTTTTACACGGCCTGCACATCGGGTTACACTCTTTTCTGGGTCCAGTACTTTCTCGGATGCAACTCACTGTATTGGTTCTCATTGTGTGCACCGCTTATCCTGCCATCCGGGAGCACCTGCAGGTGAAACCCAATGCCCACGTTGCAGTACAGTCGCCGCACTCTTTTGATGCCCTGCAAATAGTCACTCTCCCAGTTCAGCTCCGATTTCCCCCCAGTTATACCCAGATAGGAGCGGGAGAAGAGGGTCTCCCACTTCTTCTCCAGTAAAGTCGCATTAGTCCTGCTCGGAATCGGATAGGATGAAACGATCCCCCAGAGAGAAGTCCACAGTACAATAACTGCTGGCAGCGTCCAGTGCGTCCTGGCCCCGCTGGACATACTGTATAAGCACCCTTGCGCAATGGCCATCCAGTTTACCTTTGGGGCACGTGGTCAAAGTTACCTGCCCTGAAAACGCAACTCTTCTTATTTTCTGTCCTTTGGCATGATGGTGGTAAAGGCTTATTTCGGGATCAAGGCAGATCAAGGCCCCATAGCCCGAGATCTGAGCAGGAGGAGAGGGACAGAGCGCGTCGGAGCTTGAATTGGTGCCGGTGGCGATGATCATCTTTCGCCGCTCCGAGCCTCTGTACAGGCAACGCTGGCCGTGGAGGGGACACCACTCACCGCAAAACCAGCTCACCTTGCCCCCCGACTCTCACATCCTAAAATGACATCACTGTGACTTCACCGCTGCACCCCCCCATCAAAAGTAGGGGATGGGAGGAGGAGAGTTAGAGGACCCCAGAAGCAGCAGCAGTTCTGATAGGAATGATGGGGGGTGCTGCACCTTCACATCAGCTTCAAATAAGCCAGACCGAATAAGAAAAAGCGTTTCCTGTTGTGTATTTCAAAATAAAGCGCTTATCGGCGTGACTGGGTTTCAACTCTTGGAGTGAGTCCCCTGCATGGCCTCGTCTCCCTACAACCTCCAAACTCAATTGGATAAACTGCCAATTTAAGAAAAAACAAAAGCTGAATGAACACTCCCTATTCGAGGCAAAAGGGGGAATGGAATGGTTTGATGAGTGTGAAAATGATCTAAATCATATACTACAGCCTCCTCAATAAGGAGTACTCAGCCAACTGAACACCCATAGGAGCTTTTGGACCAAAATTTCAGCCAAAGCAAAACACTAACTGAGGGAATATCTTAAGGAGAAATCTCCAGTCGAGTTACACAGAGTAAAATCCATGCCAAGGAACAGTAAAGCTGTTCTGGCAGCTTACTAACTCCGTATTTAGACATTTCATCCTGTAAATTTTTTTTTTTTTAAAAGTGGCATGATACAAATGCATTTAGCTGAAATAATGAGGCCATAAAAATAAGAACACTGACTGACGTGCCTGCAAGCTCCACTTAAATTGTAATAATAATAATAATAATACTGATAAAATAGACTTAAATGGTTCAGATAAAACACATAGACAAGCAATGGAGAGCACACACCTTGTCTTAACAGACATTAACAAATTAAATAAATAAAAAAATAAATGTCTTGATTGTGTATGAAGGTTTAGAAAAAGAGAATACAAAACTTACAGCAAATTTAAAAAAAAAGAACGATATTCGACGGCAAAGTCAACAAATCTTTACCTGGATATATTTTGGATCCATGCCGAGAAGCAATTAAGCTCTTCTGGAGGTTTACTAAAACCTTACTAATACACTTTAAATAGTATTTTCCTTCATGTATCAACTCCAGCATCTGTACATACAGTGCAACAATTGGAAAAAAATGAACACATTTAGCTAAACTACAGGTCATAAAAACAGGACCAGTGGTTCTTCTTCCCTGAAATTATTTTTAAGAGCTACATGTAAATTATAATGATAAAGACAAAGTTCAGATTGATAAATAAATAGATAGATATTGTAGATATGATGCTTGTTTTGTAAAGTGTGGTCCAAGCTAGAGCTGAAATGTTCAATCAATTAATCAGTTAATTGCTCAAATTAATATGTATTAATAGTTAATTTTTTTGATATTTGAGAAATCCTAGGAGTACTTTTTCAACAAAAAAATGCCAAATATTTGCAGATTCTAGCTTCACAAATCTGAGGATCTGTTGCTTTTCAATATTTTATATCATTTTTAAATTGAATCTCTTTGATTTTTGGACTGTTTGTCGAAAAAAGTAGGACATCTGAAAAAAATCTCCTTACCCTTTCAGCACGTGATGGGCAATTTATAAATATTTTTTGACATTTGATGGGCTGAAATATTAAATGAAGAAATAATTGACGGATTAATAATGAATAAAAATAACTGTTAGCTGCAGCCCTGGGTAGATAGAGAATCTCAAAGAAACTGAGGGTTCCAAGTCCCAAATATTTTCTGCTTTTATTTTGAAGGTAAACTAACCTATTTTTCCGATCTTCCTCTTGCTAATTGTGGCTGACCTGACACAGCTCTTTCTCACATGGGAGACCTGCAAGAGGGGAGGGTGTGTGTGTGTGTGTGTGTGTGTGTGTGTGTGTGTGTGTGTGTGTGTGTGTGTGTGTGTGTGTGTGTGTGTGTGTTTGACTTTCATTGGCGTTGAGCAATCATGGGATGGATGGATGGATACTGTGTCCAGAAACCAAATCGGGATGTTGGTCATATGTCCTGGCAGCCTGCTGCCTTATTTAGAAGGAAGGTGTAAAAACAGTCTCAGCCAGTCACAGGAGAGCAAATGGCAATCCTGTCTGACACTTCCTTAGCTGTTTGTTCAGGAAGTTTACACAACCAAATATTTTGCCTGGTCAGATTGCGCGTTACTATTATTAAGTAACACACCTTGCAACTAACCGAAAAAATGTAACCTGCGTGAATCAAATAAATGGCATTGTTTTGGGTAATCCACTGAGTTCAGGTCCAGAAAGGAAGCAGTAAAGGAAATGTGGAAAAAGACCTGCAGTTGATCATCAAAATAAGGCACAAGTCAACATTTTACTCTAGAAAAATTAGATTTATGCTTTATTGTGCCTTAAAAGGCTATTTCCCAAATTAATCAAAAAAGGTTGACATGACTTATTCTGTGCTATATAGATTTATATTTGCATATTTCCTAGCAACACTTAATTTAAGTCCCCCAATTTAGTATCTATAAATATTCTATAAACATTTAATAAATGGTTTATAACACACTAATGTAGTTGTAAGCAGATACAAGTGTTTATTTGTGTATTTGTTAACAACAGATAATGAATGACAATATAGTAAAACACAATTGTAATAATATAAAATATATCTTCACAGGTTGACAAATGCTTGACATTAATAAACACCTAAAAATATCCATATAGTCATGTGCAAGTACATTATGTTGTGTTATAAATCATTTATTTAATCTTTGTATATAAGTGTATCTTTGCTTATAAGTGCTAAACAGGGCATCTGAAATAAAGTGTTATTTCTATTTCCCTTACAAATGTTTTGTGTTAGTCTAAAATGTGGATAAAAATGTTGAGCAAATAAATATAACCTCACCCTCCTTTACATCCCTGTTTGCATCCCATTCTGCAGGGTGCTGGTAGGAGAGACAGGCTCGGGGGAATTCCCAGCACGTCACAGAACACCAGGCTCTGGGGCCCCAAGGTGCTCTCGGCTGCCAGGGAGCCTCAGACCCACCTTAGCAACCGGAGAGGGTTTGCTGCCGGTAAACAGCAGTGGCAAGACAACCCCATAATGGAAAACAACAAACAAACAAAACATTTCATGTATATCCTCTAACGCAGAGATACATCGCAGTATTGCCAAAGATAACTGGACAGTCATTCAAAATGCATTTTATGTGGCAAACACATATTCTAATGTACTTACAGATACACTGTATGTCTTGAACTTCACTGCAGTGAAAAATATATTTCTTTAGTTAACATGTTTATACTAAATGTAATATAGAAAATATTTCTGGGCAATCATTGGGGCTGGACACTGTGGTTGAAATCAATATCAGGATATTTTTTCTGTTACATATGTAACTAGTAAATATTATACCAGTCAAAACACCTCATATATGTCAAACATAACCTTCAACAATGGTGGAAAACAACAACGTATATTTACTCAATTACTGCACTTACGTACACTTTCAATGTACCTGTATTTTACCTGAGTATTTTCATATGGGCTACTTTATATTTCTACTCGGCTACATTTACTTTTTTATTTATCTGACAGCCATAGTTACTTTGCAGATAAAGATTTTACTTACAAAACATATCAGTTTATAAAATATGACACATTGCTTTACATTAACTACCCATCAATATATCAAATTGTTAATAATTAGCTCCACCTCAACCTGCATTAACCCGCTGTAACATTAAAATGCTACTTACACATTAATTCATCGATATTAACAGTTCATTTAAATGATATACAGGGGCCATTTTCTGTGTAAGGAGTTCTTTTATATGGACATTTTGTTTCAGACATACTTTGTTTTGGAGAGAATACTTGATATGTAGGAACTTTACTTACAATGGATTTATACCGTTGTGCTGCTATTTTTACTCAAGCAGAGAATCTGTATAATTCTTCCATCACTGGCCATCAGTAATTCCAGTGTGCTTGGAGTCATTGTTTTGGGCAACAGAAATTTGCTTGATAATAACAAAATGATCTTATCACTGGGATACAATTCTAATGAAAGATCATTAAATGATAATACTGAATTACTGCCCTCTCCTATCAATCATAATTTGCACAAACTGAAAATAGGTCAGAGGAAACCAATCAAAGGCAGACTGTAGCAACATCCAGAATAAATGTATAATATGATTCAAATCCAGGTTTTAATTATACATGCTACTCTTCTTCATAGCATCATTCCTCTGAAACTGAAGCAATGAAATGAGGGAGAAAATCTGGACCAGACTGAATAGTAAATTAATGAGACAGCCTCTTGATTTGCTGTGTAAGCACATGGCTATGCAAACCAAGGCAGCCAATAGCCTGATCAGCCAAAACTCCCGGGTTATTGACAGAGTGAAACTTAGATCAATTTAGAGGGGGCACTGTTAATGACACGCCACTGAGCTTTTCAGATTAATTCAACTAATACTCTTATATTGGTGTGATGCTGAGGCTCCTCTTAGGAATAACACCTTTCTGCAGTGCAAACATCTGAAACAAAATGCACTTGAGACAGTAGTGCATAACATGTATACTCGTGATTTGCCTGCTTTTATACAGAGAGACAAGAAATAAGCACCCCTCCACCCCTTGAATTTTAACAAAGCTCTTAACTTGTTATGGTTTATGCCACTAAGATGAGAGAAGGGCTGCAGCCAAAAATTATTTTCATTAGCAATTAATTTGCCAATTATTTTCCTGATTTTGGCCCATAAAATCAAATAAAACAGTGAAATGTCCATCACAAATTCCTAGAGACCAAAACCCATAGATATTGAATTTATTCTAATTTAAGATAAGGGAAAGCAGCAAATTATCACATTTTATGTAATGACAAAGCTGAATTTTAGAAACTTCTGCAAATTTATTAAAAAAGAAAAACTAAATCATCATATTGACATAAGTATCCAGACCCTTTGCCATGACACTAGAAATGTAGCTCAGGTGCCTGCCATTTCTCTTGATCATATTTGAGTTGTTTCTACACCTTGATTGTCCACCAGTGGTACATTCAACTGATTGGACATGATTTGGAAAGGCACTAACCTGTCTATACGTATCTCACAACTGACAATGTATATCAGAGCAAAAACCACGCCATGAGGTTGAAGGAACTGCCTGCAGAGTTCAGAGCCTGGATTGTGTCGAGACACAAATCAGGGGAAGGCTACAAAAAACTTCCTGCTGCATTGAAGGTTCCTAAGAGCACAGTGGCCTCCATAATTCTTCAATGGAAGAAGTTTGGAACAACCAGGACTCTTCCTAGTGCTGACCACCTGGTCGAATTGAGCAATCAGGGGGAGAAAGGCCTTGCTAAAAGAGGTGACCGAGAACCTGATGGTAGCTCTGGCTGAGCTTCAGAGATCCTGTGTGGAGATGGGAGAAACTTCCAGAAGGGCAACCATCACTGCAGCACTCCGTTGATCTGGGCTTTATAGCTGAGGGACCAGACAGAAGCCTCTCCTCAGTGAAAGACACATGAAAGCCCACTTAGAGTTTGCAAAAAAGCACCTAAAGGACTCTCAGTCTGTGAGAAACAAGATTCTCTGGTGCACAAGTTCTGATGAAACCAAGATTGAACTGGTAGGCCTCAGTTCTAAGCATCATGTCTGAAGGAAGCCGGCACCGCTCATCACCTGCTCAATACCATCCCAACGGGGAAGCATGGCGGTGGCAGCATCATGCTGATAACTCTGGGAATGTCCTTGAGTGGCCCAGCCAGAGCCCAGACTTGAACCCAATTGAAGATCTCTGTAGAGACCTGAAAATGGCTGTCCAACGACAGTCCCCATCCTACCTGACAGAGCTCGAAAGGATCTGCAGAAAATCCCCAAATCCAGATGTGTGAAGCTTGTTGCATCATACCCAAGATGACTTGAGGCTGCAATCGCTGTCAAATGTGCTTCAACTTAGTACTGAGTAAAGGGTCTGAATACTTATGTCAATGTAATATCTCAGTTTTTCCTCTTTAATAAAATTGCAAAAAATTCTAAAATTCTGCTTTCACTTTGTCATTAGGGGGTATTGACTGTAGCTTAATGGGGGGAAAAATTAATTTTAAACAATTTTAGCATAAGGCTGCAACATAACAAAATGTGAAAAAAGTGAAGGGGTCTGAATACTTTCTGAAAGCACTTTATGTAAACTGAATAACCCCTACAACTGCTACAAGAGAACAGAGGGAGGTAGATGGAAACTTGCCCACATAACAAAGCAAATTGATTTTGCCT
Source organism: Xiphias gladius (assembly GCF_016859285.1). Classification (NCBI taxonomy): domain Eukaryota; kingdom Metazoa; phylum Chordata; class Actinopteri; order Istiophoriformes; family Xiphiidae; genus Xiphias; species Xiphias gladius. Next base: position 6,758,487 of record NC_053401.1, read on the forward strand.
ATAGACTCACCTCGACTGAATATATTGGAGCTAAAGTAGACGACACAGAAACCAGGGACTACAGCAAGAGCAAAATGTCTGCAGTTTACTATTGTCAAGTCAGCTGTCTTTGTTGCAATTATAGGATCTGGTTAGTGCACACACCCACACACACACACATCAATCAGAAAATGCTCCAGAGGGAACAGCCATACAAACAGCTTTTGTGCATATTACGAAAGTGTAAGTAACTGGATACAGGAGGATGCAAAGCTCTTTCAATTACTGTTTTATTAACGTGGGGTTTAAAAGACGATATTGAAACAACAGCTGGGGGGACCCAGAGACGGAGAGGGGATTTCTCTGGCATGACATCAGAATCACTGGCATAGATGGGGAATAATACTCAGTCCAACTGTGTATGTACAGACAACACACCAAGGCTGCACAGTCCTTCACATGAAGAGACAGGATAATAGTTTTAAGATCACAGCAGTTTATAGAAAATTTATATTATTATTCATAAGCAATATTTACACAGATAAATAGTTTTATATGATAAAACAAGGCTAAGTCTCTGTAGCCATGCTAGTAGCTCTGTGAGGCTGTACACCAGTGCTTTGAGCTAAATGCTAAAATCAGCATGCTAACATGCTAACATGCTGATGATTAACAGGTTCACAATCTTAGTTCCGTGTGTTAGCAACATTTACTAATTAGCACTAAACACAAAGTACAGCTGAGGCTGATGGGAATGTCATCAAAAAAAATAGTCAAAGAATGCCAAATAATCTCTGATTCAAGCCTCCCAGATAAGAGGATTTCCTGCTTGCCTTTGTCATATATCATTGAAAACAAAATATTTTTGGGTACTTGTACTTTTGTTCAACTAAAACAAGACGTCTGAAGATAGATTAATTGATAATGAAAATAATTGTTTATTGTATCCCTAAACCAAAGTATTGGGCAAATTAAAATGTTGGTCTGATCATGGCGCTACATGAAAAATCAGATCACCTAAGTTGGTACAGTTCATCCTGAGGGGAACCTGTATGTCTGTACCCAATTTCATGGCAATCCATCAAATAGTTTTGACAATTTTTTACACAAAACCTTATGGTGTCAGGGGGTCACCAGTCATTAGGTTTTATCCTCTGGGAAACATTAATGTCTGTGTAAAACTTTTTGCATATCCCTGTAGCAGATTTTGAGATATTTCACACCATAAGTGAATATTTTGACCTGTTGGTGCCACTACAGAAAAAGTCAGAGGTTCACCAAAGTCAGTAGGATTTGTCTTCTTGGGACCATGACTGTTTATACCAAATTTCATGGCAATCCATCTGACAGTTGTTGAGATATTTCACAGACTCCAACTCTACCCTAATGCACCTTACTTCACAGACAGACATCATAACTCATTCCAACCCTCAAACTACTTAACAGTTATGAGATCATTTTCTCAAGTAAAAAACTTTGCATTATTGAGCTGATAGCTCTGATGTGGTGTATTATAAAAAATTGAATTTCAATCCAAGGGATCAGGGGCTTGTAAAATAGTAAAGGTACCACCCTGAAACGAGCTTGGGGTTGAGATTTTTGCTGAACTAGCTTATGTATAATTCAACAGCCAAAAACTGCACTGGGTTATGCTCTTTTCTCTGCTGCTTTGTAAATTTGTGAAAAGCAGCAAATCCACTTGGAACCTGATACTAACAGACATTCACTGTTAGTAAAACATATGCAATAGCTGAACTGTATAAGAAATTTGCTCTGCTTCTTTCACTATTATTTTGTTAAGCTTTGACGTGCACTGGGAAGACAAAGTGCAGGCTGTCAGAAGGGAGTGTTGCCAGTAAAAATATCTTTTCAAGGGTACAGCTTGTGCACCTTGCAGAGAAAGATGTGTCTGCTGCTAAATTGGGCGTAGAGTGACTAAGGGGAAAAGAAGCAAGGCAGAGGTGACTTTTACGCTGGTTACAAATCCAACCAATGACACAGCAATTTTTATGTGTATTTCAGGAAGATATATATTTGAAAACATAAAGACCCATCTGTAATCAGATTGTTTGGCTGACTATCAGTAATGCATTAAGTATAACATCTAAGGCAGTTACAGTGAAAAAAAAATTGGTGTTTCTGACTATTCTGATTGTAATATAATAGACACATTATTGTAAATCGAGATTTCAGACACTTTTGAATCACCATTTTGCATCATCACAGACAGGTGTAGCACAGCACAACATTTTAAGGAGTTCTCGTTCTTGTTGAGTTGAGATTGCAACTTCATTGTGAACATAAGATTCTCTGAAAAACAGAAATCCGAACATCTGAAATTCCATGACAATTGTGCCATCTTCATCTGCTAATGAAGATCATTTGATATGATCAAAGGCTCCAGAACAGCTACTAATGGACCTTGTGGTGAAATTGTCCTGCCAACTGCTGGTCAAGAATGAACATTCAATCTTGACAAACTTAAGCACAAAGGCAACCTTTCCAACATCCTGTTCTGGTGCTAGGCCAAACTTTACCAACAAATAATATGCAAATAATAAGAACAAAGTCCTATCAGATGTTACCCACAACTATTTTTTTAGTGATCCGCCTGATCAGGGACCAAAACAATGTCATTTGACTAAATAAATTGCTTAAGGGAGCAGCAAAGAAGATCTGTGAGGCCTACTTTTCATTATTCAAATCACACCATGAAAGCAGAACAAAACATAATGGAAAAAGGCTTGGGCTTTGCATTGGAACAAGTGGTAAAGGCCACAGATGACATGCTCTCTGAATGATGTATTTTCCCTCACATCATGACCACTGATCTCCCTTTAAGTTTAGTAATCACATTCTCATCCCATGAGAACTGAAAGATGCGTAAATGTCGGCTCAACAAGATGTGATCAAACAGTTTCGTGAACATAAAATGGCAGCCTGTGTTACCCTGAAGAGTATGAGCTCAGCAGGACTGTCCATTAATGAAACCCTTAGCATGAGGTCCTAAAAACTGGCTGTCAGGACCCATTGTACTGCCAATTTTACAGAGCAGTTAATTGCATTTATCTGTTTATCTATCATCCAAACACCAGGGACTGGATTTACGGCCCATTGCTCCAAGATACATGAAGACCATTAATGTAATAGCACCTGCTAACAAATAACAAAGCAAAACAAAATATATCAAATGTAATTCTGTGTACAAGTAGAGCAAAAACTGATGAGATATTTATAAATGTGATAAATTATTAGACACAGACTCAGTTTTAAGGGAACTGTCTTCCTGAAAGATCCAATGAAATAATTTTCTTAGATGTATTCCAAATAAACTAGCAAATTTGTGTTGTTTTTTTCCCTCTGATGTACCAAATACAAGAAATTGGCTGAGGTTTGGTCAGTGCCACATCCTCACCATAACCAGCTGCTCCTTCGAGGCAAGAACTGGCAGACTTACTTGAGGCCATGAGGAAAGCTCTGTTTACGTGGCTGTCATGCTAAAAAGTCAGACAGTTTGGTTAATGGCTGTAGGAAGAGATAGAGATCAGGGGAGGTGTCAGCTGCTGAGTCGGCAGCCGACTCCCCTGGCTCCTCTTCCCTCTCTCCCAGGAACCCAACACCGAGCCAGGCCACCAGGACCGGGCAGGAGAATGTGAGGAATTCTCTCAACACATTTGTTCACTGCTTTGCACGTTCTCACTCTTATGGGATGTAAAGAGTGTGGCCAGCCCTGAGGATGGGACCACCTTGCTCCACAGGGAATGAGCGCAAGGGTGGGCAAGAGGCGGCAATGAGCGGAGGATCAAGGCAATTTGGCTGATGGGCAGAGGAGAGCGTCAGGAATGGCTCACTGCTGTGAGAGTGAGTCATCCTGGACAGAGCTGCTGTAATTCTGCCAGCACAACAAAGATCAGATCATTTATTTTTGTCACGGCCCCTGCTGGATGAAATCTAAACCCACAAGGAGTTGATCAAAGGTTTTGGGATGCTGCCTGTCCTGGAGAGCAACTAATAACAAATGACATTCAAGAATGATCGAGAAGAATGAGTGGCAAGTTTTAAACAGAGTCATCGACAAACTCTAAGACACCTTGTAAAGCCTTAAGTGATACTTGGAAGCAAAGTGATTCAAAAGATGCAGACACTATGATTACACGAAATTTCAGTTGACATAACTATAGTATAACTATAGCACTATTAGTATCATAGAAGGAAACAGATGTGCCCTTCTTCACTGAATTTCAGTTGGGTGCTCTGCCTAAAAGACAGAGCTGCAATGTGCTTGTGTCAGTTTGATTTTCACCCAATGGACTGATGAAGGCTTTATGAAAATGACCGAAATGCATCAGCAGTTTTGTCAGTCGATTAGTTTGAAGTACAAATTCACCAAAATGATCAAGACATTAGGTCATCCTTTTGATAACTTTTAATTTACCGCTGGCGTGCCGCTTTGTTTCTGAATTTGTTTTGGGTAAACAAACGTATGTTAATGTCTTTGCAACACTGAAAAGATCTGGTAGCCCAAAGCTGGTTGCAAGTGGCAGAACAAGTGTACAAAAAACAGTCTTTACTGGGTCAAAAGGCAGCAGTCTACGCATGAGCCTATGGTCTTCAGAACAGGTAAAAGCTGTCAAATGAGAATAAAGTCTGAAACACCACAGATGACCTGGCAGAGAGTGACTGATACCTAATTGAAAAAAAGGAGGGGCTATGTGACGAGCTGAGGTGGGAAACTCAGTCGTGATGGCTGGTGGGCACGTGTGGAATTACAGGAGAAGCCAGTATACAGAGATTAATGAGAACATAAATCATCATGTTAACTCATATTGTCTTGTCAGAGAATTTCAGAAATTCAGTAAATTTCAGCAACTTATACTTGGGGCATGGGGTCCGGGGAGCAGGAGACAGCAGGCCCTAATGGATCTTATTGGCCATTAATTTATTCCTTTGTTCAGTTTCACAGGTTGTATTTCACAGACTACAGTGGCCATTTAATTTATTTATAAAAAATTATATGACATTTGGCAGTGCTTGACAACAAATGTCCAATTTAACATTTGCTGAACATGATTGTGGTCTCAAAATATTTAGGGAACAAAGCAAAACCAAACTTAAGCAACTCTAATCATTTTATTCAGAGACAATGCAAAGCCTCTGCTTTTATCACATATGATGCACTGTAGCAATGTCCAGCACATATATCCTGTATCTGTATTGTCCTCACACAACAGGAGAATGGTTGACAGTTCCTTGGACTTCAAATTCATGCATTCATGGATTAGATTATTGGATTAGGGTGATGATTAGTTTAAAGCCTGTCTGATCATGCCTCCACTGTCAGTGCTCTAATGAACACAAAGCTGTGTCTAGCGGCAGCATAGCATTGCTGTTACCAGGGGATTGATCTCAGCATTGTTACTGAAACATGGAATGATGACTGAAAACTACCAAAAACTACCAGAAAAAGCCCACTTTGAACTGGGAATTTCATTTTTAATGTAGAAAAGGACTCTAGCTGCACATCAATGGAGTTCCCATCCTTCTCGCTCTTACATGTGGACATCGCCCTCTGGTGTCAAACAGATGTTAAGATATTCAGTGCCTGTCCGGGATAATAACTCACTGCATTGCACCATTGGGACACTGGCATGCCATGTGGTTTGACTGGGGTCAGTGTCACTTTACTTTGAATAAAACTTGTGAGAAGAACATTTTAGGTTAAGAATTCTCTGCATAACATATACACTAAAATATTATTAACTGAATGTTTACAAAAGCACATTAGCTTCATCAGATGCATAATGTGCTGTCCAAGTGCTCAGCTAAACATTGTAAAGAAAACTGTGTCATCCCCTGCATTGCAGGTAGTGGCTCTCAGTGGAATATCAAAATAAAATAGAATAAAGTCAGGACATTATTTGATGACTAATGGTCGTGGTAATGGATGACTATTGATTATAGTGAGTTTCTTCCGTTGTGTTTGGCTCACTGACTAATCACTTCTCGGTAATTTTACAGTGAAAAGTTGTGAGTATTTTTTACTAACTGAGAAAGAATACTTGTTCATTGAGCAGTATGACTGTGAGGAAACTAGAGCCCCTGGCATTGCCACAGTATGTGTACTGAGTACCTGCTGCTGTCAAAAGTATGTGGACAGTTATTGGTTATTAAAGATGGCTGTTTGTTTTGCACAGCACAAGGGAGCAGTGTACTTAATGGAAAATGCACAACAGAGAATCTGATCCAGCTGATCTGTCAACAAAAGAGGCAGCAGTGAGTGCAGTGCATCCCAGGCATGGCGAGACATAAGTCACTGTGGTCTCATGTGCTTGTGTCCTTTTCCCTGTGACCTCCCTGTTAAAAGGTCACCCTAATGAGACTGCTCCCCGGGTGCCCTTCAAGTGCCACGCTGGAGTGCAGGAAACAATGCTGCCTTACAGATGCTATTTTGAATGGTGTCACAGTGTAAAACTGGCAGTGCTGAATTATTGCCGGCCCTTTGATGCTGTTTATATCCCTGCCGTCTTGTCAACACATATAATCATACTGCAGATTCCTGCTCCAGGGCCTGATATTGCAAATAACGCTGTCCAAAAACACAAGCAGTAACGTCTTGTCATGATGATTCAGCACATAAGTATTTGTAAAAGCCTCAATTTTTTTTCATTGACTTTTGCACTACTCTAGTACTACCTTTATGTAGTTTATGTGTTACTGTTTTGCTCTAGCCCAGTAGTATTTAAACTGGGGTCAGGACACACAAGCAGTAAATTTGAGGGGGTCACCAGATGATTGAAAAAGCACTCCACTGATTTACCTTGTACTCCTATAACATTGTCAGAATCAACATAGACAGTTTTTAAAAAAGCCTCAAAATCGATGCAGCAGAGCCATTGTCTTTTTGTATTTCACACATTCTTCCTCCTTGTCAAAACCTTTTGCTTCATACAAATGACACAAATCCAAGAAGAAAACGCAAAGTCACACTAATGCTGCTTTCATGTCCTAACAAAATTATCATAATTATCAGTTTCCAAATGGTAAATAGCGTTCATGTCAACATCCAAATCGTAATAACAAGAGGAAAACGGGAAAACTGAAAGCTCCAATATGCCCGACTTGGCACTTGATAACATGGACGTCTCACATCAGCCAAAAGCCATCTTTCAGTGTTATTATTGTAATTAAACCCAGATTTAATAGATATGGTGTATATTATGAGCACACACTATTTTAATTCTCCCACTACCTACTCTTCATCCACATGACCATCTTGATCCCATATGAAGTGAATGCAGCATAAGCTGTGATGTGGGGTCACATTCATTTTAAGGGGTCACAAGCCAATAAGGTTGAGAACCACTGCTCTAGCCTACTTTAAATACCTTTAACTCTAGAAGACCAAAACTCCCTTTGACTGCCTGTAACCTGCAAGACATCAAACAATCAAAACATATGCAAACAGTCATATGCATAAGTGAAATCAATTTTTGTATTACTGTGTGTTATGTTGGTCTTCCATAAAAGCACTTGTGCAGTCACAAGCCCACACTTCCTAAAATCTCTTTGTGATTGTTCCTCTCTGGCCTTGCAATTAGCTTCGTGGCTGCCGCGTGTGTACTCCAAAAAAAAAAATGTCCGCGAAAGCATGCACTTAAGAAGACGAGGTCTCAGAAAACAAACTCCGGAAGCCACTGATTGACAGATCTGTCTGCCCCCTCTGGTTCCCTGGCTAAAGCCGTGGCTGCTGTGGCTGTGCTGTGGTTGCCACTGGTCCATGCCTGAAGACATCTGATGCAAGGCCATTTCTAGGTTACAATAACAACACCACACTGACACAATTACAATGCCGGATATCCGAAACACTTAGGAGCTCATCAAGCCATATTTAGTTTTTAGGCTTGTAAATAACTGCTGGCCCCCACCAATTAATTTTTTCTTTTACAGAGTATTTTGCCCCCATGAAGAGCTAAAAATACTTATAGCTTGCAGCTTAAAATCACACAGTTTATGAGTAGCAAAATAGAACAAAAATCCTCCACAGCAGTCTTGTATCTTATTTGTGCACGACAATTTTCTGCAACTTACCTAAAATATCTGAATAGTAAAGAAGCAATCTATTTTTTCTTTACCCTGCGTGGAATGTAAATAACAACACTGCAGTCTCTGCCTGCGGAACAACCATACAAGGACAACGGCGCTGGACCGAGAGAGCCCCACACAAACTACCACTCTGAGATGCTGTACAGTACATAATGATGGCATTCACATCAGTGGTTGAGGGGGAAAACTGCCTCCTGACCACTTCCAACTAACAAACTCAAATTAAGACCACTGATGACCTCACGACTGCCAACTACGCTAGTAAATCCAGCTGGATGTCTAATTCCAAAACAGTCTGGTAACACTGCGTGCCGGTGCCATGGATAGAAATCACAGTTATGCATTTGTTAAACATCTCAGCCTATTAAAAGCTTTCACAGTTTGATAATTTGAAGTAACAAGGCTAATTAAATATTTCGCATATACGGTCTATGGTAACACCCAACAGTTGTTTTAAATTGTATTTCAGTGCCTTTTTGTTGCTTATCTCTTAAGTTTCATGACAGTTGTGAGTGAAACCTCTACCTTACATTATAATATCGAGCACTTTCCAAAACCCATGTTATAAAGTGTTTCACACAAGGCAGCAAATAAACACGGTATAAAAGTTATTCAAATGGGAAAATTTAAGGTGACAAAAGAATTTAACCAAAAGTCAAAGATCTCTAATGTTCACAGTAATGACCAGTTAAATGACCATGAGCTATAGAAACAGATAGATAAAATGGTTTCCCTGAAGAGAAAACACTTTATCATTTAAGAGCAACATTTTTTAGTTAAATGTCATGCATTTCTAATGAGGTTGAATGATTAGGAAAAAAAAGTTGTGTTTTAGGAAGGGAGCCTTTTTTTTGAGACAGATTTAATTTGTAGAGCTTGGAAGAGGAGACTGAGTCCTTTGTTTGCAATGTGATGTTATGGATTTCAAAATATTATACTTGAGCACCTTAAATGCTACCTGTAATTATTTTTCCTTAATGTGTACCCACTGTTCTGTGTATGTAAACTGTGATTGTTGTGAAATTGTGTGTGTTTTGTCCATGCTCATTATGCATTTATTTTCCTGTGCACAGGTCTTTCTTGAAAAAGAGATTTTGATCCCAATTTACTACCCCTTTAAATAAAGGATTAAATAAATATGAAAGAAGTTATGTTCTTGTCTGACACACGTTTCACCACTGCAACAGTATTTCTGGAGTCCATGTGGGCTGGGCACGTGTATGTGCACGACACAATAAGTAATACAACTAGCTGACTAACTTGAACCAATTTCAGTAATATAAGAGTTAAGAAATAAAGAAACAATTGAAGTAAAATCCATAAAAAACTTAGAATGAGCTCTCCGATAAAAGCATGTTTTAAGAAGTGATTTAAAAGATGACATTACAGACCAACAGCGTCTCATTATTTTCTTACTATAATAATTTCAGGCTTAGGTATTTAATTTTTATTAAGCTTCTTTGAACCAACAATACTCTGAGAATCATTCACTGGTACAACACTGAGGACAAATGTACATGAACCAAATGCACAATATGCACATTTGGTTAAAGGTTTGGGTACATTTATCATCATATACCTAAATATTTTTAACTCAGGACAATTTTCAGTACTTAACCTTTACTAGCATCACAATCTGGGAGGGTATTTCTACTTTTAGTTTCATGAAGAATATATGTACTACATTCTGTCCTCCACAAGTGGGTCACGTGACTTTGTTTGGGAACATACAGTATAAAAGTGGAGGCAGTGCAATTTTCATCCCAGCAACATAAATCTAAATCATTTCCTGTAGTTAAAAAGAGATGTATATATTGAAAAGTGCCAGATAAATGAGACTGTCATCTCATGATTGCCTTAAATGTAGTGAAGGTAGGTTTATGATTAATCAGGTGGTTAAAAAGTCACCTGTTGTTACATATAAACATCTATATGTGTGAATGGAAGCGTGATGTTGTGACCGCAGTGTTTGCATGACTGGATCTGATATTTTGGTCATGGCTGTAGGCAGCGCTGGAGGAGTTTAGGAATGTGTGACCACAAGGCCCGTTGGCCCCACAGCTGCAAGTCTTCCTCCCTTGTCTGGGTACGAAGACACGGACCATCACATCCCTGAACGTCTCCTCCAGGTCCACTTTGTGACAAACCGCAGCCGACAGCCGCCCACTCACAAACAGGAAAATGACAACCCTCGAGACGACTGTTACTCTCTTAGAAGTGCAGTAAAAATGGAGCGATTTCCCTTTCACTGCACTTCAGAGGGGGCCGTGATTGCTTCCGCCCTGAGTGTGGGCGTCTGGGCGGCTGAGGACATGTCAGGTTCATGTCAATCAGCAGGTCAGACTCTTTTACCTCTCTGATCTGAGGGCCTGACGCTTTAGACTCCTACTGCCATCTGCTGGACTGCTGGCTGCATGGCTGAACTCACTATGGCCTGCAACTGGAGGAAAGTTAACATTTCATTGATATTTTATTATTCTATCTGTTCAGTCCATTTAAAATATTAATGATAACATGATGTTTAATCAATCCGCCAAAATTGGCCAGAGCAATGTATTTCCAAATGCACATGAGACTGATTTTTAAATATATTTTTGACACGACAGTCGATAGACATTCTTAATCTGCTATTTTGACCCCTCAATATACTGTATAGTTTGAATAATGAAAATGCATTATTTTTCTTTTTAAAACATCAGAATCTCCAAACATACAGTACTTTTAAGTAATGATGTTTATTTTTTCAGTCTTGGCCCCCGCACACCTACATGTTAGCTCGTGCAAACTTAGTTTTGGCAGCCTGGTGATATAGGTGTGGGATAAATAACTAATTCAGACTCTCATTGGCAAGCAGTGTCTCAAAATATCCCCTTTTTTTACTGGCAGGAGAGAATATTTACTCGGAAGAACAGAGAGCACAGAGACACTGGGTGGCAGATAACATTTTGTTGTCCTCACCATTAATTTACTGAAATAATTTCTGTGATAAAGTAATGTTAGTTTCATACATGAAATTAACGTTAACCATGTATTTAAAGTCGAGCTTAACTGCTACTAAAATTTTGAGGCTGATACTGATATTGATCTTTAAGAACTGAAAAAAAATCTATAAGCAATGTATCAGCAGTTTCTTTTTAAATAAATGAATAACATAAACATTTGACCTTAAATTTGGTTATTAAAGAATTGTGACCAAGAAATGCATTGAGTGTGACATTCTACAGATGAAAAATAAACTTGTGTGTACTCTCTGCTGGACAAATTGTGTATTGAAGACACTAATATTGATGCTAATATTGGTTGACATTATCGGTCGGACGCTAATGTAAAGTAAGCTGTGGTCAGGTCAGTGCTTCAGAATATGCTGCTGAATGTCTAAAAAGGCAGTTTTTGTCGTGTTTTGCTTCAGGCATACTACAAAAACAAGGATTCAGCTGCTACACAGATATTGTTCAAATTTCTAGATCTAAAACTATTAATCAGTTAGTCAACAGAAAATTGATCAGCAACAATTGTGATTATAAATCAAACATTTCATTTTTAGACACAAATTTTCAGGTTTCAGGCAAATACAAATCTTTCTGCTTTGTGATGGGCATTTTTCAACATTCTGATACATTTTATACACCAAACTATTAAATGATTAATCAATAAATTATTGAGTAGATAAAGTAATATCTAATAAAGTTTATTCATATTGCACTAAGCAAATTCAGTGATTACAAAGTGCTTTAGAGGTGAAATAATTAGTCGATTAATAGATTAGTAGATTGACAGAAAAATAATTGGTAACTATTTTGATTATCGATTAATCATTTCAGTCATTTTTCAAGCAAAAATAGTGCAAAAAATCCCAAATATTTGCAGGATTCAGACTCTAAAAAGACAAGATTTGCCCATTCTTCACCATACATAATTGTAAACATTGATTTGGGGTTTTTTTGGACTTCTGACATTTGAGAACGTCACCATCAGATCAGTCAAATTCTTCTTACAATTTTTTGTTGTTCGATCGTTAAAATAATTGTTAGTCTCACCCTAGAGAACTCTACAAAGGGGAGACATAAAGCAATAAAATAATTCAAGTGAAAGCTGTGAAAATTTAAGATATAACATTTAGTAATAAAATAATTTCAAGATTAACAGATAATGAAAATAACCATTATCATTAGTTGCAGTCCTTCAGCTTTCACTAAGGTGATTTTTCGTATTTTGTAGGGATTTTTAATTGTACTTGTGGTGTAGCAGTCATGGCAATTGATTGTTGTTCTATGCCACAAATTTAATTTAAACCGGTTAGTTGTTAGTGGGTGAATTAACAAAGTGGTTCACTATCTTTAATACTGGCATTCCGGTCTGTTATAATACGTGTTGGCAGAAATACTCAGAACTAATACTTAAGGAGAAACAGCAATAACTCAGTGCAGAAATACTGTGTCACAAATAGAAGTCATGCATTCAAATGTTTGCTTAAGTGGAAGTACATAAGTAATAGCATTTAAATATACTTCAAGTACTAAAATTAAAAGTACTTGTTGGACCATTTTAGAATAATATATATTGTATTAATTGATTATGATTATTCATGTATTATGTAAGCATTATTTTAATGTTGCAGCTTGAAAAGTTGGAGTTAATTTTAACTACTTTACATGTTGTTGGGTAGCTTTATAATATATATATTTCTTTTTTAATCATCTAAATCTGCAAAGTAGCTATCTAGTACTTGTAAAATAAATGTAGTGGAGTTACAAGTACAATACTTCCCTTTTGAAATGTAATGGAGTAGACTATAAAGTAGCATTAAATGGAATTACTCAAGCACTTCAAAACTATACTTAAGTACATTACTTGAGTAAATGTACTTACTTTTCCACCACTGGTTATAATCTCCCCGTCATTGTCACTTATATTTATATTAAAATTCCCTTTATCTGTATGGGATTTATTGATGATTCCTTTTAGGCTTATACTTATAGTGAGTTTATTCACCTCTGGGTCCCAATCCCAAATTTTACCTAGGGCCTCAAAAAGTGGCGGGCTGGCCCTGGTGGGCCTATTCACAGCCACAACATGGCAACATTTATGATATTAACGATATTATTATTAACACAAAATAACTATTAAGCCCCAATATACCTACATATATACACACAAATTACCTTCAGAGAGTAACGTTTGTCTCGAAATTTCAAAATCTCACTCTAAAGGCATTTTAGACGTAATTCGGCAAGCTACACCAAGGTATTTTACAGAAGCAGATTCGACACATTAGCTTTTTCAATACCTGTTGTTTAACTGTCCCTTTTGAAAATACGACAATTTAACCATTTTCTGTGCCAGTCTTAGTACGTGTTTTTTTTAGGAGAGCTACAAAGATAATATAGGACTTTTTTCTTTTCAAACGAATCAGCTGCCGGTATTCGTCAAATCGGTCAACAAAACGTCACTTCTCCTCGGTTAAGGCGGGCTGCTCGAAAGCACGGGAGAGGGGTTTCTGTTGACTTTTGTGCAACAAAAATAATAATACAGTGGTTTAACGTGTTTTTTTCGCTATAATAGATCTATTTTACTTGCTGAATAATCGGCCGCATGTTTGCTTTTAAAACTATCGACGATTAAAGCTAGGTTAACGTCTCCAGCTAGCAAACACAAGCTTCTGTTTTCACTGGAGACATTCGTGTTGATGTGGCAGCTAATGTAACGTTAATGTGGTTATTGTTGGCTGGCTAAAAAACGTTATCACTTCTTTAATTAAAAAAAAAAAGTATGGACCGACCATCGAGGTTTGTAAACCTTTTGTTTCAGTCCTAATTCATGGTGCCAGTATGCCTACTGTCGTCTCTTGAATGCTAACACGTTTTTTTTTTAATTGTTGACACGCAGGAAGACAAAGACTGTTAATTATTGTGAAACCAAAGACTTTGATGATGGTGAGTTAAATTACACAGCCCCTTTTAATCTACGAGCGCTACAAATAACAGCCCAGACTATAGAAATACAGTTGTATAGCATTTCTGTGTGCTGGAATAACCCTGTTCTCCCATAGCATTTCACTGAAGTGTTGTCATACATCACAGCTGAGTACTATGAATATCTGGTGTAGATACTTTATACTTAAATGTGCCTGCCATTCAATGTGTTGGTGTTAATGTTTCACTAAAAACATTCCCGAGCTGACTAGGCCTTGGTTTGATCTTTAAAGTCTGACACACATAATTCTTTCATGCATACAAACTTAGCCTAACCATCTGAATTTGTAGCCAAAGCTTCTTTCCCTCAATACCTGTCCACTTAAAAACAGACAGCCATCACCTAAAATACATATGTTATTACTTGTTAACCTCTCCAATGTCGTGTGGACCCTTCAAGGATTCACACATGCCATTTGTAAGTAGGAAGCAAAAGTGCTGTAAGAACAGAAAGACTAAGAAGACGTAACCAACGTATGTTTTAACATTTTAGCACAGTTGACAGCTCCGTGCTAATGAGTGGGTCAGCATACTTAAGCTGGATCATTCACATTAGGCTGTAATATCAGCTGTTCTATGCACAGTCAGCACATTTCGGCCACCATGTGGCCAGATTCACTGTAACCAGTCTGAACTGCTTATTAGAGACAGGAGAAATTTAAGCATTTTATTTAAAGTGGTGCCAGTAATTATAGCTCATTTTCAGGGGACTCGAGATTCCCATAGATAGGAAGTGGTTAGTGCTCTCGCCACTAACATACAGTATCTCCATGTTCTGTCTTCATGTTGTGACAGATGAGGATTTTGCCTGTGTGAAGGCTCCACCCAGCAAAAAGGCCAGGGAAGATGTGAAACAGGAGCACAATAAATCATCAAGCAAATCCTCCAGTCAAGAGACCGACTCACAGTCCACACTGAGCCAGAATAGCAGGTGGGTCACAAATGAATGTGACACAGTACACCATGTATACAATAAAATGATTAAGATGATGATGATCTGCATCAGCTCAGAATGTGAGAACTGTATATGAGTTTTACAACCTTGTAAGGTAAAGAATCATATTCCAAAGAGACATAGTATTGTGAAAGATTGATAGTCCCGTATCAATTTTGGCAGATTTCCTGATGGATTTTCATAGTATGCCTTTAACTTTTCATTTGTTTTTTTTTTCCTCTCCATAGGGGACCGTTGGATCAGAAGTTGTATGAACGAGATCTAGACGCAGCCATTACGCTTTCCTTGCTCAATAATGCCGAGCGGATAAAGGACCAGTCACCCGCCAGTAAAGGTATGCTGTGTCTTTTAAAGGTTGAGATTTAATTGTATGCTATTAAGGTGTTTACAGCAAAGATATTTCTGTTAAATTTCTCTAGGAGTCCTCAAGCTTCAACTTCGAGTAAATGAAAACACAGATCCCTCTTCACTGCACCTGTCGAACTGCAGTGTGGATGGTGCAGTTTTGGGTAAATTCCCCTTATTTTTGTCCACTTTACACCTTCCCTCTTGTATTACACATTAGAGGGTGACACAGGAATGGATTTTCACTATTGTCCCATCCCAGCCCACATACATATTCTGACCTGTCCCAATCCCATGACAGAATTTTAAGAGGAAAAAAAATTCTGTTGGGATTGGGACGGGATGGGCAACGCAATGAAGAGGTGATTTTGAGCTGCATTTCGCCACCACCTGCTTTACAAGTGTATCTCTGAAGGCCACTTGTCCCTGAGTCAGTGGTGTAATTGATAACTACTTTACACGTCTTGACAAACGGCGTACAGAGTTTTAACATCGCCACTCCTGACTCTTAGGAACTTTTTTTAAAACTTTAGACTTGCCCGAAAGCTCAGTCAGCGTGATACATGGATCATTGTTCTTTATTCTGCGTTGCAACGCTGTCGTCCCCCAATCTGACTCCGACTCTATGTTGTCATTGGCTTTTTTTTTTTCTTCTTTTTTCTTTTTTCTGTGCCTGCACTATTCATCATCAGTCCATACATGTCATTCATTGGTCAGGTGGTGGCCTGCAACCAACCAGCAACCAGCCACCAGAGCAGACAGGAGAGAATAAACGGAATAAAGACAACAGAATGACTAGCATTATGTTAAAAATAAAGAAAATAATGTTTACTCATATTAGAACTGCATATTTATATTTAAACTATTGTTGTGATGATTCCCACCTTGCCTGCTCCTGTTCACTTTTTCCTGTCTCATCCCTGTCATGTGATGAATAGTGAAATTGACTCCCATGCCGTGGGAATCCCACACAAATCCCATGACCCATAGGATTCCCAAAAAATGTCACCCTCTATTACACATATAAGTTCCTCATACTTGCCAAATACATCATCATCGTCATCCATCATACTTGAACCTAAAATGATTGATAAGCATAGAAAAGATATGAAAGGTTTCTGACGGTGTTAGAATTTGTTTTCTTCAGGCCTGGATGAAATCACATCCGAGAAAGGGTTACCTGCCCCATCCAGACAGAGAAAAGCTGCCACTGAGGAGCAGAGGAAAAAGCTGAAGGAAGAAGATGAGGAATATCAACCCAAACTGACACCAGGTTATAACTTTTTCATCCCTCCAGGAGAAGGTGGTTTCTGTTTTTCTGACTATTTTTTTTTTTTTTGTGTCACTAAAATAACAATGCCATTTCCAGATTCAGAAAGCGATGAAGATTTCAGTGAAGCGGAGGAGAGAGAAGATGAGGAATTCACTGTGAAGAAAGTCAGGAAGACTAAAAAGAAGGAGAAAGTCACCAGGAATGAGAAGACCAAATCGCCTCCCGCCTCTAAAAAAGAAAAGCAACCGTCAAAGACATCAAAGTCTAAATCACAGGCAGAAGGTGGGTTCTTAAGATTCAAAGAAAATTCAGCCTTTTGCCGTAATTGTAATTATAGATGGTCCAGATGATTATTAGCACAACTTCTTTGTTTCACAGCAGCTTCCACACCAATGAGAACCCCCCCAACAGCCAAACCTGCACCCAAAAGACCTGCTTCATCCTCCACAGTTACTACATCTAAACCTGCAGTATCTCTGAGTCCAGCAGGGGGCAGAATACCCAAGTGGACCCCACCAGGTGCAGAATGAGTGAACAACAGCTATGATACTTAAATATAAACCTTCAGAGGCATTTACTGTATGTGGCACTAAATTGAGCTCTAAAGTTAGTACTTTTTCCTTCCCAGGCCAAATTGGTAAAAGCCCTACCTTGTCCCAGAATCCAGCAGTGAAGTCTCCAGGTCAGGGTCTGCGGCTCGGACTGTCTCGTCTTGTCAGAGTCAAACCTCTTCACCCCAGTGTTGCAAGTCACTGACTGAACTGTTCACCTGTCCATGTCTGTGTCAGTGTCTGTCGCCAATTCTTGTTTTCCTTTTAGCTTTATCACGTCTTTGAAAAAGTTGCTTGTATATACTCATTTCTGTTTTTCTTGATTTTTGCTACAATACATATGACCTGATTTCCAGCAGGGTATATTTTCACATGACTCTTTCAGCTTTGGTCACACACGCTACCCCTTGATCTATCATTTTTGCCCTAAGTGAAAAGGTCAGGGAACAGTGATAGGGTGTTTTCGTGGCTGACTTCAGTGACATAAGTCACGTTTGTCTTACCGTCATCAGATTTCTTTGGTCTTCCCCATGTGAGTTCAAGTCTCAGATTCAGGAAAATACTGTTGTTGGTGTTTGTGTTATGTGGAAAAGTGTGAATTGTCCCTTTCTTTTTTTTCATTGTTCTTGGTCTTATTTAACTCATCTTTCTACCATTCAAAAATTAATTTTCCAATTTTTTCCAATTGTATATTGTGTATATAAAATAAAATTTAAGGCAGATTAATTTTTTTTAAGCTATGCCTACACACCAGGAAGTATAACATACATTTTAAAATGAGTACGAGCTGCTGATGAGACAGATGACATTATCTTACAGTAATAGTGAGGTAATATAATAAATGGAATTTGCTACTATACTGTGTTGGCTTGCTTAACTTTTCAGTCTGCTGCAATTTGTCTCATACACGTGTTTCTCATTCACAGATAACAGATTGGTTCAGGAATAGTCCGTAATGTAAGGCTGCATTTGAGTGAAGTCTCCAGGTAACAAAATCTAAAAGCAAAAGCTCCCTTTTTAAAAAAAATGTTTTTAACACTTTGTTTTTGTACAGATTTTAAAAAATGAGATGATATGTGCTGATTAGTGCAATTTACAGGTACTGGTAAGGGCGTTTTGTTACTGATGGACAGAGCCAAGTTAGCTGTTTTCCAGTCTTTATGCTAAACTAAGCTAACTGTCTCCTGGCTGTGGCTGTGAGCAGTAGCAGTAAAAGTGAAGAAATGTAAGGTCTACTTTAATCTTTGCTTTTATCCGTATGATAACTACAGGCACTTAAATCATTAGTCTGTAATCCAAAATATAATATCAGCCCAGATCCCCTATTGTTAGTGTTTGATAGGGTCATTTCAGTATATTTTTTTTTTACCACATATAGTGGCCCTTGGTGGCTTTTTCACATATATTATTTTAGACAGAAATGGGAACAATGGAAACTCTATCTTACATCTGAACACACAAAGCAGGAAGAAACCTCCAAAAACCAGCACGCAGGGCTCCTCACTTAACCTAATCTGCTTTAATGTTCACCAGTTTGCCTACGAACACAATACTGTCCTTGTAGTGGATTGATCAAGTTAAAGGAGGGGTTTCTGGGTTATGTTTGCTTAAGTCAGAACAGGTTTGAATTGCAGGAATTTACAGGAATTCTTTATTACGTGAATTCAGGAAATAATTCTGGACGCAATATTATGCAGGACAATGACACATAGTGTTCCACAAAGCAAATAAATGGGTTTCTAAACCTTTAATCTTGCCTGGAAAAATAAATGATCTATTAATGTTTATTTTTAAGTGTCTGTTTCTACTGAGAAAACAGACAGCTGGATTATGTCCCTGTACCAACAGCTGGTAAATAGGGGATACAATTATATGGGTGAAAAACAAACATTGTCTTAAGGTAGCTTTTCAGAAGGCTCCCGACGGCTTTAGTTCTCTATTTAATTTAGGCTTATCATGAACAACATGGACTCTCATCCAAATATTTGCAACAACGAAAGAAAAGAATGCCTTGACATGCGAGGATTAAAATATAAAATTAAATACAATTAAACAAACTACAAATGGTATGTAACAAAAAAGGTTTTTTGAATAAAACTGAAGCTTGACACAGGACAAAAAACACTAAAAGTTAATGTAACAACTGCTGTAAACCTGCCACGTTACAGACTTCAGGGAAATGCAGATTTAATTACAGTAGATATTAATCATTAATCATCATACAATAACAACATAACACAACTCGGCAGAGCCCAAGGAGACATAATCATATTTCTTGTGTTGTACGACCAAAAGTCCAAAAGCAAAACATACTCAACTTAGAATAATATAAAACACAGAAAAGCAGCAAATGATTGTACTGGGGAAAGTTTGGTTTTATCGATTATCGAACCAGTTGCTGATTATTATTATTATTATTATTATTATAGTTGACTAATTATTTCAGGTCCACATCAAACCATTCAGTGACTCCTAGCACCTGCACTTCTGATGGTATATGATATAATGAGATATAAACTAAACCAAACTGCATGCATTTAGAATGATACCATTTGAATATGGTACGCAGGAGTGTGTTAGAGAGCTTGTGTGTCCAGTTCAGATGTGGGGCTGTATTTATCACTGCTAAAAGAAAAATTGTGGACTTAAGTGAAAGATAAAAAGTACAAGTCCTTTGCTTTACCCCTACAAACAAACTCAAGAATAAAAACTATTTCTCAAACATCTTTTGACCTGAATATGCTCTTAAATGCCAGAGAGCACCAGAGTAGATCCTTGATGACTGCACAACTCTCTCTTCTGTCCGATAATAACAAGAATAATTTTATTTGCATTCATCAAGTATCTTCTTTGTCTAATTTCTCCTTATTATATGATTTCTCTGACATACCACCAGCAGAAAGCCAGCCAGTTTCCTATTATTTCATCCCTATTTACACACTGTATTTATCCATCATAAGTATTAAACTGTACCGTAACTGGCTATTCCTCCTCTGAGCATACATGTGATCAATCATTTGCAAAAGCCATTTAAAATGGACCTTTACACTTGGCTGTAAGTGGGAGGCAGTCACTTGATAAACTATTGCACACACTCAGCGAAGAACTTTTTTACTCTTAAGTTTGTACTTCTGTAGTGTAATTCTTTGATAATATGGGTGTCAGTTTGGAAGATGAAAACCTGATATGTCCAGCGTCTTAATGATATAAAACATGTTGTTTTTTTCCCCCCTTTTTTGCTTTATTCTGAGAATCATGCAATATTTTGTTTGGTGAGGAAAAAAACAGAAAGTAAATATCCGAAGGACTGAGATGGCTGTTCACGTATTAAATATTTAAATTAGCCAGTTTGGTTGGAGAGAGCCCAAGAGATTGAGATGAAAAGCCCTTAAGGCAGGTTTTATTGCTATTCTGTGGGAACTGTGATTCAAACATTTCTCATAAATACACTATTTGAAAATACATAGAAGATGTTGAAACTTTTTTTTGTTGTTGGAAGATGCATGTTATACTTTATATTTTTTATGTTTATGTCAGAGGGGTGAAATGACACAGAAATTAGACTTAACTAACCTTCTAGCTACTCGGGTTTTTTCATTATTTGCATGTATTTGCTTCCTGTAGCAGGGAGATAAAGCCATACAAGGATACAAAGAAAACAAGATATGGATTAGACAAAGCCCGTGAAATTTTTCTTTATTGACACAAAAATCAAGTTTGCAGCATGATCAAACCAAAAAACTAGATTTGTCAGACATGCTGTAAGAAGAAAGGCTGAATAATGCTGTAGTAATGCCTAAAGTAGTGTTGTGCCTGACCTGTTTTCCAGTCCTGTTCCTGTTACCTGAAGAGCACTGCTGATTTTCTATCCTCCCAGGTAACTACAGTTAATGATACACACCTTGCATCCCAGGTACCACACAACGAAGGGAAAACAGAGTAAAAAACCAGGACTGAGAACTGCACTTCTAGCACACCTCTGAATATGGTGTGGACTTCAGGATATCAGGTAACAGGAATCTGTAACCGTGTGTGTGTGTGTGTGTGTGTGTGCGTGTGTGTGTGTGTGTGTGGGGTGTAGGGAGGAGAGAGAGAGTAGAGAGAGCACCTGAGATAAAAGGTAGAGGATTATTGTCTCCACCTTTTTTCTGTCGGTGTGAGGCATCACTCAACATATGCACAGAAGCACCAGGATGAGATCTGGCTGGATTAAAGGAGTACTTATAGCCTTTGTCAGTGCTTCGTCCTTGTTATACCTGGGCTCCATTAAGAGGGAGGTCCATACCCATACGGAGAGACTCCAGAGGGCCCACCAGAATGACTCCATCAGAGGCCAGGGAATGCTCAAGAGGATGGACAAGATGGAAGCAGACATCAACACTCTACGTGAGTCAAAGTCAAAATTTCTTTTTTTAAAAAAAAAAGTAGTATAAAATGTAGTAAACTGGATTTTTAAAATAAAAACAATCTGGTTCAATTTGACAGGCTGGTTAAACGGTTGATTGAGGTGCATCTACTAAAGATCACACCAGTGCAATGAAAACTAACCAGTATTTGTTAATTAAATAAAGAGCAATTCATGTATTTACATTTCTGGGAGGAGTACTGTTTGGTTTAGCCACATGTTATTGACTTTACAGGAAAGATAAAAAATAATCCTACCATATCTTGCCCACAGTCAATCTGATGAATAAACTTGAAAAGAAGGAACTGGTGGCACAGAAGAAGGAAGAGGTGAAAAAGGAGAGGAAGGTAGTGAGGAAGAGGTTCCCAAACTCGGCTCTGTTCATGAAGTGGGGTGATGAGCTGTCAGAGGAGGAGCAGAAGGAGGCGGAGAAGTTGTTTCAGAGATACGGCTACAATGCCTACCTCAGTGACAGACTCCCCCTCAACAGAGAGATCCAAGACACCAGACCCCACAGGTGATTATAACTTCCTCATTTGAAGGAACCAATAAAGCGCTGATAAAACCACACTTTGCTCACCTTGTTCAAACACAAGCTTAGTTCATGGTGATTCATGATGCCTGTTTAGTATTAAACCCAGGTCAGGCACAAATTTTATTACTTCTTATTATATTATAAATCTGTTCAGAATGTATCCTTTGATGTGTCTTTGCTCTAAATAAATCAATTTCTGAGAAACACGAATTCAGCTTTTTTTTTAGAAACACTGAATTTGGCACAAATATTCTCTTAAATTTCTTTGATGTGGCGCAATATACGAAAAGAAAAAGATTAAATTTTACTCTTTTCAGAGAGCATAAAGCAAGAGGGTACACTTCATTTTACACTGAATGAATGTGAAGTTAGAACTTAAAATGTAGGCATTTACTTTTTATAATTAAATTACAAAAATTATATTTAGAAATGCCTATATTCGTTTAAGAAATTAAATCAATGTGTATCAATCTGCACACCAGATTGAATGTGAAAGTTGATAGTCCTTTTTTTTTTTTTGTCACTTAGAGCTGAACTGATTGGTCAGTTAGTTGATTAGTTGATAATCAGAAAATTGACCATTAATTAAATTCATAATCATAAGCAAAAATACAAAAAATTAACCGATCGGGGCTTTTCAAATGGGAATATTTGCTACCTATTGGTCTTTATGATAGTAAACTGAATATCTCTGGGTTTTGGAGACGTTAACTTAAAAAATTGTGATGGGTATTTTTCACTATTTTGACATTTTATAGACGATAGGTTTTAGTTTTATATAAAAATAGGCCCTGACTAAGATATATAGCTTTACAAATTTATTAGTAAACACTGGAAAATGCATCACAGAACATAAGAGAAAATAAAACAGTTAAAAATGAATAAATAAATAAAGTGGAGTGTTCCTAAATTCCCTTTCTGAGTGTACCTCTGATATTTCTTTTGTTTCTTATGGCCATTACTGAAATAAGCACTACAGGGTACAACTTGAATTTAAAAAAAAAAAAAAACAACAATCTTATTCGAATAATTTTTCTGGATACAAAAATTAACACTGTGTTGCCACTCACAGGTGTGCTGAGAGGAAGTACCCAGAGGATTTGCCTACCATCAGCGTTGTGTTAATCTACCTGGATGAAGCTCTTTCTGTCATCAAAAGGGCCATCCGCAGCATCATAGACAAGACACCAGCTCGGCTGCTGAAAGAAATCATACTGGTGGACGATCACAGTAGTAACGGTAGATCGACCTGCTCGACAAAATTCCCGTTTCTAGCTCTCAGTTTATTGTCAGGCCATGGGAGACTATCCTGGGATGTACAAAGTCATATGCGAGCCTTTTAAAAGGGGTTTTCCTCTGCAACATTTTCACTCTTGCAAACAATGTCCCATTCACTCTGGGTAATACACAGACCTTACTGTAAAATAACTTCACTGGAGCTACATTCTACTGAAGAAATAGTCCCTATAACAATTTAAAATTTTTTATTTTGAGTCAACCAACCCTAAAGGCTGGGCATTTTGTGATTCAGCAATGAGAGGTTGGTTGGTTAATTGATATGGCCAAGTGATTTCTAGAGATACAACTCAATCTACCGCTACATTACCAAAACCATTCACGACTTAAAATTTACTTTCTGCAGAGGATTTAATGGAGAAACTGGATGAATACATCACGTTGATCCACGAGGAGTGTCCAGGCCTGGTGAAGAAAGTCAAGCACTCTCAGCAGCTCGGCCTCACGCAGGCC
Organism: Xiphias gladius; assembly: GCF_016859285.1. Classification (NCBI taxonomy): domain Eukaryota; kingdom Metazoa; phylum Chordata; class Actinopteri; order Istiophoriformes; family Xiphiidae; genus Xiphias; species Xiphias gladius. The sequence goes on from NC_053401.1 coordinate 6,782,354, forward strand.
AGACTCTCAGGATGGAAGGTTGCTGTAGGGGACGTGGTGGCCATCTTGGACGCTCACATCGAAGTCCATGTGCAATGGTTGGTTCAAGTTCTGAGCGACGCGAGTTGCTCTGTTTTTCTGTTGCTGTGATGGTAAACCTGTCATTACACATTTATGTCAAGCTAAGCTGTCACTATGTGTCCAGGGCGGAGCCATTGTTAGCCCGCATTAAAGAGGACCGCACCATAGTACTAACGCCGGTGTTTGACAAAGTCAATTTTGATGACTTGACGCTGATTCCCTACGTACCTGCGGCTGATGCCTTCGACTGGGCTCTGTGGTGCATGTATGAAAGCTTCAGACCTGAGTGGTACACTTTAAAGGACGAGTCACAACCTGGCAAGTAAGTTCCAGTTTAAAGGGGTCGGTTACCCCAAATTAAAAAAAAAAAAAAAAATCCTCCTAAGAGTTAGATAAGAAGATCAATACCACTTACGTCCAGTGGTGGAAGAACTATTGAATATTGGGAAGTAGCAATCTCACAGTATAAAAATACTCCATTACAAGTAAACTTATTAAAAATTTTACTTAAGTAAAAGTACATAAGTCTATAAAATCAAAAGTAAAAGTACTCATTCTACAAAATGTCACCATGAAGAGTGTTACATTTATTATTTATATTGTTTTTAATTTTTAATTTTTGATGCATTAACGTAAGCAGCATTTACATATTTTGAAAGTGGAGCTAACTCTTAAAAATTGTACACACTGTTAAACGGTTTAATCTAACAATTTATCATATTTTTCTGTCGATGAACATACATCTATCTACAGTTAGGTACGTAAGTATTTGGACAGTGACATAATTTTCGTAATTTGGCCTCTGTATGCCACCACGTTGGATTTGAAATGAAGTCATCAAGATGTGTTTGGAGTGTAATTGTATAGTGTAAGTGAGTATTGCATTAACCGTTTTTAGACATATTCCCTCAATTTCAGAGATTCAAAACTAATTGGACAACCAGACATAATTATAAATAGGATTATTTTTCATTCTTGGATGAAAATCTTGTTCCAGACCATTTTCAGACTCATTATGTTTAAATTTGACTGCTTTTAGGTGGACAAAATGAATGTCCTGGCAGCATGGATAGGGCTTTTAAACCGATCTTCATGTTGGAAAATGAAGTGGCAACGTTTACTTTACAGGTCCATAATTTCATGGTAACTGAATCCCTCCGTAGTTTCCTGGAAACAAGTATGTAATAAGGTGCTAATTACAGGAAAATTAGAGTCAGTTACTGTAGGTAGAGTTTAGTACGTTTAGTTACAAGTAGTTGTTGACTTCCAGTACTCCATTAAGATAAAACTAGCAGAAAATGTAAATGAACAGCTAAAAGATTGAAACAAAGATGGACTCATGGCCTCAGTAAATCCTGGCTATGGCCCCAGTGACCAAATCCTCAGATGTCTTTAAACCATCAGCAAATAAAAACTGATTATCTGCATGGCTAGATAAGTTAAGACCGTTTGTGTATGTGTGTGTGACCTTTTAACTACTCTTAATCAGTCTAACATCTAAAATGTGTTGACAATTCGGGAAGTGTCCAGTGGTTTAATTCAGTGCAAATTCGTCATATTCTGTCATCAGGAGTCCGTCCATCATGGGGATCCTTGTAGCTGACCGCAAGTTCTTTGGAGAGATCGGAAGCCTTGACGGTGGAATGAAAATATATGGTGGTGAAAATGTGGAGCTTGGCATCCGGGTAAAAATTTTCCCAACTAAAATACTGTAATTCACAGTCCAAAAAACAGGCGTCATCTTTGGAAACTGTATCAATTTTGCCGTAGATGTGGAATGGCTGCTCTGTTTTTAGGTCCTGGTCCTTTCTGTGTAGCTGTAACATACAAGGTAGCTTCGCTATCTTAAATACCAAGTGTGACTCTCAGTTTATCTGTTTTGGTGATTTGTCCAGGATTTTGCCTTCCCTTCGTCTTAATGTATGCTGGGAAAGGCTCAGGACGTAGACCTGAAAATTTGGCCGTGTTTATTTGACCATTAAAGTCCAGCGTGCATGTTACTTTGGACTCCTGTCTAAACAGACAATGCACTGTGCAGCACGCTGCCTTGCGCAATGTTAATTTTTACTTGAAATAAGTATATTGCAAACAGTATGTGCATTAAATGCCCTTTGAATCCGCTTTCTAAATATATGACCTAAGAGATGTTTTTTTGCAGGTGTGGCTTTGTGGAGGAAGCATAGAGGTTATACCTTGCTCGAAAATTGCCCACATCGAACGAGCAAAGAAGCCGTACCTCCCGGACCTGAGTGTGATGGTGAAGCGTAATGCACTGAGGGTGGCGGAGGTATGGTTGGATGAATATAAATATAATGTCAACATTGCCTGGAACCTTCCCCTAGAGGTAAGGGGTGACACCTTATTGCGCACATAAGTTCTAACTTTTATCATCTAAATACACAAATTAGGCTTTTGTAAAAACACTTCTTTCCCACAGAATCATGGGATAGACATTGGGGATGTGACGGAGAGGAAGAAGCTGAGAGAGAGGCTGAACTGTAAGCCCTTTAAGTGGTATCTGGATAATGTGTACCCCATGCTGGACCCCCTACATGACATCATCAGCTATGGAGCCGTGAGTCTAAAACATTAGGTTGATTAGTTGTCATTTATTAGATTTAAGCCACTTTTCATTTTCAAACTGTTTTTCTTCGAAGACTCTGAATCATCCAAGTCATAGGATCCCTAATAGCATGTGAGCTGTATTTTGTTTTTATGGGGTTTTTTTTAAACTTGTTTTTATTCAGGGTAGGTTTTCTGACAATATAGCGTTTGTGCATGAACACTGTATTGGAGGAACTCCCTGATCACAACTGCCCAGTTAAACCAGTCTTGATATACTGGCCACAGAGCAGCTTCAGTCCAAAAAAATATTTCCCATTGCTCTTATTTGAACAAGTCCCCACTGTGCAACTTTGGACCGTCTGAGACGAAATCTTTGGTCGTCAATCGCAAACGAAAATTGGGACGGTGCCACTATGACCCATGTCTGCAAAACCAACCAATCAGAATACAACACGGAAAGTCATGTGTAATTGCCATTTTTGAGTAAGGTTTAGGAAAAAACAAAAAATAAACACTTTTCCCTAGCCACAACTGGGTCCAAATTCTCCTCCTCTTATGTGGTTTTTCAATACGTAGAAATATCAGCACTGTGGCCAATTACTAGTGTTTTTGCTGCATATTTAAAACAAAAGAAGGGCGCAGATGGATGACACGAGCTGATGACATGCCTCCCCTGTCATCTTTTTTTTTTTCTTCTTCTTCTTCTTCTTCTATTTATATGGTAGTGCTACCAAAAAAAAAAAAAAAAAAAAAAAAGTGCCTTATTGTCTTTAAGTGCATTCTTGGCTGGAGCCTCAGAAGTTAGAACTCTAGATGATTATATTGTACACAGTATGTTACGTATGTTGTGCCATTATTTCTCACGGATGCTATAAAGGGTAACTTTCTGTCTCTAATTCTGTTGTCAGCTGATAAGTGACCTGAAGCAAGATCTCTGTATTGACCAAGGCCCAATGCCTGGGAACACGCCGATTGTTTATGCATGCCACTACTACTCACCTCAGGTATAGCAGAGATTTACTCCATGCACACCAGGGCTGTCTCTTTTTCAAAAAGTGAAGTTTGAACCAATTAGATATCCTTGTATATAAATCTTGCAATCTTATTGGTGCTTGCTATCTTAAAGGCGATCGCCTTTTTAAACTATGAACGGACTGATGCACTGTAAATTTTAAATTTGTGAAAAAAATTTCCCTACCTTTGAACGAATTTTCAGATTTTCAGAATAAAAAGTGACAGCCCTATAGCGCACGTAGACTGTGATTTTATTTGTTTGAAGATAATTTGTGTTCTTTGGTGTAGCATTGTTATTATCGCTCCAATGGAGAACTCTACATTGGTGGAATCAAATCTCACAAGTACAACAACAACCGCTGCCTGGTGGATGTCGGCACTGGACTCTACCCGGGGCTGTATGACTGCAAAGTGGCCCAGCAGAAAAAGTTCCACATGCTGTGGGATTTTAAACAGGTGAATATTTCAGTTTTAAAATATAAATCTAAAACCAAAGAGTTGGGTCTGTCTGGAGAAAAAGAAAGTGACAATAAAACGTTTTATACCCAGGATGGACCTATCCAGAACAGAGAAACAAAGAGATGTCTGGAAGTTGCGATGGGGGAAGACGGCTATTACAAACTTGTTGCTCAGCAGTGCACTGGTCAGAGCTGGAAAATACAAAATCTCGTCAAAGACCGCCTGAAGACAAGATAATAGATGAGCCAATGTTTGAAAAAAAAAAAACAAACAAAACAAACCAAAAAAAAAAAAAAACCCCATCTCATGTCAGAAAAAGATCTACAATAACTGCTTCTCTTTGGGGTGAGTTTACATTTTGCCCTGGACGACTTGTATCCACAAGAGTCCCAAGGTGCAAGAGCAAAGTTGTGAACTGGATCACAAAGAAGTGATCATTTTTATTTAATTCTTGTTTCTGCATCACATGTTATCGACAAATGTAACGTTGACACAATGTGAGCTACCACTGAGTAGTGATTTTTTTTTATTTTTTATTTTTTGAATACAAAAATACTATTACAGTTTTTGTTTGAAATTCCTGACAAAAAAAAAAAAGCTATAGACTATTCTGTATACTGTTGCACTAAACTATGTTGAGGACAGTGAATGATTTTCTCTGAAATTGAGAGTTTGACGTAATCTACAGTACCTGCCTTCCTATGTCACACCAGAACATCCTCCCAAAAGACCCCAGGGTATGTGACACCTCTCATCGGCCTTATGATTAGTTCCAACAGATTTGCGATGACTTTGAATTGTTTGTTAATGATCCGTTAATATTTCGGGTTACTGCTAAACTAAAGCAAACATTCAAGTAAAACAGGATCCATCGTGATTTGGCTCTCAGGAATGATCAGCTATGAAAGCATCCCATTTGTTCTCCCACATGACGTGCCCAGTGTCCTTCAGGTGAGCGGGTAGCGAGCTGTACCTGCGGGCAGAAGCAAGTTTTAATGTGACTGAACTCATCAAAAACTGTAATGATGCGCTGTTATAGGAAAGCTTCATTGTGGTCTTTGTAACGTCCAAGTTTTTACACCATAAACTAGAAAGCACATATTCTTTACTGCGATCAAAATCTACGGAGTCATTTATTGAAAAGGACTTTGCAAGCACTGATTGTAAACAATTGGTGTCAGCATCACGTTTCAAAATGAATTGTGGTGAGTCCTGCGGGGCTCTCCCAAGAACGGATGTATGGCATTTCTTTTGATTAGTGAAATGTGTTGGAATTAAGTCAGAATTTTCAGATTTCAGAGGGTCACTGAATACATCATCAGGAAGAGGGTTTTAAATGCCCTTCACTACACTATATTACATTCATTTGGCTTTTTCCAAACCCATGTACATTTTTGGTAGATACGCATTGGGAGCAAAGTCTTACTGCAGGCCCCTTTGGCAAGTGGACAGGGGGGAGCTGGGGGTCAAACCACCAACTTCAGCCACCACTAAATTACACTACACAATGATATTAACAAAAACAATGATTGTGACCTTATTCTTTGTGATCTGTGACCTTTTTTTTTTTTTTTTTTTCATACTGTAGAAATTAGGTTAGTATGGTAATATTCTTTATTTTTGTTATTATCAACAAATCCCACAAACAGACCAAAAACCAACGGAAGTGTTAGTCCACCTCTAAGTGCTTCCCACTTTCCTAACCTGTCTGTGGCTCTCAGCCCCACAGCACTCCTGCTGAAGACGTAAATCTTTGAGAACATGGCCGTGAGTGTATACTTTCATTTATAAAAAGCAGCTAAATCATTTCCTAAATCAACTGGCCGTTGTAGTTTTTACCAAAATTTTACACATACAGGAGTAAGTAGTGCATTTGCTGGCGACTGTTTTTAGTGGCGGATTAATACACATTTGGGCCAGCGGGACATCGTGTGTGTGTGTGTGTGTGTGTGTGTGTGTGTGTGTGTGTGTGTGTGTGTGTGTGTGTGTGTGTGTGTGTGTGTGTGTGTGTGTGTGTGTGTGTGTGTGTGTGTGTGTGTGTGTGTGTGTGAGTGTGTGTGTGTGTGTGTGTGTGTGTGACATTCGGTCAAAAACAGCGTGCGTGTTCATGGTAATGAAGGAACATGTCAGTTAGTGCAACAGTGTGACGCAGAGGTGTGTTTTTAATGTCAATTCAGTGATGTTTTTGGTTTTTCATGGGCTTTGTTGACAGTAAGTAAAATATGAAATATCACCACACTTCTCTATTTATATCTAATGTCCTTGTATAAAGGTAGAAATCGATGCTTAGTAAAAACCAAAAGGTGATTGTAGTTAACATGTTAAAAGATAAAAACAGTATTTAAACTGCACGCTCAAGTCTGCATTAGCGGCTGATGTACAATCAAAGACAGAAGTGAGAGAAATAAAAATCGGTTGATTCTGACCTGATAGAGTTGACAGCCAGTTCTTTCAGAGTACCCAGGTTCGCTTTCAATCCCCCGATGCCCACGAAGGCTTGATAGAAGTCGTAGGAGAGGCCTGTGGTACCGAACAGAGACGGGTCATCCGAGCTGATCACCATCGGGTGGCCCTCAGACATCAGCACAGTGGCAGGGTGGTTCCTGAGGTCTGCTACCAGCTTCAGCACCTGGAGGTCGGATGTCAAATACACAACGGCACTCGGTATACGAAGGCGGGCACACATTTTCTTTTCCGTCGTGCCGAACGATAGGTTGTCTGACCTGGTTTGAGATCGGGCACAGCTCCACAGCCACGTTCCTCTTCCTAGAAAACTCTTTGGCAAGTGGATGGTGTGCCAAAGCATAGCCGTGCCCAATGCGCACGGTGTTGAACAAAAGGGCATCAAGAATATTTTGATCTACATCGGTGCCTTCATCATCTACAAACACAAATACACACACACACACACACACACACACAGTGGAATCAAGGTATATTTAAAATATTTTGAAAACTTTTGTTTTGTAATTTATAATAACGTACTTCACTCTTTTGATCCACCCACCTGTCTCTCCTGCATGGAAGAAGTACGGTAGCGTGACACCCTGTTCGGCTGGCAGAGAGAGTGCCTCCCTGAAGTACCAAAGAGTCCTCCCGCTGTCCTCCCTTCCAACCTGCAAACCATATAGTGTTTTCTGAAGGTGAGCCAAATATAAACTTCACAACCAACAGGAGAACTGATTTCCTTTTGGCCAAATGGGCAAATGGCCAAATGACCGAGGCAAGTCCCTCCCTACCATGTCGAATCCTGCAACAACGTCTGGGAAGTCCTTCTGCAGCTGAATGGCCTCTTTTACGGCTGCTTTGACCTCAGATACACTCAGAGCCCTGAAGAAACAGCGGCGAAGATAGTAGACACAGACGTGAGTGCTCTATTAGACAAGATAAAATCAGCCCGTCTCACGTGAAGCTTCAGCAGTACATAATGTCTCCTCTACTCTGGTGAATGTTTAGGATGTTTACGGCTGTTTGTGCTTTGCCTTGAAATTTAAAAGGTGAGAGAATGATAACAGCTGGTGCATCGGTTGAAAAAACAGTGAGGTGGCAAACTGTCAAACATCGTGACAAGAAGTGCAAAAGAGAGAAAAACACAATGGCGAACAACAGTACTCAAAAGCAGACACTCACCAAAACCGACAAATTAGCGGGGAAACACTGGATACATAATTACATAAAGTGGCCTTCCAGCGATTTAGTCTTGCACCTCCCTAAAGTTACGAGAGGCAGGGTCGCATTTGTGTGATACTTTACAATTCTCATTCAGACACGCACTCACACACTGATGGCAGCGCGCCACCGCGCAAGGCGCCCAACCAACTGGGGTTCAGTGTCTTGCTCAAAGGCAAATTCGACATGCCCTCCAGCTGAGCCACTGCTGAACCCAAATTTTAAAAAAAAGAAAATTGCAAAACTCAAAGCATCAAAAAAAAAAAACAACCACTTACACTTACACTTTCCAGAATAAAACAAAAATGTGTTTTGTCTGTGCTCTCTAGACTTGACAAAGCTCCTCCAGAGCCACAGAAGACATTATACAGCTCTTTTCACATGCTGGGTTGTACGAAATTGGTGCAGTGTACTTTTAACAACTGTAATAATTAAACAGTTGTTTTCATTTCCAGGAGAATAGGAAATTAAATGAGTGAAAACATATTAAATTAGGATTAAGGAATTATTTTTTTTTTCTTCCAAGAATGGGCTACAGTGACCCTCGCATTAGTAACACATTGTCCCCACTTTGGTTTACATGTATGTTCAAGTAATTCAAAACCCAGCCAGTACTATAAGTACTGTGTTGAGAGACATACTGTACATCAGTCACAGGGGCCATTGTACTGCATAATGAGCACTTTTACTTTTCATACTTACGGTACTTTTTGCTGATAACACTTGCAGGATTTTGAACGTAGCGCTTTTACTTGTAATTGAGTATTTTTAGATTGTTGTATTTTTGTCATGTAAATGAGTACTTGTGTATCAAAATCAGCAGAAATTTGTCCTGCTGAACTCAAAAAACTATTCAATTTGTACAGGGATTGCCAAACTTTTGTGCATCATTGTAATTTAAAGAATGGGGTAGAATTTGTAAAAGCCTTAACCTCTTTTTTCCACTTTTTAAAAAAAATAAAAAATAAAATCTTACTAATATATTTACCTGTGGACAGAAATGATGATGCGAGCCCCAAGAAAGTCTGGATGAGCTGCTGTAAATTTCTCTGTCACTTCTTTAAACGTTTTCAGAGTCCAGACCTTATCATGAATGGTTCCGTCCAGCTCATACGTCTGTAACACAGGAAAGCTGTGATTAGGTCTGACGACACAACACAATTGATATGCTGTCACAGCCCAAAAATGCGGGGAAAAAAAAATGCAGTATCAGGAGTAGCAGATCAACCGCTACTCCTGATACTTCTACTGTGGCTCTTTAAGCTCAGGTGTGAACAAACAAGCAAACACAAACCCTTGAGAGACCACTCCTAAGTTCCAGATACATGACGTTGTCTTGGTGAAGCTCCTCCAGGCCCTTGTAGAAGTAGTCCCTCAGCACAGGAGCATGGGTAATTAGCCCTGCAGCTGCAATGAAGGCTTTCTCAAACTTTTCCCACACAACATCCTGGTTTGGGTACTCCCTGTCTGGATCCTCGGTGAAAAGAGTGAGGTGCTGCATTAAACTGAAAAACACCCAAAAAAAACCAACAATCTGGGTTAAGTTCTCCCGTTACATCTGGACTTGGACTTTGTAACGGAAGGTGACACTTTATTCAACCTGCTATCGAAGCCCGTAGGGTCTCCGATCTTGGCTCTCAAAGTCTCAAGCAGCTGCCAGTAGAAGCAGTCCCATCGCGGGAAAGGCTGCCGGTCGGAGAACAAGAAGCGGACCGAGTTGTCCCATGTGAAACAGATGTAGCAGTGAGGCCTGTAGGTGACGTTTTTCACCAGCCACTCGACGCTGACCAGCGACGAGCTGTGGACGTGCAGGGCCGCACCTGTCAACACAACAGCAATATGACCTCGAGCGGAGACTCCTCGTGCCGAGCCCCCACGCTGACTTAAAAAGGAAGATCACTGCTACTGTTGATGGATTATGAAACAATGGGCCCCCGAGCACAGACATGTGAAAGGCCCCACACCCTTCCTAAACTGGAGCAGGACTACACAGCCCACTCGTCTGCCACCGTTTTGCGACACTGTAGCCAATCTGTCTATCTGTAGCCATTTTGCATCTATTTCGTGTAACTGTACCTATATAGTGTCTTTATAGTCATTTGCATAACTTTCTGGTTATCTTGTCTGTTTGTAATCATTTTGCATCAATTTGTGGTCATTTTGTGTGGTTTCACACACAATCATTTGCGACAATGTTTGTCATCGTTGTGCACCTTTTCTCAGTACTTTTGCATCCCTTAACAGTTTTGTCCCTCTTTGTAGTCACCTCATCTCTTTTTAGTTGTTTTACATTTCTTTGTAGTCATTCGGTGTTCATTTTTGTCTTTTTTTTTGTTGCATTTTTCAGTGGTAAACCAGAACGCTCTGGTGCTGTTGTTGGTTATAAAAAAAAAAATTTAAAAAAATAAAAAAACTGCAGTTGAACTTCAGCATTTGGTTCATGCTGGAGGAGACAGATTGTCTGACTCCTCCCCGAAGCCTCTTGCCACAACAGATCCACATTAACACGCCTCTGCACAGATACTATTCTAAATACTACAGCACAATATACAACATTAACATTACTGGAATCCATTTAAGAAAGCCTGGTTCTATTTTCTTAAAGCGAAACCAACTGAAACTGCTTTGCTAATTTTACTGTATTTTAAAACCTTGTTAATTTAGCCCCAGTAAGATGTGCAGCTGTAATATGAAGGAAAATCTTTAAAAAACACAAAATCAAGTATTGGATTGGATTTGGTTCGGGCCCCCTTTTCTGCGCCCCGTAGACCTGCATCCATGGCTGCAGCATCACCTTTAGGCATCTTCTGCAGCAGTTTGAAGATGGAACTCCTCTGAATGAGAGGCTTTGCTTTGAAGAAGTGGATGGCGGGTGGGAACAGGGCAGCGGACATCTCCTGCTCCTTTAAGTGATGGAGGTAGGCGCCCAGCTTCTGCTCGGCTGCCGTCAGCGTCACCCGGCCGCCGGTCTGTCTGGACGCCTCCTCGCGCATCAGCAGGTCCCTCTGGGCAGGATCGGGCATCCCATCGGTCACCCTCACAATCCACAGAAGGGGCAAATAAGTGACCACGGCCCGGCAGATTGGGATCACCATGTCCGTGTGCGCCACAGGATGGTGCTGTCCTCCCCCTAGAACATGGTCACACAGCCTCCGCAGTGCGCAGGGTTTCTGGGAAGAAAGAAACACTGTGTCAGACGCGAACTAATGACATCGCCGGAGAGGTCGGTGTAGCTTTTGCCGGGTAGCTGGTAAATAAATTTGACAAACTTGGTTTTTTTTTTTTAGGTAATCAACAGGACAACACGTGCGCTCAGCTCGCAAAGTCCACTCACTAGCTGGACCACGACTGCTTTGCTTTCTGAATCAAGTACCCAAGAGAGAAGTGGAGGAAAAAGACAAACAATCCCAAGATCATTAATGGAAACTTTAACGAGGGGGAGAAAAACTTACAGGCAAATCTCGCCGCTTTAAAAATCTTAAAAATACTCACAAGTAAGACGGAGCTCCTGGTGTCCTGCGTCTCAGCTCAGCCGTCTGCCAAAAGGCTCCGCTTCTCTTCCACAAGGAGCTCCACTATCAGTCCCGCATGTCAGCGAAATACTCAGAGCAAGTGAATCATTGGGGCAATTTTGTCTGACAAACACCATGTGATAAACTAATGAATGAAGCATGAATGGCCAGTGTTGCAGCATAAATGTACGTCACTCAGCAGTGAGGAGACAGTCCAATTTAAAAAAAGGGGCAGAGAAGTGGTACTAATGATTTATATTTTATTATGTTTTACATTTCCACAATATAACATTTTCAGTTTGAGACACAATCAAAAAAGAAAAGAAAAGAAAAAAAAAAAGAGAACAAAAAACGAAACAACAACCACACATACATATAATTTAATCTGGAAACCTCATATACATACAGTGCATCCTCTGGAATGATATCACCCACTCCTTTAATTCATGATAACATACAGTCGATGTAACACCAATAAATTAACTCTGTAAGGTCATGTATGGTCTTCAGTTTTGTTACTAGGATACTATTTTCTGTTTCCCCCCTCTGTGATTGCTTGTGGCAGACACCCATTAGCCACACAATGCCCCATGCAAATTAAAATGTGGGGTAGAGGTTAATGAAACTGGGAAAGCTGTGACACAGATGCTGTGTGTGTCACGAAGACTGATCCAATTCAGAGGACAACGTGTTAAAACATCCAGCCGGCCACCCGATCCCGTCATCCCCGACCAATCAGTGTAAACCGAGACCCTCGAAGGGGAGCAGCAGAGTAAACCAGTCACTACAACTGTGCGGCACCCACGATGCACATCTGTAAAGTTGAGTTGCAGCGTCTATCATGTCCCTTAATGCACAGAAAAAAAATACAGCAATACATCACACAACAACAACGCGTCTCTTTTGCACCGGAAATTTCGCTTCACAGACAGAGGAATGACGTCTTTCATATGACAACATAAAAAAAAAATTAAAGGAGTTTCTCTCTAATACAGCAGAGCCACTCAGTCCATAAACTTGCGGTTTGGGTTGGCACCAAAGAGAGCCACTCGGATTTCAGGCATCATCTGCAAAACACAGAAACGAGGTTTATAAGCAGGGCTGTGACCGACGATTATTTTCATCATCGATTAATCTGCCGATTCATTTCTGGATTAACCGTTTGGTCTATAAAGAATTAGACAAGTAAAATGTCGGGTGGAATGAAAAGTGCCCCTCATAGTTTCCTAGAACCCCGAGGTGACATATTGAAGTTGTTAGTTTTTGTGTGACCAACAGTCCAAAACCCAAAGATATTCAGTTTACTCGCACATAAGATAAAGAAAAGCAGCAAATACTCACATTGGAGAAGCTGCAACTAGCGAACGTTTGGTGTTTTTTCTTGGAAAAGGCTTAAAAGATTATTTCAATTATCAAAATCGTTGACCATTATTTCTCTGTCAATGTTTCAGTTCTATTTATTTAAAACACAAAAGTGCAGAATTAAGTGAAAAGTCATTAATACAAAAATTTTGCAGGGGAATGGATTATTCAACCAATAGTAATTTTTATCAATTTATTTGACCTTTGATAACAAGGAAAGTCTTGTGTAGATAAAAAAAAATTATTTCGTTTTCAAGATTGCCCTTAAGCAGATAGGCAGCGATAATGAAGTAGCACCGAGTTACATCAAAAAACAGAAAACACAAAATATGTCACAAGACTACAATTTAGAAAAATGTGGCCGTAAACGTAAATAAATGAAATGGCTGGTACGAATCATAAAATATCATGTCCTCACAACAAGCTAAAAAAAAAAATAAATAAATAAAAAACTTCAAAAATAATTATTGCTAGTTATCGTAGCTTCTTTATTACTGTTTTTTTTAAACTTATATTATATTTATATTGTATATACAATTTATATAAAGTTTATATTGTTACTTATTTGTTTATGGTTTTTTTTTAACGACGAGAACTCGGCACAATTGTAAAGGAGGGCTCGCGTCCCCCGATGCGGATCGTCCGAGCGTAAACAAAGGGCTATATATATATATAAATAAAACCAATTTAAAAGTTCCAAACAATATATTAATGAGACAACACATATAACATTAATCGCATCAGTCATTCCATCTTGTGACAAGTGATGTCACATACCTCACATGGAAAGAACTAATCTCATTTTATCAAAGGCCTGTTTGTTAGATTCGAACTCCTTATTTAAAAAGGTCATTCAGTTATTCAATTAGGATTATTTATTTGACCTTTTAACAAGGAAAGCCCCATTATGAGAAGAAAAAAAAAAAAGCACGCACAAAATATGTCACAAGATCAGAATTAAACAAAATATGACTGAAAAATTATTAATAAAACAGCCGTCATAAATGAGATCACAATCCCAGTGGTAAGAAAGAGAAAGCATAAAAGCAGTTTAAAACCCAGTCAAAAAAAAAAGAAAAAGACCAATCTAAAACCTATCAAACTACAAATGAATGAGACTAACCCGTTTATATTGAGAGATACCTGAGAATATCCATCTCGTCATTTAATCACCATAGGTGTACAGCGTATGTGCAGGAATGTGACTTCATTTGGTTCCTGCTTTATATTTAATCCTCTACCATGTCTTAAGTCGCTACCTTCGATTCGAGTGTATTAACTTGTTACACTGTCCGCAGGCCGTTGCGTGTTCACATTAAGGAAAAAGAGGGAACTGCCAATGTATGTGATGTCAACTGTTTCAAGTGTCTTTATTCTCTCAGTGGAAAAAAAAAAAAAAAATTAAATGGTCAATACAATATTCTTCTATCTTAGCTGGAAGTAAGTAGTTTATTCATGTCGCGTGTTCCGAGATCAGACATCACAAAGTGCTTCTCAATAAAAGACAAAAGAAAGATGGAAAATAGAGACAATTTAAAGATAATGAATAAAATACTGACGTCCCTTTCAGCTCCTCACATGGAAGCGTAAAGGTGCGGGTAATGTGAAAACTACACCAGTCTTATTTTTGTCAAATGCTAGTTTCTTAATAGCTGCACTAAAAAGGGAAGTTTTATTTTTTTATTCTTTTCTGACTTTTAAAGAGAGCATGAACAGAACATTCAACATCAACACCACAGGAAGATCAAGACCTTTTTACATAGGAGAAGAAAAAAAGGTGGGGATTACAAGTAGATAAATAAAAGATACATACGCAGTGGGAGACTAAAAAGTACACTGGAAGGTGTGTTTTATGAGGCACACTTAAACCAAGTCTGGTCTCGAGGATGAAAAAGGGGGATTCAAGCTGAGATCACTAATACGAGCTATTTCTATTCCTCACCTGCTGAGCCATGAGGTCCAGTCTGCTCTCCAGGGTGTTGGACACCTTGATCTTCCCATCGCCATTATAGATCTCAACCCCTCCAGAACTGCAAGGGGGAAAAACATCGGAACAAGAGACATCGAAATTTTTAAAAAAACTGACAATTTTTTCTTCAGGAGTAATTTTTTTTAAGTCGGCGAGGTTTGATCTATGTTTCAGACGCGATGGTGCTCACATGTCTGGGGAGAGGAAGTTTTCCTGGTCGATGCGGACCTCCAGGTTGTTCTTCACAGCTGCTTTGTATATGGGAATATTCCTCTGGATGGACGCCTGAAAGACGAGAGTCACAAGGCAGTTTGAATTCACGCTTCGACAAGCTACCTCTATCGGTTCAGTCAGCAGAATCCACCCTCTACTGTCTTTTAAAAAAGAAAAAGAAAAAAAAAAAAAAAAAAAAAAGTGCACGGTACCTCTTCTGAGACTCGCATGCTCTTCTCACACATGAGAGAGAATCCAGTTCTGTTACATGCACCTTGCAACACAGCTTTGTTACATTTCAACTTGATGGCCTCGCCTCCTTCGTATGTGCCGGTCGGGTGAATAATTGACTCACCTGTACGAAATGCACGTCCTGTTTACGGCAGCGAATGGTCACTCTGGGCTCCAGGAGCTGATAGAATCCCTGATGCGAAAGAGTGCGAAACAGGTCATCAAAGCTCAGTGTTTAAACGACAGCACAGCCTCCTCGTGGGCACATACACTCGGTTCCCGGTTCATTAGGTACACCGTGCTAAAACTAACGCAGTCAAACCAACAGCCCTGCAATAAATCCTCACTTCACGAAGGCTATACGGTCCGGTTTTCGTTGAAACTGTTTCAGAGAGGTGCGGCTCCAGCTTCATGGGTTGGAGGATGTAGTTTGTTTAGTAGCGCTGCATATTGCCATCAGAATGGTGAGGAAAAAGGGAAGTAACGAAGGGAGTTCATCCTACTGCAGGATAATGACCCAAAGCCGTAGAAGAAAAGAACAAGACGGTGGAGTCACATGACGGAGGACCAGCACGGTCTCCAGACTTACACCCCACGGAGCTGGTCTGGGATGAACTGGACAGAGAGCGAAAGCAAAGCAAACTACAAGTGCAACACATTTGTGGGAACCGCTGCACCAGCGTTGGGACGAAGTTTCCGAACAATATTTCATTTCTGGATGAGTCAAAAATTTAGGATTTAAGATTCCATCATTCCTTTTTTTTTTTTTTTTTTTAAAAACGCATCTTTATCATTTATTTGTTCCATGCTTTAATTTCAGAAACACTGAAGACATTACACATTGTAAATTTCAGCGACAACTGGGATAATTGAGGTGTTCTAAAACTTTTGACCGGTGGCGTATCTGGTGCCCTCGCAGATGCGAAAGGGGTGAAACATAATATTAGAAATACCTCCCTGTATAATGCCAAACAATTCAACTCCCTGCAGCCGACTCAAAACCTCTCGGACGCAGTTTCGACGAATACGGAACGTCATAACCTTCGTGAAGGTAGGATCTATCGCCAGACTGTTGCGTTAGACTACTGTAAAACACAGAAGCAAATTGTACCTAATATACAGCATACACTCAGTCACCAGCTTATTAGCTGAGAGTACAAACGAACCTGTAAGACCAATCCGTCCAACAGAGCTGGATACCTGGCCGGGTCTTTTGCGACCTGGCCGAGCCGCTGGCGGGCCTCATTCAGCATTTCCTGAGGTTTGCAAATAGACACAGCGCTTCTATTATTTACTCGGAAGTCCGTAAAAGGCACAGTCTCTCTTACGTGCATTAAATATGGCGGTATGTCGACAGGATGATGTACAGCGGCTCACCGAAATCATATCATCGCGGGCCTTCAGTACCTTCAGTCGGGCCTGGTTCATCAGGTTAGACATTTGACTGTTATGTAGACAAATAAAACACACATTGGGTCTGTTTAGATTTCTAAGTGGGATGTGTTTGTTCATGCGGAAATCCTGCAGACTATTTGAAGCAGGTCACAAAGGAGTCACTGTAGGACTAAATAAAATTAGTACAGCTATTTCTTTGTGCTTAAAAAGGCCGAATTGAGGAAGGGAGGATTTGATGTGTCCTGTGATGTCTGGCCATGACTCACATTTTCTTCTGCTGCTCGATCTGCTTCTCTTTCTTCTCGTAGTACTCCATGATCTTCAGCCTCTGAGTTTGGACCAGACGGCCCTTCTCAATGTTGAACTCTTCTTCCGCCTGCAGGAGGAGAGACACTCTAGGCACTTAGAGGGGTCACTATAATTAAAGGTCGTTTTTAAATAGTTTAATTTGGAATATCTAAGACACATTTTTCATAAGACTTGGAGGGAGAATGCATCCTGAAACTGTGTCGTGTCACTGAAAATATTAGCACTGATTGGCCTGATTGTAGTGTTAAGAAATGTCAACTTCTGAACGTCCTGTTAATCTACAAATATGTCACAATTCCAACTATGTTTACAAATGTTTACACTCAATTATTTTCATCATCGATTCATCCGTAGAATATTTTTACAGTTAACTGGTCTGTAACATGCCAGAAAAAACGGAAAAAATGCCCACAATTTCCCAGAGCCCAAAGCAACATCGTCAAAGTGCTTATTTTGTCTGACTAACAGCCCAAAACCCTAAAAATATTAAATATACAAAGACAAATGAAAGAAAAGCAGAAACTTCTCATATTTGAGATGCTGGAACCAGCAAATTTTGGCATTTCTTGCTTGATAAATGACTTACACAATTAGTCAATTATCAAAACTGTTGCTGAGTAATCAATTAATCAAGTAACTGTTTTAGCCCTATAAATACAACTGATTGATGCCAGAATTTAAGTTTATATTACAAAAAAAAAAAAAAAAAAATTAATATTTCAGAATCTTCTGACAAAACTTGAAAGTAGAACATACTGTATTTGTCTCTGTGTTTAAACATCTAAAATGACACATTTATAACAATTAACTTTTATTTATACAGCACTTTTTCAAAATTCAACTTAGAATGTGCTTCACAAAAGAAAATTAAACTCAAGAAATTATAAAATGTAACTTAAAATCTAATCAAACAGATTAGATTTCATAATAAAAACTGACGAAACCCATTCCAGTTCTATGAGACAAAAGAACGTAACTCATTACTTCGTGCTATAACTAAAAATGATTATTTTCTTTAAACTCAAATATCAAATAAATATATAAAAGGCGCCACTACTGGTAGAGCCGGTAGAAAATCTATATGACTCCACACAACGATCTCGTTTTGTTGTCAGGTTTCGTGCGGTTCTGCGTCCTATTCCCCTCGAGCTTCATCAATTAAGTTGAACTGTATGCGACACACTCACTGCGCTTGTAGGTTAATTTCTACAGGCAGAGGTCGAGTGTCAGGTGCAAGGTAATTGCCTGAAATGTCAAAGGGCTCAGACTCTGTGAAATGTGCCAACAGGGGCCATTCGTATCGGCACCTGCTTTGTTTATGGCGCCCCCTAGTGGCGTCACCCGGACACTGCGAGTCTCTTTGGTGGCGAGAGCTGATGGGTTTTGTTGACATATATGCATGTGACGGTTTTCTTTAATGTGGAATAGTGTGTATGTAACAATTTGTGCTGCCGTGAACTGCGTTGTGTTTTGCTTATGCCTATACTGCATATTTTGGTGCTCCGGTCTCTCTGGGAAAACACGTCTCGATGACATTACCCTTTAAACTAAATAAATAACTACGATTTGGCACCGTGTACTGGGACTCACTACACTGCCTCGTCCGATGGGGACGCTACGATAAATTTCAAACCTTGAAAGGCCATAACTTCTACACATACAGGGTTTCTTATTATGAATATATTTACTAATATATGAAAGAAATATGTTTCATATATCAGTTTTTATACTTAACAGTATGAAACTATTAATATTATATTTTTATATTATATTATTGTTATTACTATACATCATATTGTTAATCTGGTTCAGAAGAACGTATTTTATTGTAACTATTTTTTTTACAGTTAAAATGACAAATAACCTCAGACTCTAAGCATTTTGACACTGTGCACAGGTACCGACTACGCTGCCTGGTCTGACGGGGGCGCTACAATGCAAACTTCAAACTTTGAAAGGACAGAGCTGCTACATTACAGGCCTGATTTCATCTGAAACCCGGTGCAAAGATACATGTCGATGACGACTCTCCTCTGCCTGCACCTATACTGAAGAATACGTTTTATTTGCTTTTTGTTACTTTTTTTTTTCTTTTTTTCCCCAAACATTCGAAACTGATTACTCAAGAGGATCTGGTGGCCTCAGGGTTTAAGGCGCTGACCATGAATTTGAAGGTCCCCAGTCCAAGTTGGTGGCTGGCGACTGGTTGACTCACTCATAAAGGCAAAAGAAATGTCTAAAAACTCATCAACAAAACCCCACGGAGGATCCATTCTAAGCTCGGTCTACAGCACCGGGTGCTGATGTGAGCACGTGTTTATACCTTTGCATCAATTTCTTCTGCCTTCTCGTTGGCCTCCTGCTCAATGAAGGCCATCATGTGCTTGATCTGTGGACAGGACAAGAAACACAAACAACAAACGGGTTTTAAGGTTGCCTTAAAAATATTACGTTTTGATTCCAGCACAGCAGGTTTTCTCAGGTTTTGGCCCTTGTGTTTGCCGCTCCTGTATCACTGATACATTCAAGTCACAGCGCAAAACCTCTGGTTTTCTGAAACACTAATAGACAGCGATCTTTAAAAAACCCATTAGATCATTAAACAAGGTTTACTGTTGATCTGAAGGTATTTCCAGAATCCTCAAAGACTATTCTAACAATCTGGAGGAAAAAAAATATTCTGGACGTTGCACAACATCAAAGATTCTGAGACCACTTCCCAAGTTGTGACTTTACTTCCCTATCCACGCAGCTGTAAATTACATATGCCCTTGCTCTTTTCGTAAAGCACGTGCAAAATGTGAACACGGTAAAAATCTAAAATATTCATAAATATATATACTGTATGACTGAGAGTAAAGTTTTTCAGTTTTGGTTCACGTTGTACAAACTGAGCGAGGCCTGTCTTTGCCTGAGTGAGGAAAAAAGGCAGGACTGGACAAAAAGGTTAAAAATCTCTCTTTATTGAGCAACATACAGAATATTTTCCTCATCCAGAGGATTCGGAGAATTCTGGAAATACTTCCAGAACAGCAGTAAGTTTTGTTTAAACGACCCTTGAAGGTCTTCCAGAGATTGCAGCAGTTTTACCCTTCGGAAATCTGGATGCCTCGCTCTGTCACTGAGAGGAATACATGAGCAAACACCGCCTGATGTCAGCTTCCTCATAATGAGAAGAAGCG
The DNA here is from genome assembly GCF_016859285.1 of Xiphias gladius. NCBI lineage: Eukaryota > Metazoa > Chordata > Actinopteri > Istiophoriformes > Xiphiidae > Xiphias > Xiphias gladius. The sequence continues at coordinate 6,802,294 of NC_053401.1, forward strand.
TTTTGTTGCCCCGCTGCGAAGTGCGTCTCTGCTGCCGGTTTCTGTCACTATGGCGAGGAATGTTTTCTGTCAGCCCGGGTGTTGAAAACCCCACAGCAAGCAGAGCCGACTCCGGTAGCTTTACATTACCCCCCCCCCCCCCGTGAAGCTTATTTTTCAGCGTTTGCCGAGACTCCCCAGTGCCTGAGTGTCCAAGTTCCCCATCAGGGCCCTGGCATGTGTTCATCATGTGATCATTCGGAAATACGACCCTCTACATCTCAGCTACGACTGCCACACAACACTGGCTACAAAATGGCTGCCCTATTTTGCTATAACTAACATTCTTACGTACAAAAAAAAAAGAAAACCTCAGTCAAATATGGTTTAATAGCTGATGTTTGTGTGTTCATTCAGTGCCAACCCACTGCAGCTCTCTCAATGTCATCCTCCTCGACACACACCTTTCAGGTTAAAGTCACAAGGCGAGTGGACACACTTCTCAGTCTTGCGGTGGGACAAAAAGGGCAGTGTATAATGTCATTTCAACGGCGGCTTTAGACGAGCGGTCGATTCGGCTCTGAAGGTGAAAGCGGCTCGTTACCTGCTTCTGTACGTCGGCATCGCTGAGCGCCATGGTCGCAGCTGTCAAAGATCCGCCCGGGCCCTGCCACGGAGAGAGACAGAAAGAGAAACGCTGAGGTTTACACACGAGCGAGAGACGAAGGAGGCCGTCGTTGACGAACGGGAGCTTTAAAATCCCGCAGTGGGAGCTTTACGCCGATGTTTATTTACCGGAGAGAAACAGTGGAGGAGGGTTTGAATTAATCGCCGCAGTGGTGACTCGTAAAGATGTCTACGGAGGATCAGCTGATTTTTTGCGATGTCACATGATGTTTACTTCCGGCGAGCAGCCAATCAGATACGAGAACAAGAGACGCGTTTACCTTAATGTAAAAGAGGAAAAATATTATTTTTTCATTCGATTATTTCTTTTTTAGTTATTTACTTTACAATTTCTAATCTTTATATTAAAACACCACATATGTTCTAATATACATTTAAATTTTTAAAATAATGTTTTTTTAACCTCAAATGATCATTTCATTGCCTGTTTTAATTTACAGTTGCATTTGCTTTTGCTTTTATGATTTGTTTTTTTCTTTTCCCTCTAAAACACGAATTCTATACAAAATTTCTTATTAAGAATATACTTGCTAATATATCAAATAAAAGTTAGCTTGTATCAGTTTATCATACAAAATCTGTTGCTGTATTTTGAGTTTGTGATTTTTTTTCAATAAAGAAGAAAACATTATTTTAAATTTTACAACCTAAAACACAAATAAACTTGAGATACTTTAGAGACTAGCTTAGAAATATTTAACTTTTACAAAATAAAACTGTATAACTGTTAACTAGGCCTAGAAATGTTCTGTAGGGAAGCAGTGGCATTGCTACCCAGTGATTTTCCACTGATTTTATAGCTATTGTAGATGAGTTTATAGAACTTATAACTATTATTTTCAAATATTTTGTGATATGAATGTATTAGTGCAAGATGCTGTTATCAAGTACTTGAACACAAGTGTGAGATTTTGGTCAAACCTCGAGAAAATTACTGTAATTGAACCTTAATTTTAGAATATTTCGTAACAGACCAAGTATCATTATTATATTTGCTTGACATTACAAAAATATATTCCAATAAGAATTACAAATTTACAGAGAGAACACAGAGCAAAGGAGACAAAGGACAAAAGAAAAAATAGATAAAAAACTAGAAATCATATGATCAACCAGAGCAGATTATAAAAAAATACAAAAGCGGGTAAACGGGTAAAGATATGTTTTAAGTCAATTCTTAAAAACCAAAACTGAATGGAAAAATGTATGGCAGGAAAAAGGGAATTTCATGGTTTTTCAGGTATTGATGAATCATTATTTTTGCACATGAAATGTGTATATGTGGACAATATGCATGTTGGTACTGTGCAATTGTACTGTAAAAGAGCCTCCTGTCATAGTTTCCAGTCCTGTAATGCGTCTTGCCAGCAGAGGGAACTAGAAGTTGGAAAGTTCAGCTTTAGAAATAGCTCTTCTCCCTGTCTGACTGAGCATTTTCCACTCCCTGTCACTGGATCACGCTGTGCACCGTTTGTTAATCTGCTGTTTGGACAGTGAACGTAAAACTCCACAGTCTATTTACCTGAATGAAACACTCACCCACTGACCTCTGTTGACCTTTCAGAGACTGTGAACACAGAGGTTAAAGTCTGATTAAAGATTCAAGACTTAAGCTGTCAGTTTTTTCACTATTTATTTACATTATTCATGTTTTTTTTTCAGACTGTGGACAGAATGCAGAGTCATCACTGACTCCTCTCCAGCCAACTGTTATGTCATGGATTTGAGGGGAGGTGGGGTGGTTGAGAGAGAGAGAAAGAGAGAGAGAGAGAGAGAGAGAGACAGACAGAGAGAGAGAGAGACTTTTGCACAGCTTGTCCACCTTGTTATTCCCCTGCCAGCTCCAGCATGCATGTCTGCCTCTCTGTTATTTTGTGGCTTCGCGTCTGAATGCACGTCTCACTCTGATTTCCAGCATCTGCTTCTCGTCCAGCAACTCATTCAGCACCACACCGAGAGGACACAGGTACGCTAGGATGTTGTTTTTCTTTTGTTATTCAAATTGCATAAGTCTTAGCAAAGCTTGAAATCACAAGAGAGTCTGAAGAAGATTGCACATTGCCGCAAGAATCAAGAATATGATTTGGTTTTGCGGCCTTTGTGTGCCATGTTTTCTTAAGAGTGTATCATCTGTAAACAAGTCAGACTTAGAGAGGTCATTAAGGGTCACTCTGATGTAGTGAAGGGCAAAATCTCCCGTTTCACAAGACAGCGAAACAGGCACGATAAGCTGGTTTGTCTCATCGACAAATTTCCCGCTCTGGCACTGAAAGCTGACCTTCTGGTGTCTGATATCATTCTAGCACATTCATTCATAGCACAGAAAGAGTGCCCTGAATTCCGCTGATCATTTACTATATCATGAGTCTGTTATCTCTGGGACTGGATCAATGGGAATCCAATTACTCAAGTAGGCCAGTAAGTAAAGGAGGATCACAGAGTAGAAAAGGTTGATTGGTTTGTGAGCAGGCAGGGACACAGATGACTGTGCGCGCGCGCGTGTGTGTATATGTGTGTGTGTGTGTGTGTGTGTGTGTGTGTGTGTGTGTGTGTGTGTGTGTTTGTGTGTGTGTGTGTGTGTGTAATGTATGTGTGTGTGTGTGTGTGTGTGTGTGTGTGTGTGAAGGGTTTAAAATGTTTATGGCAGAACTGTCAGTGGGACTGAAGTCTGCGGAGGCCTCCACAGACACAACATGGCACCTAGTCGGTCATTAAATCAGTGACGTCTGGGAGACATCTGTTTCTGTAAAATGCTGGAGTGATACAACAGTAAGGATTTTAGCATCCAATCATGGGAAAAAATGAAAAAAATAATATAATCCTACTTCCTAGAAGGAAGCACAAAACTTTGAAGGAACCTAAAGTTTTTCCGGTTCGGTTGTTATGTTCTTTTTTCCCTTGCACATATACTGTGTGGTATACAGTAATACTGTGAAGAGGTGAGTCGTTCTGTGCATTGATTCCCATAAAATTCACTGAGGCGTGACCTTAACTACCCTAGTTACAAATCTATCCATCAATTATCTATTATCCATCTGGGTTTTAATTCATACAAACAATGGGATAGGAAGGTATAACAATTCAAACCATAAAAAAAAATTTACAATGAAAATTGATTGAACTTAATTAAATTAAATTATATATGCTAAATTAAGTAAATATACTCAAATTAAATTTATTAATTTAAATTTAATCGATTAAATTACTTAAAATTTACTCAATTAAATTAAATTGAGTTAAATTAATTAAATTATAAGTACTCAAATTATATTATTATACACTAATAATGGGTCTGTCATTTCTTTTGGCTGAAGAATAAAATGGCAGACACAAAAGGGAAACGCAAAAACAACACCACAATAATTTTTCTAAATGTAAAACATATTGTAGCACGTCTGACTGTCGTGTCAGACGTGCCGACCATTCGGCCCCAGGTAACACTGTTGTACACAACACTTCCAGGCTACCGTCTTCAGAATAATAATTTATCCAATTCATTTCTGTAAAGGTCTCATCTCCACTTCAATTGGGAAATGCCCATTTTAGTCTATAGAACGATTCCCCTCATATCAAAGGACATTCGTCTTTATTATGTCAAAACATAGTTCAAAAAACTTTCACGATACAGAAACATTTTGGGAAGGTGAAGGATGTGAAGTTGGATATTACATAGTTTTTCTGTTTTAACTACTTTTATTTTGAAGTCTACATCCAAAAACAATTGTACTGTCTTGGAAAATGATATAAAATATGTTTAGGGGTTATTCAGGAAAAACTGACTTAATTATTATTAATAGGACGTTTTCAAATGTAACTATGGAAATAAATACATAAATAAAATGACCATGAAACATAAATTTAAGGAAGAAATTACAAATGACAGATGTAAATAAATACTGACTGTAAATATCCAGTTTTCAAAAATGGATTCATTTTATTTTATTTAGCTAGTATAATATATATATAGTGTTTATAATAAGTTGTAAACAAGAGAAAAATAGATTTAACAGATCCTAATGCTTAATGAAACACAAACTTGATCATTAATAACCAGGCGATTTAGCTCCAAAAATGCAGCTCTGCATAGTGGAAATGTTTATTCAAGGACTAATAAGCCTTTTATTGATTTTGTCCAGCTGTTAGTCTCAGAGTCAGAAGGTTGCAATGAACAGAAAGTACCGAGCTGCTGAATAACTGGCAGGAACAAGGTTTGCTTTCCCCCTGTGAGGCAACACAGTGTTTCAGTCGTGGAATGCACTTGCACGAGAGTGCAGGGTTGTAAATCAGTAAAAGTAAAAGTAGTGAAAATCTGTACTCCTTAATTCCCCCAAATTCTTATATTTTGAAAACATACTTTATAAACAGTACTATAGGAACAATTCACACATTATGTTTAATGTGGATGCAGGAGTTCTGTTGAGATTGCATTGAGGTAGGAACCAATTCATAAAGTGTTGCTTAAAAATAAAGGCTTAGGTGAATTGGTTCGGGCAAAGTTAAGGAATTAAGGAAAGAAATTCAAATCCACAACTTCCGATACATGTGTTTGCAGTCCAGACACAATCTAGACCAGTGGTCCCCAACATGTTTGGCTTGTGACCCTTTAAATTAATCCAATTTTCACTCAAGTCCTCATCAAAAGATACACATTTTTGAGCTGTGAGAACTTCAAGCAAAAGCGGATTATTTACCTGAGTTATTATTGGCCTGAAGAGGTAATACTTTTTATTTTTGTTAAACATCTCGACCCCTCAGATTCATCTTGCGACCCCCCCTTGGTGGTTCCTGTCTCCCAAATTGGGAACCACTCATCTAGATGTTCAGTTTATATCATCTGTCTTTACTGATGGGTGAAAATTTCATGGACCAAGTCTTAGCAAGCTACAACCATCTGATTTCTTGCAGACATGCAGACATGTATCACCAGTTCTTAAGATTATTTTAGGCATTTTACCTGTTTTTTTTTTTAATAATAATGGTATGGGGAAAGAAAGAGAGAGGGGTGTGACATCCAAGAAAAAGCCCCACGTGCCCCACCCACTAGGCCATCAGGACGCTCCTTTGTAAACACAAATTCTTCAGTAAAATCAGCTTTCCTTTTGCAAAATAGCAGTCACATCACCTCTTACAGCAGCTACTATCTATCACTAATTACCACTATTTGTTTTGCTCACAGTAAGCAGCACCACGTCTTAGATTTTGGATTCACAACTTAATTTAAGGTTGAGTGTAAATGTACCGTAAAAGATATTCAAGCAACGGGGAGGCTGTTAAGGGATTTGTACTCATTAAGAAACATGATCTGAAACCAGAGAAAACACAGACAGGCAACATGTTGTGAGCGTGATACAACATTAGACAGTGAAGAGCGAGTCCTGAGAATATCTATTCTGGGGCTGGCATGGGGTTGGATACTTTCTGCAATTCAAAGCTGAGACGTGGCACAAGAGGGTGAAGAAGGTCACCTTGAGATAGATAGGCACTTTTGAGTTGAATTCATGCAAACAGCCATTTATACAGTGGCATTCTTCATATCACAAACTGTTTATTTAGAAATCGGGATTGCTTACTGTTGAAATTATACGATAATGTCTCAGTTTTGGTAAAACAGCTGCTGGAATTTTGAAGTTTCAGACCTAATGAACAATATGTCACTTCCTTTTTTATGTCCCTACTCTCACGTCATGTGAAATCACTGAAATAGCTTCCACTGTTGGGTGACAGATGGACACGCATATAGCGGCTAAACATAGTAAGATATGCAGGTCGAGGCTATAGATAGCCACAGCCGGGATAATACAGAGAAGCCGGGGAACAACTTTTTCCAGTCACAGTGTCACTGCGAACACAGACGAGTAAAAAATAGTTGATAAGCAGGGGAGCATGTGTCTATATCCTTATTGGCTGCCATGTGCAGAATTCTTCAAATGATTCTAATGGCAACACCACGGTGCACCAAGGTCGGCTAATTTTCACAATCACATTTTCAATACTCACATAGTGGCTTTAAATTTATACCAGACGTAATTGTGATTTAAAAAAGAAAAAAAAAAAGTAAATTAAAAAAACATTGTGAAGTGTGTAACTTAACTTATCCAGACGTGCTGATGTCAAGTCCCATGAGTCAAGTCCAAACTGAATCTGGTGGCTTCAGTCTTTATTTGATCATCAAAACAGGCTTGGAACTCGACTTTGACTGTAAAGCAATAGTTAGGTATTTAGGTAAATACGCTTTCTTCTTTTTTTGCTTTTTTGCCAACAGTTAGATGAGATCCATACCAATCTCATATCATCGATTAAATATGCAGCTACAGCCCGCAGCTGGTAATCTTAGCTCGCCAGACTGGAAACAGAGGGAACCTATAATTGTACTTACTCAAGTACAATTACTTGAGCAATTGTACTTACCAAGTAACAAGTACTTGAGTTAATGTACTAAGTTACATTCCAGTACTGTAGGACTTAATAGCCAAGAGTTGAGTCTTACTTGTGAGTTTGTCCCACCTCTGAACTGTTCTGTCCCTGCAGCAGCAAGTCGTCATTCTGGAGGGAAAGGACCCAGTCGAGTCCAGCAGGGGGGATGGAGAGGGCGGGGAGGCCAGTCCCTTCAGCCCAAACCCTGCTGCCTCTCTGCCTCTGACCCAGGCAGAGAGCGCCAGGCCCTGGCAGAGTGAGAGCCTGCTGGCAGAGTCCTGGTCCACAATGGGTGACGTGGACCCCGAGGACACCAAGAGCCTCGACAGCAGTGACGGGGCAGTTCTTGCCGGAGAGGAGAACCACTCCTCCAACTCTGACATGGTCCACCTGGAGCGAGAGGAGGTCGAGATGCTTGAGGAGGCAGAGAAGGAGGCCGCGGAGGAGGAGAGGTCAAGGAGAACAGAGGAAGAGGAGGAAGAAGATGAGGAGCTGCAGACGAGTGTGTTGAGTGTTTTAGGTGGGGAAAGGGAGCTGGTGGAGCTCAGGGAGGAGGAGCAGCAGGACCTCAAGGCCCCAGAAACTGAAGAGCTCCTGGTGTCAGCAGAGGAACCTTACGTGGAGAAGAAGCCCGCAGAGTTCAAGCAAGTGGTTCCCCCGATGGCCCTGCCTCCTCTGCCTATCGTCAAGCTTGATCCCCCCTCCACGACGTCCACCCCGGTCCCTTCAACCACAACCGCTGAAGCTGAGGAGCTTTATTCCATTCAGGGGCTCTACCCTCCGTCTATCCTTACACCGATGGCAGCAGAGCCCCCAGTGGAGAGTCTCGAGCAACCAAAATTCTCACAGATCCCTCTCTCAGATGTGGAGGAACATTCAGTTAAAGAGTCTCAAGCAGCGCCAGAAAAGCAGGAGCTGCAGACTACCAAACCTCTCAGCTCCACAGAGCTGCTGTGGGGGGGTGCTGCTTTAGTAGCTGTTGTTGGAGTAGTGGCATATGGTGCCGTGGCCTACTGCAGAAAGTAGAAAAACCCTCTCCCTCAACTCTGAATTACCCTTTCAACACAGGTCTTTTCTGTTTTTAAATCTATTCCAAGTGAATTATTTCACTTCACTCTCTGAATTCTGGATTTTACTCTCTGACACTCTTTGTATTATAGTTATTAACAGACACATTAATTTGAATTTCAGATTTGTTTTGTGCTACCTCAGCTCACAGCCGAGCTCATGGCCTTTGTTTTTTCTGAATTCAATAGATCTCTGAGGAAATTAAGCCAGTAAAGTGTAAATCGAGAATGTAAAATCATGTAAGGTACAATTTTAAAGAATCCTGAAACTTGAACTTGTTTTCTTGACGTTTCTTTGTCTGATGGTGTCTCTCATTACTTCACCAGAAATAGACATGAAGGATGAAAGTGGACATCAATTCCTCTTCTACCTTTGTCATGTTACTGTAGACTTTACCAAACCACTGCTACGATATTCAACCAAAAGATAACTTTGGTAACTTCCCGGGACTTGTAGGATGCCATTTTAAAAAAGAAAGTGAAATGAAAATCACCTCATCACGCACATTTCACACTGCGTGCAATGTTGCATGTTGCATTGCTTCGGCAAAAAGGTTGAACCTGGCTCAACTTTTGCCGCAGTGCGATGCAGGATCATCTGGCAAGACGATGCACTGGCCTATCAAGTCCACACAAGCACATGTTCCTGATCACGTTGAGAGTTGTAAAATCCTGTCTCACTGTATTATAAACCTCCGTGCAGTCCGATAAGCTTTCACTCTGGTAATCGCAGCAGCCTTGTCTCATGGGTAGCTGAAGCAACTCGCCCTCACCAATGCAGCCTTTTGCACTGGTTTAACACAGGTTGGTTGAACCCGCTTAATGGGTCCAGACCCTCCAGCTTGAGAACCCCTTAGCTAGATACCCACATTTGTGCCTGAGCAGGACACTAAACTACCTCCAGCTCCAGTGATATGAGCCCTGACCTTTGATCAGCCTGTGTCAGGAGAGCAAGGGATTCTGATACAAACACACACACACACAAAATAAATTGGAAAAAGTGTGTTGTTAAATGTAAGTTTTGCTTCTCAGTGGTTTACATTGAGCTGTACAGTAAATATACAGAGAGCTGACTGTTCTGCTCAGGGCAGGAGTTTGGAAGATGCCACGTGTTCGGTGTGATGCTCCATCCTGCCGTCTGCTGGTCAGTCAGCACTATAACGTTCATTTAACAAACAAGCCGTGAGACCAAAATTAACCTGAGGACAACAGGACGTCCTGTTCATATGAAAAATGTTTAACCAGAAGGACTCAAAGGACAGAGATTGTCGGTGTCATCAAAAGTTGGATACGTTTTTAGTCACACACCTATGAAATAATAGATAAATCATCCATGACCACCAGACACTTTACATAATAATCAATTAAGTTACTTCTGTTAGGTTGGTAGAATAGGTATAATTTTATCGATGAGAAATCTTATAGTGCACTAAGATTTAGAAATGGGACCTGCTGGATTACCAAGAAAGACAAAATAATCGGAAAGTTAACTGTGCCTTCTGAAAAACATGTATGCAATTTTTTAAAGAATAATGAGCTTTGCTGAGATGATAAAAACCCGAATAAATGGTTTTTGAAAATATATTTTAAAAGAAAATAAATATATGTGCGTTGCAGCAGAAAGACAGTGTCTGAACTAACTACTGTATGTCCATCTTGTTTTTTTCCAACACGATCTCATAGATGATGGGTATAACGCTGCGGCCACACCAGCATTCAGCCTGATAGGCTTTGACACTTCTTGATTTTCACCAAGTGCCAGTAAATAAAGGAGAACAATGGGGCTGACTGTGCTGCTTTTTCCACATCGGTGGCAACAAACACGCAGCTATTGAATTGAGAAGGGGAAGGAAAGTTGTTTGTTTGGAAAGATAAAGCTGCAGCATGTCAACTCTGCCAGAAAATATACTGTACCACCTTCACAGATAAATATGAATGTCTTTCTGTGTCTCTCTTTCCTCACCAACCCCTTAACGCTCAACGCACCCACCTAAACACCCCTAACCACATATTTGATATGGGTTTGCTGACACCCTCAACATTATAATATCCAGATAACAGCAACAGATACATTATACCAAAGCAAAGGGTAATGTAATGTTGGCTATTTCATGTCAAAATTTGTTCAAATGATTCTTTAATTGGGTCAAATATTCACTAAATGTAGCAAAAGTGTATAAAATGTAACAATATCAGAGACGTGACACTTTGATTTAATTAAAATGAGATATTACAACTTATTATTATACTTATCCATGCAAGTGCAACTGTATGCACCAAATGCACGCACAATAAAAAGGAGAAAAAATAAGACGCACTGTAAACCACAAAGCATAAAAACTCTGTGGAAATGGTAATAAATATGTTAACAAATGGATATTAATATCTAAAAAGAAATCCAACAAGCACACGAGTAATGAAGCCGTACAAAAAGAAAAGGCCAATGAAGAGCTGAGATTTGAGCAGATGAGTTGCAGAGGAGATAAATGATTTACAGTAAAGATTAAGATTCTTACATGTCTTGCTACGGATTTGGTTGCATTCACGTTTTATTATCTTTTCAACATATTCTTAACGTCTTCAAACACGGTATCGTCTTGGGACACTTTCAAGGTAAGAGAATGTGTCGTCTGTTTGCTTAAATGAATTTAATTGGGGTAATCTGTCAGATAAGAATGAAAGTGAATTGCTCATAATAGGAACTGTACAGACAGACACACGGCACATTAGCATTATAGGCTTAAACTCTGATACATTTAAAAAACAATGTGGTCATTGTGTGTGTTTTTATCTGTTTATGGAACACACCAGAATAGAATAGAATGGAACACAACAGGATAGAGTAGAGCAGAATAAAATAGAACATAATAAACACTAGAATAGAATAAAAGACAACATAATAAACACTAGAATAGAATAGAAAGGAATAGACCAGAATCGAACATAACAGGATCGAGCAGAACAGAATAGAATAGAAGACAACAAAATAAACATAGGGTAGAACAGAATAGACAAGAATGAAACAAAACACGACACCAGAGAATAGAATAGAATAGAATAGAATAGAATAGAACAGGATAGAGCAGAACAGAATAGAATAGAAGAAAACATAATAAACACTAGAACAGAATAGAATAGAATAGAACAGAATAGAACATAACAGGATAGAACACAGCATAACATAATACAATAGAATAGTATAGAATAGAACATAACAGGACAGACCAGAACAGAATAGAATAGAAGACAACAAAATAAACATAGGGTAGAACAGAATAGACTAGAATGAAACAAAACACAGCACAAGAGAATAGAATAGAATAGAATAGAACATAACAGGATAGAGCAGAACAGAATAGAATAGAAGAAAACATAATAAACCCTAGAACAGAATAGAATAGAATAGCGTGAACTCAATAGGCAGTACAACAATCATGAAGAAAAACCACCCCACGTTACTCCCCTGTTGCAAATGAGTTCAGTAAGTGATCTCTTTAGATCAAATTGTGATTAAAAACCTCTTGTGAATAATGACACAATACCAATGAATTTATAATAGAACACATACAACAACTGAAAACAACCTTGTTCAGACCCAAAAAACCAACTTAATGGAGCAAACCCCCTCATCCCACACAGAGCCGACACCAGTACACAGCTGTCAGGCTTCAGCTGCAGGCCGACAAGTTGTGGTCTTTAATTTATGAAGTTTCACCCTGAATGGAAAGAGGGAAAGACGGAGTGGGAGAAAGGACCAGGTTTGTGGTTCTTTGTTTTTATCAGTGTTCTGCACAGGCAGGAAACACACAAACACACACACACGCACACACACGTGCGCACACGCACACGCACGCACACACGTGCATATTTGCATGCTTACAGACACTCCTTCCTCCCCCTCTCTCTCTCTCTCTCTCACACACACACACACACACACACACACAATTGTAATTTACCGTGAAAATTTGTTTTCTTTACTGTTTTTTGATGGGGAAAAAAAAAACGAGAAATCATTTTAATGAGTGACAGTCAAACAACGTAATGAGCCAAATTCAAACCACATCAAAATGAAGTCATCTGACTGAACCTGCAACCTGACAGTGTAACTTTTGTCACAGCTATAATCTGTGCGTCTGCATTTCTTTGTTTCTGTCATGTCTCAGAATTTAGGCCTGACTGCCGCCCAACTTTAACCGGGCTGAAAGGGGAACTCCAGGAGCAAGTCAGTTGATATTTAAAACTGCACGCCTGAGATAAATGAACTTCTCAAAAAGCCTGTTTTTATTTGAACAGGGGGGTTGGCTTTGTGGGGAAAAAGCGCACGCTGAGCTTAACAGTGATCACCACATTATTAACCATTAACCTTTACAATCTCATTCATCTGAAACTCTGTTTAAGGCCTTCGCATCAATTGGAAAAAAATAATTGTCACATCTTTTATTTTAACTTGGCTTCAGCTCCGCAGTCCGCCCTTATACGCCTGTGGAGTGCAGAATGCTGCGCTTGGTTTCCGTAACACGAGAATCTAATGACACCCTATTATGAAAAGAATCTAATAAAGGCATAAAATCATTTAACTGTGGCTGTAAAAAAAAAAAAAAAAAAAAACAACGATTAAACCGCAGCTGATGCTTGTTTAATTTCCAGAGCAACTTTTAAAGACAGTAGAATAAACGCATCTTAAAATCCAAGCAAACACAAGTGAAAAAATTTGTGGGGCAAATTCCAGAAAAATAGATATAACAAACATCTCTGTAACTCTTAAATGAGTACGAGTGATTGAAAAGTGTCATGAAGAAACAAGAGAGGAAAGGAGAGGAGGAACAAAGTTTTGTTGTTTGCAAAACGTGAGAGGGTTTATGTTGCTATGTGAAGAACGCAAATGTTGCATTTTGATTTCAAATTAATATTTTTAACAGTTTTCAGTCAGTCCTTAGCAATTTAATGGTCAAATTGCAGAATAAAAAATTAAAAGGAAAATTGTATAATTATACCTTTTTAATATTTATAATCAAACCAACTAGATATACTTTTTTTAACTGAAAGAGTATTTTAATTAAAGTGGAATATAAAGTAAAGATTAATATGTTTTTGTTACCAGTGACAAATGATTAATGCCCCCATTGATTTAAGTTAGTGGTTACCCACTGTTTGTGGTTTCTATAAGAGCCCAGCCACTGGCTCACTTTGCATGCAAATATTCATTAGCACAGTTTTCTTTATTGCCAGAAAACAAAGGACCACAGACCAGTAATTCCATAGGCTTAAGTTTTAACCTGCAGAAAAGTGAATTACTGAACAGCACCGATTACGGATGTGTGTTGGTTACATATCTCGCCTGGTATGCAAATACCAAGGTCAGACTGAGAATTGGTGTAATTCCTGGGTTGAGTGTGCAATAAAAGAGGGTTTTTGTTGTTTGCAGATTGTGATCTCCACTACGAGAGCGATTGTGATGCTCAGATGTCTGATTCGCACCCCCAAAAAAGAAGAAGTGTACGGCTACAGCACATCGTGACGTTAACACATTTAAATTGACCGGCCTCTCCAACTATTCATGGGGCTGAATGCTAAACAGGTACGGGAGGTTGGCAGCACATATATATACCTGTTCAAATGCTGTACACCTGCACTGGTGTAGCTGCTTTCACCTATTAGGACAGAAATGGCCTCAACTGAGGGTAACACTCAGACATACAAGATGGTGAGTTGTAAGGGTGCTACTTTTGATTTGCGTTCACAGCTATCCGGAAGACGAAAATGAACCTTTTAGTCCCCTAAATGTTCATAGCTTCGTGTTCTTTATTATCATTATTGTTATATTCAAGGTTTTTTTGTGTGATATAAAGGTTTCTTTGCCTTGTGTCCGCCTATTCTAGATGTCCTTGGACAACGACATCAACCAGCACTTCCAGGATGCAATCGATGTGATTCAACAGCATTCAAGTAATTCATATTATGATGCAGGTACAGCAAAAAATCTCTCAAAAACTTTGCACAACTCACTGCATGACAATAAGCATAGAACTTATAAATTATAACTTATTTCATTTATTCTATTTTTATTGATTTTCCGTTGACAATTTTGGGCTTAAAAATCTACAACTGTTCCCTGTTTTATAATATAAAGAAAGCAATTTTGATTGAGAGAATCACTTTAATTAATTTATTTAAATTTGATCTGCATAGAAGGAAAACTGATGTTTGAATTCGTCACATTTTTTTTCTTCTCAGAGTGTATGCATTATGAAACTCTGGGTACTCAGCACCCATCCCTGCAGTGTCAGATCGCGTGCTGCCTCATCACACACCCAGCTGATGTACCAGCACCTTTATATGACTGGAATGACATGGCTGTAAGTAGTGCACAGACAGCAAAAAGAGCTATGTCTGCATCGGTGATTCAGGGATGCACAAACACTGAGAGCCTTTTTGATTAGAAATATCTGTCTTACAGCAGCAGTCCTGGCCTCAGGTCATTCCTGATGTCCCCTTGGGTCACTCAGTGCCAAACGATTCCCCTCAATTCTACTCCATCTTACCACCACAGAGGAACAGCAAAGGTAATCAACATAAATTAGCAATTACCTCGGAGTTCCGAGAGGATTTAAAAAAAATTTTTTTATTCTGTAGGTAGTAAAACAAGTTCAATTCAATCTCCTCAGGTCGTAAGAAGCTCAGACTCTATGAATACCTCCACGAAGCTCTGAATGACCCCAGCATGGGCGACTCCATCCAGTGGACGGACAGCGGCAGCGGCACCTTCCACTTCATCTCCAAGAACAAGGAGAAGCTGGCTGAGTGCTGGGGCCAGCGCAAGGGCAACCGCAAGACCATGACTTATCAGAAGATGGCACGAGCCCTGAGAAACTACAGCCGCACCGGTGAGATCATCAAAGTGCGCCGCAAACTCACCTACCAGTTCAACCCAGACATCCTGAACAGGCTCGGCTCTGCGCAGGCGTCCCTGCAGCTGCCCTGCCACCCTGCACAGGAGGAGGTCCACACCCAGCAGCGAAACCAGGCTGAACAGAACTACTTCAGCTCCGCAGCGGCGGACTGGCAGAGCTGGTACGGACACTACCAGCGGCAGGAGGACTACGACCTGGCCTCCAGCTTCACCTCACACAGCACAACCAAACTCTGAGCCGGAGGATGGGAAGAAATGCTTTTAAAGTTTGAAAAGGTTCTCACAGACTTCAGTTTTTCTACTCTCAAACTGTCTGTGTCCATATTTAGTCCCCGCACGTTATTACATGTTATAGTGGGACTATTTACATCATGAAGTGTTCACATGACTTCAGTCAAAAGTGTTTAAATACTCTTTTGTTTCGGCATTTTGTGTTCCATATGGAGGAGTATTACTGTAAATTAATTTGCAAATACTTAAAATATGAGTCAGGAAATTCTATAAGTGAATCTTTCTTTTTTTCTTTTCTTTCTTTATCTGTTTTCTTCCCCAGATTTAAATTCAAAACTGCATCACTCACAAATGACACGATTCTGATCAGTTTAATTAGGCGTCTTTAGGAGACGACACACATTGTATTTTTCTTGCAACGGATGCCAGCACCGTTTACACGTTTTAGTATTGTGTAGGTTTAAATACAGTGGCTCACAGTACACTATAAAATGGCATCCATAAATCGGGAAAAAAAAAAAAAAACTGATTGAAAAAGGATTTACTGAGCAGGCTTCAATCACTAAGACAAATATAAATGTGTGTTTTCCTCTGCAGGTGTCTTTTTTGAACAGTCAAAACTACTTGCAATAAAAAAAAAAAAATCAATATCATACACATTTCTTAGTTCTTATACATCTAACTGTAGCTACATTCTCTAATCCAGAGGATTCCCAATAAATTTACAAATTGTTCAAACACAGGATGTTCAAAAACGTTTCACCGGCAATCATGACACACTGTGTGGACTATATTTTTGTTAAGGTTTTGAAAGAGGTAATAATGATTATATTTTATCATAATAATAATTAATACGTCATTTAACTTTACCCATGGCTCCTGTTGTTACAGCAGCAACCAGTGATAAGCATCCTACCTACATAAATATTGATAATTTTCTTGATAAAAGTATTAAGGAAATATTATGTTTGTATATATATTATATTTATTGTGAAGTTATATCATAATTCTTTTTTTAGTTAACTTTTTCTTTTTCTTCATAATTTGTTTGAATCTTTTAATATGACCAATAAATATAACTGTGTACCCTCACATGTGCTTGGTTTTACTGACTTGATAAAAACAGGTTTCTGCTGCCCTCTCATCCTTCGTCCAAAAAGAAAACACTGGCATCAACATTCGAAAATATAAAGACTGTGTTGAAAGATTTGGCACTTTGTGAAATATTACAACAGGCACACTACACACTATGAAATTAAGACACATCCTGAGAGGAAAAATATGGCAGCAAGTGTGTTTTTCCTGAAAAGAGCGCTTTGTGTAGGGGCTGCCTCCAGGCCAGGTCTTATCTGGTTCAGCGGGGAGGATGTGGTCAGTGCTGGGAGGCTTTGTTGATGGGTTGACTGGTGCTGATGTTGGGGCTTTGTGGGATGGTGGTCATTGTTCCTGTGAGCCCAGGGTAGAAAACGTCTGGTGGTATGCAGAGAGCCGGCTCCTGTGGGGGGTATAATAAGAGTCTGGGCACTTGCGTGTTTCAAAGTCAGTTTTGTGAAATTCTCCCAAACTGCAAGGACTCCAGCGCATTAGAATCAACCTCATCTCTGATGGTAAAAATTCAGACTCGCTGCAAGGATGACGTTAAAATTTCCTAAGATGTATCTTTAAGGGTAAAAAAAAAAAGAAAAAGGAAATCGATGCAGTATTCAAGGATTGATTTTTTTTTTATTATTTATCTTTATCAGAATTCTTTCCAGGACACTCAATCTGATTTGGAGGTGATCTTGGAGTTCCTGGAGGATTACTACAGACAAAACACTGGAGAAAATGGTAAGAGGGGAGGCTCGGAAGTTAGATTCTAATACCTAAAGACTCCGACATCTTTGAGCGAGTTTTTGCCTTTCCCAGGGGACAAGGTGTACTGCGCTGCGGGTGTGGATGAGAGGAGTGCACCTGTGGATGGAGCCTCATGTGAGCAGTGCTGGACCTGCTGTGAGCCACCTGTAAGCACTGAAATGTTTGATTTCATCCTTTTTTTCAATATGAGACACTCTTATACTACTGTACTACTAGTATGTGTAGAAAACTACTAAATTGCGGCCAAGGCTGTTCAGTACTTTTTTCTGTTGATCCTCTTTCATTTTCTCCGTCACTTCCTTCATCAAGGTCATCAGGCCCGTACCTCAGCCCTTCCTGGTACACGACGCCCCCCCAGTCCTCAGCGACAAAACAAAAGCAACATTATCTGAGAATGGGTCACTGCCAGACTTTGTATCAACAAGACAATCAACCAAACACCAGGCCACAGCAACGGGGAGTGGTGAGTTCTCCTTTTTTGGTTAATAGATACTGTTATTGGCCTATTTGCTAGTAACCTGAGGGAAACAATACCAGGAAAGCAAATAAGAGACCTTCCCCTTACCGTAAAAATAATTGAGCTGTGCATGGCCTAGCGCTGTAGCTGTTTTTACATATCTATCAGATAAACGCAATGTTTACAGCTTTAGACTCTCCACTTAATGGCATCCCATCAGTGAAGAGATCTTCGGGGAATTGAGGAAACTTGTGACTGTAACCACCAATAACTGCTCTAGTGTGGCCCTGCAGCTGTGATATTCCATAAATCTCTCTTTCAATCCCTGTAAAGTCTTCATCGTACACACCACTCACTGTTTTCTCAACGGCTGCAGGTAGAAAGGTGCGACTCTTTCACTTTCTCTTTGAGATGCTGGAGGATCCAAACATGGCCCACTGTGTGTCCTGGGTGCCAGCAGACGCTGGCGTTTTCCGTTTTTCCTCCAGGAACAAGGACCAGGTGGCGGCACTCTGGGGGAAGAGAAAGGGCAACAAGAGGCCCATGACTTACCAGAAGATGTCCCGGGCCCTCAGGAACTACGCCAGGTCCGGAGAAATCTTCAAGGTGAAGAAGAAGCTCACCTACCAGTTCAGCCGAGACACCCTGATGTTACTGCAGAAGTGTCACCGAGGAGATGTTAATGTAAACTAAATTTTGTGTAGCTCATATCATCTCATATAAAACTCTAAATGTGCTCTTTTTACCTGTTTTTAACATCTAGGAGGCTCAACTTTAATTTCCAACATTTTCCATTATTGGTGTGACAAATCACACAGTAATCATGACAGCTTCTGGTGTAAATAATACAAAAGAAATAAAGAAAAGATATTTTACTTTTACAGTTTAATGTAGTGTTATTAGAGTTGGTGAAAAATAATAATAAAACCCTCAGTGAATCTGCTATGTTACTGACTGATGTGAAATCATATCAAGATTTTAGCTTTTAGTTGACAGTAGATGTACCTAACCTTTTAGCTTGTAAGTCCTTTAAAATATGAGGGGAAAAAAAGGGGGGCCAGGAGATTGGAATTGAAAAACACATAATGAAAAAGCTTTTGAAAAAATTTAAATTCTCTCTTTACAAACTTTAATCCACTTAAAGTCTGTTGGTTCTGGTCTATGGAGGCAGCTAAAGTGAAGTCCATGAGTATTTAGACAGTGACACATTCACTAAACTACATGTGTAATGTACTGCTGTGTGTAGTTCTGCATTATGTCCTATTTGTTTAGTTTGTTTAGTGCTGTTCTGTCATTGCATGTATCCTTTAGTTTTGACCTCACCTGCCAAGGAATCCAATCAAATGGTAATATTTATGTTATATTAAAAATTTTACAAGGTCCCAATCAGAATAAAAAGTAAACCCTCAAATTGAAGATGCAAATTAGTACTTTGTCCTCACAGTCATTGTATCATTTCAGGAACCAATTAATGTGCTGTAGTACAGAGCAAGAGAAAACATGTTGATGTCCAAATGTTGACTTTTGTAAGTGGTTCAAGAGTTTTTAATATTAATTCAAATTTTTATTGAGTTTTCACGACTTAAAGCAGTATTATGTGGGAGGAGTACAAAAATAACATACTGAAAAAATAATACTGAAAAAATCATATATATATATATATATATATATATATATTCGATAAACTCATGTTAAAACAAATAGGTTCAGCCATGGGCATTGTTTATTTTGGGCATAACTTTGGACAGGTGCAGAACAGATGTAGCCCTACATGCAGTGGTTTATAGTACCTCTTGAGTTGTTGACAAGCGTGTATGTGCATGTGTGTTTTCCTTTATGTAATAGTTTTTGATGGCTGTTAGAAACCAGAGGGTGTCAGTGTAGTCCATGTCAGTGCCTCGGGTGCCTTTTTTTTTTTTTTTTTTTTCTGTGGGGCCTTACCTCATGGCTAAATCGCCTCTGTGATGTGAACTCTCGGCTGTCCCAGGCAATACCAAATGGTTTTGTGCTCTTTGTAGCGGACCCACATGATACTTCCCTAAGCCTAGTATTTACTGCTGGAGCCCACTCTAAGTTATAAATGGGCTAACTGAGCTGTAGGTGTCTGTTACCAAGAAAGGCCACATACTTCAAGCTGACTTTTGAAAACAGTCTTTTATAGGAAAGAGTACATTCTCAATTAAAGGCTTCCACATGACACGGCATGCATCAGTCCGCAGTATAGAATTTATTTTGTAGTAACAGTGACTCATGTCAAGGATCTTCATGTATGCCGTGATTGAGTGAGCAATGATGCGAAATTTCTGACAGCAGAAATAAGCTGTTCCTGCTCACAGACAGTATCCATGGCCCCAAAATAGAGCGTTGCCTTGCCTTGACTCTACTGTTGGGTTGTCTGAGGATTTAATTGTGCATGTTTTAAGTGAACGTCCCAGCTGAGATTATTAATGCGCTCAAGGGGTTATCATAATGTTAGGTTCTCTAAACGAGCGTTAGTAGTATACACGTTAAGAAGCTTCAGTGAGTTGGTTAAAGAAACACTTGTTGTTGCTTGTAAATCCAGCAGCTTTTGGTCTTGTTGATTAATCTTTACGACCTTATTAGAAGGCACGCTTGATTTATCGCTGGAGTTGAATGTGCTAAAAAGATTAATTAGGCCCAAAGTAGACACTTCAATGACATAAATCATAACGAAACTGTCTTTTCATGTCCGATACACATGTCAAATGTCAAGGTTTATGATAGCTTTCTAAGTATAGGCCATATAACCACCGCCCAGGCATCTCCCCAGGATTTCTTTGCCAAGTCGGAAAGCCTGCTGTTCTTGGACAGCATACCCCCTGGATTAAACTGATATCTCGCATCTGGCATTGCTGCATGTCATCTCAGACTTTTCTTTATAATAAATCCAAAGATTCTCTGAATATGTTGTATATCATCTGAGCATAACAGGGGTTTGTCGGAGAGTATTACATCAGCCGCAAACCTGTGACAATGACACCTTTTCCTTTTAATATCCCAGTCTCCTCCCTCTTCACCTACTTCTTTAGTCCAATAAGGATAATCACCTCCAATGCCCCATCGGCAGCCCTGGAAGTAATCTGGTAGTACTGATAGCAAATCTAGTCTTAGTTAAAACAGCTCACTTTGACTGATTTCACATCAAATACATAGCCATAACAATACTGGCATTTTGTGTAATTTGTGCAAAAGCTGAAATCTGCGGAACTTGTAATATTTTTTTAAAAATGTAGTATTGCTCCAAATAATGACATAAATTTACTGTATATTGTACTGGGTAGCACGTTCCTTTGATTACCATGAACATGACCCCTGTAGTTTATTTTGAGTCGGTGCCACACACACACTGTCCGGCAGCTTTAAGTACTTGCTAGTACACCAAATCTGCAGCCACAAATAGTCCCCCAACAAATTATTTACTTATGTTTGAGTAACATTGGCTAAAAACTACAGTCCGTAGTTGTTTAGGGAAAATATTTAGCCTTTTTTAAAAATCAGACTGTATGTTAACAACTCATTATTTAAAATTAACGTCTTCGGTAGATGCTAATGAACTTTGCTTAGCATTCAGACCATTAGCCAACTCTGAAAAGTTATCTTGGCAGCAACTATTTTATCTTCTGGTGTGACAATTTTGAGGTAACTAGTAGAAATATGTCATAAAAGTTACAAAGTAATCCAACTGGAATGTGTGCTTGCATCCATATAATTCAGCATCACAGTGCCTTTCCAGACGACGTTGTGTTGCGACAAAAGCTGGGCAACATGCTGAGTTTTTTGGAACATAAAAACTCACTGATCGCATTCTTGGTTTGGTCACAGAATATTGCCTTACCCTTTGAGTAAAAATGAAGAAGCAGTTTTAAAGCCATGGTCTAGTAAAATGAATGATGTCAACTTCACATTTACTTGCTGTTGCTCCTCTTTTAAAAAGCTGGCACAGCAGCTAGTGGGTAGGGGACAGTGATGCTACAGTAGGTGTAAGACAGCGCTCCACTCTCAATTACAGAGGAGGAGCATGCCACCTTCCTATATAAGGCCTGAAGCCTGTCCGTCCTGGATCTGTCACTGGTCCTCTCTCCTCCCCCACTGAGATTTCCAAACCGTATCCCTTTGCCCTCCTCATCTCCCATCACTTTGGTCTGAGGGATCCCAGAGGTTTTTCCTGCCACTGTCCTATCATCACATCTCTCCCTCCTGGACTGAGAGGTCTCACACGCCTCACTTGGCCTCCCATAGAGTCACTCTTCCCTGAAGGTATCTACCTACCTGCACCTTTTGACTCCTTGACGCTTTTCTTGGGACGCGGCTCAAGATGCCAGAGCCCACAAAGAAAGGTAGGGCTGTTGACAGCGAGGATGGGACTAGCATGTTGCCTGTAGCAGTAACATTAAAGCATGTAACAGCCACATAAAAATGATAAGAGATCCAGAACAGACCTACTGTGTTGCATGTTTTAACTGATTGTCAGGCAAAAATTCAGAGCTTTAATGACCGTAAACACATTTTTATGATTGGCTCACTGAAATGTAACACGTTTTTATTACATACATTTGCGTGTTCATTGTCCTTGATCAAGGCGAGCAGTCAGTTGGTATTTGCTGCAGGGAGCTCCATCACTTTATAACTCGCCTGCCAGCTTGTTCATAGGAATCCTCAAAGTGACTTTGGCAGTGGTATTGTATTACTGATGCATGCGTGATTCTACCATCCTGGGGACAAGAGAAGACTTGAGGTTTATGAACAGATACTAATGTTGCTGGGGGCCGGCACACTGGATTGTTCTGGGCGATGCAGCTGGAGAAAGACATGATGATGAAGCACAGCGGAGGAATCTTGATGAGTGTCGAGCCGGGCACAAGCAAAGGGCTATGAAAGATGATGCAATTTGGATGAACTGAGCGAGAGTTGGGCCATAAGAGGATAAATAATACCCTGAATGTAGTTGCCTTCCTGATGACTGAATGGAGGAATGGCCAATTTGGAGCCCTGAGACCTGACATCCAGCTACAATTTAAGTCCATATTCAACTACAAACAGCATTGGAACCCATCCCCTGTCCCACCCTGTCGTCCTCCGCACCATAACGCCACTCATCTGCCTGATCATGTCCATCAACATTCCCTTTTAATCCAGTCTGTCTGTCATTACGATATGATATTACTCCCACCCTCCCCATTAGCTCTGCTCTTTGGGGGTCTGCCGATGACCCAGGCACGCCCATGCAGAGGATATGGAACACTTTGCTTGGATCTTGGAAGCCTTCCTGATGAGAGCTGATACAAGTTTTTAATAAACCCGTTATCCTCCAAAGGACCGTTGATCTGCCCGTAGCAGTTCCTCACGTCAGTCTTGATTTTCACATAGACAAGAACACATATCTTTGCACACACCATATCTATTTCTTGTCTGCCCATCCTGGAATAAAGATCCCTCTTTTGTTACTTTGGGGGAGTTTTTTCTTAGCCTGACCAAGGGTCTCTAGTTGGGTCATTCATGGTCAAGGAAGTGTGGGATTTTGTGACAGAGGAGCCCGAGCCAGAGGAAACCAACTTTGCCTCTAACATTATGTATCTTTGTACTGTTGATTGTGTACAGTGTCGTTGCCCCCACAGTGTTCATCAACTGCCATAAACATCTCTGATCCCCTCAGAGACAAAGCTGGTGAGAAATAGAGTCAACAGATTCCAGTCTGTTGCAAACACTACCCATAAATAGCTGCATAGCCCCGAGCAAAAGAGAAATGAGAGCAGAAAAGTATTGTTCTTTAAATGAGTTTGAACAGCTGAAGAGGAGAAGGCCAGAGCTGTTGTTTTAGACACCCCACTCTCAAGCCTTTAAAAAGTCCGAACCAGAGATGACCGACTGGCTGAGTCGCCCGCAGATCTCTTGGGACCAGGATTCTTGTCCCTGGAATAGTTCAGAATGAGTGCACTTTTAATCCCCATCCCTTGTTCCCTGCCATCTCCCTCTACTGCCACCTAATCCCTCCTCCTCTCCTTTACCACACGCCAAAACAGACATCTCCCTGCCACCCTCCATTAAGGATGGATCACTTAGAGGTCAGCCTCCTCTCCATCAAATCTCTGACCCTGTGCCCAAAGGCCTTACAGTACTGTCCCTGCTGCAACTTAGTTTTGGGTTTCAGTCATGGTGAACCCCATGTCTTCACCTCATGAGATTTACTGTCACTAAGATCCATCACTCTCCCTGGGCTCTGTCCTCTGACAATGTTGCTTTGTGTTACTGAATACAACCTCATATATCAAACCTGTGGTAAAATACAGGGGGAAGGCCTGTCAACAGCTAATTGCCACACAAGTACAGCTTTCAACCTGAATACAAACACTTAAAGTGTCATAAATATTCCACATTATAATCATCATCCAACCAGAATTACAATAAACAAGGATTCAAAGTAAAATACAGAACTATAACGAGGGCAAACACACTATCATTAATGTAAACTCATGTTTATTAAACAAATAAAGGTCGATATTAGAAAAAATGAAGCCGCCGGCAGTTTGGCTCCTGTTGGAGCCTGTGTGAGCCTCCCTGTCTGCACGCCAGCAGGAGCAACAGCTGAAAATACCTGCAGCCCTGTCAGCTGCACTGGGAGTCCTCAGAGGTAAAACAAAACCTTTCTCAACTCTCATTATCTCAGTGGTGATGAGACAGAGAGCGAGCAAGACTCGTTCTCGGGTGCATGATGTGACCCTGCAGGATTGTGGCCCAGTGGCCAGCGACACATTGTTTCGAAGTGAGGTGGGAGTGCAGCTAATTTTGAAAAGGAATGCTCAGGGGGAATCATTACAAATGGAGGGATATTGTAGACTACGAAGCAAAGGGAGAAAATGGCTGGTAAAAATGGTGCATAGTCAATGGACATACAAGGAGTTAGGGTTGCAGTATTCATAGACTGGCTGCAAACTCTTAATGAAGGAAAAAAATGTTTTTCTAAAGTCAAAGGCGCTAAAAGAAGGGCCTCAAGTCTCAGAGTATTGGCTGTGTTATGTAAAAGGATTTCGAGCTTGGTGTTTTTTCATATAGTCAGGCAGGAACTACATAGAGAAAGTGGGACACTGGGTTTGAGTACTGATGTTTTGTTTCTCTCTCTCTGAAATGGGGCTGTTACTCTCAGGAAACAGACACTGTTTAGTGCCCCCCCCTGTATTTCCCCCTTTTGTTTCAGCTACTAAAGGGCAGCTGTTCCTAAATCCCTGTGTAATGAACTTTCTCCGTGTATTTGTCCGTGTTTAATTAACAGCCTCATCGTAGCCCTCTTGTTCGCGTTCCCCACTAAATTTAAAATGTAATAAAATTGACGTTTAGAAGTGGGGAGACTACTACATACATTTTCAAGGGAATTACACAAAGAGTCATAAGCCCAAAGGCATTCCTGAAGAATTCAGCCTGACATGTGATGGCAACAGAGCTGTCAACGCTCGTCAGTGCAAATATGAATTACTCATCCCTATACCCACTTCTTTTTTCCCATTACTTTTCTTTCCACACGTGCTAAATTCCAAATTGATGATAAGTTGAACTATTGACACTGGATGACTGATCTGATTTAGTGATGGCACCCTGCCACTACATTAGGAACATGTACTGTACATGATCATGTTCTCCCACAGCATCAGCTGTTTCAGCCCAAGCTCCAAACTGACATATGTTCACCATATGGTCAGACTTAAACAAGGGAGGCCGCTGTTTGTTTTCCTACAGTCAGTCAACGCTGGTTTCTTTTAACCATGACCACCAGTGTTCCCTAACCCTAAAGGCCCTGAACACCTTTAGAAACTGATAATACCTGTGCAGGTGCGCAAGGTCTTTACCCAAGTGGTTGTTTTATCCTAAACCATGATCTTTTCCAGACCTTAACCAAGTTGTTTTTGTGCCTGAACCTAACCAAACCTTTGTCCTGGCAGTGTCAGATCAGACAACATTTTTATTTTTGTAACAGTGATTTGGAAGTGTTTTGGAAGGCACTGAAGAATGATGTTGTCCTGCTGATAGAGGCGTCAGATCAGAAAATGTACAAACATTATGCATAAATATTATTACTTATTATATTCCCCACAGTAATTGTGTTTGCACTTCATTTACATGCACTGCATTTACTTTGTGATATAGAGCCAAAGTGGGAAGCTTTGCCTTGTCTCATTACTGAGGAGGAAACTGGCATACAATCACTATATTTGCATTCTTTTATTCGCTGTGATAGAGACTGACGATCACAGTGAGCAGAAGCAATGGAGATGTCTTTGTTAGATGTGTATTACTGAAAAGGACAGGATTACTAATCGTTTCTTCAACTTGCTTAATAATGTGTTCATTATCAGCAACTTCCACCGGCTTGGGAATTAGAAAAATTAAAGCCGACCCCACATCGTATTTCTGTAGCTGCTGTAGCCTGGACGTGTGGTCACATTTTTGAGGAGGTACAATCCAGCTACAGCGGCTGCATGTGTAGGGTCCGAGGCTATTCTGTAACCCCCTCAACTAGAAATTCCCCTTCCTCTTGTACTTTTGAACCAATCTGAGCAAGGACAATAAAAGCACAGGTTGCCCTAGATGTTGCATGACTTGTCTGAAGCTCCCATGTGTACTAGACAACCTGAAATGGCTCTATGCTCCACTAACCCACTAATAACAGTTTTTTTTTTTTTTTATAACCCTGTCATTGCATGCCATGGGCTGTATGGGTACTTTGATCTGCTGAGGCCCTGCTTTGAGTCCTGTTACATGTTTTGAATGTTGTATCAGAACATGTTTCTGTTGCTGCCCCCACCCCCACCCGCCCCACCCCACCTTCGCCCCCATCATTAGTTTCATATGTCTAGACAAAAGGCAGAGGGCAAACAAATGGTGTGTCATGTGGGTCTCCATCATAATCAGTTAAGACTACATGCTGTCTACGCATGAGGACCCAGTCATCCACAACAGGGATGATATGGCTTGTTGATGAATGGTTATCAATAAAATGGGTCAATTTGTGCAAATGGAAGGACATTTTCGAGTGATCATGCTGATTGCATTAGAGCCATACTACAAGAGAACTGAGATCTTGATGTCCTCTTTGACACTGATGTCTTTTGTTTTTTCCTCCTTTAGATGAGACACCAAATAGCCAGCCAGAAGGTAAGTTGATGGCAATAGACATGTAATCTCCCCGTCACCTCACAGTCTAGCAGGTTATAGCTGCACAATGTATGTACTTGAGCACACATAAAATCAGAAATATTTTTCCTTAAAATTATGACTAGTTTTACAAGTTAAATAAGGACAAAGTGAGTGAACCAAGTCATATACTTTCAATAGAGAATACCTGTGTCCAAGTGTACACATCAAAGACCAACCGTTGTTTGCACTAAGAGGCATAGGCCCGGGGCAAAGCCGAACACATCTTGACATGTAACATGTCGATCACAGCCCCGAAGTTGGTGTGAATGTGCAAACACAGCCGCATAGGAGCGTCAATACGGAGCCAATAGTCGGCAGTATGGATGTGCTGCTGGGCTCCAGAGTGATCTGTGGCGACGACCATGCTATCAGCATCTCTCACATTCTTCTCGCCGGCCAGCTGATCCCTCTCTGTTGATTCAGCTGACGCCCCTGCCTTCCCATGTGAGCAAGGTGCTGGCATGCAACTGGCTTTTTGCCGGCGCCAGGCTTTGACCTTGGAGCTGCAGCATCTTGAGGCTCCAACGTGGTGGTGGTGGTGGGGGGGGTGCTCAGCTTTTTAGGGTCGAACTAGATGTTCCTGGGAAAACTTGTGTTAGTTAAGATTGCTATTCAGATCTTAATGGTATCTTGGAATAGTTGTGCACTTCCTCGTGATCTCCAGTGTCATAACCAGTGTTGGGCAAGTAACTAGAAAAATATCATCAATTATTCATTACATATTACTTACTGAAAAAGTGATTTACTTCAGGATAGAAAGTAATTCGTTTCATTACTCTTACATGACTGGCATTACTCAGCCAACAAAGGTCAAAGGGGCTTTTAAACAACTCAAATGTCGATACCGACACATCATATACTTTAACACATGTAGGAATGGAAAGGATTGAAGGTATTTAAAGTACTGTCGTATGGATGGTGAAGCTTTCACTTACTGTTGTACATAAAGTACATTTGAAGGGTGATTTTACCACTTAACAAAAAAAGTGAAGTGACTACACAGTTGGTGAACAAGCTGACCCTGCAAAATGTCTAGGTAATGGAGAATTACGGGCGTTAGTAATTTTGATGCAATTACTGAATTTAAAATTGTAGTCCCTTATACAACACTTTACCGAAAAAGGTAATCACATTCCTGTAATGAGTATTTGCCCATTACTGGTCATAACATGTGGAGCAAAAGACAAGTGAACAGAAACAGGATAAAGCTGGAGTATTATATACATCTATATAAAATATATGCAGTGGTAACTTGCATTTCAAGAAACATTTTCATTGCAATCCCTCTCGTTGCCAATGCAAGCACGCCGTACTTCAAAGTGAGAGAATCTAACACAATTACTATGTGTAATAGTAATATAATAATATATAATACAAAAGTGAATGCACAATAATGCCTGACAAAGCATGACACTTCCAGCTCGTGTTGCGCTGGTGCTACAACAATCAACAGGTACCACCACAACAACTTGACGGAAGGACAAAGTATGGTTCAGCCTTAAGTCTTGATAGAATGCAGTGTGTTTATTAATGTGCATATCAACGATGAATATCAATAGCAAACCTCTAATCTTGACGTATTAACAGCACATTTTGTACATTTTCCAGCAGGAACATAGTCAACGATTCATTACAGTCTATGATAGGCTTTTCCTGTGTGTGTCATGTGTGTGTATCAACTGTGAGGATACATACTCTGAAAAAAGTATGTCATACTGTGATAAAGTGAATGCCTACATGCAGGCAGGTGGGTGGATGTAGATGTGCGTGATAGTACACGTCTTTGTGTTTCTATGTCTATTTGTGTGTGATTCTGTGTGTTTGAGTGCGAGACTGAGAGAGAGGCATTGCAGATGCTGAAGCTTTGTGCTTATTAAAAGCAGCTGTTCCATCCCCCACTATATTTGTCACATGCTCAGAAAGTGTTGCCCCAGACAGTAACGGTGTCCTGCCCCTACCTGAGATTTCTCTGGAGGTTTCTCCACCCCCAGGTGGGTAACCCTGATGCCCCCTTCACTTGCCCCAGAATGTTTCATTCTTTTGCACATCACACTCACATCACGTGTTTGTTTGGTGTGTGCCATCACAATTTTTTATCCATTTAATTCACTCTGAGAGGCCTGAAACTGCACTTTTCTTGTGGAGGTATGATTGTTCAATACACCGTATGTTCACACAAAAAGTTGATTAGGCTATTAGGTAATTAGCTTTAAGTGAGCCACCCCACTTACTGTGCACATATCCACATGCCCGCACTGCTCTACATGTACTTGCCTTGGTTCGTGGTGCTGTCCCTAACCAATGCCTTGGCTGCTGGTGTATTTGTGTGACTGTGTGACACATTGAGTCATCACACAGGAGGTATGCAGTGGAGGGAATGCAGAAGTTGGGTTTTACTGACTCTGTTAACCTCAGTCGAAAGCCAATATGCTAATATGGAGCACCAAAATTGCTAAAAATAAGTAAAAGGTTTAGAGCAGAAATAATCAGTCAATTATTCTACTATTGAATTGAAGTAAGATTAATCAGAGATGATTTTGATTATGGATTAATCTTCTTTTTAAGATGAATTGCTAAAACTTCTCTCATTTGATCTTATAATTTGAATATTAACAAATGTATTGGTTTTCCTAGTCTTCTATGATTATAAATTAAATATAGTTATAGTTTTTAGTTTTGCACGGTTGATTGTTGAACAAGAAAAGCCTTGGGATCTAGAAGCTTGTGATGGGCTTTTTTTGACATTCTATAGACAAAATTATTAATCAGTATATCAAGAAAATAATTTAGGTTATCGGATGAGTCAATAAAGAACATCAATTAAAACATTTTTTTAAAGGTGTTCTCTCTTTCTTTTTACCAACCAAGGAAGTTAAAGTAAAAGTATAAAGCTTTATGTATTTAGTTGCACTGTCCATTTTAACTATTTAACTAATTATTTTATTTATTGATATATTCAGGTACATTTGTAACTTAGATTATTTTATAACCTTTTTCTGGATTTTGTCAGTTTTGGCTTCCTTATTCTAAATTTAACGGTGCATGCAATTGGGACATTTTATACGTTCTGTGCAAGTCAGTAAATCCTCGCCTCCTTGATCACTTTACAGTATAAATATGCTATGACCAGATAGATAATCCATTGGCATAGCCCATCACAACACAACCACCATGGCATACAACATTTTTGCTTCAATAATTTATTTTTACAGTATTTTGGACGTTTATTGACTTTGTTGATTTTGATTATCTGATTTTGGATGTCAAATTTCAGCTTTTGAGGATTGTGCCTATCTGGTCAATAGCTATTTATACCCACCTCATTTCAGCAAGCATTGTCTTGCAAGGCTGCCAGTGTTTGTGCTCGATGCTTGCTGCTCCAGCCTGGCGCTTTGTCTGCTGTACAGAGGCGGTAGCAGAGGGGAAAGAGCCAGTAGAGACTGATGGGAAGAAACCAGAGCCCCCGGAGCCTGAGCCATTACAGGCTGTGGTGGCTCAGGAGCCGAGTCCCACTGAGAATGGCTCAAACCAACCACAGCTTAGTGGGGATGGGGTGAAAGAGAAAGCAGAGTGCACTAACTCTGCTGTAAAGGAAGAGGGCCCTTGCTCCACCCCCCCACCGGGTAAGTATTCCCCTTAAATATGAATCAGTCCCACGTCTCTCCTAGTCAAAGTGCGTGTTTGCCCACTACATGGCTAAGCAGTTTGGCAAAACCCGCCTTTTTTATCTTACATAGATAAAAAAACAAAACAACCTAGAGTTACTTTCAGTTGAAAGCTAATAGATTACCTTTACTTTCCTGCTAAAAATGCTATGGACTTCGTTCTCACTGACTGGAGCCATGCATTGATTTATAATTTGCTTTTAAAACAATGCTCTCATTCGAATTTGGCTCTAACAGCTTGCAGACTTTAAAGAGATACAAAGTTATTCTTGCACCTGAGGACTTCATGGTGCAGTGGCACAGTAATAACTGATGCAGTGTCTAAAATTTCAGATTTCTAAGGAAATAAAGACTAATATAGACTAATAAACAAAGACTAATAGATGAAGTACTGGTTAAATCCTGAAATGGCAAACTGAAGGTGATGCAGTTTGTGTGCAAGGTGAGTCATCAAACTCAATTCATTATTCTATAATCCAGAAACATGAATGTGTTGACAAGAGAGTCAGCTGGTTTTCCTCTATCAGTTTTGTTTGCACAGTGGCTTCAGCTGTATTGATCTTCATGGTGTACAGCCAGAGAAAACACAGCTCATGAAAAAGCAGATTCTTTGAAGTTACACGTGATTCAAGCTTTCTGTTTCATTTTCAACTTTTTATGATGCACCAGTGTGTGTGCACGCACTGCAGCTTGTGCTTTTGTTACGGCTGCTTGAGAAGCTCACGGCAATGAGTACAACGAGCACAAAGCTTTTCACACAGTTACGATCATACAGTTTCACCTCTCAGACATACAGTAGTTATGTTTTTACAGGGCACAAGCCAAATTGTCAGTGGATATTTTGGTCTCATTCGTCCTGTCCAAGAGCTGCATGTCATGATCCATTCAAAGTCTTGTCTCGCATGTGATCGATGGCCTTGTTGGCCTGCCCGTCTTGTGTCTTGCTCACCTCCAAGTGATGGACTTGGAGCTTTTTGATAGGCGGGTCTATTTGTCAATGACACCTTTATTGCAGATGATGGTGATGATGCAGCCACTACCCCATCCCCAACAACCCAAGCAGGTTGGTACCCATAACAACCCTTACTACTTCCTAATTTATTCTTCTTCACCTTACTCTTTGAGGACGATTGCAATGGCGCACTTAGGATAAGTTAGGCTCCCATCAACGCCCATCAACCTAGGAGTGCTTTGAAAATTTTGAGGGGAACGCCAAAGGACTCTACAGTTGAATCACAAGTTACCGGTATTTTTTGTATGTTAGTCGGTCAGTTATATCGTGGGGTTATATTTTTGTCCCAGTAGTGGCAGGGGATTAAAAAAAGGAGGTTTGTGGCCAGTGTTTTGGTCTTCAACAGCTGAAATGGTACACATATTTATCCGTACGGATGTTCATGTCAAATTTGTAAATATTCTGATGTTTGTCGGTGCGCTGACATACATCAGAATATATTGAGTAAATGTGTGATTTCCACATGGAAAATGCCACAGATTAAGTCCTACAAGCACATCAACCTTTATTTATTTATCCAAAATGAAGGTATAGATGTGTCAATGATATTTCACATTTATATATGACACATACATGGATGCTCTTTTGCTTATATGCATATTAATACAAATGCACATTATTGGTTAATATTTTTGATATTTGCAATATCTTGTGTATCTATTATAAGTAAATGCCATTGAATTCCAGCTTTTGTTTGTTTTCTGTGGCCCAAAAAAGTCTGATAGGAGTGAAAATTCAAACATTTTATGAATCCCCTCCAACTCCAGCCTCCAGAATTATAATATGAATTTCAAATCAGTGAAATTTGTTTTGATCTCTAGCTACTGTAAGAGAACAGATCAAGCTTACAAAATGTCTCAAATTGTTGTGGGCCATGAGAGGAGCATTGAGGGGTATTCCTTTTTATGCTGATACACTTTATTTATTTATTTGCTTTTGCAAAATACTCTGACATTTGGGAAATATGCTTACTTGCTTTCTTAACATCATTATCAGTTTCATCTCTGTGTGTTCAAGACTAGCTCAGTGACGCACAGTGCTAACCTAGCTTAAACACTGGAAACAGAAGCAGGAGAAACAGCTTGCCTCTGTCAAGAGGAAAAGAAAATACGCCTTCCAACATCTTTAAAACTATCTTACTCAAATGTTTATAAGTCATACATTGAGAAGAATTTGTACATAAGACAGAGTTGTGAAAAGGCACCTTTGATGGAGCTAGGCTAACATAACTTTGCCTGTGCAGTTAGTCTTTACCCCAAGTTAAGCTAAATAGTGCGGCACCACTGAATGTACAGAGATGGAATCGTATCATTATATTTCTCTTCCCTTCTAAATCTTGGTAAGTCAGCAAATAATTAAATTTACCAATATGTCAGAGAATTCTTAATTATATTGCTTATATTTTAAGTTCAGTTTCTTATTTATATGCCACCGTTTGGGACTGTCTCAGACACAATACTCGATGCTTCCCATTAAAAAGTTTAAAAAAACGGCTGCGTGGGAAAGTAAACCAGAAATACAGTACACTTGCCAAACCAACTTGTTCCTTGAAGCCTCTTGTCTTGTAAAACCAAAATATATGCTTCATCAGAACAAACTTTCGATAAAACATGTATTACTCTTTTGTGTGGCTTGTTTGGAGTTTGCTTAGCATATTCTAAGACAAATCAGGATCTATAGCACTTGCCAATAGAAACTGAAGCCTCAGATTTTAACAAAGTTAAACAGTGAATACTTTGGTGGAATCAGGAAAAAGTACACATCCCATGCAATTTACAAGCATTGGCAGCGTGGGGACTTTTTTAGTTGTAATCTCTGCTATCTAAAATTTTTTTACAGTGTTCACACCTCTCTAGATATGTCTGAGTTAAGTGTGTCCCACGGATGTATTACAAGAACTGGATACTGTAATCAAAGATAGCACCCACTCACTTCAATGAAAACTTCTCTCTTGGGGAATAAGCCTGAAAAAAAAAGTTTTCTAGGTTTCGGCTTTATTTCCAAGTTGTGGGGCCCACTGCACATGCACATTAGTGTTTCCCCTGCTGGCCCCTCTCGCACGTTCCCGCTCGTCATATGGGCAATAGATTTGGATGTCACGAAAATTAAACTCACTTTTCTAGGTTCTTTGAAAGTTTTACAAATATAAAACCACTATTGATTAAAAAGTGTTGATAGAAAAAGTAAAAAGGGACTGAACAATTTTATACAATGGTCCTCCCTAGACCAGCAAGCTACTTGACATACAGTTGAGATAGGCTCTGTTGTAAAGCTGTATTTTTATTTATTAGTCCATTTTCTCCTCTTTATGGCGCACCAAGCCAGAATGGGTGCATTACTTCCCCTGCACTCGTAAACTTGCTTCAAGTCACGAAAATTAAATTTATGCTCTACTGTAAGTGGTTTCACAGACTACGGTTTTACATGAGAAAAGGCTTCAAGGATGAGGGTTAAATGAAACTAAAATGAAAAAGACGGGCGCGTGGCCACTTCCCTAAGCTTGTGAATGGAAAGCATCCAGCAGATAATCGCACCCACCCTGATGTAGACACAACATTCATCAGACCATCTAAAGTAGCTGAGTTTATCCTGATTAATTTCAATGATAACTGTGCTTTCTTCACAGAGGATGCCAATTCACTCAAGAAACTCTCAGTTGAGCTGCCTAGTAAGATCCCTCTGTTAAATCCTACCACCATTTTAGTACCAACCAAACCAGTAGCTCACTCTAAATCAGAATGACCCACTGTCTGAACATAGGAAACATGTGAGAGACATGTTTATTTTTAGATGTTTTTGTGTGTCTGGAAGTTAGCTTTTCAACAGACGGAAGTGAAGATGCTCCAAATTTCCTTGCTAACACATTAATATACACCAGTTAAAGGACTGATGCTGTTTTTTTTTTTTTTCTCCTTTTAATTTTAATTTCAGGGTGTTACATGATCATGTGTTTTTGTTTTCTGCGCACATAAATCGGCATTTATGTGAATACATCTGGAATTCTGATCAATATTATCTAGGTTTTGCACTTTCAATCGGCAATCAGCATTCAATCAATATTGAAAATATAGTCTGAAAGCTAAAAAAAAAAGCATAGAATAGATTTTTTTGTTAGACTTTTGATTCAGAATTCCTCTGGCCATTGCTTGCAAGTCTTTAATTGCTTGTTGCTTTTATTTTTTATGAGTGTGTGCTTGCTTCAGTGGACTTTACAGTACTATTCTTCACAATATGCTGTAAATTTCTCTCTGTCTTTGTTTAGATGATAGCGTCCCTGTGCCAGCCATGGGGAGAAAAGACTCAGGTAATAAAGTGGCAGTCAAAAAAAGACTCTTATAGTGATTATGTTCATTTTTTTCATACGCTCCAAGAGGAATTTAGACTGATATAAAGAAAATCGCTTTCTTTTTTCCTACATAGCTGGTAAAGTCAAACCTCGCTCAGTAGCTTTCCAGGTTCATTTCTCTGAAGGCTATGTTGTGCAATATGAAAAAGACTTTTTTTTCCTTGCCCCAACTCCTGTCCTCCTCGCCACATGTAGGGCATGATGGAGCTTTTGGAAAATCAAATCGACTTAAAAATTAGCAGGCAGCATTTGATAGACAAAATTTTGTCTGTGGTGATATTGCATAAGACGTGAAGACCAACCCAGACAACGGTAACGACATCCACGAGATCTGGATAACAACTACAACAGTGTGATTCATCCACATTCAGACCTCCAGGATCGCACAGAAGAGTGGAGCATCAGGAAAATAAAGATTTTGGAAACACAACGAGTATTCATTATAAATAATATTTTGCTGAACAATTCCCTTAAACATGGTCTGTAATAGAAATTAGGCACCCTTTCTGTGTTTCATATTGTCCGTTTCATGCTTTCCATGTTGCAAAGAGCTTAAATTCTGCTGCTGTATGAGGTGTGATTGTTGAAAGTGAGAAAATGTCTTAAAGTGTGCGTCTTTTAGTCTCTCTGTCTCTTTTTGTATCTCCACTCTGGTAAGACTAAAACTTTCAGGTGAAACGTGAAAGGTGGGTATATGAATTCCTAACTGTGTTATTCTTACACAGTGGCAATGGAGATCTGTGTGTCATGTACAGTATGTGTTTCTCCTAACTGACCAGTGTGGTCTCTGGGAGAGGGCCAGGCCCCAGAGGAACTGGAAAAGCCCGTTGACACCCCACCACTATCCATCCTGCTGATAGAGAAACCTCAAAGTGGCACCGTCCCTGTGGGTGAGTGACAGCACAGCAAATAGGTCTTAACAAGGAAATTCAAAGGGAAAATAGAGAGGAAATTTCACACATTAATATGATTGTCATAGGGTAGTGGACAGCCAGAATATCTGCTGTATTCATTCTTCTTCTGAAAAGCCTTCGATTAGCCTAAGCAGCCTTTTTAACTCTTGCTGACCATAGCCATTGTTTTGACAATTAATGTTATGTGTAATATAATGTATTAATGTTACATACTAAAATTTAGTACAACAGTAGTAGCAGAAGTAGAGAAGCCATTTAGTCAGCAAACTGATTCAGTTGTGTCCGTTACGAAGCAATATTTACAGTTTGCAAACATTAGCCACCGTGAGCTACTGGTCAGGAAAGACCAAGTAAGACTGTAGCAGCAAAACCCCTGAGTGTACTAAACTGAGGAACAGTGCGTTTTAGGGCTTATGAATTTAACTTTTCATCCGCAAGAGGAATATGGTATTTCGCCTTTCAGAATTTACACAGTCTAGCTTTAAGACATCTTCCAAGGTGAAAATAGTCTCAGTGTCATGTGCAATGTGACTGTTATTGTGACTTTAATGATTGATAGGTCATATTCTACTTTCTGTGTCCAAAGGTGGAGACATCACCTTTGTTGCCAAGGTGGAGGCCAAAGATCTCCTCCGCAAACCCACTATCAAGTGGTTCAAAGGAAAATGGATGGATCTGGCCAGCAAAACAGGGAAGCACTTACAGCTGAAAGAGACCTTTGACCGATTCACCAAGGTACTGTACAGCAAGGAGCTTGTGTGCACCACATTACATGTAAAAGGTGCTACTATGCCAATTCCTATGTATCACCCCCTGGCAGATCCACACTTTTGAGATGAACATCATCAAAGCCAAAGAGAACTATGCTGGGAGTTACAGGTGCGAGGTCACCTACAAGGACAAGTTTGACAGCTGTTCCTTTGACTTGGAAGTTAAAGGTTTGTCAGAGCAACAAAGTCCATTATATTCATCTTCACATATATGGGAAAAATAGCACAAAATGCAGACTAGCATATGTATTGTTACTGTCTTGCAGAAGCTGGACAGGGCTCACAGCATGTTGATATTCGATCAGCTTTCAAAAGAAGGTAAAAAAAAAAGGACGTGATGCAACTCCAAGGCATGTAGTTATATTCAGGAGGAGTCAACAGCGACCATTTTGAATTCAACAGTATTTCTTTTCGTATTTCATTTCATCTCTTTTCCTTTTTTTCTCTTCAAATAAACAAACTCTTTCAGTGAATAGGATCTCTAACAAATTATCTATACTCATAAATACTCTTGAAACATCAAGAAAAGAGAAAGTGCTGTTCCACGAGGCACAACTGTGAACATTTCACCTTCAAGTAATATTACTGTATCACATATAAGTGTGACAAGATGGTTGTAATAATGTCATTAACCTTTCTTAAAGGTAATTACAAATCAACCACCTGGCTCGATGTGTAATTAAAGGCCAACTCTTGCATTTTAAATCTCCCATCAAACAATGTGTCTGAAAAGCAATGCAAAGCATCCCGGTTTCATTGCATTATCACAATGTTGCTGCTCAGTAATGTTGCCTCAACATTGCCTCAACATTGTGGCAATATTGCCTGGGACAGCTCTTGATTTGTCTTACACAAACCACCTTATTTCAAGCTTTTATCCAGAAAAGGCATTAAAAGGGGATTTTGTGTAAGCGCCAATCGTGTTAGCTGGGAGCTAACGCATCGATTGACGTCAGAGTCTTTGCTTTGTGTTGCTCTTTTAGCATTGTTTTCTAGTGCCTGTACCTGTTTCATCTCTGATTAAATTTTTATTAATCTCTCCTTGTTAACAACAGCAGTGAAGGACAAGAAGATGCAGGGGAGCTTGACTTTAGTGGTCTCCTTAAACATAGGTGAGAATCACATCCCAACCCTGAGTGGATTTTGTCCTTTTCAGTATTTTTAAGCCCATTTTTGGATGTGCTTCTTTTATCTTTCTTTCAAATCTTTTGTAAATTTGGTTTTTATTAGGCAACTGTATGAGTGGCAAGTACATGTCTACATTTGATACATTATGCTATACCAGGGGTTTTCAAAGTCTGACACTGTGGGCCCCCCCTCAGATAAAATCGAGACAAGCTGCAGTTTTGTCATGCTCATTATTGTTCTTTGTCTTACTTTGATTAGAGGGAAAAATCACACTTGTTTACATTTTGGCAAACTTGCGTCATTAGAAGTATGGCAAATTAACTATCACCAGTTCCTGTTTTGTAGCTATCACTGGATTACTTTGAAGCTAAAGAAAACTTATAAACGAGATGAGTTTCAGACAAGTTCCGGAGTTGTAAGGAGAGTCTTTTTCTATGATTTGCAAGCCGATTCATGGATGTTAATTCGCGATGGGCATAGGAGATGATGATATCCTCAGAAAGTGGAGGTCACAATGAATCTAAAAATAAGTGCATAGTATCTGAGTAGTCAGATTTTACAGAGTTATGACCCTGAGAAGGAGTCCTAATTCTGCCGCAAATTTTCAGAAATTGCGCACTAAAAGTTTGAAAGTACCATAATTTCCTTTCAGCTCATGCAGTATCTTTGCAACTCCCACTGCACCCCCCTAAAAAACTCTCCCCCTGGGTGGCGTGCCTCACAGTTTGAAAACCTCTGTGCTATACCAAAGCTGCTGCGGTGGCTCAAAAGAAACACCATAATTCATATTTGAGATGATACAGTGCAGCGTTGCAGTGTCAGAAAAAATAGACCTTGGCAGTGACACTGTTCACTGGCGAAATTATACATTTATTTTGGGCTTGTCTCTTCTTCTCCCCTACATATTCAGAAATCAAAGGTTAGTAGAGAGAAAACCATAGGTTTTAAAACGATTAGACCTTACTGCGGGTGAGTACTGTAATCCTGTAGAGTCCCCAGCATGACATGTAGCTTTATTGATTTGGACGCGCAAGAGTGTTGGCCTACTGTAGTACGGTAACACTTCATTTGAAGGCAGCATTCCTAACTGCTCTGTCAGCAATCAGTAATGATGGAAACGGGCTTTGCATCATAAACACTCTGAGGTGACTGCTCTGCATCAAGCCACAAAGTCAAGCACCACCTTTTTGAGGCAAAGGGCGCCATTTTGGATCATTAATGATGTGCTACTGGGCCAAGGAGAAATGATGCTGTAAAATAGTGTTATCGCTACATTGTCGTTTTATTTCAATTTAGAAATATAAGACAAATACCACCATGTTTATTTTGGCCTTCTTCATAATTGCCTGAAAATAAACAGATGAGAAATACAGCAAAGAATGGAATAATACTTTATGCTATTCACCTCCAACCTTTCAGACATTTGGGAAAATGTCTATGAAAGAAAGGACTGACTGAATGTTCTTTATATGAACTAATGGATACATTCATGTCCAGGACATCTCCTCTAACATCTCCACTAACATCTCCTATAGACATACTCATCATCTAACAGTGTCAGAGCATCTCTGAAGTGATCACTCAAACCAACAACAAACAAAGGGATGGGCCAGTTCACAAGAGCAATAGGAAAGACATCAAAGTCTTCATTAAAAAATCTTTGCTGCAGGTTTCCCCTAAACCCCTGCATGCTGCATATCACGTTATTACACAAAAAAGTCAACCATAACCGTGTATTGAACGACACATTTACAAGAACGAAATCTCTCCTTCATTGATCTGCGTCTGCTCCTGTGTGCCAGATATGGCCAAAGGCACAGGGTGGATAGATACTCAATTAAGTTGACCTAACTTTGACAAACAAGGCAGTCATGGCAATGAAAAGGCAAAGACAATTTAAAATCAACATTTTGACACTAATATTAACTTTTATAATGAAAAAGCACAAGCCAACCTTGAATTGTTAGGCATTTATTTGCAAAGCAATGTTCTTACACACCAACAGGGCCTTAACTAGTACTGAAGACGCTAAGGTCGTGTCAACTGTACTCTTCCCTGGGAATTTGAGGCCTTTGGCAACCAGGCTTCATCTATATATATTTACTGCAAGCCTTTGCATTCAGTGTTGCTAAATGCAAAAGTGTTGCATCATCAGTCATCAAACTGTCTTTTCAAGAGGCTGGTTAGATCAGTGTCATTGTTTAACAAAAAAAATGTCTTGAATTATTTTAACCCAGCTGTCAAGTAGTTCTGCACTAATTTATGAATCACTTCATTGATCACCATCCATACTGATTTTTCTTAAATAGGGGTTATCTTGAACTCTTAGGAGGAAATCCTAGGCGACAGAAATCCATTCAAAAAACATGCAGAAACAATTAACCCGCAACAACTTCTAAACAAATTAGTCAACACTTCTGTGTTTTGTATTAACAGTGCTGTTACCCTGTCACCGTTAACATATGACTCCAAAGCCTGTGTTAACACACAGGTAGACAGCTCACCACGCCCATCCCTTTGTGTGACATGTCCTGAGGAACGCTCTGCAGGGCAATAGAATAACATTATAATAGGAAAATATTATTCCAGTTTTAGATAACGTTAGTAAAGCTTTGTGTCTCTGAGACCCAAATGGAAAGCTCCTAGCTTTGCCAGTGCTTCTAAGCCCCTTATCCTAGAGATTAATGAGTAGCTCCTCAGGACACGTTGCAAACACCAGCCTGTGACTCCTGCCCTCACATTGTCCCTTCATATACGGCACCACTAGGGAGCCAAAACAGCAGGATGACACTCCAGAGGTGGATGTGTGGGAGATCCTGAAGAAGGCCCGGCCAGACGAGTATGAAAAGATTGCCTTTATGTATGGCATCACAGATCTGAGGGGTCTGCTTCGGAGGATGAAGAAGATCCCAAAAGAGGAGAAGAAAAGTGAAGGTAAATAAATCAGTGTTTACGTTGAAGCAGAACTCAACAGTAGGAAAATCGATCTCGTTGTTAATCTCAAAAGGAATACGCCGACTTTTAATGACCTTTTTTGTAACCTTAATTTTTTCTTTTCAAAGCTTTTGCAAAGAAGCTGGAACCAGGTTACCAGGTGGACAAAGGTGGAAAGATCCGTTTAGTGGTCGATCTGGCTGACCCCACTGTTGAACTGAAGTGGTACAAGAACGGACAGGAGATCAGGCCCACTCCCAAGTATGCAATGATCTTCTATTCTGTGTGTCTTCTATGTCTTCTCCCTTTCAACACTGCACAAATGAAAGTCATTTCATAAAAAAAATGCCTTTCATTTGTGGGCGACATATTTCTTTACCGCTTTTCTGGTATTATGTGTTTTCATTTTGTTACAACTCAATGGTTCACATGTTTTATTCCACACACAGAATATTCAGTCTTTGTCCTAATTTACTTAAGCTCACAGGCATATCACATGTGTGAGGCCTACATTCTTACAAATACCCCAACAGAAATATATTGGAACTTAATAGTGGCTTGGTAAGACCTGGTAAGGTTTCTCGTGTAACCTTATATCACCTTCAACTTCACTGTCTTCATTCCACTGCACTGTGAACCATTGCCAGCTGATGCCCAGTGAACAAATAACATTCTCTCGACTCTAATGTGGCTCTAATCAGTTTCCACACAGTCTCACGCACACACACATTAGGATGATTATGAATTCACTGGGCTGTATACAATAATTGGCCTCAGAGCTACATTTGGTTGTAAATGCAGTGTATGATGTCAATTGTTGCCATTAACTGTTGTATATGTCCTCCTCTATGCAGGAAAAAGGTGGTACCTCCTTCACAGGTCTTTAACCAAATCGGGCTTTGGAACAGATTTAAAAAATGCCAAAATCACATAGTAAATGTTGATAAGGATCACGTACTTAACAACAACAATCCTCTTATTATGTAGGTGTCATGATTTTTTTTTTCAAATCTTCAGTTGCTGAAAGGATGTGAGTAATTCAAAGTATCTTTTTTAGTGCCGTTCGTATGTATTGATTAAACGTGAAGGATAAAAGTGAAGACTCAGGAGTCATAATACAATACAAAGTGAGCAGCAACAACAAAAAAATTTGAATTCTTGAATAGCAGTATGACAAATCTTCAAGTTAAGATTGTTTTGTCAAAGAAAAATACTTATATATTCCTGTAAGAAGGTAGATATTTTTAAAAATGCTAAAAGTAATATTGATCTCTCTCTCACGCTCTCATCAGTTTTGTTTTAGCAAAAATGCTCTGATAAACCCCCGGTACAAACACCAAATGGCAGACAGACAGAGTTTAGCAACTAGCTGGTGAACATAGTGGAACATTTAGCAGCTACACAGCCAGATATTTCCCTCAGGAGTTGGTGGAGACCAAAACAGAGCTAAACGGAGAGCAAATATTGTGGCCAAACAACACTCCAAATGGATGCTAACATCTGTGGGAAGTTTAAATAAGACACTGTTTACCCTATCAATTTAAAAGCTGGTGATGTGTCATAGTCTAAAAAATAAGGAAAAATGTTTTATCTCGTAAGAGGGTAGCATATCAATCTTTGCTTATAAAGCTAATACCAGTTCCAACTATAGTAATACCTAATTGAGAGACAATGATTCAGCATTTAAAAGTGGTTGTTTGTATAATCCAGAATAGAATAGGTACTAGGATTACAGATTTATAATCTAAAACGGTAACCTGACACACGTTAACTCAAAGTTCTGTTCAAAGCCGTGCAAAGTTAAAGCCATCTGGGAGGTTATTGCTGTTTTCTGGCTTTGGTCTCCTGGGGCATTTTCTCCAGGGCTCCCTGTTCGGAAGACCTCACTATAAAACACTGTCTGTTTCTCTCTTTTGATCCTCTTCTTTGTTGTAACACTATTGTTGACTGCATACTGTACCCCTCCAGGCATGATGTCTCTCTGTCTTTGTCTGTCTGTCTATCTGTCTGTATTATCATGGTGCTCCTTCCTGTCTGTGGCCGCATTCTGGCTCCACTGCTGACCCTTAGTCAAAGGAAGTAAGTCCATCCATACAGTCAGTTTTCATTTCTCCATGTCACAGTTTTGGTGTAACCCTGCATCCTTTGTCTAGTCTGATTTCTTGGTTTGTACAGTGTATTTGGTGCATGTTGACTGAACAATGACAATTCAATTTTATACACAATATTGTATTGTCATTTTAAGAATAACCTTTGGTTTCTGTAGCCAACAACTTTTGTGATAACTTTACCCTTCTTTCCCTTAATATCTTGGAATAATATCCATTCCTATGTTAGGACTACTATATATTAGCTAGTATATTGCTTTATACGTTCCCACAGTTTCTTTAGGTGACCATTGATGTAACTAATGGACTTCCTGTTTAGGTATATTTTTGAGCATAAGGGCACGCAAAGGATTATGGTTATCAACAACTGCTCCATGAATGATGATGCAGCCTATTCTGTAGCTGCAGGAGACGAGAAGTGCTCCACAGAGCTGTTTGTCAAAGGTATCTCGATTAAATGTTAAGATTTTTGAAACTTAATAATTAAAGATGTCTGAAAAGTCGTACAAAACTAGCTAATCAATCTGACTTCAGTTTCTTCTTCCTCCCTTGTCTTACAGAGTTGCCAGTTAAGGTAGTTAAAGGTCTGGAGCCTGTGAAGACTACAGTGAATGAGAGGATTGAGCTGGAGTGCGAGGTGTCAGAGGAAGGTGCTCAAGTCAAATGGTAAGACTATAAAAAAATACTCCCAATCATTATATGTTATAATGTTTGGGGGTATCTCTCAGCCTTTGCAATGCGTTTCATATTTTACATCGCCATGTATGTCTGTACCTGACAAAGAGCTGACTTGGGTTCAAAAAGTTGTCTTTTTTCTAATGTGATAAAATAAAAAATTTAAAGGGAGAATCCAGTGGTGTTGTGAGTCGTTAAGAGGCAGAAATCACAATTCCTAATTTGAGGTACACCAGCTC
The DNA here is from genome assembly GCF_016859285.1 of Xiphias gladius. Taxonomy (NCBI): domain Eukaryota; kingdom Metazoa; phylum Chordata; class Actinopteri; order Istiophoriformes; family Xiphiidae; genus Xiphias; species Xiphias gladius. The sequence goes on from NC_053401.1 coordinate 6,845,891, forward strand.
TAACAATGACACCAAGTTGAGATAAAAGCTGCAAATTCAAAGCTCAAAAGTTTATTTAGAAAGAAATTTGTTATTTGGTTTTAATTTGGTATTAGTATTTTACCCAGTAGAGTATAATAGGGTAACACCGGTCAACAGAATATGCTAAAATGTAAAATTTATCAACAGGCAAGCATACTATCCAGCCTATAGGTGGGGGCAGTTTTTCAGGGAAATTCCTCCAGAAATCAATAACAACTTAATAACGTAAATTAAACTCTTTTAGCTCCTGTAAGTTGTTTGCTGCTCATTTACCCATGAAGTGTGTGTATATGTATTGAGTATTTATGATGCTCCTTCCTCCTTCAGGATGAAGAATGGTGTTGAAGTTCCAACAGGAGTGCGCTCCAGATACCGAGTTAAGAGTGAAGGAACCAAACATTTCTTGGTGATCGATGACGCCTCCAGAGAGGACACTGGGACATACTCCATCATGGCCTCTGGCGGAACATCTGAGGCTCACGTACAGGTTGATTGTATGTAGCATCTCTTGCTTTTTTTTAAATATATAAAGTATATATATATATATATATATATATATATATATATATATATATATATATATATATATATATTTATTTATTTTTTTTCAATAGTTGCTTGCTTTTCAAAGAAATTGGTACTAATATTGTGCACTCGTCTGTTTTACCTCTGTGCTTTTGTTTAGTGAAACCACTGAAGATCTATCAGGACCTGCAGGATATGACAGTAACGCTGGGTCAACCCATCAAACTGCACTGTGAGATCTACCCAGGCAACGTGCCAGGGCGTTGGTACAGGAATGGACAGCTGATCCAGCCCAGTGACCACATTAACATCATACACAGAAATAAGTATGTCCTCTCTGTTAAACTCAGTCAATCAAAAAAAGTTTCAAACAGCTGATAAGCAACGTCATTTTGGTTTTTCAGGGTCCACCGACTTGAAATTGGGACCAGCTCTCTTCACGATGCAGGAGATTACACTTTTGTACCTGAGGGATATTCACAAAGCCTCTCTGCCAAAATTCACATCATTGGTACACAAACTATTATTCACTGGATTGGAGTTTTTTAAATCTTTCTATAGGTTTTCTCTGTTTCCATGATCTGATTTCATTTTTTCCAGACCCTCCAAAGGTGCACTTGGACAGCTTGAACTTCCCAGATAACACTGTGACAATTGTGGCAGGAAACAAACTTCGCTTGGAGATCCCCATCAGCGGAGAACCATCACCCAGGGTGGTTTGGATGAAGGGAGAAAGGGTGAGCTTCAGTCTTTTTAGTCTCACACTCTTCTCAAAGATAGGCCTAGTGTTATTGTTACTCTTTTCTTTTCTTTTTTTTTAAACTGTCAACAAATCCCAGCAAAAGAACAAATCCAAAGTACATCACGACTTCCCTATCCTATCTCTAGCACTCAGGCCCAAGCCCATTTGTTCTTACTGAATATACGGTCAGAAATATATAGTTTCATTTTTAGGATTAGATAATTTCCTAAACAGGTGGGAACTGTACGTCTTATCAAACTTCACTCCAACAGTAGTAAATAGTGAATTTGTATTCGACTATTTTTCAGCAGTGGATTAATATCCATTTGGAGCCTAATGCTTTAAAATGTCATCAGTTAGTCACCAAGCCTTCTATTTTATTTAATTTTAAAGGCACAGAATATATGTAATTGTGTCGGTTTCTTTTGTCTCAGGTCATTCTTGAGTCAGGCCACCGTGTCCGAGCTGAAACATACGGTGACCAGACCAGCCTGACAATTGAAGTCACAGAGAGGGAGGACACGGGGAACTACAAGATAGTCCTGCAGAATGAGGCTGGTGAGGCAACAGCCAGCATCAAAATCAAGGTTGTAGGTAAGAGATCACAAAACACTTGAATCAAAAGATGACAGACAGGATTGTAAATTTGTTTCTTGAATCCTTAATAAAAGCTTGCATTGTCTATAGACATTCCTGACCCTCCAGAGGCTCCAATGGTCCCAGTGGTGGGTGGTGACTGGTGCTCTATGACATGGGAACCACCAAAATATGACGGGAGTTCACCAATATTAGGTAAACATTGCATCTTATTTGCTACCACAGTATAAATGTGTTTGTTGGTTTTAAATGTTTCAAATGCTTTCTGAATGTCCTTTAAAGGTTACTTCATTGAGAGAAAAAAGAAACAGAGCTCCAGATGGATGAGGCTGAACTTTGACCTGATCAAAGAAACAACATTTGAACCCAAGAAGATGATTGAAGGAGTGCCTTATGAAGTGCGGATCTTTGCAGTCAATGCTATTGGCGTGTCCAAGCCCAGTGAACCATCTAAAGCCTTTACTCCCCTTGGTGAGTAGCCCAAATGGCTCCACTTAGCAGTCCAAACACTGGTCTTTGAGCAGTTACTGTCAATAATCTGTCCAGGAAAGTATTACGCCCTTACATAAGGCTTCAGTTTATATAACAACCGTCTCGTAATAATGGGTGAAATTTTGAACGTGTGGGCCTATGATTGTGCATGTGCGATCTGCCCTTGGCATCCCGGCAACGCAGCTGTTCCTCCCCATACCCCACCATCCCAAGCATTCTGACTGTGACCTCCACTGGACATGGAGGAGCTTTAGAGGATATTAAATATGTCTTTATAATGGCTGCCAAATCATCTGCGGATTAGAGGTTTAGGAGATCAGGTCTGTCAGAGGGTTCAATAGGAGTTAAGTATGGTTCAGAATACAGGAATAGATGGCAAGAACAAGGACTAATGAGACCTGACAGGGAGATTGATAACATACCAGCCATAGACAGAGGCGCCTTGCTCATGTGCAGATAACTTACCAAAATGGATGTTTTCCGACCTTTTTCATGTCCAGTGTTGGAAATCAAATGAATAGCTATGACTCTACTGATACCTGAAACTTCCATCTCCTCTCAGCTGTGACCAGTGAGCCCACTATGCTGGTTGTGGATGACGTTACCGACAGCACAGTGACTGTAAAATGGCGCCCTCCTGAAACCATCGGAGCTGCTGGTCTGGATGGATACTTAGTGGAGTACTGCATAGAAGGAAGTGAGTCAACCTCAAATCTACTAAAGGCCCCTTCAGACTGTATGATTTGAGGCTGCCCCAGACAGTAACACCAATGACAAAGCTCTTTCACTTGTGACCACTTGTACTCACATTTTGTACGACGTTTCAGTCCCCAGAGCTTCATCAGGTACAACTCACACAGACAAACAGAGGGCACCAGCAGGACTTCCCAGCATCTATGTAAATTAATCAAGTCACTGACTTTTTCTAATTGTTAATTAATTAATCCATTAATTGTTAATTATTAACAAGAATAATGTTTACAAATGTCAAAGCATAGACTAATAACATAGATACATTATCTATTATTTGACAGAATACTTTCACAGCATCACAGAAAAATGTCAAATGATTAACCAGAAAGGTACAATCATACAGTGGAAAATAACAAGTGTATTGCATTTTACTACTATATTGTTATTATGATTATATTATTATACATACTTGTATATTACATTGTCCTACTAAAAAAATCAAACATGGCAAAGTTGAAAAGTATTATGAAAATATTTACTATTTGAATAGGTTGAGACCGGCCATTATTTTCTCCAAAAACATTGCGGAAAAAAAAGAAAATCAAAAATAGAACCTAATATGAGAAAGCTCTGTGTGGCAATATCAGACTGATAAGATGATGATAAGGTCCATCTTATCAGCCAGGTGAGGCCGTCCCAGGTGAAAGCTGACAATAATGAGAGAAACATGGTGAAGTCTTTGGATGTCACTGAAAACGCTTGTACTAGAATGCACTGAGAGACAAGTTCATCAACAACCAATTTAGAGCTTTGGTGACCAAATACAGCCTGTGTTGAAATTTGGACAGTGTCAGATATTTAGTACCTAATTCTCACAATGCGACCGCTACTACAAACCTTTTCTACAAACTAAGCAAATATGGCATACGGCATGAAATGACACAGAATACTCTTGCCACTTTGTAAATATACACATAACTACCAAATTGTTGCGTAAATGTTAAGGAGGCATTGGTATATCTGTTGTAAACACCAGTTAAATTAATTTAGAAAATTGCATTGCTGTAGATGGATGACACAAGTTTTAAAATTTACATTGTAGCCCTACAAATCACCAGACAGTGTGACATCCAATAAACCTGTGAGATCCTTGTCTTCACACAGTGTATAGGGACCTTATGTTTTCTGCACACATGTCATAACCCAGAGGTAGACATGAATCAGAAAATTAATTCAGTGCTGCTACCAAATTGTTTTTTTTAACTTCACTGTTTTTTTTTTTCCCTACAGCTAATGATTGGGTAATATCCAATAAGGAGCTGACAGAGAAAACCAGGTACACCATCACTGGGCTGAGCCCAGGATGTAAAATCTTAGTTCGAGTCAAGGCCATCAATGCTGCTGGATCGAGTGCTCCAAGGACCCTTCAGCACTCTGTCCTGGTGAAAGAGGTTGTTGGTGAGCTCTGAGAAGTTTATAATGTATTGTATGTTCCACTGCAACATGCCATGGAAGTTGGATATTTTGGATGAAAAGGTTAAATTGAACATCAATTATGACATGAAAAAAACCCCATCTGGAATCATTCCCCAACAACACACGTTCTGGTCTATCTCTTCCTCAGAGCCACCCAAGATCCGCGTCCCTCGACACTTGAAGCAGACATACACTCGTAGAGTTGGAGAAACAGTCAACCTTGTGGTGCCATTTATGGTAAATCTCCCAGTTCCATTGATGTTATGCATGTCTGAGAAGAATACTAAACTCATGCCGCTCTGTGTGATATCTGTAGGGCAAACCCAGGCCAAAGGTCATATGGCTGAAGGAGGGTAAGCCCATAGAGCCTTCCCATGTCAGCATCCGTAACTCAGAATGCGACAGCATCATCTTCATCCGTAAAGCAGAACGCAGCCACTCTGGGAAGTATGAGATGACAGTGGAGGTTGAAAACCATGTGGACACAGCTATTATTGACATACAAATCGTAGGTGAGCAAATGGATCATGCTCTTAAACAAAATTATTATTAAAGCACCATTATTTTAACTTCTGATAGTACTTCAGAATCTAATAATATTAATCTATGTTCATAACATTGTCTCTAACAGTGTTTATCTGGAATTTTTCCATTTTTCAAGACCAAACTTGCAGCTCAGTATCTTTTCACTTTTTATTAGACCTACCTGGACCTCCCCAGTGTGTGACAATTGAAGATGTATGGGGAGGAAATGTGGCTCTGATCTGGACTCCCCCGAAAGATAATGGCAATGCCCCAATAACAGGCTATACCATTCAAAAAGCAGACAAGAAGACAATGGTAGAAGATGAATTCATACTATATTGAAGTTGCACGAGAAACATGCTATATATACAGTATGTCTCTGCAGAATTTTCATCACATGCTTTACCTCTGCTCTTCAGGAGTGGTACACATGCATTGAGCACTACCATCGCAGCTGCATCACCATCACAGAGCTAGTGGTTGGGAATGAGTACTTCTTCAGGATCTTCTCAGAGAATATGTGTGGCCTGAGCGAAAATGCCACCCAAACCAAACAAAGTGCCCTCATCGTCAAAGAAGGTACCACTGACTGTGATATTGGCCAGTGAAAGTGTGTGAGTTTGGCTGTATGAAGGGGTGGGATATGTGAAAAAAATTGTTCTTGCCTGTTAAAATGGTTACTATGATTGCATATAAAGGTTGTGTTTTGACCTGTAGGAGCCAAACCTCAGATGTTACCTGACTTTAAAAACTAGTCATTTCTGATGAGGGAAAATGCTTCCAAAGTGAAAACTCTGGAACAAGTCACACTGATCTCCCATGTCGAAGATGTTAAGGAAGCTGTTGCTTAATTTGCCTACTTCTGTTTTCACAGCTGTTGTCTGAAAGGTACTGTCAGTGATGTTTTCCACCCTAAAGTGAGCCCATCTCACTTTCCAATCTAACAGGGGTCGGGCTATGACTGACAGGCCCTTACACCTTGGTGTTTCAGTTTCAGCCGATGATAAATAAAGAACATTGTCTTTCCCTCATCACATAGGGAATTCCCCACATGATACCGCTCAGCGCCAGTATCATGCACAACCCCATTCCTTTACCCTTCCCCCCACAGGCTTGCAGATGAAAATGCCCGAGTACAGCGACCACGACTTCAAGGAGGCGCCAAAGTTCACACAGCCGCTGATCAACACTTTTGCCATTGCTGGCTACAATGCTACTCTTAATTGTAGTGTCCGTGCCAATCCAAGGGTAGGTGGGAGGACAGCAGGTAAAAATGGTGCATTTATAGTCCGCACATAATACTCAGGTAAATATACAATTTGATCTTGTTGTAGTATAGCACCTATTCTCTACCTGGTGTGCCAAAACAAAAAAATCTGAAGACAGTATTATATCAAATTTAAAAGGATGGGTCCAGTTAATTGAAACTTGGATCTAATTTTTACAATTTTGGCAATAATAATAATATTGTACTCACCAAGTTAACTACTGAGTTCGGGAAACATTACTAAAAAATAAGAGTTTTTAAAAACCTGCCGGTTAGTAAAAACCTATTAGACATAGAAAATGAATGAATGGAATAACCAATAAACCATCTCACCTTTTCATGTGGTGAGTGTGATAGTTATGTTGATGTAGTGGTTTAAGGATAGTGGCAGCAGCATACAGGATAGCTCCATAATCCAGTGTAGTTCACTGGATTTTCTATAATGTTTTTTCTTCTGTTTTGAAAGGAGAAACAATCTCTGTTCAGGTACAAGAATCCAGGTTGAATCTTTAAATTGTAGTGATGCTGCTGGGTTCTCTGGTCTCAGCAATTACTTGGGTGAGAAAAAGTTATCAAAAAATGATGGACAAAACTGCAAAAACAAGATCCAAGAAAAATCATTTAAGATTAAATGGAATCTAGTATTAAAACTGAAGGGTTATACAGTATCAGGACACTTTCTCCAATCTGTCTGCTGAATTAACATCATCATGCCGCTGACGTTTCTCTGTCTGCCCGCAGCCCAAAGTGATCTGGATGAAGAATAAGATAGCCATCCTCGACGACCCACGCTACCGCATGTTTAGCAACCAGGGAGTATGTACTCTGGAGATCAGGAAGCCCAGCCCCTATGACGGTGGTTTGTACACCTGCAAGGCCATCAATGACTTGGGAGAGGCCCAAGTGGACTGCAAGCTGGAGGTCAAAGGTCAGTGTGGAGCAGGAGGCCAATCATGTTTGCCTCCCTGGGTCTATGTCTGAGTCTGGTTTCCCAAAGTTGTTCTTGTTTTCTTTCTCCATTTTTTTCCTGCTGTTTATTAGCCATGTCTTTGCTGAAATTTTAAAGCGTGTCTTCCTTTTGAGGATCTTCTCCCTATTCGTCTGCATATAAAAGACAAACCAGTGAATCATTTACAAATACAATTACAATCTGTAAAGAGTGTAGAAAGTCAAAGGCGACTTTGGGAAACCTACTCCACCAGGGTACCATATAGCTTGAACTGTGTGTTACAGTCTACAAAATGGCTGACCGTATAGGCGGTGGATATGTAAGTATCTGGATTGGGTTGCACCAGCTATTCATAAATTCACTTTTGAGGTTTTGTGTAGCCGTTCCTAAGTTCTTAGTGACTAATAGCTAGTTTCAAACTGGTGATTTACTTAGTCGGTTTGCACCATTAAAACTGAATTTTGACTTAGCTAGAGTTAGGACGTTAGAAATGTGTAAATCAGTTGCTAGGAAACATCTGTAACTCTGTCCAATCAAAACCAATCAACTATGTAAACAGAAAGTTTAGTATGGCATCAGGAACTGTAACATAACAACCAAAAATAACAGCTTTATTAGGCCTAACGATATATTAAACTTAAGTGCCAATTACAAGTACATGTATGCATGACTATTTTTTACTTTTTATGACTTGAACTATTTTTGATAATTCATATGTTCAGACATGAAGAAATATGTGTGCCAGAGTTTGTAGCATTCATACAGTTTAAAATTAATGGAAAATATCCAATGATGCTGACCCAGCTAATGTTATTTGGTCATTTAGACATATGTTATTAGCATAACATTTTGTAATTTGAGGTATATTGTGTTTTTATCATTTGTCAGCTCAGATTTTTTAAACATATTCCATATTTCTTTTACACTTCACTCTAAATGGGTCATATTTTAGCAAGCTAATGTAAGCTTTGTCAGTTAGATCAATTAGCTATACCACTGTTACACCTGGCAGTTACTGGTTGCAAATAATCTTTATGTAGGAACTAACTTTTGTGATTCAACCTGTTTTAATTTAATGATATGTAAATCTCTACCTGTAACTTTAAACTTGGAAGGGTTTAAATTTATGTACATCTGGTGCAACGGGATCCAGGACACCATTTTAAAAATGGATACAAATAATGATATAATATTAATCTGTTCACGTGTGTGTGCAGTGTACATAATATCTGGTGACACTTCTCCATCACCACAACCACCACAACTCCTCATATAAAAGAGTTCAGTAATACCTCAACAGTATTCCCTGGTGCACACATATAACTCCATGTAAACATTTTGTTAACCCCTCTTCTCTTCTTTCTCCCCCCAGTCCAAACTCAAGAATTGTGAATGTATGTTCACATACAAGGTAAGCTTTCATATGGTTTTGGCATATGAAGCTTATGTCATTCATTATGCATCTTTCAGCCAGCCTTCTTAACCTTGCTTTTCTCAGTCGGTGGGACAGTAGCAGCTTTTTCTTCCCCAAGAAAACAGGACCCGCAGAAAGGACATGTGAAACTGAGCTTTAATAAAACAGGATTGGCATGACAGCTTTTGCTGAATGATTCCCTGAGATCCCCTTAGCTGGCTGATTTTACCAAGCCTGTTTTTAATATTTAAATTGAAATTGTGTGAATTTCAAGTCTGCCTCTCATGTAACTTGAGCCAGAGAAAAGGTGAGTAAAAAGAGTACAAAGGTTTGCAAAAATGTGTAACCTTTGCCAAGAAATCCAGAGCAGCATCTGTTGGAACATGAAACTGAGTTTTATGCCATTTAGATATGTCTTTTTCTCTCAGATGCTGATGAATGAAATCACACAGGATCAAATGAAGCGAAGAATCACTGGGTGTTTTCCAATTTGTGATTGGAACTGCCTGATTAGTGAAGACAGCACGTTTCCCCATTGGAAGCTTTTGCTTGTTGCAGATGACTGGAGGCATTATTCATTAATCTGGATTTTTGCACAGACCTTTACATGCATTGTATTTCAGTGGAATCAGCTATGACTTTTCTCCTAGTTCTGCAAGGCTGAGCAGACTTAAGCTTTGTCCCACTTCCCTACTACACACTAATTGTAAACAGGTTTTTATTATATTGTAATAAATATAAAGTAGAATTTCAAAAAAAAGTCTATACACTAGAAAGAAAACGCTTTATTTTTTGAGTGTGCTGTTGATGCACACTATTGTTCTACAATGCACTGCACTGGAAAATATCAGAACAACAAACAGCTTTGAGAAGACCCCGGGAAAAAAACAGACATACAAACAAAAAAACCAACTATTAAATCATTGAAAAAATACAAAAAAATTTTGTTGTTGGTTTGGAAGTTTGATTGGCACTGACATTCTGAAGTCATAGCTGAAATGATGCACCAGCACATGTATTGAATTGTTCATTTTTGTCTGTTTGGATGGCAATGTCGGACGGTCAGTCGGATCACCACTTTGGTCCAGGCTGAATTATCTCAGCAACGGCTGGATGGATTGCCATGAAATTTGGTACAAACATTCGTGGTCCTCAGGGGATGAACCCTGATGACTCTGGTGACCCCCCGATATTCCATCCAGCGCAACCAGCAGATCAAATTTTTCACCTATCCAGTGAAATATCTGAATATCTACCAGATGGATGCGTCCTTGGTTCCTAGACAAATGAATCGTAAGGACTTTGGTGATCCTCTGACTTTTCCTCAAGCGCCACCATAAGGTTGGCAATTCTGGTTTTGAGTTAAATGCTCAAATTCAGCCTCAGCTGTAATATGTGTTCAGCACTAATTAGCATACCATCATTTAAAGTTGAGATGACGAACATGGGAAGCATATACGTATTCTTAGACAAATATTATATAGTATGGAATTGGGACACTGATTTAGAAACTGAGTGTGCACTGTGTACATGAACTATCCTGACTACCTTTTTTTGTCTCTTTTCACTCCTCATCCAGCGTTGTGAACAGCTGGCCTCTCTCCTTTGTATTGTTTGTTTTGCTTGATCAGCCTGTTGCTCTTCAGCCTGTTGCTCTTCTTCTTCCTCTCCCTCCTCTTTCTGTTCTCCCTTCTTCACATCTGCCTCTGTGCCTCCCAACAATATCATAAGAGTTTTTCCTCTTCCCCCCCAGGAGGGTTCACCTTCTACGAACTCATGCAACGCGGAGTGCCCCTGAACCTGATTGACAAGTACATGACCGAGGCGAAGATTGTCGAGCAGGAGAAGTAAAATCAGACAGAGTGCAATGAGACACTTTAGTTTTGCAGACATCTGCCGCCACTAGTGATCTTCTTCTCTCACCTACTGAGGTCAGCGGCCTGAAAGCGGATGGAGGGATGGTGGAGGGATGGTGAGACGGATGGAAGGGTGTGGGCGAGGGTGTACTGGTCTGTGGTGTGGCATGCTGTGTTCAGGTTTGGTTATGCTAGTTACCATAGAAAAAAAAGCCAGTTCACTCCTTTGTCACCATCTTTTGTTTGAAAGACCGTGTCAGCTCAGATGCATGTCGGCAGTGTTTTGGTTCTAGCTTTGACAAATTCATGAAGTGTGTAAAAAACATATACAAAACAAATATAGCACAAACAGTGACACAGACCTACAGTATTTACATGCTATTTTTTGTTGGGAGTGCTTGTTGAAGGTGATAATTTATTTTTGGGGTCTGAAAGAAGGGAAAAGGGAATGTATAAACAAAAGTCTGGTGTTCGTGCGGCGTTGCAGAACTTCTCTGTGGCAAGAAAAATGAAAATAGACTTGAGTAATGTCAGATAAATGGATGTGTTGACCCTCCCTCCGCAGATAATTCACAATATTTGTTCATTTCACTCTGTGTAGTTTATTTATGTCTAATAGAAAATGTAGAGGTTTAAACACAGTCCATATTTTGCATGATACATTATGATTTTTGAATTCATTTTGGACTTGAGGCTTGATCGAAGCTCAGTCATGTGTGCATGCCTTTACCTTTGTAATTATGACCCATGGATTACAATAGATAGTAAATTAAAAAATTATACTGTTTCCTCTTGCGAGTTCTCTTTTTGTGTGGATCTGCCTTATCTGTTTCAAAAACCAATGATATCGTCAAAGACTCATTCTTGGGAAAAGTATTCTGACGAGTTTATCATGAAGAAAAAGGGTGTACCGAAACACGGACTTCTAGTAATTGGTTTCCAACTAGCTATTATTAATGTCAAGAATTAGTCTCTCCACCCCATTATGTCCTTCCAACTACATTGGACTAGCAAAGAATATTAGAATAATAGAATAACGAGATCCTGATCTCGTAATTGTGACAAAACTATCTCATAATTATGAGATAATGTAGACTAATGGGACAGGAATCGGACCGCTTCAGAACTTGCCTGAGAACTGTGATGTTTTTTAAGACTTCATCAGTATCAAAGTAATTCAGTCGCAGCTGTCAATTAGTCTAATGGTGCAGAGCGGGAAGAACTGTTCATAGATAATTCGGTGTCAACTTTTTTCCAAAAATGTAAACAAATATAGGCTTAAAAAAAAGGGGCTCAAGTTGTAGTCCACAGTGTAACTCACTGAAATCATGGGTTAGGGTTACTCGAGACCTGAGCATTTTTGAAAAACACGTTCGTAAATATATTCTGCTTATGGTTTATCAAATCCTGTCTGTCGCGTTCGAGGTTTTCCTTCAAACCTCCCGGCACACGGTCACGTTATTCCCTTTCCGGACCCTCGCTTCCTGCCGAGACGTTCCTCGACCGGGAACGTAGAGAGTATCGACAGCTCATGGTTCCGCCGCGGAAATGGCCTCGTCTGGTCGCCTAGCTATAAATGACAAATGAGCTGCTATCTGCTGGAGTCGACCGAGAGAAGATAGCCCTGTCTGGGTCACCGCCCGGGCGTACTCGGGAGTCTGTTAAGGTAACCTGAGGAGTGACGAGGCAGAAAAACGATGCCGCATTTCCTATGGCCAGAGCCGCTGTCGCCCGCACAACTAAAGCGGCTGGAGGAGCATAAATACAGCGCCTCCGGCCGGTCCCTCTTCGAGCCACCGTGTCAGATCTACTGGAACTGGCTCGTCCAGCAAATTCCGACATGGATCGCACCAAACACGCTGACTATTGTAGGACTGCTGGTCAATATCCTCACAACGGTGGTGCTTGTGTATTATTGTCCCACAGCAACAGAGGAGGTGAGTAAAGCGACCTTTGCTAAAGTTCCCACACGGAGACTATCCCCAATTAGGTGCCCTTCCCCGGTATGCAAAGAAAGCGAATCCTCCGTTCAGAAATCGCATAAATTAATGTTACGTGATCACCTGCGACCTTCAGATGCTCCAGAAGACATGGTTTAAGATTTGTTCTGAATAAACAGAGTCTACTTGTTAATTCGGCATAAATTAGAGTCTACAGCCACTCATATTTTAATGTTATTCAAATCCCCACTTCATCAGTGCGGCCGCGCTTCCCGCTAACGCCCTCAGCGGGTGTAGTAAGGCGCAGGGCGGTTTCGACACCGCGTCCCGTACGGGAGGACGGTGTTAGGGGTCAGACGTGTCTGTCGTGTGCTTATCAGCGCACATTCCCGGAAAGTTGACAGCCCCGGCGTGTTATTGTCGTCGTCGTCTAGCCGGGCTCATGTGATGCGGTGCTGTTGACGGCAGAACACAGCGGCTTGAACCAAAAAAAAAAAATGTTTGTCGCTTTCGCCCAGGTCACCATTGCAGGGGAGGCTAACTGTCCCCAGCCATGCTGTGGAGTTAGGAGAGTTAGCGGGGGAACCGGCTGCTTACACAGCCGTGAGACTCAAACTTGGACCAAACATAGCTGTTCAGGCGACTGGGCCGATGCGAAGTTGCTCCCGGTCCAGTCCCTGATGTAGTCTCAGCTACAGATGCCAAAAAGCTTCTAGGATAGGACCTAGGACACGGAGCCAGACCTCGAAACGCACAGCCGAGCTAACGGTCGACCGTTGACCCACTGAACTCTTCTCCAGGTTCACTGCAGAGCAGCGGCCTCAGCAGAAAACACATAGGTGTGTGTGTGTGTGTGTGTGTGTGTGTGTGTGTTTGTGTGTGTGTGTGTTTTATCAGATTTACACCTTTGTCCAGCCTTAACTATGAGAGCCTTGCAGCTCAGTCCACAGCCCATGCAGCATGCGGTTACTGTCAGATTCCACATGTGCAAAGGGATCTCGGTTTCCTCCACCATTATTCGCTAGTGACTGAGGCCAGTCAGGCCAATGTCCGCCCTTACTCTCATGGACTCTAAAGGTATGAAAGTCCAATGCCTGTGCAAACACACAGACGTTATAGGGGAATTCATATGAACCCACGGCCACAGTCCAGAGTTTCCCCTAAAGTGACCTCTGCGGTGACCCTGAACAACCGGACTCTGTTCCCCGCCAGTCCACGAGCGAGCAGGACGCGGACTCCGATGAAAGCAGCGGGGTCTCCGGCTAATTCGAACAGCATGGGACTCTTGACCTCTCTGCGAAAAACAGACTTGCTCCGTCTCTCTCACCAACATACACACATGCTCTGCACACTCACGTTGTCGTGGGAAAACGCACCGTGTCTGGCCAGCCCCAGTGTCCAGATGGTTGGTAACCTCCATCCTAGTTAGCACCGGAACCAAAAAAACCACTCCTGCCAGCTGGAATCACTCCTTCTCCGTACTTATGGTACAGACACAGATACATATGGAGTGTGTGGATGGTAAAACAGTAAAATACAATTTGCTGACACATGATTTAAATCCCAGATCACAGACTACTGATTACTGACATACAGTATCAGTGGATTAAACAGATGGGTTACTACTAATAAGATGCTGTTATATTGTAAGTAATGAGGTGCTGATTTAAAATTATTACTTCTGCAATCCCCCTTGCAAGTAGGGCCTGACCCGTCTTGTTTCATAATCAATTTTTGAAACTTATACTTACAAACCTTTTTGACTTCTCGACGCCCATTACTCCTTCGGCCAGCCCCACCAACCTCTCATACATATCTCTATGTATGAATAAATAAATTATCCAAAAAAAATCCTTTTTAAAAAGTGGTAAAATACAGATAAACAAGTTAGTAAGCAAGCAAACAAAAAACAAATACATGAGAAAAAAGGAAAAGTATGGTATCTGGTGAATACCTATGGTAGTAAAATGATAAAGTCCAGTACTCAAATGATGAAGGTGTGACTGATTTCCGTTGTCTCTCAATAATTCTGCTTCCGGTCAGCGCAGTGAAATGGCACATCTGCTCCTTTTTCCCTGAGGGATAAATGGTTTCATCCAAAAAAGTGTATTCATTTTTATTGTTGGTCTTTATTTCGGGTAAGCTGGCCGACATCAAAACCTGGAGGAAAACAGGTTTAGGAAAACCTGTATGTAATATATTACGACGAGGCTCAGGTTTTTTTTTCCTTCTTCTGTGATCAGGGTTCCCCTAAACAAAGTCTCGCTCTTTCTGCCCTTCCCCTTCACCCCTCAGGCTCCATCTTGGGCCTTCATCCTGAGTGCTCTCGGCCTGTTCATCTACCAGTCTCTGGACGCTATTGACGGGAAACAGGCCCGGAGGACAAACAGCAGCTCAGCACTCGGGGAGCTCTTTGACCACGGCTGCGATGCTGTCTCCACAGGTGCTGTATTCCTATCCTTTATATTCTTCTGTTTAATTTTATTATTGGACTATTAAAATCAGTGCATTAGTCGAGCAAAGAGAAGCTCTGTTATTTCACTAACACGATATTCACAATTGGATTGACTTTCATGTCTTTTTCTGTTTGTTGGTCTGTTTTTTCTCTTTCGGTTTCTGTCTCCCTGCAGTGTTTGTTGCTGTTGGAACATGCATCTCGTGCGGAATCGGATGGTACTCAAACTGGATGTTCTTCTGTGGTTTCATTGGGATGTTCATGTTCTTCTGCGCCCACTGGCAGACCTACGTGTCCGGGACTCTCCGCTTTGGCCTGTAAGTCGCATGTTCGGTAACGTTAGATGCGTGTGTTCTCCATCTTTGTTTTTTGTTTTTGTTTTTTTCACTCTTCCTTGTTATTTTCTGCACAGGGTTGACGTCACAGAGGTGCAAGTCGCCATCATGTCCATGTATTTGATGTCGGCTTTCGGAGGCGTGAGCGTTTGGCAAAGCACGGTAACCGAGAAGAAAATATATTGTACAGTCACATGTACACGTCTGCAAATACTGAGCACATGCAGGAACACTTTCATTTCACCTTGAGTGTATAGTAAGAGATTCTTCTCCATTCGTTTTTACACTAATCGTATCTGAATCAATTCCTAGTTTTTAGTCGTCCTTCTAGCCTTTTAAATAGAATTTGTGTTTTACTTTTGCTCTGTGCTGCCTTTGGAGGCTTGACTTAACATCACATGAGAGAAGTGAGAAGGTAAATATGGGTAGCTAACGCCATGGCAACAGGTCATCTATTGGACATGATCAGGCTCAAAAAGCTGATGATGTCAACTGCATTTTTGAAATTTTTTTTAATTTAATTAATTGATTTATTTTTTTTGCTTTGCCCTCCCATCACGCTCGGCATGCCTGCAGCTTTTCCTATAAGCACCTGTCTTCTATCTATAAAGAGAATGCCTTTGTGTCTTCACCTTAATTTGACCTCCGTGTGTTTCCGTAGTTGCCCGTCATTGGACTGAAGCTGTACAGCTTCCCCATCGTGGGCATCATCGGGGGGGCCCTCTACTCCTGCTACAACTACTTCTACGTCATTTTGAATGGAGGTGTTGGCAAAAACGGCTCCACCGTGGCTGTGAGTCGACACACACATATCCACACTCCCCGGGAAGTCTGGAGATAGATGTGTTGCCTGAACTTACATAGCAGATAATATACGTAACTAATAAACAGTCCTGCTGTGTAGGACACCAGCGTGCTGAGTCCTGGTTTGCACATCGGCCTCATCCTCACCCTGGCCTTCATCATTTTCAAGAAGTCGTCCAGCCACCTGTTTGAGCACCACCCCTGTCTCTACCTGCTCACCTTTGGCATGGTCATCTCCAAGATCTCCAACAAACTGGTGGTACGTTGGATATATTTTTATCACCCTTGAACCCATTTTTTTTTTTTGGCTTGAAATGTCTGAGTAATATTTCATCATGTAATTCAATTGATGTCATTATTGTTTTTATTTGTTTTTGTGCCTCTTCTGTAGATAGCGCACATGACCAAGAGTGAGTTGAACCTCCCGGACACAGCCTTCATAGGCCCCGGCCTCCTCTTCCTCAACCAGTACTTCAACAGCTTCATAGACGAGCACATAGTCCTCTGGATCGCCATGGTCAGTATTGGATAAACTCACGGTAGCATTGAGTTTCTTCTTTTTTTTAAAGGGGTACTCCAAAATTTTGGAAGGTTGGAGAAGCAAATTTAAAGAAGGAAAAAAAAAAAATGAGGTCGAAATTGGAGGAGGTGCTGGCTTATAGTCCCAAATGTGAGCCAAGCTTCAAAAGCGCAGGGTCCTACATTTCCCACAATGCAACTTACCTTTGTCAGATGTTAAAAAGCTCCTCCAGAACCCCAGAAAACATTGTGCAACTGTTTTCTTCACAGGCTGAGTAGAACTGTTCCTAACAAGTAAACTGGACCTAATGCCTCGTGTGCCCCTTTAAATAATTAGTCACATTTGCAGCCTTGACCACTAATATGCACTCAACATGTACAAAGTGCAACCAGCTCACTGAGAGACTGTGAACAGTATGTACAGTAGCTCAGTGGTATATAATCAGTCACTTCTATTGGATTATTATCAGTAAAAACTAACTAATTATTAATTAATACCCTCTAGTCTTTTCCATGCACGCCTGGTTCAATTAAGTTGACCCAGGCGTGCATGGAAAGTAGAGCTGCAGCAAACATCTGCAGCACAGGTGCGCCTTGACGACTAACCCAAAAAACGCAGCCCACTGTAAGTTCCACATAAGCACAGTGGTTCAGTCCTGCCACTGACACGCTCGTTTTCACTTTAGTCATCTAATCAGAGACTGAGTAGACCTGTAGCTCAAGGTCCAGTGCACATTTCCTTTTAGACTGATGAGATGGCTCGAGATAAACCTTCCTTTGCCACCGCTAGGACGTGTTGACTGGCCTGTCTTTGCGGCCCTGTTTACGACTCTGCTACAATAAAATTACTTTAACCCTGTACCTGCTTTAGAGGCATTTTCTTTCCATCTCAAGCGTAAATTCCACTCCGCTTAATCACAAGAATACCTGAACATGATTGTGGAATGTAGAATCTGTTGCTGCAACCAAATCAAGAAGGGGAAAAAAGCCAACGTCACACAACTTTGTCTGTACCACTCGCAGCCTTAAATCGATTTCTGTGAGGTCCGGAGTAATTAAATGTTATATATTAGCACATGTGTGCGTGGTACACAGGGGTTATGCGTGGGAGAGTGCCACTAATTAAAACCGGCGGCTCTCTGCTGTAGGAGGAGCGGGACCGAGCGCTGCTGCTTGGGCAAGCGAGGTGTGTAGTGAGAATAGGCCCTTTTCTTCACGGCAGACATTTTCGACTTGCCGTAGCAGGAAAAGCGCAGGTGTTACTAATAACTTCACCGGTGGGTCTGTCGTATTCAAGCGCCCCGGTGAGCCAGCAGGACCCAGTAGCTGAAGCAGCTAAAGGAAAATCTGCCGTCATATATGTTATTAGTCACACCCGTGCTTTTCCTACTGCAACAAGTCAAAATGTATGCCAACAGCATTATTATTATTAGTATTATTAAACTAAGTGAATAAGAGTCCCTGCACACCCACACAGGTGTTTTCAGTTCCTCTGGCTCATTAGACCTCTGCTGAGGTTGGGTGGGGCTAAGTTGGGTATTATTGTACATGCAGTCACCAAAAAGAATAATGAAGTTGTAAGTGGAGACAGCTGTCAATCCAGCCTGTTCTGATATATTTTTTTTCCCTCTACATCTTCTTTTCCTTTAGGTCTTCTCTCTTCTGGATCTAACACGCTACTGTACGGGTGTGTGCCTCCAGATAGCCTCCCACCTGCGCATCCAAGTCTTCAGCATCACGCCGCCGAGCAACACCCACCACGACTGACGGCTTGCCCGGCGGGAGGAGGCGGGGGGAGACGCGGACCTCTCCCCGCTTCTGAAAGCAGACAAGGACCACGACGACGAGGAGAGACCCTCGACCCTGAGCCGCTGCAGCCTTGACAAAGTCACAACCTCTGATTGAAAACTGCCTCTCCTACCAGATGGAAAAATAACACCAAATCGACACTACAAACCAAAATAGAAAAAGTTTGAAAAGCAGGGATATATTGAATTGAAAATTGGCTGGAACCAGAGTTTCCCTTGAATTCATTTTAATTTAAACATAATTGCATGTTGTCAGAAAATAAAGTATAGATTTTTACATTAAAAGGACGCTTTTTACACTTCCTTATTCAAGTTATAAACCAAAATATTTTTGTTTTGTTTTTTTCAGCGGGTACTTTATAACGTGGGCAAATATCAAAGCGTTTCCATCTGCTTTAAATATAAAGATATTGTGCAAATTAGGGTTGTCCTATATTTATGAAAACATAAATACATGACAATCCTAACTGTTCAATATGGTAAATCTCTTTTTGATATATGCCCAAACTGCATGGAGTACCTGTTGAAATGTTTCCTCATTTTTGTTTTTATTTGGTAAATGTGACACGATCTGAAATGAATGAGAGCTTGAAAATAGAGATTCAAATTTAAAAAAAACAACCTCGAAAACCTCAAATAATTTCCAATGAAGTTTGCAATGTGGACTGGCAGGTTGTCAACGAGCTGCGTGAAGGGGTAACAGTCTGTGTTAATGCTGAAAAGGGTGACTGATTTTCTACTGGGCTCGCCTCACAAACACCTCTCCAATTTTCTAATGTTTTATCCCCCGTTACTCATCTCATCCCGCAGTCCTGGAAAATTAGAAAAAAAGACACCTCACCTCCGGCCTGTAGTGCTGGCAGCGGATGAAGCGTTACCACTCGACTTGTTCTGCTTTCTCTGTTCTTCTCCCTAAAGGGCTAATAGTTAATTATATGTGATTGTACAGAATTCAACTGAAGACGCCTTAAATATTCTTGTTGTAATTACTGTTTAACTTGTGCATATTTAAAGCAGCGTTGTACTTTTTTTTTTTTTTCTCCACTGAAATATCATACCAAGCAAACAGTAGTAATAATACAATGCTACTGGAAGGTGTGTTTTTTTTTTTTTTTTTTTTTTTAACCGTTCACTCACTAAGTTTCTTCACTTATACCAATGTAAATTATGTATAGGTGAGTGATTCATTTGGTTCTTGAGGATTTGTTGGGTTATCAGTAATTTTGTAATGACTGAATATTACTGAACAGTTGACTCATTATTCAGGTTCTTTGGGATCAAAAGGGATATTTCTTTGGTGCTGGTAAACTATTTAAAAGGTAAAATATAAAATAAAGTAAAAATTTTGATTTTATTTGGAAAAATGTAATTATCTTCCTCTCATATTCTGCTTCTGCCGGATTATTGACATTATACAGGGGCCTGTCCTAAAAAGATTGATTTTGAATTAGTTACGGTGGACTTTGGAACTATGCACTGTTCAATAATACAGTTAAACACCTTTGTACTAACAGATGAGTCGAAACGATTGTAATAAAAAAAATATTTTTCATGTGTTTTGTGAAATTTACTCAGATTCTTTACATATGTAAAAGTGTCAAGACCACAGTGTAAAAATACACACTCAGTATCGTTCTGCACTCAGTATTTTGCATAAGTAAAAGAACAGAAGAACCAGCAAAATCTACATAAAATATCAAAAGTAAAAGTACTTGTTCTGCACAAGAATGGCCCCTGTGAGTGCTATATTAGTACATACTACAGTATAACTATGTACTATGCTACATCGACACATCACACATACATGACAAAAACGAAACCAAGATGACTGAACCAAATCACATTTATTTCCGTCAGAGGAACCCATGAGCCTATGTAGTCTGAGGAAATCCCATTTCCAAAAATGTTACACGTCGTCTCGCCTACCTCTCCGGTTGACATCACGCTGAACGTCATGTGACTTTGAGGCCGCAGCAGAATGCCGACGGCATCTAGGCGTCAGTCCCGTGTCAGTTTGAAATTATAATAAAGAACTTTGTAAAACTGATATTCGGAGGAAAATAGCTTGAACAGGTGACAGGCATTTTATGAGGCGGTGACAGTCAAATCAGATGCATCAGCCACTTGGCTCACTGTCACAACATTACAATCAAAATAAGTTATAGAACATGCTGAGGGGGTCTGAATTTCAGACAGCAGCGATCCTGTCGAGTCCCACGGGGACACACATACAGGTGGCCATGAAAGCTGTAGTATCACTTACATGTAGCTCCGACAATCAAGTTCATTTGTACCGCGGTAAGAATGATAATCGTTTTCATCTACGTCCTATTCATTCTCATTGTAAATCACGAGGTTAGGGTGTGATGTGCATGGGCCAACATTTTTAAGAAGACATTTTTAAAAAAAACAAAACAAAAAGTGTTCAAACAAGCAGGAATGAACAATGAAGGCACTTCAAGTTTTCATGTTTTTTTAAAGACAATGGACGAAGACAGCAGCCAACACTTAAATGAATTATTCCTATTCATCCTACTTTTTGCTCCATTACTTTAAAATGAAGCCATAGGGGTAAAAACCAAACACAACCAGGGTTGTGAGTTTTTTTTAACAGTTTTTTTTTTTCATCTGCTGACTATTTTTTCAATTAATCATTTTGTCTATAAAATTGTGAAAAATGCCCAAGGTGACATCTCCAAATGTCTTGTTTTTTTTCGACCAACTGTCTGTAACCTAAAGACACTCAAGTTATGATGCTATAACAGAGAAAAGCGGGAAAATACTAGCATTTAAGCATTTAAGAAGTACCAGCAAATGTTTGGCATTTTTACCTGAAAAGTGTAAACGATTAATCAATTTTCGAGATAGCTGCAGATTATTTTTCTGTCAATCGATTGACTACTCATTTCAGCTCGAAACACAACAGTTTGTGAATTTTATGGTAAAACACACACATACGCACACGCACACAACACACATACGCACACACACACACACATGTATATATGAAACAGACAATGAGTCCTGACCTGCTGCTATCAAGTGTTTCACACTTTAACACCACATCAATCAATGACACAGGGAGGACAGGACATGAGAAGGGTGGTACAGTGTGTAGGGAGTGTTTGATGTTTGCTAGTGTGTTGTCTGAAAGTCTCGGATGCCTCCAGTGGAGGAAAAGAGGATGTACGGCCTTCTTCTTTCTGGCTGTTATTCCCTTCACCGGCCAGCCCCATCCATCATCTTCTGAAAAATGTTTCATCGCCATCTCACAAGTCTCTATTATCGGTCCGTGCTGATGCAACACAAACGCCGAGGACCTTTAGATGCCTGTTTCCTCCCAGTCCCCTGGTCTAGTTCCTGTCCTGTTACCCTCTACTGAGCAGGAGAGGAGGGGCGGAGGTTGAAGTGCAGAAAGGAGAAGAGAGGGAAGTCGTCCTCTATCACACCCGCTCAGGGTTGCCGTCCCTGTTCACTCTGCGTCTGGGGAACAGCTTTCGCTTCAGCAGAATCAGCTGCAGGGGAGAGAGGAAATGGCATAGTTAGAAATTACATGCCATCTAAAACCGAGACCAAAAAAAAAAAAATAATAATAAAAAAAAAAAGCCTTGAGCTGTCTGTCAGCGAGAGGGTGACTTAGTAACTGCACTCTGGCAGAGATTTAGATGAGAGGCTTGATACCATGAAGCTTCAGCCAGCAGCCGGTTAGCTTAACTTAATAGCTACCGCTGCTCTGTCAAACGGTAAAAAAAAAGAAGCCGACCAGCACTAAAGCTCACTAATTAACACAGTATACCTTATTTGTTTATTCTGAACATAAACCGAAAATGAAAACTTGCCATTTTGCAGCGTATTATGGGCCAGATGATTTATTAACTGCGACCAGTTCCTTGCCATAATCAAGCCCTGGTCACCCAGAAGGAATTCAAACATTTGGTAACCCAAGAAATCCAAGATAATCTTAGGGTGGCAGCCACCTCCTTCTGAGGAGTGAGGTCACCTTTGATCTCTCTATTCTAAACTGTTCTAAATCTTAATGTCTTGGACAGTGGAACAGCCCGGCCCCTCTTGTGCCAAAAAAACATCAAAAGCCTTATTCTGTGTGGTGACAGAAACAGTGTACAAGCCTGACACATTCCTTACTGGGAAGACTGGTCCCACAGGCTGCTGTGGGGGGAAATTCTCCTTAGGTCACTGCAACTATTAACCTTTCTTTCGGTTCACTGAGGCGAAACTGGAAACCTTTGGATTCTGTGCCTCACAAGAGCTCAATGTCAAACCTGGGTCGAGCAGTTCCTGCCATTTGTTTTAATCCTTTTCCAGTACCAAACTGGAAGAATTTGCCAGGAAAGTTATGCAAGACCACTATCCTGATTCTAAAATGATTTGCTATAATGTTCTTTGGACACTCTTACAGCCGGAAATCCCACTCATCAGGCAAAAAAGAAGGTTAAAGTAAATACAAGGGCTGTCCAGTCCGAGTCAACAAGACAAAACAAGTCTCGCCTTTCACAGAGGACTGCTAAGGGTCTTTCATTTCTGTAGAGTCAGGTCCTGGCTCAGCGGGACATACTAGCACGACACACGAGACGGACGCACCTCTCGGGGGAATCTCGGTAGCGCAGGCCTGAATCATAGCTCGAGCGTGAATCATGGAAAACCAGAGTGTGCGTGTGTGAGCGAAAGTCCCGTGTGCCTTTTTCTGAATGTGGTGGTAAACCGCGTGCGGTCCGAGGTGGACACACTAACCTGTTCGGCAAAGAAGGACATGACGGTGAAGACCACAAGCGTCACGAGGACACAGTGCGTCCAGAACTTCAGCTTGTCCCGATACACCCGCCTGGGAAAAGACACATTTCAGTTAGTTTTAAATAAAGAAACAGACCTCGTCCTTTGTTGCCCCATTCAACACCAATAGGTACAGAAACAGACATGACATGTATGTTTCCTGATTGGGTGACAAACGTCAGAGGCGGCACATCTCACAGGAAGATAGACTAGTTGTGATCTGATGTAACAAGGAGGAAGTATGCAGTATGCAGAGGGCAGCAGGGCAACAGGGTGACAAGGTGACATCACCCAACACCATCCGCCTGTCACTTTACAAACCGAGATACAGAGGGAGAGGTGGAGAGGCAGCGGAGGAGACGAGCGGCTCAGCTGTGTGATGATCGTGCAAGTATCCTACAGCTAGCGACTGATCTGAAGCGGCTTGGTCTAACTTTTAAAGTCTCTATGCGAGGCCCCTGAACACAGGAGCAGGATCGCTGATAAAGACCCTTTAGGGCCCCCGAGGGACTCCCACGGCTCCAAGCTGGCAACACTCAGTCCCATGCAGTGACAGTCACAAACTCTTAACTTAGGCCAACTGGGGAAAACGGGAGCTTGATAAATTACAGACACACGTGCAACAAGGACCCTGGTACAGTTCTAGCGTTCTTTTATTGACAAAGCTTACACGCTGATGTTTAGAAGGTATAATGTTTATCATGTTCCCCATCTTAGTTTAGAATGTTATCATACAAACATTTGCTAATTAGCACTAACACAAATCACAGCTGAGTCTTGATGGGAATGTCCTCCGTTCTGACCCATGTTTACAACCAGTCAAAATTGTCTCTACACCTTATAACATACCATTCCTGGAGCTCCTCCATATGCAGGAACCTGTTGCGATACTCTCTGGGCAGCTCAAACTGGGACGGAAGCGGGAACATGGACTCATAGAAGTCTCTGAGCACAGCTTTCACTGTGGGAGCGTCCTTGTGGCTGTGGTCGATGTTATCATTCAGACAGATGAACTTCCTGTTGGGGATTGGTCAAAATACGGACGTTAGTATGGTTTAACAAAAAATACGGCAAAGATGTAAAGTTTGGTTGCCCCACAGAGGGAAAAGTGATCTTTCAAGAGTCCTCCTCACCTCGGATTCTTCCTAATGTCATCTAACTGGCCGACCACATGCGACACGTTGGTTCGCACCATCTTGAAAGCTATGTCCTCCTCTCCCATGATCTCGAACCTGTCCAACAAAAGACCTGTTAGCAGCAGAATCAATAGAACCAAACAGGGAGAATGTCTGAATTTTTGTCGGACTATATTAATAGTACTTCAAGACGCACTTGTACTTATTCTGGTCTTTGAAGGCTTTGAGGATGCGCTCTGTGATTGGCTTGCAGTGGAGGACAAGGCCTTTTGTAACAGGAGGCTATAGGTGGAAAATATACGGAATCTCAGCCAAATAATTCAGCTAATGCAGTGAAATTTGTGGTTTTTCTGTTTTCCCAACCCAGTACTTTTACAGTACGTTTAAGTGTGGCTCACCATGCTGGGGTCATAGTAGGTCTCCTGAGTGGGGTTCACCAAGTGGAGCTGGGTCAGGTTAGTCGGGAGAGTCTTGGAGCAGTTTATCAACATCTGCTCCAGGCCTGTCAGATCCTACAAGATGCAACAATGACAAAAATACACAAATGTACTTCAAAACAGCGAGAATTATTGTAGACTATTATCTGTCATGTCTCAAAGCCTCATGTTAGTGAGAGTACATGTTTTCACAGCCAGGACTGACCTGAAGGCTGAGGGGCAGCTCGTGGATCCTTGTGGCGAGAGTTCGAATCTCTCGGTCCGAAAGAACGCCCGAATGGTCGGTGTCGATCTCATCAAACACCTCAGAGACGTTGAGCTGCTGCTGAGCGCTCATCAGGAAGTAGAAATACGAAAAGGCAAACTGCATGTCTTCTGAGTGACGTACACGGTGGGCTGACGTCGTGTCAAACTCCTCTGGGAATCTGAATGAAAGAGCACAGATCAATTTAAGGTGTTGCCACTTCAGGAATACCTAAAAATCTGTTCAGAGACATAACGCGATATATCTCACGTGTCCTGCAGCTCCTGCATGATGAGTCGGTCAATCATGTGAGGCATATGTGCGGGGACTTTGCGGGATGTGAAGCCAAACTGACTGTTGAGCAGCTTGTTGACGTAGCGAAGGGAGTCAGCAAAAGTGTCCCGCAGCCTTCGGCCGGTGGCGCCACCATCGGTCTCATACTTCAGCTCTTTCTGGAGACGTTCCTCTTCCTATAGAGTCAACACAAAGGACATGATATCTGAAGCAATTAAAATGCATGAATATAGGTAAACAGTCAAAGTTGTGGGCTCTACTTACCTCAAGCAGTTCCTGAAAGTACTTCCTCCTCTCCCATGGCAGAAAACCTCTGTCTGAAGAGGTGAAGTGTTGGAGTCTCCTCCCAACTGGAGCTCCTCCTGCAGCGTTGGCCGGCTCTGCCTGACTCTCAGTGCTTCTGAATTTGGAAATGCTGTTTAGCAGTTTGGAAGTCATAGGCCTCTCAATGGCAGTATTCAGAGGATAAGGTCCAGGTGTTTCAAATTCTTTCTTATGCTTATCATCAATATGGACTGGGATGAGAGGAGTGACCGGTGTTTCTTGCACAGCCGCATCTTTCCTGGACATTTCTTCTTTTGAGTTTTGATTTTTCTGAATCATATTTCCACCTTTCTCTGCCATGGGTGGTTTTAACTCTGGGTGCTCTCCCTCCAAGTCTTTATAGGGCTTCCCCTGGACCTTGGCTGCACCCTCATTAGCTGCCTGTAAAGGGATGACCTGCTGCTTTTTAGCCAGTGCGCTGTAAGGTTTGAGAAGTTCGGCCTTTGTGAGATTATAACCCTTCAAAGTAATGTCGCCAGTCAGAAGCTTCTCCTCCAGCTTCTGCAGCTCACTGCGTACAGCGGCTGGTAAGAGTGACACATTCAGCGAAGGAACCTCTATGACAACCTGAGGTTCACCAGGCTGCCTCTTCTGGATCTTAGGACCACGTTTGTCTTCAGGAACATCTGAGAAAGGGAACACTGGCTCGGGAGTCGGGGTCGGCTTTGGCTCTTTGCCGGTGTCTTTGCTTGCAGTCCTGGACACGTTAGCCTGAGGAACCTCACGGGTGTCGACGGCTACGCTGAAGCTCATTGTGAACTCCGTGTCGTCTTCTCTTTGGAAAGTGAGGTTGTACTGGATCTGGGTGGCGTTGTGGCCGGGATAAAGAAGCAAGTGAATGGTCTTCCATTTGTTGGCAACGGAGGTGTGACGAACCACCGGGTCGTCGCTGACGTGGGCCTCGGAGACTCTGCGAGCAAGTCTTTTGAAGCTGAAATATGGCCTGACCTCCCCCAGGGGGAGGGTGTAGAGGCTCTCGTTCCTGAGCAGGGTCACACGGTGTAGCTCGCCAAAGTGCTCTACAGACATCACAAATACATGATAAAAGATGAGGTGATATTCTAGATTTTTGTTATTAGCAACAAATTCCATGAAAAAGTAGTGGAGTACATAGTGTATTTGTTGTGAACTATTTTCAGCTGTGGATTAATTAACTATTTACAGTAGCAGGACAGTGTAAATGGGATTGAGCCAAAACAAATGTTTTTAATGGATCTCTATGAAACAGTAGGATAGTAGGATATATCACACTTTGGCTACACAGACAATACTTGTTAGTAGGATCAATTCATTGTTCCTTTTCCTCTTTTCCTGGAATTTGTTGACAATAACACAAGTACAGAATATCACCAGATTTATCCTTTAATCTGACATGTGCCAAAGGTCAGATTAAGTTGGTGTAACAAAGCATATGTGAAAAGAAAAAATCTTCATAGTATATATTTGCTTTAAATTCACCTTGGCCACAGTCGCCCACATCAAAGCCACACGAAAGTACATTGCAGGCTTGGTCGCAGAACTTGTCTGCCAACCAGGAGTTGGCACAGCCTTGATTACAGTAGGTCGTCCCCCCAAGACCTGCCATACCACCTGCAAACTGCCACACCTGTCCACCGGCTCCTCCGTGCCGGCCAACACCAACCCCTGCAGCAAAACGACTGTTCCCGGCTGCACCTGTCAGAGAGAGGGAATAACATATTAGACATGCATTCCAAAAACAAGCGTATTTATACAGACACGACGGTGTCCTTCTTACCCAGGCAGTCTCCTCCATCCCAGTCACACGCAGAGTTGTTGCAAGCTTTGTCACAGTACCCATCTTTGATCCAGGATCCTGGGCAGCCCTCAGCACAGTTGGGAACAGGCCAGGTGAGATACACCTGCAGAGAAGTTAGAAAAGACAAGACTGAAGGTCAGTTTGCAGTATCCAACCATCAAACTGTAGCAGATATTTCAGACTGAACCTCACTGTGAGCACTTTTCATGTTGTGTTCACACCTTCTGTCCTTTCGAGTGGCTGTAGAAGTCGTCCGGCCAGACGTCCTTGCCAAACATCACGTCATCATTTAGGTAAATGAACTTCTGGGAGAGACCTGGGATGCGGTGGATGTGGGTCTCTATAGCCGGGGAGCTGAAGGTGGGAAGGTGGCTGTGGTTCAGGAAGATGTCCTATAAGTGAAAGAAACACATTTTAGATACTGTAAAATAATATTCTAAACAAATCATTACCAAACCATACATGGCATATTTGAGTACGTGTCTCAAAGCGATGCTTAATTCATTGGTTTATTTCACTGTGAACAAAACAGCAATAAATGTGATCCAGTAGTATAAGAATTACAATTTTAAGTACTTAATTCAAAGCTCATTACTAGAAACACAAATGTAAATTTTACAAATATTAACATATTTAATAAATCAACAAATACTTTCCAGTACAACAAAGTACACAAGTATTAGTTAAGTCATTGTCTTGGAACCTTTAACTTGCTTTTTAAGCTTAATACATGACATAAGATGAGGGGTCAGTAAAAACAGGCTGACAGTCCAACACTAGTACAAAGTGCAGTATAGTGTGGGAGAAGTCGAGCCTTAAATTTTACCTGATGTGTGACAACAGTAACTCTGGGGTTATCTAGGTTGAGCCAGGAGGGAATCTGCCCATTAGTGACGACGAAGATGTGTCGCACCCAGGGAGCGTGTCTCTCCACTGAGCGCAGCGAATAGCGGAGCTCCTCGTTGTCCTCGAATCTGCTGGCTGAAACATCTTCATCCTGTTTGGACTGAGGAGGAAAAACAGAAAAGAAGGAACTGAGCAATAAATGCTTAAGACTGTGTCTCCATCTCTGGGGGATATTACTGCTCATAAACAGCTAACAGGGCCTTAGCCCTACCAACATATCCTGGCTGTTCTAAAAATCAATAAACATGGCCTTCATTACTTAAATATGCGTATTTTAATACATGTAAGAGACAGGAAGAACAAGTTGTACCTGTGAGATGGCGGTGAGGTCCCAGAACAAGTAGCCGGGGCTGATGGTTAGCTCTTTCCCATCCAGGGTCAGGTTCTTTTTAGCCTGCTGCGTCAGATCAGAGAAGTCCTGCGGGGTTTTCAGGTGGAGCAGGGCGATGCTTGCCTCAGAGTACAACTCAAACTGAGGGACAAATAAACAGATCAACAGTGAGGTGTTAATTGCCTGAACGAGTACTCCAGTGATTGTGAAACGCATTTTGCATTTTCATAAAGTTGGATGCAGTCTTCGTCTAGTAACCTCACTGTTAACATGTAAAATCTGTAGTGTTCCCCCTTTCAGTAAAAAAAACAAACAAAAAAATCATCACATGCACAGTGGGAAAACCCTAAATAGCAATTTCTCAGCGTTGAAGTCACATGCTCAGCTACAGGGTTTAGCCACAGGGCCAGGGCTGTGGCAGAGGCCTTGAGCCTATCCTCAGGACGGGAGGATTTCTGAACGCTGGAGATGAGTGGAAATGAAATTTGACAAGACTTAAAGTGATTTGGGCTCAAAACCACACAGGGTGATCTCTGACCCTTCAGCTATAGAAGTCAAATCAAAGCAGCTATGATGCTCGTGCTCAGGCATCTGCTGGCTGATGTAGCCTTGAGAGTGCGTGCGCATGTGTGTGTGTGTGTGTGTTTAAAGAGGTGAGAGTTCGGAAAATTGTGTGATGTCATCTTCTCCATGGACGTGGCCTCTCTGTCTGCCCTCAGCGGAGCTATGTGAGGCATCGGAGGACTCTGTGTTGGTGTGTGTGCGTGCGTGTATGTGTATTTGATGCAGGAGAATTACCCCTGGCCTTGCCTGTTTTAAACCATCTGCCCCCCCCCCAAAAAAAAAAAAAAAAAAACTTCTAAGCTTCCCAGGAAAAGATTCATCATCCAACACTGAATCCAAACATCTCATGTGATCTCGTACTCTGCCTAGACTCTTCAGTTTTTCTCTGCTCCTGTTTTAAGGTGAGGAGAATCACTGAGACTTATGAACAAGGCAATAATTAAGACTGAAATTATTTTATAAGCCCTTAGAAAAGGTGTTGATTAATTGACAATTTTTAAATCAATTTATCATTTAAGTAATTTATCAAAGAAAAATGCCAAACTTTCTCTGGTTCCAGCTTCTCAGATGAGAGGATTTTCTCTGCTTCTCTTTGTTTTATATCATTGCAAACTGATTATCTTTTGGTTAAGGACAAATCTTGCAATATGAAGATATTACCTGGAACTCTGGTAAACTGAGATGTGTATTTTTCACAATTTTCTGACTTTTACGGTCTAAATCAGTGACCTCAAACTACCGGCTCCGGGTCCAGATTTGGCCCGCCAGACAATGTCGTAAGCCAGTGATTCAGATGACCACTCTTTCCAACTGTGTTGAGCAGAAAAGCATCACAGAATGCACAACACGTCGACCTGTGAGCCAGAGCCGCTACGACAGTAGAGGACCACGTCGGGTTACACTCCTGTCAGCCAAGAACAGAAATTTGAGGCTGTAGTGGGAACAGGCTCATCAAAAACTGGAAAAAACGTAGCCTGGTCCGATGAATCTGAATTTCTGCTGAGGTACACAAACGGTCCGGTCAGAATTTCGCATCAACAGCATGAATCCATGGACCCAACCTGCCTTGTGTCAACAGTCCAGGCTGGTGGTGGTGGTGTAATGCTGTGGGGAAGTTTTCTTGGTTCACTTTGGGCCCCTTAATACTAATCAATCATGGTTTAAATGCCACAGCCTGCGTGAGTATTGTTGCTGACCACGTGCATCCCAATTTACCATCTTGTAATGGATACTTCCAGCATGATAATGCTCCATGTCACAGAGCAAAAGGCGTCAAACCGGTTTTGTGAACATGGCAGTGAGTTCAGTGTACTTCAGTGGCCTCCCCAGTCACCAGACCGGAATCCAGTAGAACACCTTTGGGATGTGGTAGAACGGGAGATTGGCAGCGTGAATGTGCAGCTGACAAACCTGCAGAAATGATGTGACGCAGTCATGTCAACGTGGACCAGAGTCGCAAAAGGAAAGTTTCCAACACCTTGTGGAACCCAGGCCATGAAGAACCGAGGCTGTTTTCAGAGCAAAGACCCAGTATCACTACGGTGTTCCTAATAAAGTGCTCGCTGAGTGTATGTCACTTTGAAAGAAGAAAAAAAACACATCCTTCCACTTACAAGTGAAAAAATAGAATTCATAAGCAATAAAACACAGCATTGCACAATTCAGTAATTTCAGCGGTTTCGCTGTTACAGTTCTACTGGGTAATATCAGCAAACGTCAGGCAAATTTTGCTATATACCACACACTGCCGAGTCAGTTTACAGACTTGATGATTCTCCACTTGTGCTACTGTCACAGCAGGTTTTTGCATTAGGCATTATTCCATAATTAAGACTTGTTACTGTCTTGTTTTAACATTTGTCTACATAAACACCTTAGCTGTAAATCAACAGGACTCCGATTTACCACGCCGCACTCGACACCTGACACCGACATGTTTCCAACGCTGGAGGAGAGCCGTCGATTTTTTTTTGGCATTAAATGTGACTACTTTTTGTGTCTTCTGGATAAAAGAAAATTCCCATCGGCAAGAAAAACTGGTTGGTAGCATATATAATGGAGTTGAAACCTAATGTTGAAAAAAGAAAAAAAAACGGAGGACTCATCAGCCAACTGTCATGTCCTCCAGGCAGTGGCCACAGTTATTCCTCACCACGGTATTAACATGTCCCATGTGTATTTTACTCTCAACACATTATAAACTGTGATCACTGTGGCTTGTATGAGATTGCAGGGGGGGAAAAATGTAATTAGTCTAGAAGAAAATTGACACTGGGTAAACTAATTAACTCAGAGGTGAGTGATCTTTTCAAGCAGATGGATTGAGATGTGGTGGCAGGCAGCGCAGAGGGCGGCTGCGCCATCCTGCATCATCCACTGAATCAAGAGGTCAGGCCTGAAGCCCTAAGCTACGCCTGTCCAGCTCTTTAAAGAATATACCAAATATTATCAATATGAAAGCATGACATAGGTTTTTCCTGGCTTATAAACTTTTTTTTTTTTTTAGCAGTGTAGGCTTGGGGAGTAAAGACTGCTCCTTAAACCAAGTCAACAAGCTAAAAATTTTAAAAAGATACAGTACTTGCTGTGTAGTTTATCGTCTTGCAAAGTTTTAATATTGGTCTGAGTCTTGAAATAAGCCTCAAGACATCTAGTTTATTTTATTCTGGGATGCGAGTTTGACAAAAACAACATGCAATCCAGTCTTGTCAACTCTGAAGAATATACTGAATCAGCCTGGTTCTACGCATTTGAATCAGAGAGAGAGTCTCAGGTTTGTTCAGCGATTCAAATGAAATGAATCAGATAAATGAAACAAAATGACAATTCAGCCTGATGATAAGGCAAATGTTGACGATCCTAATAAGACAAACCAGGAAAGTTACTCTGACACAGGTTTAATGCAAATCATCCTTGACTAGATTCTTTATCTTTGATTAAAAATAAAATGTAATCATCCTGAAATATCACGCCATGGCTTTCTTGAATTGCATCTTTGGCAGGGCAAGGAAGGAGAGTAAACAGCGTCCTTGTGCAACAAAAGTAAGGGTGCTGAGACACTTTTACAGGCAAGTTGAAAGGAAATGATACAGCTGGAATTATTTCAGAGGAAGACATCATCTTTGGATAGCGGGACTCCTGATGGGCCTCTTTTTGTATTTTCTGACATTTTATGGACTAAATGATTAACCAGTTAATTAAGAATTAAGAAATAATTAGCAAATTAACTGATAATGAAAATAATCCCTACTTGCAGCCTTTTTTAAACATGTCATTATGCCAAATGCACAGTTTTCATAGCTCATTTCATTTCCACCCTGCACATATTGAATGAGCACGTGACAAATAAGAGCTCTGAATCTTGAATTTTCCGTCATGCGGGAGCGTGCCGCCGCGTTGACAGGCGCAGGCTACTCAAACTCATAAAAATACACGCTAATGCAAAACCCATCAGCATGCTTCTACACAAACACCGGGCGCAGGACTCGACAGCCGACAGCACTGGCACATGATCGGGGCCTGTGGGGCAGCTTTCATCACCATAGCGCTCAGTCTAACACCAGCTATAAATACCGACTGTCTCTCACTGCTGAATCTCTCCCTCCACTAATGCACATCATCCCTCTTTCACAGAACTGTCCCAGCAACACAAGGAGAAACCTTGAAATCCAAACTGTGCATTGTGTGTTGGCACGTGTAGCTAGAATCCCTTCCAGTGCCAAACACACACGCGCGCACGCGCACACACACACACACACACACACTTTCCATCCTCTTTCCTGGAGTCTTTGTGGCTTCAAATGTCCCAGTATCATCTCTACTCGCACCAAACGCCCTCCATTTTAATCCTGCAAAACCCCTTGTTCTACTTATGACGTATCAAAACTGGTCTCCAAACAGGTATAGCCAGGTATAAACAAATATGTATGAGATGGCGGGGTGTGTCCACGAGTGCAGGGAAGGTCAGTAAAATCCCGGTGACCTTTCAGCGTGCTGGCTGGCGCCACGCCACTCCAAACAGTTGGTCTAATGTTAACCCCCGCACCGCCAGCTAAGGTTACAGCCCGAATACCGCTGGTTATTATAACATGGCCTACCAGGCTGCACAGCAGCAAAAAAACCTGGAGACAAATGCAGGGGACGGTGGGACGACTGAGTTCGGTGATGATATGTAGGTTAAATGTTGTTAACCTACATGTCATCGCATATAAAGTTACAGCGCTTTTGACTCCCCTGAGGGGCGTAGTAGCTGCCTGTTCATGGATAAACGTTGTCTACGAAAGCAGAACGTATCACCGCATCCAAAGATTGTTGGAAGAAAGTGGTATATTGTGTTTCATGTATCGTTGATTATGATCTTTATTTGTACTTACTGGGTATGTTCTCTGGTATGTATGCTACTTAAGGAGTAAGGGGAAAAAAGATGATACATTTTTGACAAATCAATGTCAACTCAAGGTTCACTTATTTGCTTGTTACGTTGCTTTGGATCATATCACACAGACTTCATCAGCAGAGGGAGTTTGCTCAATTGTGGGCATTAACATATTCCATTATTGCACATTTTGCTTCCTTCCTCTTAAATTTCTATTTATATTTAAAGCTCTTTGCATACATTTACTTTATTTTTATTTTTTTTTAGATTTTACATTGCTTCCCAAACTTTTAACTGTCATCTCCACTTTTGGAAGCTGAAAAAATTCAGGAACCATTACGTTATTGTGTTATCAGTTACATCTGTGTTTGACAAAGAGACCCACCCTTACTTTGAGAACCTCTGGGCTATTACACACACAAAAAACTGAATTGGATTCACTGTATTTATATTTATATATACACAATAATACTGTTATACTATGCTGTAAATACAGTACAGTGTACTGTACAACACCTTTGTTCTGCGATCAATACACACAAAGGCTGTTACGAAAGATGTTATCTAATTCATCACCTATTAATTCTCATCAGCCACGTGATTATTTTATCGGAAGACGGGGCGAGCAGTTGACTCATGCTCGTCCCACGTCTGCTGGTGCGACGGGGTCACTCAGCTGCGGCCTTCACCGTTTTGTTTTCTTTGATTATTTCGGCCTAATCCGCGCTCGTTAGTGGCATTCCTCCCTCTCAAAATATACAGCAGAGTTCTGATTAGAGAAAATTATTAGACACACAAGCCGCCAGCCGCCGAGCTAAACAGAGGCTCTTTATCCACACCACAACATAACTGTTTAAAATAGAAAAAGACCGTATTTAGCAGGACAGTGCAAGCTCCTCTCCATGGAGGATTAGACATTTGTGATTAGGTCTGTCTTAGATTACGATCCTATGATGTATAAAAGGATCAAAAGCTGAATCTGTGAAAAACAAAATAATATATCGGGTAATAACGATGTACAAACATCCTTCAGCCCTGTGGTAGGATACTGCAAGAGTGACCTCTGGTGGGAAAGTCAGTGAAGTTAAAGTTGCCTTTCACCTCGTCACTGGGATGACACAACTTCCAAAAAAAAAAAAAAAAAAAGTATGGAAATAAAGCACATTCTCTGCATCAAGTAAGTAATAAAATTTATAAAAGAAAGCCAAAAGCAATGAGTGTTGACTGTACATTGACTATGTGTGCAACTCCGCCACCTGCTGTTTCAAAAAAACTAAAATTACATACTTCTGCATGAAAAATAGTGGCTGAATCTTTCTGCCTTTTTCTGCTTATTCACAACAAATTTCCTCAGCATCACACCACCACCAGCAACTGTTTCAACCAGGAGACAAGTTTTGATTCTAGTTGCTGACAAAGTCCAGTAATTCAGACCATTTTACCTGCTTGATCTTGTTGGTTATGACGGAGGGCATCTTCACTCTCAGCTGCTCCGTCTCCTTGAAGGATGCCGGGAAGCCGCTCAGATAGGCCAGAGCCTGCATGCGGATCAGGCCTGGAGCCTCTTTATCTGTCGTCTGCAAAACGCACAACGCGGAAGTACACTTAAATGTTCCATACAAACACCTTTTGATGTTTAATCAGCTTCATGCTTTGACCATAAATACGACTGAGGGCTGTGTAATTTTCAAAAAGGACGGGAGGACTTGCTGAGGTTATATGTGAAATCACACGCATTTTCAAACAGTTAATATAATAGTTATGAACTCACCAGGTAACATCTGGACACAGAGAACTTCTGATCTTCTCTAGACACATCTGTATAGGCTTTATCAGCTGTAAAAACCAATTAATAAACAGTGAAACAAGAGCAACAGAATGTTAATATACCTTTATGTATACAGATATCTAAAACACACACATGCAAACGTGTATAGAGGGAATACAGTGAAGTTTAAAGAGTCACACTTGTGATTGCAGACTTTCTGGTGTCACCAACCAGACTGGCGAGTTCAAATGTGGGTCGACTACAGGGATGAGTACTACTTTGTTAAAACCTGACATCACAGTGCCTCTGAACAAGACACTGAACAATTATCGGGTGCGGCGGATCATGTGAGCAGTTGCGACACCCAGCTGTGAACGATTATCAATGTATAAACTCGCACAACTGCTCGAAATCAATACTGGTCAACTTGCCTGCTTCAATATATATAGAGAACCGTGACCGCAAATAACTATTTCCATAATAAGCCTGAGCTCCACCTATGCATCGTCCTTAGATTAGACACATTTTCTTCTTTGTTAGGTTAGAAAAAATGATGAGATGGTCATCTGCCAGTTTTAAGACTTTTTTTTTTTTTTTTTTTTTAAACATACACTGATTGATTGGTGTATTTATTTATTTATTTATGATATATAAATCGCAGACGAGAATGATACTTGATAGCTGCAGGTATACGAGAGACATACACAAAACAAAAAGCAGTCAAAAAAGGGAGTTGGCGGGGGGTGGGGGGTGGGGGTGTCAGGGATGGAGGCACCATCAGCCCGATCCCACCACGAAGGCTGAGAATGCAGAGCGACACCCTTTACATGAAAACAGCAAACACAAATCATGGGATGGCTCACACACACACACTGATAAATGAACTTTTCCTACCATCCTAGAATGAAAAACTCCCATGACATATTCTGTGTTTATAGTTGACCTATCTGACTTATTTCTTTTGTCTTTTGTGTACTACTCTACATGTGTGTATATATCTATATATATATATATTAGATATATACTTTAAATATCTGCTATGTAACTGTGACTTTTTATTTCTCTTTTTGGGGATAAAATCTTTCTGTCAGTCTTCTTCTCTTTTGTCTGTTCTGTTTTATATCTAGTTCAAAAACTATTCTCTGTTTAGAAATTCAATATATAAATATAAAAATGGAAAAAAAAAGATTACAGGACTCTAATAAGAGGCGACTGAGCCAGAAAAGGAGCGTCACATTAATTCATCCTCACTCCATCGACTGAGGTTATGTAAGCAATCGACTGAGCAAACATCAGATGCCTTACAGTCACCAGTTATATTCAGACAAGTCAGTTACGACTTGATCTTTATAAACTGGCAGCCGACTCCAGGAAGAGCGACAGGGAAAAATATTTCTATGCATCCTCTTCTAGAGTGGGTGTCTAGCAGCATGTCACGTCAACCAAACTGCAGTATATCACTGGGTTATAAAGTCTTTAAACGGAAAAGAAACCCACGTGATGTGTCTTGAAAAAGAGCCATTTAGTACTGTGCCTGCACAATGTCC
Source organism: Xiphias gladius (assembly GCF_016859285.1). Lineage (NCBI taxonomy): Eukaryota > Metazoa > Chordata > Actinopteri > Istiophoriformes > Xiphiidae > Xiphias > Xiphias gladius. Next base: position 6,882,800 of record NC_053401.1, read on the forward strand.
CACAGACGTGACACAAAGTTCCCATTCAGAGATAATGTCTGTGTGTTACGTTTGATGCCTTGAATGTTGCTGGACATGAAATACAGAAGCTCTTGTTTTGGTGATCTAAATTGGCTAGAAAAGGTCAACTGGGCACAGATCTCGCCTATCATGAATGTACTGGTCATTTCATCCAATCCCAGCTCTCAGTTTCACTCTACTTATCATCTTCACGCTGCTATTACAGATGGTGCAGTATTCTCCCATTCCCACCAAAATGCTGTCATTTTCTGGTTACTCATTAATCGTTCTTCCAGTAACATTTTTTGCATTGTAAATAACTTTTCATATTTCAGTGACAATGAGCCTGCTGGGTTCAGTTATAACACCGCCAGTGTTTTTTCCATTGCTCTCCCTGCAGAATCTCTCACTCGCATGCTGCCGCCAATTTTTGTCCTCCTTTGTTTCTAAAGGCGGTCTGATGTCACTTTGCGCGAGCGTCTCTGAATTCGTTTGTGTATTTTTACCGTCGGCCTGCGAATGGAAGACGACCACAGAGACGGCGGTGGACGGGTGGAAGGGCTTGTTCATCAGCAGCAGCTCTTTGGCAGCAGAGAAGGAGGGCGAGAGCAGGGGCAGCTCTTTGAGTGTAACGTTGGCTGGCAGAGCGGGGTCCAGGGCCAGCATGGGTGCTATAATGCAGTGGGACAGCAGGCATTCTGGCTTAAGACTGAAAAAAAATTGGAAAGGGGGAAAAAAAAAAAACTTTAATTGTACACCTTGTACTCTTATTCAGATGACCACGCCTGCAAACATTTTTGGTTTTGCACTTAAAAATACACACATACATACATATAAAATCACATTTATGTAGGTATTTTTACATGCCCAACCACAAAGTTACTGGGAGAGGTCATCTAAATAAGGCATATGCATGAAATTATTCAAGTTCACACGTTCAGCAAACAGCTTCCTTTGCGGAAATGTTGCATCGAGCCCGTCTTTGTGCCACCACTTAAAACAAGAAGACGTGAGAGGGCCTGTTTACTAGCTCAACATTTTGGTGGCCAGCAACAGGAAACACCTTCGCTGAAGTCAGATCTCACTTTGTGGTTCAACATGTTGTGTGAGCTCGAAGTTTTAAGTCATTTCAGTCAGTGCAAAACGCAAAAGGACTTTTTCGAATCACTAGCCATTTCTTTCAAGCCACTACGTACAGTTGTTTTACAAAAAAAAAATAAAAATAAATTTTAAAAAATTAAAAAAATAAATAAATAAACAATAAAGGCCAGCCACTGCACTATATTGAGATGTGCTTCTAATGTTTTGCCCACCCAATTTACAAACACGGGGGGGATATTAAAAGCACATTTCAACATATTGCAGTCCAGTAAAACGCAACAACTCACTACAACCTCCGTAATAAACATGTGGCATAAATAGATTTAAACACCTTTCGGTAAAAAAATCTGAAAACAAACAGAAATCGGAACATTATAAGCGTCGCAAATGTAGATTATGTGGCGGAGCTGTTGCGCTGGATTATATTAGATTGCATTGATGTACCTAATGAAGTGGCCAGGACGTGAATTTACAATGAGATGATACAGATTTACCATTTACACGTGCTATTTCCTCCATCTCTCTTCTGTATTAAGCTTTTGATTCTGTATGGCTGTTAAATAGTATTATCTTGTACTGACGGGGGATTTGGTGCCATCGGGGGCATAAATTGGGTGGACAAAATAACGGAAACACCTCAGTGTAACCGCAATACAATTCAACAGCACCGCCGACTGCAGCGGTTGAATCAACACCTCTCTGGAAAAGTTTAAACAAAAAATGAAATTTATAACCTGCATGAAGGTAGGATTTATTGCAGAGCTGTTGTATTTAGATTGCATTAGTTTTAGCTAGGTAGTGTAAATATATCAAAACTGCAATACAAAACTTCATATTCCATCATAGAGGGTTTTATCCATATCACCCACCCCCTTCTGAAGTATTTGTTTTACTATGAGGACCATCACACACCCAACACATCTTCAGACTCACCTGTCTTTTGGCACTTCCGTGGTCTCACTTGCATTTTTCCCCAGGCGTTCCCTATGTGCAACAGACCAGTGAATTCGTATTATTTTCATCATACACTACCTTGAATAACAACACTGTACAGCCCCGCATTGCTAAAGGAGGTCATCAGAAGCAGAGTAACTGCTCCATTTTAACACTTTTTTTTTTTTTTTTTACGCTAACTGCTGAAAGAAGGGAAGTTCAGACACTACTGAAACATAGGAAGTTTCTCCTCAGAGTTACTCTAACCTTTGATCCTTCTTCCTCTGGGGCAATGTCTGAACAAGCCGATCAGAGTGAAAATGATAATGCTACAACTCAAGCCTGTAAGCTAATCCTGACTGTATTCAGGTGGAAAACTGAAAGCCACCAGAGTGTGTTTGCACCCTATTGTTTCATATACTAAAGCACAACACTTTCTGCAGTAAAATAAAAGGCTTATATTTAACCGTAGGCATAGGTTACAGCCTAAATTCCTTCTACATAACCATCAAACTTCACTTCACCATTGCACAAGCACAGACTGTGGAGCCGCAACTACCTCAGAGCTCTCTGTTCCTCCTCCAGTTGCTCTTTAACCGCCTTCAGTTCCTTCAGCAGAGCCGTGTCTGTGCCATTCACCCATGTGTACACCACATCAATAGGCATGGGCAGACAGAGCCTGCGAAGAGAAAACACTCATATCACTCAGACAGTGCTCAAACGGCAAAGCTGTGACCCCGTTTCCCTCCCCAGTGCACATTTTCCTCTGGCGAGTCTGAATTAGTTTTTTTTGTTCATGCATGGCTACACCTTGTCCAGCTCTTTCAGATTTCTCTCAAGGGATGGGTACGTACAGTCTTGTGTGGCACGCATTAAGGTTTTTGCAGAAAGTGGGCTCAGGGTCTGCACAGTTTTTTTTTTACACTAAAAATTGTGAATATGATAAGATTTCTTTCCTCTGCACCCCGCCCAAGAGGATTTTTGCGCTTCTTATTGTAACTACAGCAATAAAAAAGTAGTCAGCATCATATTTGACTAAATAAGGCAGTGACACAATGGTGAATTTCATTAGTAAACGCTGCATTTTTCTCACCTGCTTTGGAAGGACTTTCCACCCACATTGTCTCTGTAGGAGTCAAACAGCACATGATACTGGTCTCGACTCCACTCTACCACCACCTGTATGGAGAGAAGAAGACTTTACTTGACACAATCCTCTTGGACATGTAGCTCTCATGTTGCTGCTTCCCAAATACGACCTGAAGCCAAGGCCAGACCAAGACCAGATCACATTCAAAACAGGGTGGCTTCCTTGTCCCTTTACTATCTGCAGAGGCACTTACCTTGGACAATATGATTTTCTGAATGTTTTTTGGGAAATTTGAAACTGCTTTTCAATTTGACAAATATCCAAATAGCACAAGAAGAACTTAGTATAACAAAATCTGAACTTCTTTAAAAGCTTTGCGTGATATTTACAAATCTTCCTAAACAAAAATGTTTAACTTACAACGTGGACGACTGGATTTTACATTTTACCTAAAATGTAGCACGATTGTGTGTTTTATTATGATGCCGAATTTGCATGAGTACCCTAAAGATTCGTGCAACGTCTCAATAAAAGGTCTACAAGACATGTTAGTTCAACTGACAGGTTGATTACTTTAAACAGTGGTTTTTTTCGAGTGGAACCTGGGCAGTCGGTGCCGGCATACAACAGAACGAGGCTCAGCCCGAGCTACCAGACGCTTGACTGAAAACAGTTAGCGAGAAAAGGACGTTAGCTAAGCCAAAGACATGACTGGTTGCCAGTAAGTGACGGGAGTTAAGAGAACAGAAGAAAGTCACCTCTCCGAACTGAAAGGCGGAAACTATCATGAGGACTATCCCCCCAAAGCAGAGGTAGAGCCCGTAGCGATGGGACAGACAGGTGTACGTCTGCCGCTGTACGAGCTTGAGCACCGAGTTCACGACTACCATGGTTCTCCGTGGCGAAGCATAGCGCTGCATTCATTCAAAAACAAAAACAAAAACGCAGGTAAACGCGCTAAACAACGAAGGTAAACATCACAGGCGACACGGATCTGTCAGCTGACCGCCAGCCAGACTGCACGACACATGACAACCGACCATACATTTCACGCTTCCTCGGCGGCGGTGACGCTGCAGTCGCCCCCGGCGCTCGTTGTCGCCCCCTGCCGGGACGGAGCCGGGGTCCGTGGCGGCTCCGCGGTCCCATGGCATTGGCCCTTGCACTGAGCGCGGGGCCTGCCGGGGAGCCCCAGTTCAATGGGGCCAAAGGAGTCGAGACTGCCCCGTGTTAGAGCCTGTTTAAAAGGGAATAACTGATTTCTATCGGCCACTTGGGGGCCGGTAAAAATAAAAAAAATAATAGTTGCACATTTCCCAAACTGTTCTTTAAACAGTATTTAGCTTCTCTAGGTTAATTTAGTCCAGATTTGACAAGTCTGAGTATAGTGGATTTTGATCTAGACCAGGTCCAATGTAGTCGGGATGTCGCCCTCTGTGTTTTTTTTGTTTTCACAAATAGAGAATAGGTTTCACAAAGCTGAACCTGTGTTTTGAACAGTCACTGGAGTGCGCCTGTTAATCATGTTCAGTTCTGACAAGTGTAAATGTAGAGCTTTTTAAGTTAGACCTGGTCCGTTGTTGTCTGAAGGGGAGACAGCGCAGTCTGAAATCGACTTTTGCTGGCTTTCATAAACACAACAAAGCTCTGACAAATCCGAACGTGGGTTTTAAAAAGCATTAGGGGGTTTTAAAAAGGGTGTCACTTTTCACAGCCGCGCGTGTCCGGCTGTGGTAGCTGCTAACTTTGCTGTCTGCTGTTTGGTGTAGGGCAGTTAGTATACAGTGGTTTTATTAGTGCTTTATTACAGCTGTTACATTGGGGGAAAAAAACCTGCCTGCAGTGGCCGGAAGTGAGCTTGAGGAGAGCAGTGGGACTAGACCAAAATAAGCAATTGTGGGCAGTCAAACTAAAACCAGGAACCGAAAGATGCCGAAACGCTTCGTAGAGCTGAGGGAAGCTACAGTGTTGGCCGATCATTTTCAGTAGGTTCGCCGCCATGAGAAGCCCTTTTCATATTCCACTTAGTCATTTGTGCTTTTGCTGATTTAAAGTGTCACTTAGTGCAACTTTAACACTCGTTTTTACAAAGTAAAAGGGCAAAACGTCTGAACAAGCCCAAAGGAGTAGTCTTAAACATTCACTTTAAGGCTCAGTGTTGACACGGTGAACATAAAGTATATTGACGCAGTGCAAAATATGGGTGCTTTAAATCAGCTGACGGAGACAATCTACAACTGAGGCAGAAATACAGCTGATCAGTGCTAGTCTTTGACACACCAAATCATCAGGGAGAAAAAAATAAAAAAAATTAAAAAAAGTACTCACATGAAATGAATCCTAAACTCAAGGTTCACTTACTTAGCTGCTACGGAAGCTTTCCATTGTATCTCACTGCCGACTTTGAGAGGAACTTGCTCAGGTGTTGTCACGTGACCAAAACATGGTCTCACCTCCGTCATCCAGGGAGGCTGCAGTTTTTACTTCTTCTTAAATTCAGCCTAAAATTCAATGTAATTGGATTTAAAATTATTTAAAATGATCAAAATTAGTATTATTTTAAATTCAGTGTAATTTAATTTAGTAAATATAATTCAATTTAATTCATCTAAATCTATTTACTCTTAATTTATTAATATCATTTAATCAATTGATTTAACTCAAATTGATTTGAGTAAATTTAATGTAATTTAATTTTGAGTAAATTCAATTTTTTTTATGCTGTGATTTGACAGGGACAGTGAAGACAGACAGGAAGTGTTGGGAAATGGTCCAGCCAGTAAATATAATTTAGTAACTATAGGAAATATGTCTGTCCCACTTTGACAGACAGTGTAGGAGTTGTTAGTCCACGCACCATCCTCACTTGATCATTCGGTATAAAATAATTTCCCCCCTAGATGCCAGGGAGGGGATTTGGTCATGTGGAGTTTTTTTTTCTAAGCTCCTCCCCACAAAGTGTGCAAAGTCTGGGTCCTCTGGGAGCACCACGACCACCGCGTCCCTGGCTGACACTAGGGAACGTTTCGGGGGGGGGGGGTTGACATGTGGGAACGCTGGCCACCCGATCCGAGAGCACGCGGACTGTCAGGGTTTAAAGGAACTGACCCTCACATTTTGACATTTAGTGGTCGGGTGTTCCCAGGTGCAGACCAAAGTCGAGGGGAAAGGTCCTCGGATGTCAGCCTGGCAACAAGGACCGGAGCGACCCGAACCCGGAACCCTGCAACAACCGGACCGGGCAGACCTGGTGTTGTTTGAAAGGCCTCATTAAGGAATAGGTTCCTTTAAAATCTCAGGCCCCCAGCGGCTTCCTGGACAGAGCAGTCACACGGACAGACACACGCGCACACACACACACAAACCACTCTCCAACTATATTACTTTAACCTGTTATACTTAAAGTGCGTTTTTCTGACAAGTGCTGTTTTCCAGTGCAGCGGACCTTTAAATGTACTCGCACTTCTGCACTGCGGTGTCGCGGCCCCGGCGACAGATCTGAACGCTTCCCCTCGCTGCCGGTCATTGCCGGTACTGCCACGTTCAAAGTGCGTAGGAATTCAACGGAAGATGTTTTACTTTGGCCTGTGAGTGCGGGAGCCAAGCAAATACAGAGAGATAAAGAGAGGAAGGAAGGGAGCTGCATAAAAACGGGTGGTTTTATTTGAGTAGGACGGCCCACAAGGAGTGTGTGTGTGTGTGTGTGGGGGGGGGGGTTTACTGTACACTGTATATCAGCTTATTGGCAGAGGCCAAGTTCATTCTTGTTCACACACCACGATGTGACTGTCGGTAACAGAACCTCCCCGGACTTCTCAGAAAGACCCGCAGACTCGGCCGTCCCCCCGTCCCGTCCCCGTCCCCCCCCCCTCCCGGACCAGCATCAGACCTGGATCTTCTCTCCGTGTACCCTGGCCCCCCGTCCTACGCGTGGAAGCGTCTTCTGAAAGTTCCGCGTAAAACAACAAACTCCCCCCCCCCCTCCCCCTGGCTGAGATGTTCTGGTTCACGCAAGGGCTGTGCTCTCTGCCAGTGTTTCTGGTCATCTGGTCCTCCAGCACTTTCATCATTTCCTACCTGATTGCGATTTTCAGACACGACGTCGATGTCCTATTTCCATACATCAGGTAAGCTTGGCACACGCGTACGGCTTGTTTTTGACCGCGGGCGCAAGAGCCAGTTAACCTCCGGTCTTTAACCATGTTTGGAGCTATATAAACACACACACACACACCTGTCGATGTTTTTCGTGTTCGTGAGGTGGTTTCTGAGAGCCAGGCGAGCGCCGTGCTCGGGACCCTAGTTTAGTTTCGTTTTCCTGCGCGTAAACTTGGCCGGTACCCAAACGACAGCTGCGCGAACACAGCTGTCGTTTAGGAGGCCCTCGCCTTTTCACTTCCCCCTTCTAGATTAGACATTTCCGACAAAATAGATGGGCTGCCAACACACACAGAGAGAGAGAGAGGGGGCCCCAAACGACGGAAAGTTGTGATTCACTGTGAGTTGTAAAGTGAGGGCTGAAAGGCTCAAATCTCTTCTCCCTTTTTCAGCGACACGGGCGCGAACCCCCCAGAGAGCTGCATTTTTGGCCTGATGACATTCATTTCTTCAGGGGCAGGTATTTTTATTTTTTTCCCCCATCCCTTTAAGTATGAACTTCAGCAGTGTCAACTCCTTGCAAGCTGACTGTTTTTTTTTTTTTTTATTTTTTTATTTTTTTTGGTTTTTTTTGGTTTTTTCTTAAGCAACCTTGTGTTTTCTCAAGGGAGGAACCAGGCTTTCCAAAGATGTTAGTCACATTTCCCCTTTTTTCAAGAAAATGAAAGCAGACTTTGTGGCATAGGATGCAGGCAGAATGTGTGTGTGTGTTTTTTTTAGGAAGTTCACAAGATGTGTTTAATGCTCAATTTGACCTTTGCACAGGAATAGCCACCATATATGCCAGATACAAGTTTGTGGAGAAGCTGAGTGAAGAAACGAGGGTGGTGAGCCCACGTCTCAACAAAGCCGCCCTGGTGCTCGGGGTGGTCTCCTGCTTGAGCATGTGTATAGTCGCCACTTTCCAGGTATGCCTTGCCACGTAAGTCCCCGTTTTCCAACCCAAGTCACTCACGGGGCTGCAGTGTGATGCGGTGTTTAACGGCGCGTTTTGTTTTTTTTGTTTTTTTTTCTGCTTCCCCTACTCGCAGGAAACAACGGTGACAGAAGTCCACGACCTGGGGGCTCTGCTGTTCTTTGTCTCCGGTGTCTTGTACATCGTCGTCCAGTCGGTGGTGTCGTACCACGCCTACCCGTATGGATCCTCGGCGGGCGTGTGTCGCGCGCGCTTGGGCATCGCCGTCGTCGCCGCCTTGGCGTTTTTCCCCAGTATCCTACCAAAAAAAAAAGAAAAAAAGAGAAAAGTCGAGATGCTTTGGTTTCTGCTCTGTGAACATGCACGACGCGCATTTAACCAGGATGCTACACTTGGGTCCGTAAGTATCTGGACAGGGACGCACTTTTTTTTTTTTTGCTTCTGCGCGCCACCGGCATGGATTTGAAAATGAAGGCACCCGGGGGCGTGATTGAAGTGCAGACTCTCGGCTTTTATTCAGGGGGGGGTTCCTCCCATATTGAAATCGCTTTTTGGGGAATTAAAGCCAGGGACTGTGTATAAATATATATTTTTTAAAAATGGCCGTAAATTCCTAGACGGCTAAATGGACCTAACTGTGCATCCCTCACACGACCGGTGTCAAATTGCCATTTTCCTCAGCGGATGATTCCAGCTGTCGTCTGCGCGTTTTTCGTGCATCAAACCAGGCTGCACAGAGACAGGGAGGACCAGGTAAGCCGCGGTGTTGTCAAGTACGCCACGGGCACCGGTTTGGAGCCGAGGCGATTAGTTCGACTGTTTTTGATTGTCAACTAACGGTTTGTCATTTTTCAGGCAAAGATGTCAAACATTCCCCCCGACCCACTTTCTTTACTGTGAGAATGAGCTGTTATGTTTTGTTTTGTCTTATGTGATAGCAACCAGATTTCTTTTCTGTGGGCTTTGGACTGAGATTTTTAGGGGAATTGAGACGGGTTCAAACAATCGATCAGTTCATCTAACTGTCAGAATAACCGGTAACAACGGGGATTGTCGCTTGTAGCCCCCTCGTCCTTTCACACCCGCAGTCACAGTGCCGAATCCTGCCTGACTGCAGCCCCTCTGTCTCTGCCCCCCCCCTCGACAGGACTACCCTTTCCACGTGGCCAGCGCCGTATGCGAGTGGGTCGTGGCCTTCAGCTTCGTCTGCTTCTTCCTCACATACATCGATGATTTCAAAGTGAGTGTCAGAGGCCGATGGGCGGAGCGTCGGGATTCTCCCTTTTTATTCCCCGGAAGAGATTCTTATTCCTCTCCCTCTCCCCCCTACAGATGTTTACCTTGCGAGTGAAGACCGAGTTCGAGGAGCTGTCTTGATGCCCGGCTCCCAGCCGAACTTTGAACACCGGTATCTTCAGTGGGCTGCATTTAGTTTTGGCGAGGGTTTTTTTTTTTTTTTGTGCTCATATGTTTTCACACACAAGGCTTTTGTAACATCGTGCGTTATGTTTCCACCCGACTGAATTTGTTTAGCAGAGCAGGTACTTTGTAGATCATTTATAGATTTGTGCAACCGGCAGTCCGTCGGGTCTGACATTGTAAAGAAGTAAAACTGACCGCAGCCTGCATCTTTTACACTTTGTACACAATCCCATGTCTTTTCAACAAGTGTACTTATTGCCGTCCGCCACTCTGCACTTTGCACTCTCGGCTGTCGCCGCACACCAGCGCTGTCACGAGCCGTCGTCGGACGTCTGACCGCGGAAGAGGAAGAAGTTCCATCACACGGCGGAACGCGTGATTGCCGCCCGCGTGGGTTCAATCGCGCGTCAGCCGCCCGAGCCGATGGCGCGGGACTAAGACGTTGTGAGGGGAAAATGGCGAAGCACGCAGGTGCTCGTCCTATGCGCACCAGAAAACTGTCTGAAATATTACTACAAATAGGATTATTATCCAGATGCTGCCAGTTCCTTAACAGAATGTGTTGTTTTTGTTTTCCCAGTTCAGAGTTTCTGTTGAGGTACCAGCTGTGTACTCCTCGCGCTGAATGGCACCGCGTGATCGTTTCCTATGTGGCCCCACAGTGCAGCTATTGATGCCGTTTTTGCGATGTCTCCCCGGGCCGCGATCAGCATCGTGCGATGGGAATTAGGCTACTTAGGGAATTTGATCAGCCCCACGGCCGGATTCAATCCCCATGATAAACAGTAATCGAAGCCGATGAGGATTAAAGAGGTTTGTTCCGTGCGCTTTTTCCCCTCAGCCTCGGCGTTGTGGCTCCAAACTTTTTTCTTTTTGTGTCTTGGGTCCGAACAAACCAAATGTCTTCGTGTGACCCCTCGTCACAGGTTAACGTAGACAAGAGTCTTAAGCATTTCAACCCAAGAGCGACTTTTTCCCTCTCAAATTGTTTAATTTGGAGGATTTTCAGAGGCCAAAAGGGGCAAAGTATCCAGAATTTTCCACACATAAAATACAATAATTTGAGAAAAGTCTGAAAAATGCAACTATTTTGTGTAACAGAAATATATTTGTATGTATATTTGTATTATGTATTTCTATGTATGATTTGTTTCTAATCTCTTAACCCCCTCAGATTTTATTGTGCTATCAAGCCCCCAGTCGGCAACCAATGCCTGAACATACTGCCAGTACTGTAGCTGTTGTTTTGCACTCACACAAGAAAAACTAAGGGCAGGACAGACGACGTGAGGCCCTCTGAGACCAATTTTTGTGATTATTGACTTGACTTGACTTGATAACAGGGGAAGAAAATCAAACTCTGAAAGTGGTCAGAAGTGTTGGCTGTTGGTATTGGCCAAGATACTCCACTCAAACCTGAGTTTTCGGCAGATAGACAGTATATCAGCAGCCAGGGTTTAGGGCCCTGTTTAGATCCTGCCTAAATATGGTGACTGAACGTTCTCCATGGACGGGATGAACACACAGTATTCTAACGAAAGAAGTCCTGTACTGTAATGTGTTAAGGTGACAGAATGGAGGTCACATGAATACAGATTAGTCACTTTTTCACTACAGATACTGTATTTTTACAAGGGAAATGTTAGTTTTTGGGGTTTTTTTTTTTTACTCAATCACTTCCGTATATTTGCTTGTGACATTATGTATTGCACAGATGATGCTGTCCCTGCTGAGTTGAATAATAAAGATTCACTTTTTCAAGCAAACTGTGTGAGTGTTTGTTACAGGCAAAATCACAGATCCAACAATTGTTGTTCTTGAAAAACGTGCTTTCCCGACGTCTCCATACTCACTTTTTCAAAGTCACTATATTGTTATATCCATTCATAGAAATCTTATCAAAGACAATACATTTATTTTGTGCTAAAACGTTCTTGGCTCTGTTTCTACATCTCCAAGCATGTACACACAAGTTCTGATCCATGTAACGATAAAGACTCAAACACAAAAATAGCCCGTAGTTAACCTTTTGTTTTGACGAATGGCGTTCATCACTGAGATACCTCTTGGCAGAAGTTTGTTCACTCTTCATTTTATCAGAGGTGAGTGCGCAATATACTGTTATTCCTGGGCAAACATTAAAAATCTACAAGATTAAGAGGCATGTCGATTGGAAAAATGTTAGCTATGGAAGTACATAAAGCAGAGCCAGGCAAAGCATTTCTATTCATCGTTTATTGATTTTTATATCATAAATCCAAGACACATACAGCTGCTTTGGAAAGTACTCAGATTTCATTCTCGAATCTTTAATCTCGTGCAAAAGTTTCTAGTTACTGTTTGTAGATTAATGGCCATAAACTAATATTAATCCATTTAAAACTAAATCTATGGTACAATAAAGTGCAAATACTGAAGGGGTCTGAATACTTTCCAAAGCCACTAATTTTGTCTAAATCAACCATGTTACAGCAACAGTGGCTTTACACTGAATCTACTGAAGTTGTCTCTCTTCTGACGTGGTCACTTCAGTAAGAAAATTCTAATCTTCTATGCAATAGTAAACAAGGTGAAACACTGGAAACGCATATTATTCTTCCACTAGCAGCTTGTTTACCAAACCCGGTAATAAGAGATAAGTTGTGTTACTTTTGTTTTGTGCATTTCTCATATGTGAAAACAGAAAAGCCACTGCTTTTGCCCACGGCAGCTCTGCTTTGAAATGTAGAGAAACGGGCACTTCGTCCAGGACGCCGGCTAAAAATGCTCACGTGACTTTGCGTTATTTTGCAGTCCATTGCGATTGACGCCAAACAGGCCGTTGAGGCGACGGGATATACAGGGCACTGATGCTGGAACAAGATTGTTGTGATATTTTTCCTGCCTGGCCTCAACACACAGATTCACAAAGCACGTTTTAAATCATCCAAAGTATCCGACATATATTTTTTTTCCAAATTTACCGGGACCCTGTAACAAACAGAGACAGAACTACCAAGTGATCTCTTAAAGGTATTAGACTGTGATGGTTAATGTCAATACCACAGAAGACCTACAACTACTACTTGATAGGTTTCGTAGAAAGATTACTTGCTACCGTCACGTTGCGAGTACTACATCTTACATAATCAACAGAGGAAATTGTTTCCTCCTTTTGAAACGAATAATCATTTATCAAAAATGCTTATGATATATCAAACTCATGGAGATCGGATTGACCGACAAGAGAAGCATTTCAGCTCATTTGGACTGAAATTACAATCACTCTGGTTAGATTTTCTGTTGCAGGCACCTACACCTGCACCTTCTGGCTGGCGCTCCTTTACAGGCACGCTGCGAACGTGTCCTCTCCTGCGTACGGCCCTAAGGAAGCTCAGACAGCGATGGACGGCCTTTGCAGGAAGCTTTTCTGGCGCGGAGGACACAGGAGAGATGTCAGTCACTGAAAGACGATTCGCTGTCGGAGCTGGTGGCGGCTACATCTTGATCCTCTGAGCTCCTCGCTCCTCCGTCAGGAACCGGGGCATCCGGTGTGCTATAATCAGCCGGGAGGGAATCATTATTGGTCAGTTTGATGAAACCTCGCAGCACAAATTCAACACAAATGCAGAGACATTAATACGTGTTAATTTAGCAGTGTAACACTCACTCAAGCAAGTTGGGATCCAAACCCTCTAGGACCATTTTATTCTTAATGGCCATAACCGGAACACCCTGTCAAAGAGCAAACATCTATTAAGATATAAACATTATTTTTACGCCAAGAGTACATGAGCAGGGGTAATTGTAGACTCACCACTTGAACCATTTTCAGATATCGGGCATAACGTGGGTCCTTGGCCACTGTCATGACGTTCTCTGCGGCTGCTTCTGCTTTCGGCGTGGGTGCAGCTTCTGGTGCGGTCGGAGCAGGCTACAGCATGGGGCAGTGTGAAGCAACAATTGGTTTAGACGGAACTAGATATATCAGGGGTGCTACCCTGTTTAAATTTTTCTGGTAGGTTTTCTACTTCCAGAGTCTGTGAAAATCTCCAGATGTGTTTATCTGACGCTGGAGTGTATTATACGGATCATTAATGAACTACACCTACTGCTTTAAATGTAATTGTGTTTCTCCTCTTTTAGAACACTTTTGAAAGTTTTTGCCAAATTTCATTGCTAAATCTGAACGGCTAGCAGCTGACTGTCTTAGCTGAGCATATAATTTGGAAACAGCTAGCCTGGTTCATTCTAAAAGGTCAAAACTACAACTACCAGAAACCCTAAAACTCACCACGCCGCACACTGTATCTCGTTTATTTTATCTGTGCACACACAGAAATGTTGTGGTTTTTACATGGAGTTATGTGCTGAAACTATTTCTCTCTGGCTGCGCACTGACTTCCTTGAGACCCATCGTCACTGTGAGGTTACCAAGTTGAGTGTGGATTAAATGAACCGGTTTTAACGTGTTAATTAGCTTCAGGTGATGGAAGGCTGGTTTTTTTGGGCTTTGGCCAGAACCAGGCTAGCCAGATAGCAAGATTGTGAAAAAAAAATCATCTTGGCTTTTGGCTGCTCTGCAGTTCAGTAGGGCTGAAAAACACTATATCTGTTCATTTGTGTGCATGTCTGTACATCTACCTCTGGGGGTGGCAGAGTCTCTCTTGGTGGACCGCCGGTTTGGCTCTGACTGGCAGTTGTTGGACCATTAGCCTCTGTGGTTTGCTGCTGATTCATTCCATCTATTGTGACCTCCTCCAGTCCGGGAATGGAGGACAGCTGCTCAGGGCACAACAATGTTCCATATAAGGTGAGTGTATGGACATGATATGTACATGAAGTCATAAACTGCAGACAGAATGATGGGAGAGGCTCAAGAACTCACCTTGGCTTCCAAAATGCACAGAGTGGTTTCGATCTGCTGTATGCGAAGAGATATGTTTGCAAGTTTCTGTGGGGAAAGACGTTTGACAGTTCAGGGTGTGATCCAAGTGTGACAGAAACTGCTGCTGTGACCTAAACAACAAGGCAGGAAGCAAGAGCAGGAAGCTTTTCAGCACAAACCTCTTCACAGACTGTGGAGAAGCGGTTTAGGAACCGCACCGTGTGGACAACAAACTGATTGAGATAGGCCACGATCCTTCTCTGCTGAATGGCAGGAACCTGGAGGAAACACAGACACATTTATTTAAGTCACAGTATTAAGTACTAGAGGGGCAACCCAGAGTGTGCTGTACTAAGGGAAGGAACCAACTCACACCATCTCGATAAAGCAATTTCTCACCCCACTCCCACCACAGCCAAATGGGAGGGGAAAAAAAGGATGTATTCATTCAATCAGCGTAAAAATATTTTGATATCATTAATTATTTCTAAACATTTTAGAATGAAACCAGTTGTTTAAATGGTGCTATGGATACATAAAATTATGCTAAATGCAAGATATCTCAACCATATAGGTGTTAAAGACAGTACTCTTACTTTTGGGTATCTACAGCTTGTCTATCTTTGCAATTAGAATACAGATAATTCTTATTTTGTTAAAATTTATCGTGTAGTTTGGTCTGGAGTGTTTAGTGCCTGAGGGACACTGTAGGAAGCTGGCATCAACCAGACCTTTATTTTATCGTGATCATCTGACAAATATTAACCCCAGGGGCATCTGTGTATTTGTGAAATGTGCATTTTCAGTTTACAGTGACAGTATTTTACTGTAATTAACCCACCCCACCCCCAAACACAGCAGAAATTCCCAATCGGGTCACAGAATCTGATTGGTGTCAACATTTGGTGTTAACACCGGATTTGCAGAATACTGCAGGAAACACGTCTCTACTGCTACAGTCCGGTAAACTAGGGCTGGAACGATTGGTCCAAATCGATTAGTCGATCGACAGAGCTGACAACTATTTTGAAAAATCGGTGAAACACTTGAGTCAAGCAAAGATGTTGAAGAAATTAAAAAAAAGTGAAAAATTCTCTTGTGTCGGCTTCTCAAATGTGAGGTTTGTCTGCTTTTGTTGGTCTAATGTTATTGTAAACTGGACATCTTTTGGTTTTGGACATCTGAAGACGTGACCTTAGTTAGTTAGCAGCCATACAGTAAACTAAACACGTCCATCTTGTTTTAAAGTGTTCACTGTGTATGCATACGCGGAAAGGAAGGGAATTCCTTTGAAAACTACAGAACTGTATGGAGAAACTTGAGGCGTAACATCAGCGCCATGTTGACAGCTCAAAACTGTCCAATGTGCCGACGACAGTCAACTAATCGTTTGCTTTCGTTTAGGCCAAACGATTTTGGCAATCTGTTGTCATCGCGGCAGCCGTCTCGTACTTCTGCCTCGACCCGTTTTTCTTCACGCTTCCCCAGTGGGCAATTTCCACCGTTGGCGTTAGCTAGCGAACACACGAACCTTGGTGAGATCAACTCCAGACCCCACAATTGGCAGCCCGTCCTCGTCCATGTTCGATTTCTAACTCCTGCGTCAGATTAAATTGCAGTTTCTGTTTCACTTGCGAGAGTTTTCTCAGCTGGAAAAATGGCCAGAAGTCGCTACATCACATTAAAAAAATAAAAACAACCACAAAAAAACATTTTCTATATGAAACGATTCATGTGACTCTGGGCTTGCGTGATCGCGTCGTGACGTCGCCCGCAGCTTCCGCAAGAATAAAAGCCGACGGGATTTGTCGTTTGACTTTTATTTTGAAGTCTGTGGAAAAACAACAACATCCGCTACTATGTTTGTGTTTGTTCACTATAAACACAAACAGTCTGGGACGTACACTGTAAAACACCATCTAGGAATTTAATCTTTTCTCATCAACTTAATGTAAATATGTAAGTTTTGCTCATTTCAAGTTATTTCAACCGAGAATGTCTAGTTTTAATCTAATGTGTAGTTTAATTTCAGACAACTTTAGAACTTAAGTGGGAATAAGCACCAACACAACGGATGATGACAACTTCTATATGATACATTTGATCACAATTATGAGCGAGTCTCTAAAACCTTTTTTCTGCTCTATAAGTAACTAAAAAAAATACTTATTATCGCTTACAGTGCAAACAGATGTTGAAACCTAAAGTATATTAAAGTACCCTTGTTTAAATAACTATAAATGTCCTGTTAATTTATGGACTTAACTACATACTTTTTTCTGTATCCATAAAATGTTTTAATGTTTAACATGAAAGTTAATTCTTTACCTTGATAATAGTAGTTTAACAAAGCAATAGTTCACATACTATTCCATGTAGGTGAACTGTATAATAGCAAAACTGACAAAATTTGAGGGGGGGGGGGCATTATATGTTAAAAGCAGTCACAGCTCAGTTGTCAGATTTTTATTTTGAAAAGAGGAAACACAGGACAAGACTTGAGGGAACGGGCGCTTGCGTGCTAACAGCGCATGTTAGCCACGAAAGCAAACAACATAATTTTACGTTTATTTTTCAAAGCTACAGGGGTCGTATTGCACTAATGGAGGCTCTTGGTACAACGGACAAAATAAACGGTATGTATACTGACATTCTGCTCCCGCTGTAATTCAAAGCAGGCCATGTTTATGTTAGTCAGAAGGTTAGCGGGGCCCGTCTATTTAGAGGAATCATGACTTGTAGAAGGCGTCAAACTAGTGCAGGTGCATTAAAAAATTATATCATTATATTCAGACTTTAATTAAGATTGTCAGGTATTACAGTTCATTGTTCTGAGATCCAAAGCAAAGCCGCAGATACTATGCCAGGTTGCAAATTTAAAACTCCCATTAAATAGGTTTGCCCAGCAATTATACTGGTTCATAGGCTTATGGCTTGTAGTTTTCATCAGATTCATCAGTAATGTGCCCTTGCTTTGATTTAGCAAATTGTTGCCTCTATTATATTTATACTGTGAAAGAGCTCATTTAAGATAGACCTCAAAAATGGTTTAAATTAAATTAGTGTTGTTAAGCTTGTCTACAGGTTCTCTTTGAATTAAAGGCTCATTGCTGCCCTCCAGAGTCCATCCCCTAACATCACATATTTATGGTTCAGACCCAGGCCCGCCTCTTTCATCTCTTCGCCTCCTGGTGCCCCCATTGCAACTTCTCTCTGCCGCTATGTGGCAGCTGGCAAAGCAGAGGGATGTGATGAATTATGAGAAGCTCCAGGAGTTCGTGGTCATGGTGACAGAGGCAGTGCCCGGACTGATCAACCACAGACAGAGAGCCCAGCTCATTCTGGGTCTAAGAGCAAGGGTGAGCAGAACCTGCAGTCCGGGTCACATTCAAATATGTTGATTTGTCCTCTATTAACTAACTAATTAAATTTTATTTCATATTACAGCTTATTCTGGAGCTATGCAAAGGCTCAGCACGAGGCTCTGTTGATTCTCAAGTGATCCAGAGCTATTTGG
Source organism: Xiphias gladius (assembly GCF_016859285.1). NCBI lineage: Eukaryota > Metazoa > Chordata > Actinopteri > Istiophoriformes > Xiphiidae > Xiphias > Xiphias gladius. The sequence goes on from NC_053401.1 coordinate 6,900,804, forward strand.
ACAGACTCCCAATAACCTCTGCAAACACAGATGTAAGTACATTGAGGGGATACCTCTTTTTGAAAACAGGTTAAAAACCAAATAATGATGTGATAGGGCCTCTTTTAATGACATGAATTCAATCTGTGGCAGTACAGGGATGCAGAGGTGAAAACAACAGAGTCCACGTTCATTGCACTTGTTCAGAGCCTGCTGAAAGACCCAGTAGAGAGAGCATACTTCTTCCAGGTCAGACAGATTTTAATAGTTTGTTTCTTAGCATAAATATATGCTAAAATGAACTGACGTTTAATTATCTCTTGTAGGAGGTATTCCCAGTGGAATATGGGCCGCAATATGATGCAGCTCTACATGTGCTACTGTGGGAGTTGCTCTCAAAACTGGAAAAGCTGCTGCCCGTACCAGACCTTAAACAGGTATTCAGTCAGTCCCGCCAGATATTTCAGGTTATTTTAACCTCTACAAAACGTGCCATTTTACCAGGAACTTAAGGGCAGCTGTGCTGTGATTACAGACGGCAGCCTGGCTCGGCTCTGCTCCTTCTGTTTTGAAGGAGTGTCTTCAGTCCTCACCTGAAGAGCTGAGCTTGGTCTTCGAACACTACAGGACTGCGGGGCTACTGAAAATGCCATGTAAGTAGAGCTGAATTGATTAGTTGAAAGACGGAAAATAAACTGGCACCATTTTATTTATAACTAATAAATCATTGAACTCACTTATTAAGAAACAGTCTTTGGTGAAACGAGTTCACAGCTGCACACTGATTCCAAATCAAGAACATTTCGATCCCAGTCGGATCTTTGTCAGGTCAAAATGAGTTCTGAATATAACATAAGATATTTAATATGGAAGTACAATCTTCAGTGTCATTACTCCCTTCGTCAGTGCTGTGCTTAGTAGTTTTGTACCGATATGTAATGTGCGTATCGTCATTGTGATTTTCAGGTGAATGATCCAACGCTGAGCCTCAAAATTCTAAGATCGGTCGTTGCAACTGTGCCCTTTCTCATCGTAACCGCTGTGGTTACTTGTAACATATGTCAAAATTTTATTTTATACCCGGTTGCTTGTTTTGGTCCATAATTATTTGAGTTTTAAAAAAATAACCAGTTCAAGGATGCCATCTGAGCTTTAAAAAAATTGTAACTGGTGTTTTTTAAAAACTATCAGTTAATCAGTAATTAAAAGTAATGGTTACTTACAGCCATATGTTTAAGTGTCTTAAGGTGTTGTGTCATTGTTTCTGTACAGTGCCTTGAAAGTATAGTTTTTTGCAACCATCAGCGGAAACAGTGACTGGTTATCTTTTTGCAGATGGCCCTTCATCCACCATTGGCAGCTGCATCATGTCTGCTTTATCCATTCCTCCCTCGCAAAAGACAAACATCTCCGTTGGACTGGAATCGATCCATAACTATGCTAATGTATTAAACCCTGTGACTTTTGTCGGAGCGGACCAGTACAGTGTTGTGGCCGTCTACACTGAGGTGGAAGTTGGATCATCTGAAGTGGAAGAGGAAATGATTGAGTCGGCTGAAGTTCAGGTTCACACAGATTTCTATGAAGAAGAGATTGTGGCTGTAAGCGCAGATAATGTTGGTGGTGAGGAGTCTGCCAGCTTGAGATCAGAAGAAACAAGTGAAACTGTGGACGTTGCAAAAGCGCTGGAGACCCTTACAAAAACCTTTGCACTAAGGAAGGAGAGCCTCGGCCAAGACATGCTGACAGGAAAGGCTAATGATTCATCCCTAAATGAGGAGCTTGCGTCAGGAAACGCTACAGATGAACGAAACGCTAATGAACGATGTGAAACAGGTGACCAGACCGATGATAAAATAGAAACAATGAAGGATGATTTCCACCCCAGAGGCATAGAGAGCAGTGTTAACTCTTCTTGTAAAGAACCGAAGGATGACTATGACTCCGACCCTGGCCACGCAGAAATGACAGATGTCTCCAGTGAAGCTCCTGTTTCTGAAGCACAGCAGTCTGCCTGCTCAGCTAACATCCGCAGATCCTCTCGTCTACAAATGAAGACCTCACCTAGTTGTCAGGAGATGTGTAAATTCAGGAGATCATCAAAGGAAACTACAGAGGAACCAAAAATGTACAAAAACCATTTCTATTCTAATACATTTAATTGCTTCACCTTTTGAGATAGAATTTTTAAAAACATAATTACGAATTTTACGAATTTAACGACTTTTTTTTTTCATTTCACCAGGAGCAAAGCTGACGCATCAGTTGCCCCCTCTGTGATAGCAATTAAAGGAATCGATAAAGGTAATACGTTGACAAGAAGAGGAGAACCTTCTTGGAGCTTTTCAAGTAAAATCCACATATTTTACTCAAACCAGCGTCTTTATTTTGTTTGCAGGGGATTCTGATGAAATGACCTCCATCATCTTCACCTGCTCACAGTGCCCCTTCCACAGCTCAGATGAAAACAGCCCCCCTCACTTCCACATGCAGAGTGTTCGAACAGAAGTATACAGGACTCTCTCCGGGGCCAAATTTACACCATCTCCCTCCAGCACTGATGAAATATTTACATCCATTAAACTTTTCCCCAGAGGAAACGCAGAGCGGAGCGGAGCGGAATCGCCTGACAATCAAAGCAGCGTGAATGTTTCCCAGTCCCATGTCAGACAGAAGGCCCTCACATGTGAAACGTGTGGTAAGACGTTCACCCGTACGTCAGACGTCAGGAGACACCAGCTCACTCACACCGGAGAGAGACCTTTTCATTGCTCACAGTGTGACCGAACCTTCCAGCACTCATGGGATCTGGCAAAGCACGAGAGCAAACATCACGGCGTGGCCATCTCTTTCTCCTGCCAGCTGTGCGGAAGCTCCTTCGCCAACCTCCGCGCATTAACCGTCCACCACAAGAAGTCTCACTCCCAGGAGAGCCAGCTCCCTCAGATTTGCTCCATCTGCAGCCAGAGTTTTGCGACTTCCTCTGAGCTGCTCGAGCACAGGAAGTCCCATGTCACCAGTAAACGCTACATCTGCCAGCAGTGCGGCGAGGGCTTCGACTCCCTGCTTGCACGCTCCCAGCATCGGCAGATGCATCAGGTAAAGCATAAGTTTAAGTGTCCACATTGTGAGAAGACGTACACCCGAAGGTCTGATGTGAAGAGGCATCTGTCCACACACACTGGGGAGCGCCCTTACCAGTGTAACCAGTGCAGCAAACGGTTCTCGCTCCACTTTATGCTCATGAAACACCTACGTGTTCACACAGGCGAGCGGCCTTTCCAGTGCTCGCACTGCCCAAAGAGGTTCACACTGGTGTCTGTGCTGGCCAGACACGAGAGGATGCACACCGGGGAGAAACCTTTCCTCTGCTCCCAGTGTGGGAAGGGTTTTTTGTCTCAGGGAGAGCTTTCAAAACACCACAGGTCACACGTGGACGACAAACCCTACTCCTGCCCTCAGTGCGACAAATGTTTCAAGAGCAAGAAAACCCAGCAGGAACACATCATCTCCCACACTGGGGCCCGCCCATACCCCTGCAGCTACTGCGGGAAGGGCTTCACCAAACCATACGCACTGACCAGACACAACCTCATTCACACAGGAGAGAGGCCGTTCCCCTGCGGACACTGTGAAAAGTCTTTTCTCACCCTCAGCGAGGCTCAGCTACACCAGCGAATTCACACGGGGGAGAAGCCGTATCCCTGCAACATCTGTGAACTCAAATTTAAGAGCTCGTCTGAGCTGGCGCGACACAGACGCAGCCACTCAGGGCTGAAGCCGCTGAAGCCGTACTGTGAGCAGTGCATGAAAACATTCGCGTCCAAGGTCAAGCTGAAGAAACACATGGAGACACACAAGGAGGGAAGATCAGCGCAGTCTGTGGACTCCATACAGCCTAAGGAATGAAAAATCTGAATAAATAATAGAGACTATGTGGAATTGTGAAAAACAATGTGTATTATTTCAGGATGTTTGAGTTTATGTGTTTAGCCTTATCAAATTGTATAAGTTGTAATTAGGAGATAATATATTTTCTGCAGATCAGGAGAGAAACCTTTGTCCACAGCTACAGTTTGGTACTACTGCATCCTTCAACCTTTTGAGGAAATTATTCTGAAAAAGTAATCTTTAAAATTGTTAAAGACAAATCAAATAGTTTGTTTTAAATGGAAATCACAGGTGCAAAAAAAAAAAAAAAAAGTTCATCAAATAGATTTTTCACTCATAATACTGTCCGTTTCTTTTTGCTCGCTATCACTGTAATATTGCGCGGCAATGGTATGCAGCGACGGTTTCAGGTTTAAATCAAAACACGGGCACCTTCATGGGCTAGTATAAATCGAAAGTGTACTTAAGGATGAGTAAGGGAATGGATTCACCCTTAAATTCAAGGCACACTGCTTCTTTAAAGTAGAAAAAAATAAAAAGCCTTTATTATCATGACTGCATGATTTAAAAACAAGATCAGGGCGTATCAGTCATCTTCCTCTGGTTCAAACAATCACGCACACAGACAAGAGGATCCCGTAAGCACATGAATCAGTCGCTGGCTTCCTCTTTACACCTGGAATCACTCAGTGAATGAACACTGTCATTGATCATACTGGGAAAATATAGCTACACATCATCTGAAACGGTACGCATTTAACACAAGTTAAATGATTCCTACCAAGAAAAGAAAAGGGTCATTAAACACTCCCGAAAAGATAAGAGCAAAACATATGAATAGATAATAGAAAAAATAAAAAGGATAGGGAAGAAGAACAAGGGGTTAATTATTCTCATCTGTTTTATTTAAATTATACTCTGGCATTCATCTTACAAGTCCAAATAGTCCTTACGTTTCATGATTTGATATCTGTATTATTGAGATTATGTGGAAGTTTTAAAACAAAAGTCAACAGGTTTACAGGAGACAGGGCACTGGTGATAGGGAATAAATTCAAGTGGTAGGCCATAAAACCTAAATCTGTGTAATATAATCCAGTGTTTCCTTACCTGGTGACCACATGCGGGGTCACAAGACGATTAACAGGACCTGGAAAAGCAGAAAAACGTTTATGGTGAGCAAAGTTTTTGATTGTGCAAATGAACATTCGAAGCGACTCCGTGAGCTGATGATTCAGAGCAAAGATTAACTATAAACACCATAAACATAACCTCATTTCCTCTACAGACCTTCGGCTGTCGGTGGTAAACTCCCTCTGTCTTCCTCCCGGCTCGCTGTTGCATGCCTCATATGCTGGAGAACAAGACGCTTAAATCGGCCCGTGTAACATGGAAAACACCTGAGAAATCAACATATAAGTCATTGTGGTCAGCCAGGTGTAATCTTTCTGTTTTTCTGACCCAGGAAAAATATATTTAACTTTTTTCTGCAGCCCCCTCCAAAAAACTAGATTGCAGTTCTGTCACAGCCTTGCTCTGCCCCCACCAATCTATCTGGGTATTCCCCTCTCTGCCATCATGTCGCTATTATGGTTGCCCTTATAGAAAAGAGCCATTTTGAATGTGTGTAATTAATTGTGAGGCTTTAATTAGCTCCGACTGGCAGGGGGTGGGTTTTATGGGAGGGAAGCAGATGCCAAGCAGGAACCACCAGGATAAAACCAGCTGCATCGTATAACAGGGGGCCCTGGATGTGCCGTCTAACGGGAGCTTTGCAGTGGTTTTAGATTGGCTTTCCATTTTTAGCATGGTTTATGTTTTCTAAATGTATTTGCAGTTGTTAGAACACTGCTAGTTCCGAATCCAAAATATAGTGAGCACTATGTGGAACAAAAATGATGAATATCAGCGCAGTGATATAATATGAACAGAGCAGTGATGTAATACAATAGTAAGAATTTATTTTTAAAGTTAAATGAGGCCAAAATCCGTGTTACATACAAGATAAACATCACAGGCATACTAACAAACACAAATGTGTAAATCTGTAAATGTGGGTCCTCTTTCTAATAAGGCATACTTTATAAAGGATTCATGACTTATAACTAATTGCTTTATAAATGTTAATAAATCAACCAATAATAAGAACAGATTTTGAGTTGCCAGGTTGTGAAAAATCCCTTTGGCTGTTGTTTATCCTTTCTATTAGGTAATAACGTATTTATTAATGTTGGTAATCCATTAATAAATGCTCATGGGTTTCTCAGTTGCCATTAAGAGCGAAGTTTTAAATATTCATACGTTTTTAATAAACGGTTGTAAGTTCATCAATTGATTCTGGTCCAGATTCTCCACAGAATCTTTTTCAGAAGATAAGTGGTCAAATAGTCCATTGGAGTGCTATGGGTGGGTTATCTAAAAGATAAAGCATAGTGCCATGCTGTAGGACGGATAAAGATGAGCCAAAAGTTAAAAAAAAAAAAATTCAGCCCACGAGTCTATATTGTGTTAATTTAAATCAGTCTGACCTTCAGCTTCATCTAAATGCAGTAATTAATGCTTTTGTGGTTGAATTTGTAAGATGCCTGCACTGTAGACTAACCTGTTTTCATAAAATGGTTCACAAAAGGAAAAAAAAACAAGTTGAACTGTATGTTAGAATTCTCATATTGTTGCGTAGGCAGTTATTAAAATGTGCATTCACTGTGCAGCCATGATTTTTCGATGACTGAGGATGTGACTTTATGTCCTACAAAATGTATGTTTTGCATGTCTTTATAAAGTAAAGAAATATGACGTGTCCATACTTTAAAAATATCTTTTTGTTGAACTGATTTTTAAATATGTGGCACATATGAAATAATTTATTTTCACATCCAACTGTGACGCTATAAGCACCGGTTTCAATCTGTCATGACCTTGACTGACATCGATCTACAGAAAATATGAAGACTAACAGCCTGTGTTTTTATTTGTCATTATATCATAAAGGTTAAACACAGAGAAAGCTGTTATATTTTACAAATATATCACATAGGTTTTATAGAAAATTCCACGAATAGACCCAAATTAAACCCAAATGGATGTCTCCTCCACACCGAGAGAGGGTGTACATGGCTGGATCCTCAGTCCATTCCACTGCAATCACCTCTCGCCTTGACCAGAGCGAGGGGCAGCAGTGAGCGAGCAGATGCCTTGATGGGACTATCAGCAGAGGAATTTGGAGAGCCGCGGCTGGTAACCATGCAGGTGGAAAGAACACCCGAAATAGACAGATAAATAGGGTGGAAACAAGGGGGCTGTGGATGGAGATAACGGCACGATGCAACAGCCATCAGCAAGATTTACGGTCCAGTCGGCGTTGGTTGTGTTAGTGGTGGATTAATAACCAGTCGTAAAGAGGTGGGAGGGAGATTGTGTGTTGCAGGAGGACGAGAGTGAAGGCACTGATAGAGGAAAGAAGAGAGGTTGGGAGTGCGTAAAAGAGAGAGAGAGAGAGGGGAGTAGATAAAGCCGGCGCCGGGATCATGAGCTCTGCACTGCCGTATGATTCGCTGTCAGCTCGGCTGAGCCCCAGCAGACGAGCTTTGGACTGGGAGCGCGAGCAGCTAGCCGTGCGAAGACTGTCTTCTCCACGGGGTCTCGACCTGCTCACTCCTCCTCCTCTTCCTCGTCGACCCTCTGCCATCCCTGGCTACCTGCTATCACCGTACCAAGAGCAGGAGGAGCAGCTCCACCAGCAGCAGCAGCGACTATCCCTGTCCGTGTGCTCAGAGGCCTCCCTGGCGCCCCCTGCACCTCCACCTGCGGGTGCTGCCCCACCCTGCTGCCGCCCTGTGGGAGTCATGCACCTCCTGCGCCTGGGTCTCCTGGCTTTCAGCTGCCTCTTCTGGGCAGCCGGCTTGGCCCTCTTCACACTCGGTGTGTGGGCTCAGATTTCACTGGCGGACTACATGCTGTTGTCTGCCAATCGCTACCCAAACGCCCCACTCATCCTTCTGTCCACAGGTGCCGCCGTCACCACCTGGGGCTTCCTGGGTTGTCTGGGGGTAGCTGCAAACCTGCCCTGCGTGCTAAGAGCTTATGGGTTCTTTCAGCTTGCCGCACTTATAGCCGGTCTGGCAGCTGGACTCTCAGGCCTCTTCTACCGTGAAGATATTGCTGGAGGATTTCGCAGCGGCTTACAGCGAGCGGTGGCCGGCTACACAGAGGACGAAGGCCGTGCCGACGCTCTAGACAGCCTGCAGAGGGCCCTGGAGTGTTGTGGAGCTGAGGGTTGGCGTGACTGGCTCACTTCAGATTGGGCTATCCAACATATGACCTTCCTGGCCACTGAGAACGGCACCTCGGTGTCCCTGCCGGACAGCTGCTGTGTGAGGCGCAAGGGTTGCAAGAATCGACCTCTTCTGTCAGACGATAGTGAGGGAGTAGCTGCTGCAGGAATCCATCCACACGGCTGCTTCCGCAAAGTCTTCAGTTTGGTCAACGACAATGTCTTCCACATTGCTGCCACTGTGTTGGGATTAGCCTTCACCCAGATCGGAGGCATTGCCCTGGCTTGTCTGCTGGCCAACAAACTAGCACCAAGACAACATCGTCGTGTAGTGGCACACTGATGCTCAATTTTAAACCAAGGACTGGCCAAATTGTAGATGATTAGGATTGGTAATGAACAATTCCCTCAAACAGTAATAGAGTTGCAAAGTTGGGGGAGTTTTTGGGGCATCCTGGGTTCCACAAGTTGAAGTCCCCTGTTAAATGAGTGTCAGTCAATTGCCAGGTGGTGCAGTCCAGAGGTTTGGATGGTGCATGGTCAAATTATCAACACAACAACCACTTTAGAAAATATCTGGTTCACTGATAATACTTCAAAGGTAAATGCCCATGTACATACAGACTCGATGACAGAAGTCAACCGCAACTCCTGAGGGAAATTTTGGTAAGAAACATCAAATTACAGAGCTTTTAATTCTGTTGCAAGCATCACTAATGGAGAGCTGAGGCTTTTTGGAAACCTGATAATATATTTAGCAGCTTAAATCAATTTCACATGTGCTTTCGGGGTCAACTTTGGATGCAACTAGAGCATTGAGGTTTGTTCCTGACTGAAACGACAAAGCGCTCTGAATTTTCTTTCGTTCTGATTAGTTCTGATTTGCTTCTTTGACTGGCTCCTTGTCCACAGCAACAGCAACAGTCAAACTGATGAAAACAAATTTTTTTCTCAGAAACTATGCTTAAATAATTAAAACTGATGGTCATAGCATAAATCTTTAGTATCGTTATATTATCCAAAAGAAGTATTTCTATGTTGAGAAACCTTAAGGATATCATTTAAAGAAAATGGGAATTTAGTAGTAATATACTTCTGAAAACGTTTGCCTGACTCTTTTCTGCACAATTTAAAAAAATACATATTGGATTCAATGTTAGGGTAGAAGAGATGCAATTAAATCTTCTGTCCATTTGATGCAGTCATACCTCGAAACGAGATAGTCTGAGATCACGTATTCGTGCAGCCAGATTGGGAAGCAGAGTCTTAATCTCAAAGATTATACAGTAGTACAAAACGATGCTTTATCCTGAAATGTTTAAACAATGGCATGAATTGATATGCTTCATTATGTCGAATGTGTAAAAACACAATTATTTAGAGTTGGACTGCTCTCATATTGGATTTTTCCCCAAGTTACCTCATATAGTAGATCTCACCACTGAATGAACAGGAATGTTCACCAGCAGATTCCCACTTTAAATGATTCAGTCTGGCTTTGTTCAGCGGATGTTTGTATCTACATCATTTAGTTTTTCCATCACAAAGACTACACTATGCGAGAATGGTGCTTCGGAAAAGAGCTTAATACTGTCCGTGATATTTTGTGCCACTTATACTGTACACCTGACAAGCTGTTGTAATGTTTACTGTGCTTTGGTAAGAGATTTGGTGACTTTGTGAGCGTTTTAAAACAGCATCTCCCAGGTGTCACTGTTTTGCTAGAGTTTGTATGTTCTGAAGCACAAGCTTATCTTACAACATTGAATTTTATGAATAACATTGGCATGAGCCAGCTGTTGTGACGCCCAATACTAGCAAGAAACAGTTGGTAGACGTCTGGACCAGATCAGCAATTCTTCATGCATTCCTTCGACATTAAACTAAAGTCAACTTAAAGAACGTGTTCAACATTTTGGGAATGTGCCTGTTCGATTTCTCGTCAAGAGTTGAATGATTGGTATCATTCTCATGTCGCTACGCTAAATGTGAAGCTAAAGCCAACAGCCTGTTAGCTAAGCGTAGTTTATCTTAGCGTAAAAACTGAGCACAGGGAGATACACTTCTTGTGTGTTTGTTTGGTTTTTTTTTTTAAAGAAGTGTCAGTAGGTTGATTTTTGTAATCATTGGATGGAGCCAAACTAGCTGCTTCCAGTGTTTTTGCTAAGCTAAGCTAACAATCCCTGGGCTGTAGCTTCACGTTTAGCATACAAAAATCTACCTCTTGGCAAAAAAGCAAATAAGTATATTTCCCAAATGTTAAACTACTCCTTTGAAAAATGTGAAAGGTTTTTTTTTTCCTCTCAACTTGTTAGTGCACATGTTTTTAAGATTACTGTAAGCGCTGGAATCCATTAGCCTCCCTTCTAGCCTCATCATCATACATCTCACCTTTCCTATTCAGGAGAGGCCATTTTATCGCTCTTGTAATTGTAATTCAGCTATATGTACCACACTCAATAATGTATAATCCATTCTAATAGTTACCAACAGTGCAAACGAGCATGACTGAAACTGTAAACTATGTGTCAATAATATAGAAGAAATATTTGCCTTATTACAGGTTTTGATAGCCTATTGATTTGACACTGGGGATGGAGATGTCGAGGTCTGCTGCCTTTGAGTTTATTGGTATAAATGGCACCAGGATTCTTGTAATGGTGATATGGTGTAATAGGTATAAAACAAAACAACACGCAGCAAAGCGAGGTAAAGGCATATCTTAAGTATATATATGTACTGTATATAATAAACATTGTGTGAATTGCTGAAATCGTGTGAAGATCAATTTTTAATGCGAGTTTCTGTCCTCCTAAAGGTGGGGGGGAAAAGTGAAGAATTTATCCCTCAATTTGACAGGTGGCTGGTGTCAAACCGCCATTTGCATTTTAAAGACCTTCAGAAATGTGTCTGGGTCTGGGTTTTACGAGGAGAGGCCGTGCTGGCAGTGTGCCCGGGGGAGCCGAATCCCCAGCGCCGGGAGCGATCAATCCTCGCGGGAGACCTCCGGCCGGGCGGCGGCGAGTTACGGCCGGCTGGATGACATCTCGCCTCCGCCACCTGGGACGACGGAGGACGGACGTGCCCTTGACGGGCGACAACGTCGGCGGACGCGCGATGGAACACAGCAGCCTGACACCGCATTGATTATTTTTACGGAGCGGAGAGTCAGAAAAAAAAAAAAAAAAAAAATTACATCCCGTGCTCGAATTGGATGATATGGAGCAGCTTTACATCCATTCATCACAAAGTTTACATTGAAAGCTACAGAAGTCAGTTTTAGAGAAAGGCGGGTTTTGGGCCGGGGCCCCTAAATACCGACTGCCGTTCTCATGACCTAATTATGGTATCGATTAGCCCACATTATGCTCCAACAAGGCGTGCGGACGCTTTCTGTCTGATTACACTGTCCTCGTTTAACCTATTGGGCTTGAGGTTTGCCTCATCCCAACGGGCGGTTTCGCCACACAAAAGATAAGCTCTGAGATATATCCAGAAAAAACACCTCGACTCAAGAACACCACAAGGGGCTTTTTATTATTATTATTTATTTTTTTTAATGTTGCTCACAATACTTCTGAAGACTGCCCAATACGTAGGACTGGTAGTGGAGAAAAATCACCAGGAATGACACCGAATGGCGTCAAAGTGGTGCAGATTATTATTATATGACCCGCACTGGCCCCAAAACGCCGCCCAGAGAGGTAGAAGTGAAGAGAATGTATAACAACTAGAGATATTTATTTACTTAATGATTAGAGATATTAAGGATGCGTTCAGTACAGGTTGCCACGTGTGCAGTAACCTACATTGCGCAGCCAAATATAGGTATCTCAAGCTTAAAAACACACGCAATTCATAAAGAAATCATTCAGGCAGTGTGTGTTGAATAATTTCAAATCCCTAGATATATATTGAACCCGTCTTCCCAGTTTGCAGGCTGTATTTCCCACACTGGCTACATGAGAATAGACTGGGTTGTTTTAAATGTGAAAAGGGCTGCGCGCCGTCGTGTCCAGGTGCTTTTAAGATTTTTAAAGCTCCTAAGATAAATATGGCTTGAGGCGCTCCACACAAATGGGTGTGTCCCTAAGCCCTCTGCAAGCCTCCCGAGTCTGATAACAACGCGGATCCCGGTCATTTGGTTCCGCGGCAGGAGTGCCGAAATCCGCCCTGCCCCTGTCCGGATCAGTGTCTCAGACCCTGGGAAAAATGTAGCTCGGAGTTTGTCGGGAGTTTCGCCTGTCGGTCTACGTCTCTGTGCACTTTATTCAAGGTTTATTCGACTGTGTAAAATACGAGAGAAGCATTTATTGCTGAGGAGCCTATGGGGCTCCAGGCTTTATCTCTACTCTCCGCCTCTTTAAATCTGCCCTACATCTGACTCACTTTGGTCCTTTGCAGTTTGCACAGCAGTCTGGGCTCTGGCCCATATTCTATTTGGCAGCAACCCCCCCACCCCCCACCACAGCCACCGCTCGCCCGTCGCCGCGTAAAAGGCGCTGCGCTTGGAAATGTAGTTGTTTTGCGCACAACGGGGTCTCCGCGATGGACCTAAAGTCCGAGCTCCTCAAGTCCATCTGGTACGCGTTCACATCGCTGGACGTGGAGAAGTGCGGGAAAGTGTCCAAATCGCAGTTAAAGGTAAGCAGGAAAAGTCAGTGGTCATTTTAAGAGCAGGAAACCGAGTCCCAGGGGCGTCCGCTGGACGGCGGAGACACAGCTGCTTGTTCCCTTTAAATACTTACTGCCCCGCTGAAACCCACCGGAGCTCATCAGCCTCTACGGCTGTCTTTATATGCTGTAAAGTACTTTTTTTTGTGCTATGTCAACCGACGTTGTAATCTAACAGTTGAGACACAAACGCTCTACGGGCTCACACAGAAGTCCAAATATTTGTATACCCGGCTCAGATTGCAGGTGAGGTGTTGAGTCCATGTTTCAGCTCGGAGCTCAAAGTCCAACTTTTCTCTGTGAGAGACATAACACCACCACCACTGTCAGGGTTTTTTTTGTTGTTGTTTTGTTTCGTTTCGTTTTTTAATAAATCAAAGGCAAGACAGACAACGACGACAACAGGCGGACACCTTATTTTGCAATCTCTCCCCCTCAGCGAGTGTTACTCCTGTCTGTCATGTCGCTTTCTGTCCAGTTCCTACATGCCTGACGGAGCCCCCGCGGGAGAAGAATCCAGGGAAATGTCAGAAAGCTGTCCTGACATGCTTAGTCACTGAGGACCAGCTGTCTGTACTTGCGTGTGTGTGTTTGCGGATATATGAAGAAATACATAGTGCACAGAAGACTCAGACTATGTGCTGACCTTTATACGTTTAAAGTGAGATCACACCTTCTATATACAAAGCGTTCAGGACGTATTCAGACTTGCTTCACTTTTTTCCTTTTAAAATAGTTTACATTCAAATTGACATAAGTATTCAGACCCTTTACTCAATACTTTGTTGAAGCACCTTTTGGCAGCCTCACGTCTTCTTGGGTATGACGCAAACAAGCTTTGCACCTCTGGATTTTGGGGATTTTCTGCCATTCTTCTCTGCAGATCTCTGTCAGGTCGGATGGGGACCGTCGGTGGGCAGACATTTTCAGGTCTCTCCGCAGATGCTGATTGGGTTCAAGTCAGGGCTCCTGCTGGGCTACTCAGGGACATTCCCAGAGTTGTCCCTAAGCCACTCCTGTGTTGTCTTGGCTGTGTCTCCTCCAGACATGATGCTTAGAACTGAGCTCAACCAGTTCAATCTTGGTTTCATCAGAGCTTGTGCACCAGAGAATCTTGTTTCTCACAGACTGAGAGTCCTTTAGGTGCTTTTTTGCAAACTCCAAGTGGGCTTTCATGTGTCTTTCACTGAGGAGAGGCTTCTGTCTGGTCCCTCAGCTATAAAGCCCAGATCAACGGAGTGCTGCAGTGATGGTTGCCCTTCTGGAAGTTCCTCCCATCTCCACACAGGATCTCTGAAGCTCAGCCAGAGCTACCATCATGTTCTCGGTCATCTCTTTTAGCAAGGCCTTCCTCTCCCTGATTGCTCAATTCGACCAGGTGGTCAGCACTAGGAAGAGTCCTGGTTGTTCCAAACTTCTTCCATTGAAGAATTATGGAGGCCACTGTGCTCTTAGGAACCTTCAATGCAGCAGGACGATTTTTGTAGCCTTCCCCAGACCTGTGCCTCAACATAATCCAGTCTTTGAGCTCTGCAGGCAGTTCCTTCAACCTCATGGCGTGGTTTCTTGCTCTGATATACATTGTCAGTTGTGAGATAAATATAGACAGGTTAGTGCCTTTCCAAATCATGTCCAATCAGTTGAATTTACCACTGGTGGACAATCAAGGTGTAGAAACAACTCAAAGATGATCAAGAGAAATGGCAGGCACCTGAGTTAAATGTAAAGTTTCATAGCAAAAGGTCTGGATAAAAGTTTTAATAGATTTGAAAAAATTCTAAAATTCTGCTTTTGCTTTCTCATTATGGGGTATTGAGTGTAGATTAATGGGGGGAAAAATGAATTTAAATGATTTTAGCATAAGGCTGTGACATTAAACGTGAAAAAATGAAGTTTTCTGACTATTTTCTGAAAGCACTTTATGTATGTATATATGTATATAGATAGATAGATATTTCTATATACTATATGTCTGCGTTTCTTCTTCAGGTGCTTTCCCACAACCTTTACACAGTACTGCACATCCCGCACGACCCCGTGGCTCTGGAGGAGCACTTCCAGGACGACGATGACGGGCCGGTGTCTAATCATGGCTACATGCCCTACCTCAACAAATATATACTGGACAAGGTACTGTGGCCGTTAAATTACCTCTAAGTACACATTTTGTCTGCAGCAGTTACTCGATGCATTTTACTAGTCTATATGTTTTCAATTTGTGGCAGAAAATGCCAGTAAATGGCCCATATCTTTATCTTTATCAACCAATGACAAATATCAGTTCTATTTTCAGAAAACTACAGTGTTCAAGAAGTTACTCAAAACTAACAATTTGAATGCTGCTTTTAATATTTGATTTTATATCCTGTAGTACTTTTTGCCTGAATTGTATTTGAGTTTTCTTGGTTATTTTATATTATTTGTCTTATAAAGAATCTTTGACTATTTTAAAAAACTTCTCTATAAATTATAAAAATCTAATTATTATGATTGGTAACACTTTTCTTTTAAGTCTCCCTATTTAGCATTTACAAGCAGTATATAAAAATTAAATAAATTTATAAATGGGTCATAAAATACTATAACGTAGTTATGAGAGGGTATTATTATTGTTATTATTATTATTATTATCATTATTGGTATTATTATTAAATGCGCATTTGGGGGGAAAGACACTGTTTTTGAGAGTTCATATAACAACAAGACCAATGATAAATCAACAGATACAAACTTTTCATTTCACTTTTTCATCAAGGATCCCTCCAATCTGGTTATTAAAGAGGTTGTGATGAAGATACGGTGTATGCACTGAAGAAGGACATTTTACAGTTGAACCGTAAACTTTTAATTTTAATAACAAAAATAATAGTTACAGTAAAAATAACAGTAAGAGTAACTTAAGAAAAAACACTGAAGTGCAAACTTCACTGCAAGTCACATATGTATCCCCTAAGTTATAGTAATAACTAGGAACACAAATAGAAAAAGTATACAAAAAAAAGGAAAATAAGGGTTAACATATATGTGAACGTTGATATATCTGTGATAATCAAATATCTGATATTGGTCTTGATGAGGCATATTAAAGTAAAAAGACCAAAACCAATGATGTATCATATTCCTCCCTTCCAAAGTGCTCCAATGTCTATACTGACTATAAACAACACATAAATACGCTGCTTTGTTAGACTGGCTAACATGTTTCTTCATTACCATGAACACAGCCACTGTCAATCCCTATGAGTCAGTCACACCTACAGAGTCCTGCTGCTGTAAATAAGTGTCAGTCAATCCACTGCTGAAAATAGTCCCCAACAAATGGACTGTTTTCTCCATTTGCTAAAGCCGTTTTAGCAAAGTATTTAGCTTTTTGAAAAACTGAAAAAGTATATTTTTGTGACCAGTTATTACAGATTTACATCTTCAGGACTAAGGTGTTATTGGTTTTGGTCTTTTTATGGGAGTTAACAATAACAAAATTGCCTTAAGTTCCTCTCTCCTCCTCCAACATACCCTACCTTGACATGACACGAAAACACTCTTAAGATGTATGCGCCTTGTATCTCTCACTCATTGGTGTTTGAGCTTTATTGGGTTGATCTTGACAGGAACGTTTGGAAATTTAGTTCCAAAAACATTTCTCAGAAGCAGAGCTTCTTATGGAGGCAGAAATCATCTTAATGGTCAAAGATAAAACTTATTGGGTGGAACAGCTTTCCGTGAATCAGGGTTTTGTTTTACGGGAAAGAAATAATCTCTGTGGTTGAGTGACCCACTGTTACACCCGTTCTGTGTATTATTCAAAGTGAAGTTTTAATCCAGTTTCATTAAAGTTTCAGCCATTACGGGTCTTCTTCTTGTCTTCTCAGGTGAAAGAGGGGATGTTTGACAAGGAGAGGTTTGACGACCTGTGCTGGATGATGACCATGAAGAAGAACTACAAGGGGGTTCCACAGGGGTCGCTGCTATCAGAGAGGGACTGTTTCAAGCTCTTCTGTTTATTCAACCTCCTGTCTGAGGACCACTACCCGCTGGTGATGATACCAGAGGAGGTAAATTGATGAGAGAGGAGATATTAATGCGTTAAAGGTGTGTTGTGTTGAGCCGTTTTCGCTGCGATCTGCTAATTTGCTAGAAAGAAAAATATAGCTCCCATTTACACTCAGCTTGTGTCCCAACAAAGTCAGACCATTTTACATTTTTTCACAGCAGTGCAAGTAGGTTAGTTAATGAGGCTCTTCCTTCCTGCACTTCCTCCATAATGCTTTTGGTTTCCTGTCGACAGAGACGAAAATAAACTGCTTTTGTACTATCAGCATTGTAGCTTTCCTCTGTAAAGGTATATTACAGAAATATGCTGATAAAATATGTCAGCATACTATCTGTATCATCTGATATCAGTAACGACGCTGCAGCCCTTGTATAAGTTTGACCGTCAGTATTTGTCTTACTTAAAATACTTAAAACGTTCCAACATCTGAACGGTTTCAGGTGGAGTATCTCCTCAAGAAAATCTCCACAGCGATGAGTGAGGAGTGGGATGGGAAGCCCTTGGAGGACTTAATATCCCAGGATGCCACAGTGCAGGAGGAGGGTATGTCTGTATGGACATTCCTGAAGCACGTGGGTGCAGGCCAACTGCTGAGGGTCACCAGTGCCGAGGCCTTCAGCCTGGCGTTGGACGAGGTCTTTCTGGAGATGTATCACAGTGTCCTGAAGAGGGTGAGTGTTTCATGTGTTTATTCCTGCTTTTTTTCCCCCAGCGCAGTTCACCCGCCCTCTTGTCACTTTCATCCCGACCACTGCTTTCAGGGTTACATGTGGAAAAAGGGGCACTTGCGTAGGAACTGGACTGAGCGTTGGTTTGTGCTGAAGCCCTCCTCCATGGCGTACTACGTCAGCGAGGACCTGAAAGACAGGAGAGGAGAAATCCAGCTGGATAAAAGCTGCGTCATAGAGGTTGGTGAGGAAATGTAACGTGAACTCTGCATGTTTAAATCTTTGGTAGGTGGAAAAGCACTGTGCGTTAGACATGTTCACCCAAAGTCCTTATCATTAATCAACCATCAACTTAACTAACTTACTAAGATGCGTCGTATCGGGCTGTGGCTGTCTCTTCTTTCTGCTCTAGCCCCTTCCAGACAGGGAGGGGAAGCGTTGCCTGTTCTGTGTGAAAACGCACACTAAAGCCTATGAGATGAGTGCGTCTGACCAGCGACAGAAGGTGGAGTGGACTCAAGGTGTGTTGGTGTGTACAAGTGGAAACACAAGGACGAAATCACAAATTTACTACATTGATTTATAATGCGTGCGGTCACTTCCGTGTCGTGCTTGTCAATGTCAAACATTTGTTGGTTCCAGCCCCTCAAACGTGAGGATTTGGAGCTTGTCCAGCTTGGGGTTTTGGAAATGATGGATGTTTTCCACTACTCAAACCAACTTACTTTCCCTTAGAATTTACATTGAGATCTGTGTGTGTGTGTGTGTGTGTGTGTGTGTGTTACCTCTCCAGCCATCCAGACAGCCCTCCGTCTCCAGTCCGAGGGCAAGTCCTCCCTTCACCACGAACTCAAACTCAAGAGACGGGTCCAGCGGGAACACAGCCACCGGGAGCGCAGCCAGAGCGCCCGCAGCAGCTGCAGCAGCCAATCGGACGACTCGAATATCCAAGAGGCGGAGAAGATGGAGAAAGAGAAAGAGAGACAGGATCTCGACATTGAAAGCATCATCCAGGTAAGAGAGGAAGGGATCCTTGGAGGGACAATTATGTAATCACAATATTCAAGCTCACTCTTAACCTTGCTGGCAATAATGAAACAATAACACACGTGTTAGCATTATGTACTATATGTCTGTGTTTTGCAGCATGCGCGGGAATTGGAAACCCGACGAAGGGAGGCAGAGGAGAGAGAAAGGAGGAAACAGAGGGAAGTGCAGATGGAGCTGGAGAGACAGTTGAAAGAGGCTGAGATGGTAAGAAAACGTTTGCCAGGTGACAACATTAATTTACATTCCCTCTGAAATGGGATTTAGAGTCCATCTCGTTGACTTTGATCACTGAAAACAGCAGGAAAACATTGGCATTATAAAATTCAGCTTTAACCTTTAGTAAGTGGTGGATGAATGGTTACGACATGCCTGGAAAAGGTGATTCAGGAATAGGTCGATTCTATCCACTTAAATGGTGTCGGTGTGTGTGTGTGTGTGTGTGTGTGTGTGTGTGTGTGTGTGTGTGTGTGAGCCCAGTTGAGAGACAGCATGCAGGCAGAGATGCAGGAGAAGGAAAGGGAGGCTGAGCAACAGAAGAAGAGGATCCAGGGGTTGGAGCTGACGCAGCGGAAACTAGAGGGCGCTCTCAACATGGAGATCCAGGCTCGGCTGGAGGAGGAGAGGGCCAGACAGGAGCTGGAGAAGTAAGGAAACATGCACACCCTCTGTGTTCCCCTCTATACGCTAAACTTTAAGTAATTCAGTGTCTGTAACTGGGGGCCTTCACTCAGACCAAACGGAGACTACTGGGCCCAATGCAATATGTTAAAAGTTAAATAGCAATTTATTTTGTAACTCTTTTTTTTTTTATTAGTCTTTGCCTTACTTGTATTTAGTGGAAAAATAATGCCCTGAGATTTGGAACTACAGTTCCCTTACTGCTCTGGGGGATGTGAACAGGACCTATAAGGTTGCTGTTAGCCATGAGCTACAACTTCTTTTGGCCTATATTTGTTTACAGACAACCATCAGTGCATTACTTTGATATTGAAGGAAACTTAAAAACGTGATGACTCTTAGCCGAGTTCTGGATCTATAAGCAGCATCTTTTTTCTTCTGTGATTTCTAAGCGGATTTATGGAAGTTTTTTTGCAGCGGGTATTGCAGATAAAGACATAATCGTAAGCATGAGTCGCGCTGAATGTAAAAATATGTGTATCATATCTGCGTGTTTAGATTTGACGGAGCTGGGACACGAGAAGGACTATGAGGTTTGACGCAATCGGGCACTGAGGGTTTTGAATTATCTTAATTGCCTCCATTAGCTGTGGGTCACAGCTGCTGGTGCAGCCGCTAACTGTGCTGGTCAATGGGTCATATCAGCGACCAAATTACATCCGACTAACTTCCCATTGTTTCTAGAACACAAGCATGCACGTGTCCCAGTCACCTCACATGGCATCTTTGCCTCATGTCTCTGAACCAAACCAAACTACACGGAGATTTTCAGTAACTTGATTTCTGCCCTTACTTCTTTTCCAGGTTGCTGCAGGCTGAGGAGGAGAAGAAGAAGCAGTGCCAGCTCCTGCAGGAGCAGCAGAGGGCCTTGCAGAGCCTCAGTCCCATATTGGAGGTCTCGGACGGCCGGATATTGTCTGACGAGAGTACCCCCTCCGCCCTCCACTCAGCCTCTCAGGAGCTCCAGGATCTGCAGGCATCTCGAAAGCGGAGCCACCAGCGCCTGGAGGTGAGAAGGAGGCAGTGTGTTTGGATCAGCTCAGTGTGCAGCATGTTTAACAAGGTCAAAACACTCACAAGAAGCCACCACTTTTATCCCCTCACTCCAGGAGGTCCAGGAGAAGCTGAGGAATGCCAGCCAACACGTACGGCACTGGAACGTCCAGCTGAACCGCCTGATGACGCCCATCACTCCTGGAGGTGCAGTATGCTTTTTTTCTGCTCTGATCTGAGGGCTACTAGTAAAAAAATAAAAAGATAATTGGACTTCCATGAGAAATTAGAAGTATAACACATATTAGAACGTTAAAACAATGAGGAGGTTCTGGTATCACCATTTTTCATTTGATTTTGAAACATTTTAAAGTTAATAATGTTTTCTTCTCTCTGAAAGTAAAGTATAGACAAAAAAACATGATGCAATTTATTTTAATCTTTAGATTCATCTTCTGACTGTAAGAGTTAATCATTTTCCACAGTAAAACGATGTCGCTGAGTTTGGACTTTCACTACATTTCTGTCTGTGATGACTTTGTAGCTACAGAAATGAAACGAGAGTAGTAGAAACACAGAGTGCACACTTGTGCATTGTCCTCTAAATTTGTTATTTTAATAATGGAAAATGTGTAGAGTCTTTAATTGATCATCTGGATCCCGGTCTTCTTAAAAAAAGGACAGTGTGTGCCAGACTTGTTTTCTTTAAATAACTACAGTGGTACATTAGAAAGTAGTGAAAATGCTCAAAAAGATGACAACAATAATTTGTTTAATTAATTTTGTTTTTTTCTGTGTAGAGCGTTTGGAACATCGCCTATCATCAAAGCAAACGTGTCCCAAAAAGGAAGGGGCGCTGGCAAGTAACGAATTCATCTCTAAATTCAAGATGCGGGCCGATCAGAACAGCCAGATACCGGAGGACCACCGGGGACTGGCGGAGCAGATGGAGGCCGCCCACCTGTCAGACAGATCGGACGAATCACAGGGAAAACCCAACGGACAAATGTGACGACCGTGTTGATGGATAGGGAGGGGGGCATGTTTTTCAAATGTACGAGTTCAGAAATGATGAAAGAAATTCTACATCTGTGTGAGATCGAGAGTGGAGAGTGGAAGGAGGAACGTTATTTGCAGTAATACATAGAAAACCTGCAAAAGGCATTGTATTATATTTATATTCAGAATTGCACACTAAGATGGAGAACAATGATGACAAGCACAATGTGATGCAGGATTAAATGAAATCATATTTGACTAAGATCAACCGAGAGATTCACAGTTTTGTACAATAAAGTTTATTGGTGAACAATGAAACTATTTCATTTTGTAATATCTGTCATTTCCCCGGCCGAGCCATTTGAACCGCTACAACATCTCTCTCCACAACTGCCTCTGTAAATGCTAGACTTCCTGAGGCTGGCTATCTCTTCTCTTGCAAGTTTTTTTTGCTATGATCTGAGGATTGAAACCACAGGAAGTTATGTAAGTAATAAATGTGGACAAGGAAAAAGCTTAAAACTGAATACAACATCGCACTAGTATTAATCCACTAATCATTGCGGCTCTAAATAAATAATAATAATGATAATAATAATAATAATAATACAAGGGGTTTGTTTAAACTCTCATGTTTTTGAGGTTGTTTTTTCTTAAGTCTTGGAATATGAAAAAAAAAAAAAACAGAGATAGTCGTTATGGAGTTGATTTAGTTCATTTACGTTTCTTTATCAGTAAAATCATGACATAATCTGACCTGACTGTAGCGCTGAAGCGCACAAAGAGCCGAAATAGAAACGACCCGGAAAGAAAATAACCTCCTTCTACCTACGTCAAAACAACATGGCGGCTCCCGGGACTGTGTCGTGTTGGTTGTAGGAAGGCGGCCTGTTAGGAACCAAGTCGAGTTTTTAGCTAATTAAAAATTCAAATGTATCCAGGCAGATAATGGGTTTGTTCTAACCCGTGAAGACACCATCGGGTGAGCAGCACACCATGTTGGCATCAGGGGTTGTCAGCATGACAGCAGGCTCCAGAGGGAAGGTCAGGTCTCTGGTCTCTCTGACCAGGAGACTGTCCGCCGGCCAGCGCGGCTGCCCGGATACAACTCACCGCCCTCCGCCCGAAACCTCCGCTCGCCTCCCGGACAGCGAGCCGGCCCCGGCGGAGGAACGGGGCAGGAGAGCCCGAAAGGACCCCAGCGGCTGCTCCGTGTTCCTCTTCCCCGGGCAGGGCAGCCAGTTTGTGGGCATGGCTAGAGGGCTTTTAAAGTACCCCAACGTTAAAGACATGTTTACGGTTGCCCAGAAGATCCTCGGGTACGACCTGCTGTCTCTGTGCCTGGAGGGACCCGAGGAGGAGCTGATGAAGACGGTCCACTGTCAGCCGGCGGTGTTTGTCACCTCCCTGGCTGCGGTGGAGAGGCTCAACCGCGAAAACCCGAAGGTAGCCGTCAGATAACGATTAGTCGACTAACCTGCAGTCGATTGATAGGGAATTGTCAACTACTATTCTAACTGATTAAGCGTTTTAAGTGATTTTTTCAGTTCAAGTGAAGTGACACCATGGCTTGTGGAAACTTGTCTGATGAGTGCATTAGGGCCGCAACTAAGGATTATTTTCATTATCGATTAATCTGCCGTTTTTTTTAAATTAATCATGTCTATAAAATGTCAGAAAATAGTTAAAAAAAAAAAAAAAAGCCTGTTATTATTTCCCATACCATGGTGGCATCTTTAAATATCATGTTTTGTCCGTCCAATTGTCCAAATGCCAAAGACATTCACTTGTACTACTAATGTGTGGCAAAAAAAAGCATCAAATCCACACATTTGAGAAGCTAGAAACCAAAAATATTTGACATTTCTGCTTGAAAATTGATTAATCGTTTTAGTCTATTTAACAGAATAGTTGCCAATTAACTGATTAACTGACTAATCATTACAGCTCAGGGTACATGATAAACTGTGATGGGTATTTTCACTTTTGGATGAAGTTTTGTAAACCTAATAATTAATCGACGTGGAATGCCTATGAAAATAATCTTAACCCTATAATTATTAATAATAACGTGATATTCAGTGGTGAAAGAAGTATTTCAGTGTTTTACTTAAGTAGCAATACCGCAATATAAAAACACTCCATTGCAACCAAAATTCTTGCATTTAAAATCTTACTGAAGTCAAAGTACAGCAGTATCAGCAGCAAAATGTAGTCAAGTATCAGAAGTACGCTTTGTATTTCTCATTTTTTCCGACCGACAGTCTTAAACCTAAAGATGTTCAATTTACAATGATACAAAACCAAAAAAAAGCAGCAACTTGTAACATTTCGGAATCTGGAACCAGATCTCATTTGTCATTTTTTGCTTGATATATTACGTAAATGATCAACTGATGGTCAAAATTGTTTTTGATTAATCTTCTGACATTCGATTGAGAGACTTAGTTGTTTCACCATTAATACATTAGAACATTATTACTGAGGCGTCATCTTCTTTTTCTTTGCCAATTTCTTTATACGTCTGTCCACAGGCCATTGAGACGTGTGTTGCCGCTGCAGGTTTCAGCGTCGGAGAATTTGCTGCGCTGGTCTTTTCTGGTGCCATGAACTTTGCAGAGGGTAAACATGACAGATTTCCTGTCTCGTGCAGGACAAAGCTGTAGCTCGGTTAACGACGCTGGCAACAAATCAGCATAGGCACCAGTGTTGGCGAGTGTGCCACGTTCACCCTTGCTGTGTCTTCTAGCTCTGTATGCGGTGAAGGTGCGCGCGGAGGCCATGCAGAGAGCATCAGAGCTGGTTCCCAGTGGGATGCTGTCGGTCATCGGTCGACGTCAGGCTCAGTATAAATATGCTTGTCTGCAAGCTAAAGAGCACTGCAAGAGCCTGGGGATCGAGGAGCCGGTGTGCTCTGTGGCCAACTATCTGTTCCCTGACGGCAGGGTCATCGCAGGGCACCAGCAGGTATGGAGTAATACAGCGGTACAAGTAATACAGCTGTTACCACCAGTTGCATGTGTAGGCGGGACAGGTAGGGGTATGTGCTTTGAGTCTCGGGTGTCGGAGCTGCTCTGGGCTCCTCTCGTGATCTCCCTTTTAAGCAGAGGTGCGTTTTCTTCCCAGGCTCTGGACTTCCTCCGCCGGAACTCCAGACGCCTCGAGTTCACGAGGACCAAGCCTGTCCCAGTAAGCGGAGCTTTTCACACTGAGCTGATGGCGTCGGCTACCGAACCCCTCAGAGAGGTTCTCAGACAGGTGGAGGTCAGTCACACCGTTCCTGAGCCACGTATGCCCTTCGTGGTGTTATTTATTTATTTATTATTTGTTTTTCGTTTTTTTTTGTCCTCTCCACGAAGGATCACAAGATGATGTTAAAGGGTCATGAGAGGATTCTCAGGGCAGGAAATAGGAAAAGTATATCTATTGTGCTTCACAAAGTTATATTTATTTATCAGATCATTCTCTGATCGTTGCTTTCTTCTTGTGAAATACTGTAAAATATTTGTGAAATACTCAGGCCTGTAAAAAATATTCAAATGAAAAGGTCTAAGAAGGAACAATTGCCATTTGATTTAACTGCACACAACTCATAGACGTACACCCTGTGATGAGGTGTCACAAGAGGACTAACGAAGGTTAGAAAACACTGCTTTAATCGATGATAAAAAAATAATCATTCGTTGCAACCCTAAAACAAACTCATTTAATCATTAACCTACCATTTTGTATTTTGGGAGGGGAAAAAATTATACTCACTGCCCCTTTCAATATTGATTCATTTCATCCACATGTCACATAATCATTTCTGACTCAACCTGCAGCCATTATGTTCAGCCACAACTCTTGGAAAAGTTGCACACCTCAGCTGCCTTAGTGCTTATCCCCTCACGCCCAGATTTTCCCTTCCGCTCAGGTGCGGCGTCCCGAGATCAACGTGTACTCCAACGTCGACGGCAAGCGCTACATGAATGAGAGCCACGTGCGCCGACACCTGGTGAAGCAGCTGGTGGCGCCTGTGAAGTGGGAGCAGACCCTGCACGAGATCTACGAGAGGACGCAGGGAGAGAGGTTCCCTCACACCTACGAGGTTGGCCCGGGTAAGCAGCTGGGTGCCACGCTGCAGAAGTGCAACATGAAGGCCTTCAAAACATACACAGATGTGCAAGTCACCGCTTATGAGGACTGATAACGCAGAGGCGTGGGCTCGGTGAATTAAAAACAACCGAGCAGGAGGAGGAAAAACAGGCCTCAGTGCTTATTTTATCTCAGCCATCCCGACCAGCAAGACCAGTAAAACCTGCAAGCTCCTGTGGTTGCTTCTTAAGGTCTTGTTTGTGTATAACTGTGTAATTAAATAAATGCTTCTTTTTTTTTTAATTATTATTAATGAGACTGCAACACGTTGTCATCATTAATTTTATTTGCATTGTGTGAAAAGCAGTTTCAAATCTGCAACAGAAAGTCCAGCTCCCTTCATTTTCTATTAAGCCACGCTAAATATCGTCTGTAAAAAAAACAAAAAAAAAACGGTTTGGCCTCTTAAACCAGTAAGAAACAAATCTGGGTACAAAACACTGCAGGCCAGCAACAGTCCAGTCATGGAAACATGCTTTTGACATTGATGCAACTGTGAGCCCAACAGGTCGCTGCCACAATACGCTGGCCAACGCCTTGGGCAGTGCTGTAAAACTGATTTGAACAATATCCACATGCCCCGACAAGTTTTACGGAATATTTTTTACTTGTGTTTTTCAGCTATGTTGCGCAACACGTTGGTCCACAGTCATCAGTGTCGACTTCAATACCGCTCATTAAATTAGTATAAAAAGAGAAGTCAGGGTAAACAGCGGAAACAAATCAGTTAGCAATAATTGTCACGCATTTGCAAACATTCTTGGTCAATTATTCAGTATATCGGCCGAAAAGACCTGCTTATGGCCCTTCAGGCTTTCCACTCCATCCACAGTGCACCGAAGAGGGTCACTGCAGCCACCAGTGCCACAGTCACAGGGGTCCCTCTGGGCCAGCCAGTGCAGGTCATCGGTTTAAAATTGGACACCTGTGAAATGAGGCGTCATGAGTCACACCTGAACTGCTCCGAATATTTAGCTACTTTGGGGCAAAAAAAATTTGCAAAAGGTAAATACATATGGAATTGAGTTGTTATGTGTCTCAGTTTGGCGCAACGGGACATTTTGCTCACAGAAAAGGAATTTTTTTTTGCATGCGTATGAATCATGCCGTCCAATCGTAGCTTAGCAACTATATAACTGAGGTCTGTCAAGCTTTGGATCTCTCCACATGCTGAAACAGGGTGCATGGGGCTCTATTGAGAGCGATAATCGGCATCTGAAGCATTTGGAGGGTTCTGCGTTTTTCTTTTCAGCCTTTCAAAAAAAGGCAAAAACACAGGAGCAAAAGTGTAAGGAATTAAAGTAAACAATAAAGTAAGGATTAAACGGCGCGTTTATCTGCTCTGATGTAAACTGCAAACATTAGCATGTCTGGCTATCTTCCTACCTCCAGTAGTAACCCAACTTTACATCCAAGGAGAAGGGCCGTATTAGATCCCTGTATTGTTTTGTGGGCTTACAGGTTACGCTAGAAAAATACCTGTCAGTGGATGCACTGTCGCATCCACTGTGTGGGACCTAAGATGCCACTATATCAGAGGTTAGAGTAACGTTGACAGCTCTGTCCTGCTCTTTATTGGTTTGGGGATGTTTACGTGTCCCCAACTCCAGCCAAACTTATGTTAGATGGCATTAATCACAATCATCAGTTAGTCCTCCTCTTCAAATCCTGTCAAATCTTTTCAAAATACAAACATAAATATAAGACTAATCACTATTGCTAGTCTTCTAGTCTGGGAACAGCTGGTCAGGATGCCGACGTTTTGCCTGGGACATAGTGTTACAGCATTAGTTTCATGGTTGTACTACGACAACTGGATCCCAGACTTCGAGATAACGCCCATTCACTAAAAAAGGAATCGCTCGCCGAGCACAAACACCGAAGAAGGTGTCCCAGCTTCCGCGTCGTGCCGTCCACTGCGTGCACGTGTGCGTTTCTTCAGCAGACGCATAGATTTTACATTGGGGTGACTTGACTTTCAAATCCCTTTTACTAGGCTTCGACATCCACCTACTTTAAACTTCATTACGTGACAGGCGTAGCAACGGTAAGTAAGGGGGGCAGGGCTTGGCGAAAGGTCGGTGGAGACGCATATATGATGCCATAGAAAACGGGTGTTACCCAGGCTGTCCAAGCCTCAGCTCTGAGGATCGCAGTGCTGGCTTTCCAGGCCTTCGCTGCAGCGGAGAGACCCTGGAAGCCCCAGAACTGGGCGTGGATGTCCCTGGGACAGAACAACAACCAGGTTACACCCAGTCACATAAAGATCTGATGAGTGGAATAACACGAAAAAGGGGACTTTTTTTTTTTTTTTACCGATAGATGGTCCTGGTCAGTGCCTGAGCAGGTCTCAGCATGTGTAGAGGAGCTGGTAGCCAGTTTGGCTGTCTGCTGGTCCATTCCCAGTCCAGCTGGTCTCCAATTACAGCCAGCTGGTGGGCTAAAGCACGCGCAGTCCTGTCATTGATTCTGAATCAGGAAAACGCAGAGATTTGGTTCAGTTACTGATGGATCTGTCACACTGCGGGGGCAAAATGTTATCGGAAAAAAGCGAATTATTTCTTAATATTCATCAAGCAAATAAAAAAAAACAAAGACAGGTGATTGTCCAAACAAAAGCCTTTTTTAGTGTTTGTTTTCGGTACAACTGATCTCGCATGGGCTGCTGCACGAAGCTCAGCCTGTCTGAACAGTGTGTTGTGAACAGTCACACCAGTGTGGGGACGGGCCCCTCGCTGTACCTGAGGTTACCGTCATACGGGTTGCCAGCGTCCGCCTCGCCAGGTCCAGCCCGGAGAGAGACGACACGACTCGGCTGTCTTGTTTGTTCCACCATCCTTGTTTTCTGAGGAGAGGGCCATCATTATGCAAACGACTCATATTAGAATACGTGAGAGAAAAGCGCCTAGAACTTTATTAGCCGAGCGGGACGGATAATGGCTCCGCGGCTCGCCAGTGCCTCTGTGCCATCCTGGCTTGGCTCCCAGTGTTCATAAGGAGGCTGTGTAAATACTGGGTCATGTTACCGGGATAGGTGGTGGCTGTGTTACTGGGGAGAAAATCCAGGTTGATAAAACAGGCTCTCCTAGGTTTGAAGAGGTGACATCATCCGTTGGATAAAGTCCAACGGTTGTAGTCCACTTACTACCGTGTACTGCAACAAAAGTGTGCTTCAGTTCCCAAGTGGACATGATGTTTAGGACTAGTTCATGCAAGAAGCTGTACATCTAACCCGTCTTTCATCACTATACGGGTACAAATGACTTATTTTCTGTTTTCGCCCAGAGAGCGAGGCCTTCGCAGGTTTGTGGCCTCCTGCACACACCTGTCCTGAGACCAGTTCCTGTTGTGCCCGCAGTCCTGTGCCTGAATGCAAATGCTCCCATTTCCATAACTCAAATCAAGCAAACTGCCTTTTTATCCTCGCCAAAAATAAATGAAGCATCGCTGGCTCCAAAGAACCTACTTATGGGCATTAAGGTTTTGTGTGTTTCCAAATCTGGATGAACCCTGAGGAAATCCTTTTGCGTTTAAGCCAATTTAAAAAAAAAAAGAAAAACATAACATCAAAAATATAGCCATGGATGTGGGAACCTTAATAGTATAATCGTAATCAGGGCCGCAAAACAACACCCTGAGGACGGTTTTTGAGTATAAATAATGTCATAGCCTGTAGTGGTTTTGTCATATTATCACGACAAAAAAAAAAAAAAAAAAAAGGTGAAATCGTCCCTCTCGGCCAAAGCAAACAAAGGTCGTTTCGAAGTTCATGCAAATTTGGATCCCACGGTGAGCCAGAAAAGGACCGAATTCATTCAAAAATCACGAGCTACATTTTTCTAATTAACCCGTCGACCGCGTCGTGTGGGAACAGCACCGTGTCAGATATTAATCGCATGTGAGTGCTTCCCGCCCTGACGGTAAACAGCCTGGGGGGCACAATATGAAAGAAAGCAAACCCTACCTTTTGTGAAGATTGACGTGGACGCCGCCCTGTAATAAATATAGAGACATTGTAATTTAAATAGCGCCGGGAATAATAAAATAACGAAATATTCCCGAGGTGTTTTCCTGTACTTACAGCAGCGTCCTTTAATATTCAGGTAACTGCCGCAAATGTGATTGGCCACGCCTTTTTTTACCTGCTGCTGCCGAGAGCGGCCGCTAGGGGGCGACGGGCTCACGGGACAGATGTGGTAACAGAAGGAACAGTGTAGTTTTTTGCTTTATAAAATTCATTTATCTTTCTGAATACACGGTTCTATATATATTTTTTATTTTTTATATTTGAGTAGCTGACGACTGCATAGTCCATTTTGTCTGCTTGGAAAATATCATATGCATAAATCAAGGAATAATTTCAGACTTTTTTCAATGTATGTGGAAAGTTTTATGCATTATTTAATATGAATTTGAATTTTTTCCTCTGAAGTCTGGTGCATGTTGATCGACACTGGCCTTGGCGGAGGTACTTTATTCTTTCATATATTACAATAATAGTGCAATTGCATTGGTTATGTCAGCCTTATTGTATATATGACACAAGTTCCAATAAATTAAAAAAGGCCTTGTGCATGATACTAATTTTGCTTCATTTGGAGGGTTTGTATTAGACCTACATTTACAGAGTGTATTACAAACAACAACACTCATATGGAAGAAGTCAACTTGTTGACCTGTTTCTCCAACAGATGTTTTATGTTTCCACCCTCTTTCATGTAGCTAGCCTGAAGTTTAACAACATATATTACTGAATTTAATCATATCCATGAAAATAAAGGATGGTGAAAACATCATTTGTATTTGGAAGAAAAAAAAAATGCAGTAAAAATAAAAAGTGTACCAAATAGGAGGTTGATGTGTAAATGTACTAAGGTTTTACAAGGTATTTAGTAAACAGTGTATCTTGTGTGTATCCTTTTGCTAAAATGTGCTGTTCAGTATGTCAAGAAATGATTTTTTTCCCAACGTGTATGCAGTGGTTTTGGTTTTTGTTTGTTTGCTTTATAGTACAAAATTCGTAGGTAAGAAAGTAAAAATTTGTAAGGCATAGGTCGTAGATTCATTCCCCGCATACACTCATGCTCAATGTTATTTAAGACAGAAAAAGAAGACAAAGAAAAAGAAAAGTTAACTAAGAGTGATGGTCCTATTCAAGCAGCATAAACAATGCCAGTAAAGAAAAAAAAGTTTTTATTGCATTTCTGTCCTTCATACACTGAAGAGATTTTGCAGGCATCTCCTCCTTCGGGGCTTAACCTGTAAATATTTGCATCGATGAATAAAATGTGTACGGAACAAAGTCAAACGATTCACCAGGAAATCCAAGTGTTCCCTGTTTATACAGTATATACTCCGTCTTTAACAGGCGTCACATGGAGGCAATTCGCTCGTAATGTGGGAAGTTTAAAACCCCGCAGACTTCCCAACACTGACCCCTGCCGGTACACTGCGGTAACGACACCCTGCATTGACATCACTGCGTCCTCCGTTGCTAGGTTATTTTCCCGGAAGGGCCAGGCCGCACAGCGGTATCGTTTATTGGTTTTTGACACATTTTTTTTTAAATACGGTTTTTCCTCAAAATTAAATAAATTAAATCGCATAGTGAAGTAATCGCACATATGTATTTATATTTTTTATATATGGGATTTATAACAAAGACTTTTATTGTGAAGAGTAGTTTGATCGTGGCAGGCTTTTCGTCACTGTCCGGCTTCACGACGCCTGGATCAATAGATGTGGCTTTTTAGCAGTACAAAAAAAACAAAAAAACAAAAAGGCTAGCATGGGAGCTACGGTTTGTTAACGGTGATGTTAACGAACGTCCCTGCCGCTGTGCGTGGCTGTGAGTTCAGCTAACGATTGCATCACTGGCCGCAGTCCGGGGAAGGGATTCAGCAGCCCTGCTAACGACTGAAGCCCAGCCCGGCTAGCGTACGCTGATGACTCTCAGTTTCCTCGCATCGGTCTGCAGGTAGGTGGACCACACAGAGAGACCGCAGAGGCGAGGCGAAATGCTCCGGTGCACAGTGACAGCATGCATTTCCCCCTCCCTCCCCTCCCTCCCTGTCTGCTTGGTTTTCTGCTTGGTTTTCTGCTTTTCCCACCCGTCTACCTGTTGTATTGTGCTCCACCCTAGTGGGAGGCACCATGGCCGGTAAGGTGAAGTGGGTGACAGACATTGAAAAATCAGTGCTCATCAACAACTTTGAGAAAAGGGAATGGATTCCAGTCACAGAAAACGAGGACTGGAATTTCTACTGGTAGGTTTTCCATCTACATTACACCTGAATCTTTACTGGATCTTTAGTCCTTGGACACTATTCCATGCAAGCAACATATATATATATATGTATATGTATATGGTGCAAGAAGTGGTCAGATTCTTTGCTTATATAAAAGTACCAGTATCACAACGTAAAAGTAATCCATATATGTAAAGGCCCTGCATTCAAGATCCTTCCTACAAATCGGCAAAATGTACCTGAAGTATCAAAAGTACAAGAACTTGTTTTGCAGAAAAAATGGCCCCAGTCACCGGTATATAATTACATGTTACATTATTAGGTTATTAATATGGATGCGAGGTGAGCAGGTACCAGTTTCAACTACTTCATATAGTATAGAGTGAGGTAGTTTAGTCCAGGGGTCCCCAACCTAGGATTCAGGCCACTCCCAAAGTGTCAAAAGATAAATCTGAAGGGTCGTGAGATGATTAATGGAAGAGGACAAAAAAAAGGAAGTTTTGCTACACAGATTTGTATTCATTTTTTTGGACATTTCTCCAACCTTCCCATGAAATATTGGATTCTTTGACCTTTTTTACGCCCTGCTTTTTAGTAAGGAGACACAAGTCAAAAAAGGTTGGAAACCACTGGCTGTCAGGTAAATGTAGTGGAGTAAAAAGTGCAATATAAAGTGTACCTCTGAAATGCGGTGAAGGAGAAGTATAAAGTAGCACAAAATGGAAATATTCTGGTAAAGCGCAAGTACGTCAATGTTGTGCTTAAATGCAGTGCCTCGGTCAAAGTACTAACATAACTTTCCACCACTGCAAAAACGATGCACGATGATCCTGTTTATGCCCAGTAATGAGTTATAGTTATATCACCAAGCTTATTTTTTGAGTTTCCAGAGTTGTCAGGTTTATTTGTACCCACATGCAGGATGAGCATCCAGACCATCAGGAATGTGTTCAGCGTGGACACCGGCTACCGCCTGTCAGATGAGCAGATGGTTAACCACTTCCCCAACCACTATGAGCTGACCAGGAAGGACCTGATGATCAAGAACATCAAACGCTACCGCAAGGAGCTGGAGAAGGAAGGCAGCCCGCTGGCAGAGAAGGACGAGAACGGAAAATACATTTATCTAGGTATCTATTAGAGCACTACGGGGAGGGATGAGTGTAAAAATGCACGCATATTTGTCTGCCTCCCTTCTTTTTTCCGCTCATAGACACACATCTCAGTCATATGTGACAAAGTTGATTACGTTTTACCTTTTTTTTTTTCCCCCGTGCTCCGCGCAGATTTTGTCCCTGTGACGTTCATGCTCCCGGCCGACTACAATTTGTTCGTGGAGGAGTTTCGTAAGAATCCGTCCAGCACCTGGATCATGAAGCCCTGTGGGAAGGCCCAGGGCAAAGGAATCTTCCTCATCAACAAACTGTCCCAGATCAAAAAGTGGTCCAGAGACAGCCGCACCTCCACGTGAGTTAACAGAGGCGTCTTTGTAACGCCCAGACACGTCCACAGCCAGTGAAACCCTCATGTGAGGTCGCGCTGTGCGTAGATTTCTTTTTTTCTCTTTCTATCGTACAGAAAAACAAACCAAAAAACACCTTTTGTAGCTCTATTCTCAACTTGTTTGGTCCGGTGGTCTTGCCAGAGTCAATTGGTTAATCATTACATACCCAAAATGAGTTGGAAGCCAAATGCTTTGAAGTTATATGCACATTAAAACCTACACAATCCACTCATTAAGCATTTGATTTCCAGGCGAACAGCCAAAACCGGTAATGCTCGTTCCTGTGAAGCATCAGCGTGGTCGGCGGTTGGGATTTTTTCCTGATGCTTGGTGTCCTGCTTTTTTGCCCCCAGGTTTGTAGCAGCCTCTAGTGGTAAGGAAGCGTACGTCATCTCCCTGTACATTGACAATCCTCTGCTGATAGGAGGGAAGAAGTTCGACCTGCGCCTCTACGTCTTGGTGACCACCTATCGGCCTCTGAAGTGCTACATGTAAGCGAGGGCCACCGGCGTTATTCAATAATATGAAATAGTGTCTGCGTATTATAGCAGGCGGCAGCTTTGCCCTGGAATTCGGCTGGAGTTGAACCATCGCCAAGTTTTGTCACCAATCATTCGCTAGGGAAAGGTTTTGGTAATTTATTAGTAATAGCAGTGTGTTAGAAGATTGTAGAAATCTTTTTCGCAGCCAGTACGACTGTCACTGATGTTATTGAGCTCTCTCTGGTGTTTAACGCTCAGGTACAAGCTGGGCTTCTGTCGGTTCTGCACAGTGAAGTACACCCCCAGCACTAGTGAACTGGATAACATGTTTGTTCACCTCACTAACGTGGCCATCCAAAAACATGGGGTAGGTGTATACCACGTCTGCTATGGCTACTAGTGGCTGCATAGTGTGCACAGAATATTTCGTGTGGCGGGAAAAGAAGCACAGCCATTGCCGTTAGAATGCCGTGCACCTAGCTAGACTGTGTGCCTTTCTTTAATGCAGGATGACTACAACCACGTTCATGGAGGCAAGTGGACGGTCAGTAACCTCCGTTTGTACCTAGAGAGCACCAGAGGAAAGGAGGTGACCAGCCGACTGTTTGACCAGATCCACTGGATTGTGGTGCAGTCCCTGAAGGCCGTGGCTGTAAGTAGACACGATTATCGAGTTCCTTCTTTCACTCCAGAGCCCATACGTGTCCAACATGTCAGCTCGAAACAGGGGTGTTAAAATTACAACTCTGTGACATGTACATCTCCACGCACTCAACCCTGCATTCGTGAGAATTGGCTCTTACTGGCAACGGTGAAGGGAGCACTGAGACTGTACTTACAGCGTCAAAAATCAAAGTGAGGCCAAGCTATTCACGTACGTAAAATGGCCCCCAGTGATGCAAGAAGTACTCACATCCTCTACTTTAGTAAAAGTGTCAATACCACAGTGTAGAAATACTCTACCAGTAAAAGCCCTAGCTAGACATATACATAACGTACCAAAAGTAACCACACGTGTTGAAGCCTCCAGTGGTTGTGTTTGACTTTTTCTTCCCTTTTGGGATGCTGTTTTTAGCGCGGGGCCTTTAATGATCGCAGCAGGCTAACGCTTTTAAACAGACAGCTGCTCAACTACCTCAATGTCCTTTTGTTTTTGGCACAACGGTGCCCTCAACTTATTGCACACTTCCCTTTTCTACTAAGTGATCCGATCCACTTCCCCTCTGAGGCCTCTATACCCAGGCTCCTTTTTTTATTGTAATAGTTAAGTCCGCCGGTTTATTTTTATCTGGCTGAATCCCTCTCTGACTCATTAAAAAGTTCACAACATATCCCAATCACTGATAGGTCGATTCCTCCTCCTAACGTGGCCCTGTCTCTCTCATTTCTCCCAGCCTGTGATGAACAACGACAAGCACTGCTTTGAATGTTACGGGTATGACATCATTATCGATGACAAGCTGAAGCCGTGGCTTATCGAGGTGAGTAATTTCACAGGAGTTGCTATGTACACACACGCCTACAAACTCCCAAAAAAAAGGTTTAACTGAACTAAAAATGAACCTCTGCTGTACACAAAGAAACCCCCATGTTTTTCTTTGGCTAGTTCCTGAACACAGCAGCTACATATTTTACGAAGCCCGGAGATACTCAACATGCTTGCACAGTGACTCAACGTACCTTTCCTTTGGTTGTTGAGCAACTTTGAATGCCCCTGAGGTTGATCTTTTCTGTGTGTGTGTGCCCCTCCCTATTAAAATGCATGCTGAAGGCATTTCTTTAAACCATTCAGCGTATTATTCCAGGTGAAAAAACCCAGCTGGATATACAGGGGAAACTGGCACAGGCTAATTTGCTGGCTGGTCTTTTTACCCTAAAAATGGGACGCCTGTGTCATCGTTGTGTAGTGTTTCTTTTATGATCCGAATATTGTAGCTGTCATCCCTTCCCGTGCCCGTTTTCGACAGCCGTACAATGGGTTGCTGGGTTTCCAGGCTAGGTCCCAACTATTTCTGCTCACAGACACCAATCTGATCTATTTTGGTCGACATCAAGTTGGTTGTGGGGCATAAGCGCTCCTCAGTGACAGACCGATCAGGCGTGTGCCACTATTCTAGTCATGATTCCTAATGAATAGAAAGTTTCGGTCTGACCTTACAGTAGTTATGAAAGTATTTATGCCCTTAGCCGAGTCTTTTTGTTTGTATAATCTACTCAAAGAGGCAAGTGTGTGTGTTTTGATATCAGAATAATTGCTTCATCTCTCTTTGGACACCCATGTATGTTTTCCAGTGTGTATCTAGTGTTCTTCTTTGAATCTATGTTTATGAGCCCAGTTGTTATAGCACAAGAGCGGCTACATTTTCTGCCTGAAAAGGGCGTCTATATGGGGGCGGGGGGAGATTAAACAATGTGCCCATGCCTTGGATTCTACAGTACATTATTAAGCTCAGCGCGGAACCTGTGAAAATAATTAGTTTATTACAAACCGGATCCCCATGTGGTTTGATGCAAAACACATTCTCTTCAAATGCAAAGGCCATTTTCTGTATCTCTGTGCTCCTCAGGTCAATGCCTCTCCCTCGCTGACCTCCAGCACGGCCAACGACCGCATCCTGAAGTACAACCTCATCAACGACACCCTCAACATTGTCACGCCCAACGGGGACATCCCGGACTGCCGCTGGAATCGCAGCCCACCCCGAGAGGCTCTGGGCAACTATCAAGTTCTGTGAGTGAAACTGAAATCTACCACCCACACGAGTTCGTGTTTGCCTTTTACAGTTACCGAGGTCATGTAGTTCGCTGTCCCGTGTGTTTAACAGGCCCTTCGATAGCTCAGTTGGTAGAGCGGAGGACTGTAGTGGTTATACCAGGCATCCTTAGGTCGCTGGTTCAAATCCGGCTCGAAGGAATGACTCATTTTTTATTTTTGTTTTGTTTCTGTTGTCTGTACAAGTTCATGCTAAACTGTGACTAATTAACTCGGAGTGACTCAGCCGAGTCCTTGTTTTCATTGTGAAAACCTTATCATGATGGAATTTGTTAGGTTGTGAGAGTAGCTGACACATACAGTCCCACAGATCCTCTTAATTCCCAAATATAAACTCTCAAGCTGATTCAGTTACAAAAAATCATTTGTGTCCCTGGAATACAGACAAACAGTGCTATGAGCTTATCTTCTCCAGTTATGCAAAGGATCGCATGCTTTATGCTCAGGCCCTTGTCGCCTTCGATAGCTCAGTTGGTAGAGCGGAGGACTGTAGTGGTTACACCAGATATCCTTAGGTCGCTGGTTCAAATCCGGCTCGAAGGACTGACCTTTCACTGTCCGCTACTAATGAAATATTGGTGTTAGACCATGCTGGAGGCATGCATTTACTTGGAGACATAAATACATACACACACAAGGGACTTTTTCAGCACATGGTAATCAGCAAAATGACGATGAGACGATTTTAGTCAAACAGGTGATACAGTATTTGGAAGTGATATGTCACTGATAACTGAACTTAAATGCAGAGAACCTTTAGACAAAAAAGGAAAAAAAAGAGATGGAAGTTACAGTTAGAGCTCTAGTTATTGAAGTTTGTTACAATATGTGGTCGGGCTTAACAGTAGCCACGATTCAAACTCAGCAGCACTGCTCACACTGTACCATGACGCAGCGCAATCCACCGCTTTGTGCAACCTGGAAAGTTGCCCCTGCCAGGAACTGAATAGTGGGGAATTTTTCGATTTGTGCCTCTGAGTGTGATGTATTCCTTCGATAGCTCAGTTGGTAGAGCGGAGGACTGTAGTGGACTATGCCAGGCATCCTTAGGTCGCTGGTTCAAATCCGGCTCGAAGGAGTGACTTTTAACTGAGCGACTCCATGGCACGTCATATACAAGTAGTAAAGATTATGTGCTGTACACATCATTGCATGTGGTTCAACATACAGTGGCCGGAAAACAGCAAAGACCAATCATACTCTACTCTTTCTAACTAAGCTATAAACGTCTAACTGGGACTAGTTAACGTGGAAAAACTGTATGTGGGTGTCTGAGTAGTTCTATGTTGTAATATATTTTGTTAGGTTACAACTGTAGGCTGGTTAACACAGTAGGTAAAATTGGTCGTACTAGTGAATTTTGACTGACTTCCAAAGTGCACTTCGTAGAGTGGAGGACGGTAGCGGCTATACCAGTCCTCCTTCGGTCACTGGTTCAAATTGAGCTTGAAGGAGACGCTTTTAAATGAAGGATGGGGGGTGAAGAGCACAAAACCAAAAACGATAGCTGCTAATGATGGAACAACATCATTAGCAGCTATCGTCGGTTTATTTTGGCTCAGTTGAAGCAGAAGGGGTCTGTCACGGCAGTGGCAGAGGTCCAAGACTCACTGCGTAAATCCAGTTTGGAAAAGCAGCATCTGTTAAGACAAACTGTTCAACAACTGCTTGGCACCAGGGGATGTCGTTCAGTCGTTCAGTCTTTTAAAAGTTGGTTTTCTGATACTATCCTCAGTAGGAAAACATTTTTATACTGTTTTACTTTCAGCTCGTTGGTCCAACATACTGATAAACACATTGGTGATGTCAGGAACACGTACTGAATTCTACTCCCGCCGTCACCGTTCCCCCACCTAAAATATTTCTTCCACGTGTTCGGGGGAAGTCGCCTCTTATGAAAGTCCATTTGGTTATACTGTCTTGCTGTAGTTGTTATCCTAACCTTGTTTGTGGCTGCTGTAACATGAGCTGCATTCAAAACAAAAAGGAAAAAAAAAAAAGTCGCCACTTTATTCAACAAATTATAATTTTGAAAAATAAACACATACTGCATTTACCTGTTTTTTTATCAGCATCTGTTGTAATATAACGTAACAAATAATATCTTAACAAAGATATCAATTCAATCCCATACTTTTACTGTCATTGTACAAGTTACCAGTACAAAGTAATTAAGTATATAAGTATAATATAATAGTGTACTTAAGTATAATAGAATGACATGAAGCTTATTTTCCCAAAATGTGCTCCATGAAACTGTAGCCAAATGAGGAAAGTACCTACATTTAGGCGAGAGACTGCCGATCCAGAGTAGGGCCCCTTAGCCACTCTCGAAAATGTTCGAGCACCTAGCCCCCAACGTCATCTCCCGAGACACATTCTGGTTCCGCAGCACACAGTCAAAAGCCACTCCTTCGAGCCGGATTTGAACCAGCGACCTAAGGATGCCCGGTGCAGCCACTACAGTCTTCCGCTCTACCAACTGAGCTATCGAAGGGGCGTGGGGCTCTGAAGAACCCATGACGGCCCGGTCACACTTACACCCATCGTGAACGCAATAGTGAGGGTACTACTCTCTCCCCCCCCTCAGCTCTGACTCTCTACACTACTCCAAGAGCCAATATAATTTGGCTACATTTCAAAGGAGCGGCTTGTGTGCAACATTAAGGGTATGTTATGATTGTGCTTGTGGATGATGAACAGCAGGTAAATACAGTATGTTTTTAATCAATCTTTTATTTGTATTATTTCTTCCTTGCTGATAGTAAACACATATTGATATGGAGGAGGACTGTAGTTTGTCCAGATGTTGGGGCCATAGGAAAAGTCAGGAGGTCAAACTTATTAAACTTCATCTTTTGGTGACTGTGAATGAATGTAACGAATTTCACAGTAACCCATGTAATAGTAGTCGAGATATTTCAAGAAAGTCAACCCCATGGTGGCGCTAGAGGAACAGGAAGAGGATCATCTAAGTCAGCGGGAGACCATGATTTTCTGTACAAAATCTCACCGTAATGCATCCAATAGCTGTTGAGATATTTCTGTCTGGACCAAAGTGGAGCACCGACTGTCATCGCCATCCCTAGAGCCACGCTGCTAGCAAGGCTAAAAAACACCACTCCTTCGAGCCGGATTTGAACCAGCGACCTAAGGATGCCTGGCATAGTCCACTACAGTCCTCCGCTCTACCAACTGAGCTATCGAAGGGACGTGTAGCCCTGGTGCAGAGCACCTGGTGCAATTCAGGCAGGGGTCTTTTGACCGCAGGATTCTGAATTGTTCTGAGGCTACTGTGCGCTCAGTGCTTACCAGAGGGGGTACTGTTTGAGTGAGGCACCTTGCTGTTCTATATTACTCCACTGACCCTAACTCCCTCTCGGTGTCACCAGGTACGACGAGGAGCAGGCGCAGAGTGAGAATGCCGAGCGCGACCTGCGGAGCCGCTCGGGTCACTCGGTGGGGTCAAAGGGCGCCAAGGGGAGCGCGGGCATGCGCCCCGCTGCTGCCACCTGGAAGTGAGGTGATATTGCTGACTCTAAATGATCTCCTGTGCAATATTACAAGGTCCACCAGTGGGGCAAGGGGGATTTAAAAAAAGGGCCGTCCAGACTTTTTTTAGCCCAACTATCCAATGGAGGACTGCTCTCTCTCTCTCTCTCTCTCTCTCTCTCTCTCTCTCTCTCTCTCTCTCTCCACATTTCACTGACTGAGGCACAGGGGGCAATAACCCTACTGCCGAAGGGGAGAGAAATCAACGATGGGGTAATATTTGGAGAGTTTAAAGGCCAGAGTTTGTGGCCGTTTGTATGAACGTGTAAACGAAAACGTGGAGGTTATGTGGGTATGAGGGTCAAGTCCGGGGGTATGGAGAAAAAAAGAGTGAGAGAAAAGAGATCTAACAAATAAAATAGGTATAAAGATATGATTTATGGATGGACAGTTGATAGATAGAATTAGCAGAATTAAATGTATAACAACCCCAAAAATAGAAATGAATAATGATTTTTATATGTTCATGATCAGTATGTTTATGCAGGGCGGGGGTTCATTAAAGTTGATTCTATTCAGTGCTGAACCCTGTTGCACTTTTTCACTTTATTTACTTCACTGGTATCCCGTGTTGCATTTTGAGTTGGACTGCTGACGTCATATCTGCTGCACATGTTCAAATCTAACTTAAAATAATATTCCTGCAGCTTTCCCGCAGCTACTGACATGTTGAACCGCTGATGATGAATAAACACCCACATTTTAAATTCACTAATGGAGGGCTGAACAGTGTGGGCAAAAAAAGGAAACAAAAAAACATTGTGACATTTCATTTTCCTCTGGGTAAGTTGCAGTATTTTATGTTGCATACTCACCGTGAACATTAAGCATTTAACTTCTGTTGAATTTATAACTAAAGCACAGATTACAGAGATTCTGCATAAGATAGGGCAGTTGTTGACTTTGATTAACACTTTGCTTAAAAAAAAAAAAAAAAAAAAAAAAACTTCCCTCTAAAAGAAAGGGGCTAATTCTGTGAACTGGTGAGAGAAAAATGGTTAAAGATTCAAGAGAAAACAAAATGCTTTCACCAAATTGTGATAAAACAAAGCTAAATTACATTATTAATCAGATGGACTTGACTCTTTGCCTTTAACCTTGGTATTAAAAATTAGAAATGGGCTGGTTTTGATTTTCTGTCCAGCATTAAAATGGTTCACATAATGTATTTTGTCTTATTACATGACCTCCTTTTTGAATATTACAAATGCAAATGGAACGATGTTGATGCTGAAACGGTATCGTTCAGCCCTACTCCGATGTATAAACTCATTTGGGGACTTGTGGAATTAAATGCTACTTTTGTACGAATAGTGTTTGTTGATTTTGCCTTGAAATAACAAACAGAAGAAAAATACTCTACTGATTATGTAACAGGCATCTTTGTTTGCTCTTTGTCAGTTTTTGTTCTTTATAAAATTCCATTTCATGCTATGCTAACATGATTGAGTTGGGGTTTTTCATTTCTTGTCACTTCGCCGTAGTGAGGGCCCCCATAGCCTTTGATGAATCTAATCTGTCTGGAGTGTAGATTAATCAGAGGTAAGTCCTTCAAAAGGAGAAATGACCTCTACTCCTGTTTTCTTGCTGTTACTGCGGCAGTCAAGTAGGTCTCCTTTCCTTGACCTCGAGCGTTTGACACCGCCTCACCCTCGCCACCTTGTTGTTTCCTCCTCCGGTCCCGCAGCTGGTTACTACATGTAGGATAGCAGCTGGACAAGGCAAGTAAGTCATACACGTGTTGATCTGTGATCTCCAACCAAATTCCTCAAAAACATCTGATCTGTACTAGTTATTGTTGGGCAGTGAGACTTTACACGACCTCCTGTGCCAGAGAGCAAATTTACTGAGAGATGAAGTGAATTCTGAGGTGTATCCAGCGGATGTCAAATAAGGGCCTGGGTTGAAATGAAATGGTTCCCACTGCTGGTTTTCTTTGTTGTTGTGATAAACTCTGCAGCTTGTGTCGGATCCACGACATAAAGAGCTTCTCGGTTTTTAGCTTTGAAGTAGTGACATTTCTCTGTGCGACAAACTCATCATTTCAGTTCATTTAGATTTTTGTCTCCCTTTCAATAAAATACCCATATTGGTGCTGTTCCTGACAATTTTTTTACATTTTAAAACAGGGTTAGGTGGAGAAATGTGGGTGAACTGGCCCTTTAAGACCTCGCCGCAGTTTGTTTATTGACAGCGCTTT
The DNA here is from genome assembly GCF_016859285.1 of Xiphias gladius. Classification (NCBI taxonomy): domain Eukaryota; kingdom Metazoa; phylum Chordata; class Actinopteri; order Istiophoriformes; family Xiphiidae; genus Xiphias; species Xiphias gladius. The sequence continues at coordinate 6,942,956 of NC_053401.1, forward strand.
CGAAGTGTTTAAGTCTCATTTACAAAACAGAACCTTTTTCTAAGCTGTGGACAGTTCTCACGTCCTCTCAGACTGCAAGTGATGAAGCAAAAAATAGCAATTTGAATATGCTACTGTACATCTACGAGTATACATTAAACAACTCTGCATTAAATATGCCTCTGTTCAGATTACAGAATTAGTGAATGGCTTCTGCATGAGTAAAGAAAGTGTTTATATTTGCAGTGGAAGGAGTTAATTAAGAGGAACATAAGACGGCTTAACTTACTATTTCTTGCCTTTGAGTCTTTTTTCTTTATCACTCTCTCAGACATTGAATTTGTGTTTGCATGCTGTCATCTTCATATATTTGTGCATGGGGAAACATGCTATCTTACAACAACGGTTGAGTTTGCACCTTAACATGTGCCACGATTGCTCTGTTTTATATGACCTGTGACATCAAATAAACTCTGAGCTTATGAACATGGTTGCCATAGAGTGGTATTTTTTAAACCTCTACCAAGACTACATTATCAAGTGGGCAAAGCGGGGCAAGGACCCCTGTGACTCCTTCATCATAACATCAAATCACTATATCAAAATCTAGTTTTAAAACCTTTATTTTCTAGTTGATATTGTCCTTACATGGTGCACATTCTTATTTGCGTTTCAATAAAAACAACATGTAGCAAACTCTCAGCAGACAGCGCTGGGTCTGTAACTGAAATATAATGGTCTGCTGTGTGCACATCATGGGTATTTGAGGGTGATGGGGTACATACACAGTGCACACAGCGCATAGGGAACAAAGGGCCCCAAAGAAGCAAGAAATCATCCGAATTCACCCTCTGATGATGAATGCATACTTTTAGGGAGTTTAAGAGAAATCCAACTAATTCTCATCTTACTGAAGACCCCTCGAAGCCTCTCTAGGGCCCCCTTGAGGTCCTCAGACCTCCGGTTGGGAACCATTCAAGGTGCCTCTGGATGAAGGGACCCAAAAAAAAAAAAAAAAGTTTTCAAGGGATGTGACGTCAGACAGGCGCGCCTCTCCATAGTTTGCATGAAGCTAAAACGTCCTAGACAGCGCCAGAACGGAAATGTGGTTATGTCAAAATAAAGGTTTTGACAGGCTTTCGTGTTTGGTACGAGTTTGATGTTATATTTAGGTAACATAATCTATATTCAGTGATGGTTCAGTTGCGTTAAGTTACATTTAAGTAATGACTTTGTTACACTGTCTTTCTACTCTCACATATTTTTCTGGTATTTATTGTTACTTATGTATGTACCTTGCAGTGGTAGAAGAAAAACACAGATCCTATCTTTATGTAAAACTGGCCATGCGACAATGTAGAAATAATTCAAGAACAAGATACCAGTAAAAGCCTTGCATTCAAAATCTTATGTATGTAAAAGTACAGACATATTTTTAGCATAATTTACATAAAATAACAGAAATAGGAATAACCATTCTGCCGCAGAATGGTTATTACTGATTCATAAACGTGTAAGAAACATTTGAATGGAAAAGGCATATGCCTATTATCAACATATGAGAGCATTATATGTTTAATTTGTTTGTCTTATATCTGTACCTATGCCACATTATTTATAAAGTACTTTTGTTTTGTATTTAAAATCTCAGTTTGCAATGTAACTAGTAACTGTAAAAAGGACAGTATCTACCTCTGAAATGTAGTGAAGTAGAAGTGTTAAGTTAAGCAGAAAATAAAAATTCTCAATTTAATTCCAAATACCTCAATATTGTACTTATAGTACTTACTCTACTTTACTTTCCACCCTTGGTACTTTGTATTACATAACAAAATGCAACCTCCCTCGCCTTTGGTCTTATTTTGAAAATCTCGGCCGGATGTGCATTGCCGTACCGTGGTGTCAGTCAGTCGATCGATGGTGCCGCTGCTGAGCAGAGAAAAAAAACGGGCGAAAAGATTTGTAAATTGGCACCAAGAATAGAATTAATTCTTCAGTTAAACATAAACCCTCAAGAGGAATAAACCGGTTTCAGGTAAGTTTAAAGTGAGACTTTTATATTGTTCATTTTAACTTTTTACTTTAGGGCCAGTGGCTAACATTAGAGCTAGGGGGGCTAACGTTAAAGTTAAGTTACTTCCCGGTGGGAGAAGGTGGATACTGTATTGGTTATCAAAACTTCAAATGGTTTAATTAAATGAAAGCTACAACAATGGCTGTGCGTGAGGCGTTTCACATGTGTAATAAGATCTTAAACTGAAGTTTAACTAGTTCACCATTGACTGTATCTGTAGACACGGTTGGAGTAACTTGGGTATTTCAGAGTATTAGAAGTCCAAAGACTTAAGCTAGCACCGTTAGGTCGTAGTTTAGAAAATGCCACTGTAATTAATGTCCGACTTAACGTTGTTAGGAACCGGGCTACTTCATGCAAGTTCCCTCAAGACGTTTCACCCCAGCTGTCTAAGTCTTCGCCGGGAGACACTAGTGTTTCACTGCCCGGAGTGATAAAGGGCGGGGCGGGTTTCGCAAGTAAAGATAACGTCCTGGTTCGTGTCACATCATCCTGCATGTTGTGCTCACAACATGAAATATTTTATTGTTTTTCTGTTTAGAGAGCTGGTTCGGTTTCTGCTGCAACGTCGTGGCTGGCCACGCTCCGCGCTCCGTCCTGTCACTGTTGTTAAATTTGCGCAGTACTAGCGAGCGGCCAAGTTTCATTCCCGACGCTCGTAGCGGTCATTTAAACCCAAGTTAAATTTACAGAAAGAAACTGTGAGCTGCCCCATTAGACCCCGGCCGTTGGTAGCTGCAGTATTTTTTTTTTTTTTTTTTTTTTCCCTTTCACAGTAAGATCCTTGTCAGAACGAGGTAATTAATGACGTGAAGCAGGGAAAAGAGAACCTTGGCCTGTCCCCGGAGGATGACAAGAGAGCCAATATTCATGGTACTGTAATGGATCAGTGGAAGTTACCAGTCACCACAGTCATGCTTAGTGACACTGGGGTGGGTGTGTGTGTGTGTGTGTGTGTGTGTGTGTGTGTGGGTTGTTTATATCTATGTAGTTTGTGTTTGTAGAATGAGTAGTGTTGTAAGGATAAAGCAGCAGATGAGACGCTCTGTATAAAAGTGTGTGTGTGTGTGTGTGTGTGTGTGTGTGTGTGGGGGGGGGGGGGTTGCTCAGTCACAGAACCAAGTTAAACTTAGAATGGATATTCCAATTTAGGATGAAGCTGTTGTCCAGCAGGATTAATCATGTCATTCCTGCTGCCGCGGTGAGTCCCGTGGGTATGTTTGAACATGAACTACCTCCACCAAAGCTAGAATCCAAGGTTATGAGAAAGGGGGAAAGAATGATTATGACACGCCAATAAATTAATCACAGATCTGACTGCCCAAAATTGCTAAATGTGCTGTCCTAGCTGAAACATTCAGTCGATTTTTTTTTTTGATCAGTTGATTGATGGGAAATTAAACTGCAGTTATTTTGATAATTGATTGAACATTAAAGTAATTTCTTTAAACATAAATGACAAATAGTGACTGGTTTCCACAGCTCAAATGTAAGTATATTTTCTTAGTTTTCAGTGATGATAAACTGAATATCTTCAGGTTTTGGACTTGGTCAGGTAAAACAAGCAATATGAATAAGTAAACTTGGGCTTTTTGGAAACTGTAATGGGCTTTTTTCCTCTATTTATAGACCAAATCTTAATCGATTTAAAGCTGAAAAAATTATTCAGGTGACAGAAAATTATTCAGATACAGTTTTGATCCTCACTTAATTGTTTGGATTCACTTTTAGACAAAAATGCCAAACATTTGTTGGTGCCAGCTTCCTTAAATAGAGAATTTTCTGCTTCTCAGTTTTATGTTATTGTAAATTGAATATCTTTCGGTTTTGGGACTTTTCTGTTTTTTCTCGGTTTAATATTATTGTTGAATTAATATATTTATATATATATTTTTTTAGACTATTGCTTGGATAAAACAAGGCATTTAAATATGTCACCTTGGGCTCAATGAAATTATAATTGGCACTTTTCTGACATTTTATAGCTTAAGTGTTCAATAAAGAAAATAATCTAAACAGCTGTTAGTTGCATCTCTTATTCACAGGCCCTCTGGTTATTGCAAATACTGTAAAGAATCTTCAGAAAGTTTCAAATGCCTAATTCAAAAGTAACATTCTTCTATGATTTCTGTCTTTGTGAGAGGATTATTAATGTGTACAGAATGTGCTCAGCTTTAAAGGTCAAAGGGTTAGCTGATGAACTGTGTTCACTGCACTTTCCTGAAAAGTCTGCACCTTTAAATGCATCACGTGAGACGCTGCTCTGTCTGCAGGACAGGGGCTTCCACAGGAAAAACTGCAGAATTCGCCTATCAGTGACATAAGGATCTCCCCTTCCCTGTCATGTAATACTGAATTTCCCTCCATTATGTTCCTCTCCATGCTGCTGGCGTGTCCAGTGGAAAATGCCTGAAAGTGTGGAACAAATGCCATTGTTTTTCCCTGACCATGGAGCAAAGAGTTTTTGAGCAGGCGGACTGGTCAGTTATGCCGAGACTACAGCTGACCTTGTGTTAATGGACTAACAGTTTCATTGTCTTGTGTTTTGGAGCCTCTTAACTGTAGTATGAAGCTCTGTCAGTGATCTCTATAAAGGCTGTATAGGTGGGAGTCTACATTTAAAGGGCCATATTCCTGTAAGATCAGCAGTCCTGTGCAGCTGTTGAGCTCACATGAAGACAGAGGGCAGAGGTCATTGACTGACAGGGAAATAAAATCAAGGTCATGACCTGCGATGGCCATGGAAACTTCTGACCTTCAAGCTTGTGTGCTACAAGAGAAAAAGAAGCAAAGGAATGATTGTATTTTTTTCTCTCATAGCCCAGTTGGGATTTAGCAATGTCCTGCTGTGGAACTGCAATATTGAAGGGATAGATCAGCTCAGCTGCAACCCCCCCCCCCCATATATAATGCTGATGTTTATTGCAACAAAAGAAGGTAATGGAAACAGACAAAAAAATCACCCGTGGTCAGATACGCAATTTTCATGTGATTAAAACATTAAGACTTCAGCCTTGTAGAGCGCAAACATAGAGATTGTTTTCATTGAAACAGCTAGAAAGAAAGGGACATGTATATAAAACTCAGCAAACAAAGTCATGTTTTCATTTAGACAAAACATGTAAGCTGTGGATTCTTGCTTACATTGACAATCAGGCAGACAAGACTGGGAGGTCTCAATATTCAGCAGGAAACAAAATATGACACGGCAGCCCTCAGGATAACTCCACTTACTGCACATATTTTCCGTCTGCAGCAGTTACTGATTCTGAATTGTTCAGATTGTGTGACATTAACGCGGCTGTCCTTGCTATACACACTCTAATAAGAGTTTGGTTTAAAGTTTAAAAACCTTACTCTCACAGATCTAACAAATATAATCCTCCCTATGGGGTCAAATGTGCTTTAAAAAAAGGTGATTTATGAAGTCTGTACAGTCTGTGATAGCTCGGGCTGGTCTCCTGGTGCACTGATTATATTTTTCACCCACCAACATAAACACACACAGCTTTAGGGCAGGCATGCATGTGCCTGTCAACTGTGTAAGTGCCCATCTCTTTGGTCTGTGTATGCTGTTGTTTCCTGCTCCTCAGCTCCATTCATGACACTGTTTCTGTGTGACAACCCCCAACGCACTCTGAGAAACTTAAACATGAGATGAATAGGTAGTTTGCTGATTGATTTTGTTGGAAACAATATGCTCTTGTACACAAATATGTATTTGTCCTGCCATCTGTCCAACATTTTGCATAGCCCGTCTCTTCCTTTAGTCCTGTTTTCTCCATCTATCTCAACTTCTTCCCTCCCTCCCCCGGTTGTAAAGGTCACTTGGATCTCGTGTCTGTTGCTTAGACGTGACTCAGGATTGGCGTTCATGTGCTTTTAATAACACACATGGTCATCTTTATCTTTTGCTGTCTCACTCTCTGAGTTGGTCCCTGGTCTGAGCCCTTGATCTGGTCGCTGGTTGCATACAGCTGCTGCTCTCTGAATCCCAATTCACAAATCAACAAACTATTGATAATTGTTAACCCTCCTTCTACGTCAAAACAGGAAAGTCAGGCTCATCTGTGCAAGTTGGGATACAAATTTGTTTTTGTGTGAAATGGGTTAGAGGAGAAATGACAGTGTGGGAACTTGCCCAACTTGCCAAGGTTCAGTTTAGGCATGGCAGCACTGAGGAATGCATTTGTTCACTTCTATCTTGAGACTGTTGTCATCAGCCAAATTCCAGCATGGTCAGTACATTTACTTCTCAGTCGTTAGTAGATATCATTGTTGTGGTTGATTACATAACCTCTAAGCCTGTAATCTAAGAACCCCTATTTAGCCAGGTTTCTGCACCCTTGATGAAATTATGCATTTGTTGCCAAGAAAGACCCGTCTGATGAATTTAGTTGTCACATCATATTTAGATGACAGTAACACAATGTCAAATAGTCGTTTATCCATCTCACATTGTCACTCCTAAGTGTTTTTTGCTTGTGCCTAGCAGCACACATTGTTGAATTTTCCAGTGCCCTCCTGCAGGGTGACAAAATGAGTGGACTTCAGACCTCAGCTTAGTCAACAGCATTGTTTACAGTTCTGGGTCAAGCCTTGTTCAGTTGTTTAACGCTGCCCCCCCCCCCCATGTCCTACGGAGCCAAGGGTGTGCAGACGTTTGTTCCTGTTTGCTACGGATTACATCAGATGTGGGAAAAAGCTTTTGTGATGAAGGAATTCCCTATATATTGTTGTTGTTAAAGATTTTTTTGGCAATGCAAAGTAATTTTCCATTCATCTTTTTACTTGTTTTAATTTAAAATCAAGTCATTAGAACCACTTGATTAGAGAACCATTTTTAAGTCTTAGGACAAGACACCTACCTTGATACAGAGCTGGATGATGTATCAGTATATTATTATGGTAAAGAAAACATCTGGAATTTCATGATATTGCTTGTCTTAAGATTGATTCTATAAATCTCAGCCCTGGTATCTTCTTTTTTGTGTGTCTAAAGAGGAACATGTACTTTACTAAAGTTGTGACTGTTGTACACATACAGTATGTCGTGCTGCTGTGGTCATGTTGTAAGTGGAAGTTTCTCCACAGCAGCGTTTGCTGTCAGAACACTTGTTGCCATGTTTAGAGTAGATATTTGTGGCTTGTTCCATGTGTCCCTCTATTGTGCTGCAGTAGTGATTGGTGAATGAAGAATATAGACAGCTGGTAGGGAAAAGGCAGAGGGGGAATGATGACAACACCTGTTTGGATCATGAAGATCTTCATCCTCATATATGAGCTTTCATCGCTTTTTGTGGACATGGTTTTTTTTTTCTTAGACCCACATTTCTTTGGCAGAACCAGACAATGATTAAACACATTCTCACCAGTGATCACTGTTACTGCCTTTCTCTTAGAGTATAAGGCAATCCACACAGCTCATTAATATACATATTAATATTATTATTATTATTATTATTAATCTTTATACTTGTTGGGGCTTGAGGCAACAGAAGACTCTGGACTTTATACACATATAGAGTACTAATTCTGTTTTGTGTCTGTGTGTGTATGGCCAAAGCTTCTGGATTCAAAATGATTTCTAATCTGATACACAAATGCAAGCTTGGTTAGCCTATAACATATGTCCAAGTAGAGCTCGAAGATGTATTAACATTATAGAAATACACTGTATTATAATAATTCAAATAGTAATACAGATAATATTTTAATATATTATATAGCTTAATAATAATAGGACTGCAGCTAACAATCTGCAAATTATTTTCTGTAATAATCACTTAAAATAAAAAAAAAAATTTGGGTCCAACACGGTTTTTCAGAGCCTCAACAGTGGCACCAGAAGCAAATCAGTACATGTGAACAGCAGCAACCAGTAAAATTTTAGCATTTTTGTTTGAAAAAAGACTGAAAGAGTCAAGTGATCATCGTATTATTGATTAATCTACTAATTGTTTTAAATTTAAATTGAATATTACAAGAGGCCTAATGTCATAGTATTGACTGATTGGTCAGTTTTTGTTTAAATAATATTGTGATATAGCCTAAATGTTATATTTTCTGTTTTTGAAGGGTATACAATTACAATTAAGTGATAAAATGTTACGAGCTCATTAACCTGTTCCCTGCCTGACCATTACTTCCAGATTATGTTTTTTCCCTCAGATATCATGTTATTCATCTCTTGTGTCGATTAAATATTTAATTTAATGCACCTGTCTTATAAAAATGATCATCTCATTAACAATATGAAGCTATTGAGTCAAAAATATTGTGTTATTATTGTAGTATATTGATGCATACTAGATGCTCTTCACACTGATTTTTGTGTCGGTTATCAAGGCTGTCATTCATGAGGAATTTGAGTAAAATTAAACCCCTGGTTTTCCCTAGAAATATTGACCGATAACATCTATTGGTGCGTTTGTGGCTCTGTGCGTGTGTGTGTGTGTGTGTGTGTGTGTGTTTAGCTATGTGACTGGCCTGATTGTGAACTACAAACACAGTTAAAGGAGAATTGTTCTTTTGCCTCCTCGGCCTTTGGTGACCACAATACTACCCTCTGTCCAAGTCCTGCGCTGGACGGCACGGGCCACTGACCATTTACCAACACGCACACACACAAACACACATACACAGAGCAACAACTCTCATACTCTCCCTGTCTCACTAAACTGAAAGAGGCCCTGTTCACATTTGTGACCATAATGAATCTTGTGTGATCTGATCACAAGCGGACAGGTCCTAATTAGGGGGTGGGAATTTAGTTTTTTTATATTTATATTATTATATTTATATATTATTTATTCGGTTAAAAGTAAAATTTTATTTGCGGTAAATTTTATTTCCCAACATGACGCTATAAAGGCTCTTTTAATATTGCCAGGAATAAAAATCTGCAGGGTAAACACTGAATCCTTTTTTAAATTTGATTATTATTAATTATTTTATTATTCACTCTGATGCTAGGTGTTAACTGCAGTTTGTTTAAGATGGATGTAAAAACAATCTGAATACCTTAGGTTACAAGAGATACTAGGCCTGAACACTGCAGAGAGAGGAGAAGAGGCTGAAGGGGAAGGGAGGAGAGGAATGAGAAAATGGGCAGAGAGGAAGAGGATGGAGGACAGGAATGAATATGGGATGAATAAAGAGAGACTGTTTGGGGGGCTGTTGAGTTTGAAATGATGGACGTGAGGACAGAAGAGGGAGAGAGGAGAGCAACAGAGGACTGTCTGTCGAACCAGTCTGAAGGAAACGGAAGCTGCCCACTTGGTGCTTCTTGACAGTTTCTTTTTCTTTCTTGTTGTCAGAATGACACACACACACACACACACACACACACACACACACACACACACACACACACACACACACACACACACACACACACACACACACACACACACACACACACAGTTCAGTTGAGACTCTGTGTGCTGCCAGCAATCACTGTGGTTTGACTTTGTCATGTATTGAGGGTGGTGAGATAGAAATGGATGAAAACACCCACGTGCTGCCTAGATTATCAAACCAGATCTCTTCCTCTCTTTGTATCACCCTTATGAACTATTTCTTTTCTTACTTACAGAATTCACCCTTTTATCTTTGTCTGATCTATAGTTGTAGTCTCTGAGGAATGCTGTTCTGACCACATGATGAATGATGATTGGCTTGATGTTGTCCTTCAGCTATTGGTTTGACTACACGTAGAGAAAGCAAGTGTTCGACAGTGTGTAACAGACTGATGAAAAGATGTGTTTCCCTTCCTGTTTCTGTCCATTTTTAATACCTTAACTCTTGAATTACAACATAGAGCTACAGCTAAGGCTTTACAATTTACTTTCTTTTTTTCAATATTCGAATCATGTAAAATAGAGAAAAATATGCCAATGATTGTATTCTGTAAAGTATTTTGCAGTGTTTTGGTATTTTTACTTCATTACTGAATATAGCAATTATTAGATTATCAATATTAAATAATATTTAATATGGAAATGATAGTTTATTATGTTTTTTCTGTCAGTTAATTTATTAATTAATCCACAACTTGTTTTATTAACACTTTTCCAACATATTTTGCTCAAGAAATAATTGACTATAGATGCAAATGTTCAACGCAGTTGTGTGTTTTTGACTCAGTGGAGAGTTTGTGTTGATCACATTCAGTTATGATGACACTCTAAATGCGTTTTGTGTTTTTCCAGGCCCTACACACTGAGTGTAACTTAGGGCAGCAGCAATGTCTGGCTCCTATGATGACTCCATGATTGATGTCTCCAGTGATAGCTTCTGGGAGGTGAGACTCTCAGAGCAGTTGTAATTCCTTTGCACTTCCACCATTTCCCGGGTATTTTCTACTTCCTTTTCTTACCTCTCTGTCTCTTTTTGCTATTTCTCAGGTTGGTAGCTACAAGCGTACTGTGAAACGGGTAGACGATGGCAATCGGCTCTGTAATGATCTGATGAACTGTCTCCATGAGCGGGCCCGTATTGAAAAGTCGTACGCACAGCAGCTCACAGAATGGGGCAAGCGCTGGCGGCAACTCATAGAGAAAGGTACTTATATTAAAAAAAAACCCCACTTGCTTTACATTTATTTCTATATAACAGTTTTAATTTCCAGAATCAGTACTTTTGTAGTATTGACAAAAACATAACATGAATTATGCATGTGTAGGGACAATGCATAACAATGTGCAAATGCAAAATTAAAAAAATATAATTAATGCATTGACATCAATGGGAAAACACTGACAGGTGAATAACTCTTGCCCCAGGTCCTCAGTATGGTACATTGGAGCGGGCATGGTCTGCTCTGTGCACAGAGGCGGAGAAGGTGAGCGAGCTCCACATGGAGGTGAAAGCAGCACTAATGGGAGAAGACTACGAGAAGCTGAAGAACTGGCAGAGAGACTCCTACCACAAACAGATGATCGGCGGCTTTAAAGAGACTAAAGAGGCTGAGGATGGCTTCCGCAAAGCTCAGAAACCTTGGGCCAAGAAACTCAAAGAGGTGTGAATTTCAGGCTTCTAATGAACTCATAGGACACTGAAATAGTAAAATGTGTAGTTTAGTAGTAGCATGTGGGCTGTAATTTTCCATCATCGTGTTTCAAATATAAAAATCTAAGAAGTTAACAGAAGCAAGTCAATTTTCAACTCACTGATTACAGCCATGAACATAAGTTTTTACCCTTCATTTCACATGATTACATATTACTGACTCACCATTGTTTCTTTTCTCTCCATGACGACCTACTCACTAAACAACAAAGGAGCAAAGGAAAAATTGTAACTTCTTGGTGCTGATTTTGAATGAGCAGTTATTGCCGAACACCAGTCACAGTGTGCAAACGTAGCAGCCAGTTATCCTGTCCGTCTTTGATTGTCAGTAGAAGGGAAGGAAACACTGACGGCTTGTAGGGGGACTGGCACCTCTTAGTTCAAAATAAGGTCAATGAATTTCCTACAACTGCTTTCATTTTAGCAGCCTGTTTATGTGGCAGAAGTCCCATTCCTCTGTTTCTTTGCGTGCTCTTATATGCACGTGCTTGCAAATATTTGTGTGTTCAAAGTCACATTTTGCAACCTTCAGGCTCCTTTCCCCATTTCCTGTGTGTGTGATGTCACCGGGGGGGGGGGTGACATCCTGGCCTTGTCATTAATGCAGGGACAGAAAAATACAGTTTTGTTGCCATAGAGATTTATTGATCGACTAGACAGACAAGGGCGAGTGGTGGAGGGCAGAGAGGAAATGAGGCTAATTAACTGGTCTAGAAAATGAGTAGCTGACTTGGGTGACGTCGGTAGAATGTCAATAATAAACACATGCATGCAGAACTGGATACGGAATGCGTTTTTAGTGGACTGACATGTTGTTTTGCGCTCACACACATAGAGTAATATGTAACTGCCTATTATATCAAATTGAAGAGAAGGACAGGCTGTTGTCCTTGTATTCTTAGTGTCCTCTCCTTATGTCCACATTGTTTGTTCAGTAGGGACATGGCTGTTCTGGCCTTGGCCCAAGTTACACTGGGCACTGCCCGAGACACTCCTCAAATAGAAACCAGGTTGGATGAAGTTGCTTCCGCAATTCCTATCTGTTGGGGTTTAAATGTATTAACAAAGTAATACAGGATTGGCTGATTCCTCTTATCATAAATTCATCACATTCAAAACGTAACAGACATCAGTGTTGACATGTTGCCTCCCACACGTGTTGGTTACTGTATATGAAGTATCTTCCAGGTTATTCATTCATTCCAACATCCATGTATCTGGGGCCTAAAATTAGGACATGTTTCAGAGTAGGAAATTGGTTGTAATTATCCAAGAAATAAAAAAAAACTAAATAAAAAAGTTTTTAGGCACATGAGTCAACATGTGCTGTCAACAATGAAAGAATAACAACCAAATTTCCTCAAAGAGTTCCTTCAAAATGGAATAGAGGAAGCAACATACATGCACATTTTGTATATATTTAGGAAGATGATGATATATTTAACATAGTTAACAACAATGCAACAGTGGAGTTGTTAAAGGTTATTTGATGGATAAAAATAAAAATACATTTTGAGATGGACTTTGTCCAGTTGTCCAAGACAAAATGGTCCTGCAGCTTTATACTTAAATTCTTCAATCGAACATTGGAAAACAGACTTTAATTGCTTAATTGTTTCCACCTCCACACTCTGAAATACTGTCAAAGCAAGAGACCTAAATCAGCATAGTCTACTTATTGGTTGGCTGAATGCATGGGCTTTTAAAAAACATAGACACAAATATACATTAGGTGGAAAATACTGATCAACGTCAAAGGGCATTAGCTCTTAACGTAAACAGATAAATTACTGGTTTACGGAAAAAGATCTTTGTAGTCATTTTTAGACCTAATCAGTTTTGCGCAATAGATCCTTTAGTCTTTCCATGAAGGGCTGGTGCTTTTTTCTGTATATTAGTTGACTGTTGAGGTAACGATGAATGGAATCCACAGGTGGAGACGATGAAGAAATCTTATCATTCTGCCTGCAAAGAGGAGAAGCTTGCAGCCAGCAGGGAGACCAACAGCAAACTAGAGAGCAACAACGCCGAAGCCCAGAAGAAGCTCCAGGAAAAGGTGGAGAAGTGTCAGCAGGAGGCGCAGAAGGTAGGGCGTCCAGTACAGAGGGGTGGGGCGCGGTAGTACAATTCTCTCTTTTTTTTTTTTCTTTTTTTTTTTCCATTCCTGATAATGTATGAGTGTTTTAGAACAAGATCAATTTCTAGGTTTGTACTTTATCCATATCTATCTGTATTATGAGAATACAAATTCATGATTTTTAATGTATTTTAATAGTTATCTCATTCTTTCTTTTCTTCCAGACTAGGGAACGCTATGAGAAATCCCTTGAAGAGCTCGACAAATTGACTCCTCAGTACATGGAGAACATGGAACAGGTGTTCGAGCAGTGGCAGCAGTTTGAAGACAAACGCATCCGCTTTTTCCGAGAGCTTCTGCTGGAGGTCAAACAGCACATTGACCTCTCAGCCAATCACAGGTCAGACATATGGTAGTGTTAAAAAAAAAAAAAAAAACGTCATGCCAAAGATTTATTTCATTACTCAGAAAATAATGTATTTCCTATACTGTATCGTCACCATAGATTCCAGACAATCTACCACACGCTGGAAGACACGATCTCTGCTACTGACGCTGAGGAGGACCTGAAATGGTTCCGGTCCAATCACGGCCCCGGCATGCCAATGAACTGGCCCCAGTTTGAGGTAGTACAGCCTAGATTTCCTCTGATGAAAGAGTATAAAAAAGAGAAGGAAGGCTTTATATTTGAAGGGGAAGAATGAAGAAGGATCATCTAGAGGGTCTCTCAAGAGGTTTTCCCAATATGTTTTCTCGTCATAGATCCATAAACAGACACATCAGGTCACGATCCCTAAATTTACTTTTTCGAAGGAACTCTTAAGGGAGGATTGTTGTTGTTGTTGTTCAAAGGCTGCACTGCCTTAACTTTTTGCATGTACATTTAGCCCAAGCAGGAGTTATAGCCTTGTGTCATTTTTGTCACTGAAGTGTGCTGTTTGGCAGAAGGGGTGATGAAATCTATCCTCAGCTCTCAGAGTGGCAGTGAGAAGGATGTAGTTCATGTCATATTCTCAACAGGATGTGAAATAAGAAAGAGGAACGGAAGGCGAAAGAAAAGCTAAATGCGCTTGCTATGTTTTCTTGCAGGTGCAACTGTTTCATTGGGGTGCCTTCTTCCACTTCTATCACTATAGGAGGTTTTTATTTCTTTGTACTGCTTGGTTTGTGGAGGAATTTTTTTTTTTTTTTTTTTTTTTTTTAATAGCGGATTAAATCTTCTCTGTGGCAAAATACACAGAGACATAACCTGTCAGACAGCTTCAACGATCTAGACATCCACAAGGAAGTGATAGACTGAATTCCAAAAACAACATAGCATGCTCATATCTTATTACTTCTGCAAGCCACTGGCTGTTTTGTCCATGTAGCTGTTTAAAGAAGCTGAAGTAATCCCTGAACTAAATGGCTGGTTTAGGTCATGCTACATTCACAAACTAACATTTCTGCAGCTTATAGTGTACAGCTTTAGGATTAGACTTTGTTGCTTGCATTAACCCTGTTCTACACCTGCTTCCCTTTCCCCATGTCTGACAGAATTTGGACTGGTCCCAGCCTCGCTCCTTTAAGAGAAGGTCCATTGTAGTGAGTTCTGCATGGGAGGGCTGTTCTGTCACAGCAGCCATGGGAGGAGATCCTTTTTTAACACTTTACACTCTCACTCCTGACTGCTTCTATTTGTGTGTGTTTGAGGTGGTTGTGTTTTTATCTTGTATTCAAGTTTCAAGGACGTATAATGAGACAAAAATACACGTAGTGCACACAAGCACCACTATCTCAGGCGTAGTACTGTTTGTTCATGAAAATGTCTGACATTTCCACCTCTGTTCGCTTTTCCTGTAAACTAAGGGAGGTTCACAGCTTCTCCTGGACATCAGAATTCCTAGTATTACGCTATACCACTATTAACAAAGCTCGGACTCTCTGTTCTTACAAACCTTTGAACTCTGACCCCTCAGTGGCCGTCCTCGATTGTTATTTCTGTGCATGTTAACCCTGCAGTATGTCACATGATGCTACCACAGCTCAGCAGTTTCACAAAGTCTCAGAGGTCATCAGCCAGACCGCAACACCTTTGATCTTTAAAGGTTTGAGAGGCGTGATAAATCAGAGGGGTCAGACAAGCACTTCGGAAAGCCTGGAGGTCACACTTACTATCAAAATATATTATTTATAATTTAAGAGGGGCATTACATCTGCTGTCTGAATTATGGAAAATTATTTGAGACAGTCTAGCTCCAACACAAGATTGAAATCATGCTGCCATGTTGTGATAGATACTGGTGATTTCTAAACCATCAAATAAGTTTATAAAAACCAAATTAATCAATGTTAATGTAAGTCTAGTTCACTTGTATAAAAGTACAGGAATGAAACCAGTCGTGTCTGGAAATGACACTTTGACAGTGTTGCGGTCAGAGACACATCTATTTTGTTCCACTCTCCCTGGTTAGTCTCTGGTGGAGGGGAAATTCCTTGGTGTTGTGTTTCTTTCAACAGGTGATGGATACTCTACATGGTTGTATCTCTAATTTTATCAGGCTTACACTGTACTCTATAAACGCACGTGCATGTACAGTTTCAAAATCCAGAGTCGGTGTCACAGCCTGAGAAATGTTTCACTGTATGTCGGACTGTGTTGAAGTGTGTGTACGTTGCTGTGCACATTCCTGTTAGATGTTCCCCCACTACTAGCTTTGAAGGCATGTTTTTGAACCGAATTAAACCACTCAGTTGACACAGTCATACGTGCAATATCTTACTGTAATGTGTATCTGTGTGTGTCTACCAGGACTGGTCCATAGACCTGAACCGAACCCTCAGCAGACGAGAAAAGAAGAAGCCGTCAGAGGGCGTCACACTGACCGGCATCAGTCAAACTGGATCAGACCAGCCAGTTCAGCCTGCCAAGAGCAGCAGCAGGTAGATACCTGACTACTTACCGACTCTTGACTTTTTCTGTCTCTTAACAAACACAGAGGAAACTGAGCATCTGTTCTTAATGCGCACACACTCACAAAAATGCTCATACACACTCTGTCCTCCCAATCCAAAGTTCCCAAATCGGAGATAATCCGCAGCACACAGCGTCTTCCTCTTAAGGAATGCTTGTAAAACGTACAAGGGAAGTTCCGGGAGTGACGTCTAGTTGCACGACCGTTTCCATAGCAGCAGTAAACATTTTGTTACAGCTTGTTGGGAAAGAAGTCATCCCCAAGAGACTGTAGTGTGCTGGTACATAGTTGAAAGGGTGCCAAAAGTAATGTGGAAATATTACTCATACACACCGTGACCTTTATAGCATTAATGTTGGTACTGGAAAGTACAAAGAAGCGTGGAGTAGTGTTGTTTAAGTCAGTAATACCCACAGTAAGTCAAACTTAAGATATTTATATTTTATATATAAAATATTTTTATAATTGAACAACCAAGCAGCATAATGGACTTAATTTGTTTCTCAGTCCTTCAAAGCAAAGAGAAACAGTTATAATTCACTGCCATGTTTGAGATTTAAGCAAAATGATAACAACAAAAGCCTGTTTGTCTTCCAATATTGGTTTGAAATGCAGGGTTTATGGTAATTGATTTAACCTTCAAATGATCTAATTACATATAATGGAACAAAATGTCTCTACATCGTTTCGAGCCACTTGATGTTTGATTGGCAATTTTTAAATAACATGATGTAATCTTTCTAGGCCGAGATAAGATAAGATAACTTATTTGTCCCTGCAGGGAAATTTTCCTTTGGTTTTGTGGCGAAAGACATAACAGTGGTTGATGGAAACGCGAACAAACAGCTGATTCACATAAAAACATTTCATGCACCAATCATAATGGTAAAAAAAACACATCATACAGTCATGACATTGAGATAAATCTTTAAAGTCGTGAGCTCCTGTGTGTGTCATATTTGTTGTGATATATTTAATAGGTGTTAAGTGCAGTTGGCTGTAACTTTCCTGGCCTGTGTCTGAGCAGTTTGTGAAAAACACTTGACCTTAACTCCTCGCATTCCTTCGTAGCTTGGCAATGAGGTTTCCTTAATTTGATGTTCTAACACCTGCTGCCTGTGTGTATGCAGAAATCACGAGAGAGGAGTGTATATAGGAGTCAGCAAAGGGAATGTCAGGAATGGAAAGCATTTAACCTCTGAACTTGAGAATGTTGAGTGTTGTGCCGCTCCCCCAACCAGCATTTAAACAGCACATCGTTTTCCTGTTATTTCTTGCATCTTTGGGCGTGAAAAATGTGCGTATGTGCATGGTGGCGGAAAGGGTAAAAGTGAAGCAATTTGGATTCTGACTCTGATTTCACAGTAAAGGTTGATGATTTATCTTGACTGTAGTTTCAGTAGTTTGTTTTTGGCATCAGAAAGCCAGCCCTCATTCTTATCAACTTATCTTTGCCCTTTATGGGTTTTTCCCTCATTTGAAGCCTGATGCTCGAATGAACAAGGTTTTAACAGCCACAGGATAAGACAGTAATACAGCTCTTTGAATACTTGGGTTTTAGGAATAAGGTCAAGTTTGTTTGTTGACTGAGAGAAACTAAAGTTACATTGTGCCACAGTCCTACGAGAGCAGTGTTTGGTATAAATACTCCTCAGGCTCAACTCAGGGAGCATGGTATGACTATTCAAACAAAGGCTTTCACATTGCTCAGCTTCACACTCTCAAGGGCCAACTGATAGCTACTGCGGTTCAGGGTCCAATAACTCTGTAAACGGGGAGTAGAAACCCTGTGTTTCCTCTGATACAGGTCTAGTGCAAATTTTATCCCTTGACGTGGAAAGTTACAATGGTAGGAAGCAAACTGCCCTTGTGACTTTTTCAGAAAGATTTCGCACCTACAGAGCCGACAAAGTGTTTGATGTGTCACTCAGGAGGTGTCTTCTGATGTTTTTTCTAACTTTGTATTTATTATAAAGTGCAAGGGCTGGCGGAAACATTCAAGTGCAAAACAAGGTAGACTGTTGTCTTGGTGTCTTTTTATATCTGTGTTTAGTCTAAAACAGCTGTCTCATTCACTGATTGTTATACCTTGTTGATGCCAATCATTCTTATTATTACTTAGAAGTAAAATAATTACTGGCTCATCGATTTTTCACAATTAACCATTAACTAATTCCCGCCCCATCATTACTTACTGTTGCTGAGCCTGTCAAGCTTTCTTTTCTTGCATATCACATATTCAGTTTACACTGATGGCGCTGGGAGATTTAACATAAAAAATCTTAGTAATTTTTAAAATAATGGGTCCTTGCTTTCAGACAGAGGCAGACAATAGCAGGGTTCTCATTTCTAAGAGGCGATCGTCGATTTTGCCGACTCAAAAGACAACTGTCGCTGGCAGATTTTTTCAGCTGTAGTACCTAACAATTTTTGCTTACATTAGTTCCATTAGATGGTTGAAAACTTTGTCTCCGTCTGAATTTTTCATGTTTGTAAAAGGCTCTTAAATGTGTACTTTGCTACACGTATACTGTTGCGCTAAGAGACTGAGGCGAAAGTCCCCGGCAAGAAGTCACGGCCCAATCTGTGTAGAAGACGTAGAAATAAAGTGCAGTAATTTATTCATATTGCACAGTTCATTCCATTCAGTGTGTTTCACATAAAAACATGTGTATGCTGTGTATGTGTGTTTGTGTGTCTGTCTGCGTGTGTGTATATATGTAAATATGTATGTATATATGTATTAATGTGTGTGTCTATATATCTATATCTATCTATCTATATATCTATATCTATATCTATTTATATATATAGATAGATAGAGAGATAGAGATATAGATAGAGATATAGAAATATATATTTATATATATATATATGTAAATAAAAGGGTTAAAGGAACATTTCAGCTCGTGTGGTACGTCAGCATTTCATATATATATCTGTTGCATCACCGTGTATCCTTGTTATAATAGGTCAGAATACCAAAGAGAGCAGTTGCAGTTAAAAATGCTTCTTTGGCATCATCTTTGCCCCGCTTTGTCCACAGGTCATGTATGTCACAAGTGTGTATTTATATGTGTGTGTTCATGTCAAGAACCAATCTCTCACTGTGTCCCATGTTGTCAGTCTGACTGTGCCTACTAAAACAGAGGCAGTGGGCTCAAACCCCTTTGAAGATGACGACGATGAGGAAGAAGAAGTGGCCATGGAGCAGGAGACCACAGTCAACCACATCAGTGTGAATAAAGAGGAAATAAAAACGTTGGTGAACAGGAGAAATCTTTCCGCCCACCTGCAACCTGTCCGCCTTTTCCTTTTCTATCTTTGCTCCATGGATCGCTGTCCATTCTTCGTTTCCTACAATTACTTAATCTTAGTTACTTCGCTCCCGTCTTCCTTGTATCCCTCTCTCCTCGTGCAGGTAGCAGGTTGTTATGTTGCTCTGCATGGTTACTGGAATGGCATTGCACACAAAGCCAAAGTGTGTCCGTCCTTCACTTCTAACAGTGCCATGTCTTGCAGAACATTACATGTGATGCGTATGGGGGCGCATGCCTCCGCTGTGGGACCTCCAATATGTTTTATGTCTTACAGTCAGATCTGAATATTGACACACTCATTCATGTATATAGACTGGTTGTTTATGTCAGTTTTCTCACAGTTGCCAGACAATTAACCGGCTATATAACATCAAAAGAAAGTAAATCAAGTAAAATAAGAATTGAGGAAGTAAGCCAGTGTCAACAGTAGATTTGCAGCTGTGAACAGGTCTGACTGTAAGTCATTTCTGTGTGCTGGTGTGCATTTACTGTCTGTCAAAGCCGAGTTCTCGCTGGTGTTTAGGTGGCTCCCTCTGTTGACCGTTCATGTTAAACTCCAATCATGCATTCACAAACATGATTTGTCTTGCTTGTTACTGTATTTTTTTCCTGTGCCTTTTGACATGTTTTTTTTTTTTTCATTGCCTTACCTTAGCACCGTGTGCACTTTCACTTTGAGCTCTTGATCTTAAAGTTGCATCAAAGCCTTGTTGCAACAAAAGCATGTTTTCCAGTCATTTCATCTGAACTGAACTGTAGTTTGTTTTCAGGATAAATCACAAAGCTGTCTGTGGATTTGAAGAAGCATTTTGGCTTTTTGTATGTTTTGACTGTACTTTAATTGGTGTTATATTTATTTTTCTTGCTTTGCTTACATTAAACTTTTGTTCCTGCTTACGCCTGGCATGCTGGATTGTCCGGTCGAAGTATGAGGCCCTGATATATACATGGAAAAACCATTTCTAAGGGGCTGGTTTGTCTGTCTATCCAGTGCAAGCACTATGGAGAAGACTCCAGACTGGTCAGATGAAGACACAGGTGGTAACCCATTCTCCGCCAATGGTGATGGGAATCCATTTGAGGACGAGCCAGCTTCTCCAGTCGTATCTGTGCCTGTCAGAGCGCTCTACGACTATGAAGGACAAGAGCAGGATGAGTTGAGCTTCAAAGCAGG
Source organism: Xiphias gladius (assembly GCF_016859285.1). Taxonomy (NCBI): domain Eukaryota; kingdom Metazoa; phylum Chordata; class Actinopteri; order Istiophoriformes; family Xiphiidae; genus Xiphias; species Xiphias gladius. The sequence continues at coordinate 6,963,606 of NC_053401.1, forward strand.
TATGTGGCAGGAATGGAGTGAAAGACCGAAAGAAAAGTCAGAGACTACAAAACCCAGCACTTTTCTAGAATACAAGTATTCCCTATTTATCCATGTCTTTTTGCTTTTTCAGGGGATGAATTTACCAAAATTGGCGAGGAAGATGATCAGGGTTGGTGCAAAGGCCGGCTCAAGGACGGACAAACAGGCCTCTATCCTGCTAACTATGTGGAAGTCATTCAGTAATGAATTATCACAGACGAAATAAATGTGAAGAAAGAAGAAAGTGGTTTGTGGAGAAATTACAGCGCGACTGGAAAAAGAGAAGGCTCAGCCTTATTTTCAACCCTTTTCTTGCTGGACTGGAGTGGGAGAAGGACAGAGAGGAGAGGTTGCAGATCTTAAAAGAACCACTTGAGATATTGTTGCTTTGACCCTCATAGAAACTAAGTACAAGTGGATATTAACCACAAGCTTCCAGATGATTCCAGACAAGGAAGATCACAGAGAAAAATTGCTGTCAGTGTAAAATATGTTACTTAGAATCCCATTTATGCTGTTACAAAAATAATAGGTATTCAAGTATATATATTAGATAAGACTCAATGAACTTTATGTGTGAATTTATATATTGTTTAAACGAAACACTGGGATGACAGTCTGACAAATTGTCTTGCAATGTTAGCCATGCAGCCTTAGTATGCAAGTCACTATGGATTCATTAAGGGAGATGACCCTTTTTATAACCATTACTAACCATTTCTGCCTGTTAGAGTCCAGTCCATAAATGTTTAATAAACACGTGATCTTTTGGACAAACAAGCCCCTTATATTGAGATTATTTTTGTCAGATTTAACTTGATTTTAAACTTGTGCTTACATTGTTCTGTCATTCCTTTCAGGGTTTTGTTTTTCCATGCAGTTCTTAAACTGTCCTGGGTATTTTATAAGGAATGATAAAGACCAGTAGAGCCTTATCCTGGCATGGTCTTCATTTAGCTCACAGTGGGTAGGTTTCCTCTAGTCACTGCAATTGAATGTATATTCACTGATTGTACTTGTCCACCTGTTGATTGTTCACTTTTTGCTGTTGTTGGGATTTTTTGCAACCACTTACCTAGTTACACCTTGAACTACTATCCTCAAGCATTTCACACAAATATCTCTCCTTTCTGTTGCCCGCTTTAATACTATATGGGTTTTTTCATGCAACACTGAAAAGATTTTCACAAAAGTTTATCTCACTTGAATCTCCCGTGTTTTTAGTTCTCTCACTTCTTGTCAGATATAAAGTTATGGGAGAATATTTTAATGTTTGTATTTTGAAAATTTAATACAAGTTATAGCAATAAAATCAAAGCATAGTATGGTATTGCATACATGCATGTAAATAGCCTGGATTAAACATATAAGAACAAAGAATAAAGATCAGATGATATGTAGTTGGAAATTGATGATTTTTAATTTATGATGCCACAAGTGCTTTTGTTCTACTCATGTTAGAATGCTGTGACCGAGAATCAGTTTGTACATTAATTGAATGTTTAATGGAAAAATATCCCTTGAATTTGTTATTTTGTTATATTTGTAAATATGATTCTTTTTCCCCTTCATAGAAGGCCATACTCGCTGAGTTAATCGATAAATACTATGTGAATAATTGTTGATTTGTTATTAGAAGCTATGACACGAATGGATATACCTGATTTCATAACCTTAATACATGTTTTGATCATCAAGTATTTTGTCAGCTCGTATTTTTGCAGAGCTCAACTGCAGGCTTTTCACTTGTGCAAGCTCTAAATTCATTAATGGCCTAATGTATCAATGAAATCACTGAAAAATGCTATTTGATGCCTTTAACTGCAGCACAAGAGGAAAACGACTTTTGTTCTTCAATAATAGTGAGAAAGGAGATGTTTTGCCATGTTTTCAGGGCATGCTGTCGTCAAAACACAGCAACCGCTGTACTTGCACAGTAAGGTTTGTAAATGTTGTCCCACAACATAATAAATGAATTTATTGGAAAAAATATTTTATATTTGTATTGAGTACTGATATTTCTTTTGTTTAACTCTTCTTTTTACTTGTCAAGACCTTTACTGGATCTAAAATGAGCTTAAATTTGTGTATGTGTGTGAGTGTGAGTGAATATCCTTAAAAGGTTTTGATTATTGCTAACTACAGTACTTAACGTCAGTAATTCAGTTGTACAGTTCTCTTGGTTGCAGGGTGTTCTGTTGAATTAAATGTCGGTGTGGCAAATCTATACTACAGTTGTTTTAAATTTCAGATGGTTGAATTTTCTGTAACGTCATACTCTCTATTCCACACATTTTTATCTGATGGTTGTCAGTACCTTGCAGATAAACATTAGCATAAAAAGCATACATGTTGAAGTTAAAAAATATTTTATTTTGTTTTATATTTGCTCAAAATTGAACACGTACATAGAAAAGTAGTAGAGCGCCCGATGTAACGGTTTAACAGTTTTTGAAGAGGGATCAGTCATGCACTCATGAATGATCTCGTGCTTGTTCCAATGTACTTTTATTGTATAATTGTTTGTGTTATGTATGTATTTTCTCGTTGAGTTTGATGTATTTTAAAGGTCCATCTAGGGACGGGCATTGCAAATGAGCGGTAAAAATAATCATTAAAATAAAATTTGAAAAAAAGAGAGTAAATATTGAAACAAACATTCAAATAACAATAATTGTATTTGAAGTGATAGAAATTAGATGTAATCCTACATATTGACGCATATGTTGAGATTAAACTCTCACACAGCAATTAAATCTATATGAAACGTATGTAAATATTTGGCTAATCCTCAGCACAAAGTATTTTTAAAATTCTTATCTAAAGGATCTAAATACTCTTCCCCCATTGTTTACAGTCACTACAAATGTAGATGTGAACTACATTACCCAGACGCACTTGCTACAATAACATAAACATGGGTCGTTTTTCACCAATCGGGTGCAGACCATGATGTTCTCCCACTGACGTGTCGCACTCGCTTGTTGAGGAAAACCACAGCGCTGTCTTTCATGCTAACGCTACTTCTGTGTCCAGCAGGTATTACCCACCGGCAGAACGATGTCAGAGCCCAGCAAACAGGACATTTCTTCAATCTTTAAGCGACTGCGCGCCATTCCCACGAATAAGGTGAGGGTTTTGCCAACGGCCGACGGTCTGCCTCTCCTCAAGGGAGTCAGCTGAACTGAATACCTGACACGTCGCACTTTGAGAAACGCCGAGGCTAGCTTCAGCCTGCCCGCTTAAATGAACAACTATCCGATAAACGTCCTGTTGAGAACGGGTCGGGTTGATCGAAGCTGTCAGTTGTGCCCCGCTAACACTTTTGCTGGAGTTATAAGCTGTGAGAAAACTTGAGAACTGTAACCTGACGCAACATTAGCCGAGTGATTGACAGCCCAGCTAGCTACATTTTGAGAGTTGACATTAGCCTTTTTTTTTTTTTTTTTTTTTTTTCTGCTTTAAGCTTCATTAAGGTCTTTGGTCCAGTAGTAAAAATGTAAGACAACAGTGCAGACACCCCGAATGATAATCACAAAGGAATTGTGCCTACTGCTGTACGAGTAACAGTTCATTTCCTTGCGAAATCGAACCCAGCTCACTAACAGCTGTTTGAATCAGCAGCTAACTTCTGGTCGCTACGGTCACACAGTTGTCGTTGTGAACACCCTTCACATAGTCTGCTTCCACGTCTCTCTTTATTGATTTTTTTTTTTTAAACTCGTGGTCTTGAATTAGGAGTGAGTTAGAAACCTAGACATTAAAATGCCAGTTTCCGTGTTTAAATGTGTCCTCTTTGCCGTCTCTCCCCTAGGCTTGCTTCGACTGTGCAGCTAAAAACCCCAGCTGGGCCAGCATCACCTATGGTGTATTCCTATGTATAGACTGTTCGGGGACTCACAGGTCTCTGGGAGTGCACCTGAGCTTTATCAGGTAAGTCGGGACTTATTAATAAAGCGCAAAAAACAAAACTTCACAATAAAAACACCAAATAGCAATCATGCAGAATAGAAACAAACACTTTTTTTCTTTTTTTTTTCTGAGAAATTTAAAATGTAGGTGGATTATCTAGTAGCGAGAGGTAAACTCTTCCAAAGGTTAGGGGCAAACAAAACAAAAGTGCAGTCTTTCTTCATCTTAGTCCGAACTCAGTGAACATCTAGCAGAGACTTAGCCCGACCTGAGTGAATACTACTGTGGGGGAGCCTCACAGGAGTAATGTGCTTTGTCTTTCACAAAAGATGGGCTACGGCATTTGGAACCATCTGCAAACGAACTGCATCATTTTGGCTGAAGCATTAATGTAATGAATGACAATAATGTAGTTATGAAGACACAAAACCAGGTTTGATTTCTCAGCACTTTTCAAAAGACAGCGTTTGTCTGATATTTTAATGTTTCTCAATCGGAAAAAACGTGACTGTGCTTCCTGTGTCTCCCAATGTGAATAGAAATAGATATGAATAGAAAAGAGTGAAATGGAACCTGAGTTGTAGTTTGTCCCTGTCAAATCACTAATTCTTCAAACCCTAACCAAGTTATGTTACACAGGTCTACTGAGCTGGATTTTAATTGGTCTTGGTTCCAGCTGAGATGTATGCAAGTGGGAGGCAATGCCACTGCGGTGAGTACTTGAGGGCAAAATATCAGCACATTTGTCAACAGACTGTAATCCCGGCATTACCGGACACGCTCATGATTTAACTTGATGACTCCTGTTTGCTTTTTTGTGTGCGCGTTGGCCGTCCTGCGGCAGATTGCTTATTTCAGTCAACATGGGTGCACATCCAGTGCTGCCAATACCAAGTACAACAGCCGAGCTGCTCAGCTGTACAGAGAGAAGATAAAGAATTTAGCCACGCAGGCCACCAGACGCCATGGCACTGAGGTAAAAAAAAAAAAGATAAAGGAGTGAAAGAAAGCTGGAGCTGTGATAAAATTGATTTAAAAAAACAAAAACAAACAAAAAACGTATCTGAGTGCACAGATAGTTAAATCAGTTTTACTGTCCTTCTCCACAGTTGTGGCTTGAAAGTCAGGTTCCTCTCTCTCCAACGTCACCAGAGGACAAACAGGTGGATTTCTTCAGTCTGCTTTCACAGGTAAAAGCGGTGTGGTTGCCTTGACTAGGTGTCATTTTTTTAAAAAAATTTTTTATCCACATATCCGCTCGTTGGATTAGTCACTTCGCCACGTGTGTTCTGTTTAACGCCCAGGACGTTCCTGAAAATTTGAACATGGCCAAAATGAGTCTCAGCTCCTCCACATCAGAGAGGTGCTCAATGACCCCAGAAAAAGAAGAAGACAAAAACGGTAAGCACTGTTTCTCCTGAACAACGTAACAAAAAGAAAGATCTCAAACTGCCAGTAGTTGTACTTATCCCAGCGCCATTTACGTGGTTCCTCACATATACAGTACATTGAACCTTTTCAGGTAATCTGGAGGAGGGTCCAAGCGTGGAAATGCTGAGTGTTTCTCCCAAAGCAAATCCAGGTTGGTTTATGTTCTTCAAATTTAGGCTTCTCCCATTTACTTAAGGGTCTTATTTTTGTATCTTAATTATTGTGTAGGAGATGTAACTTTACTTCCTTTCAATCTTTCCAGAGCCGTCCTCTTTTCTCAAGAAGAAGCCAGCCGCTGCCAAGAAAACAGTATGTGCAAAGAAATATTTTGAAAGTAGACTCATTGTATTACTGCACATTTGTGATTTGACAGAACTTCTGAATACAGATGTACGCGGACTGTGCGTTCAGAGTCTGTTCTAAAAATGCGTCCGCTTTGCAGTTGGCCTCTAAGAAGGGTGGTCTGGGCGCTCAGAAGGTTAGCAGCCAAAGTTTTTCAGAGCTGGAGAAGAAGGCTCAGGCTGCCGACAAGCTGAGAGAGAGAGAAGAGAGCGGTGCGAGTGCCAAGAAGAATATTCATCCTGAGGAATCTATGTGCGTGTCTTGACTTTATTTTTTTTGTGTGTTTTTACCCTCCTATGTGGTCACTTTTCTGTGGATATCCATTTATCTAATAGAGTGAGAGTATTTTTTGCACCCTCCATTAAAGCAGCAAAACCCTAGTCATTATATGACCCAGCAGATACTTTTGGATCTCCTGTTTTTTGTTTTGTTTTGTTTTTAACTGCTGCACTACCCTTCTCTTTTTTTTTCTTTTCATTTTTAAACTCATCTGCCTTCTTCCTCCTCTTAGCGCTCCATCCCTACGACTGGCCTATAAAGATCTTGAGCAGCAGCGAAAAATAGGGGAGCAGAATCTGAAGGGATTAGAGGGGAATAAGAAGGAGCAAGCTGAGAGACTGGGCATGGGTTTAGGCATCAGGAGGTATGGTGATGAAGAGACAAATACTTGTGATCCTGTAACTGACTAAAGACTCTTCTTCTAGCTCATATGATCGCTCTGTATCTGCTTTTTCTCTGTAGTGGTGTGTCTCACTCTGTGACATCGGACATGCACATCATTCAGCAGGAGAATCCACTGGGAGCAAAGACCAACAAAGGACGGCGGTTCACTGAGGAAGATGACGATGACGGGTCCTTCAGTTCTAGGTCAGATGAGGACAGAAGATCTGCCTGTTCTCAAGCTGTTGATGATGACAGCTCAACTTCATATGTTGATTTATTTTTTTTTTGCCAGACATTAATCTGAACTCGTTCTTTCTGTAGGACCCTGTCCCGGTTTGAGGATCAAACAGAACCGTCTGATAACTTCTCTTCACGGTGGGGAGATGGAGGCGATGGAAGAGGCTGGATAAAGGAGAGCAAGAAACCAGAGCCAGACTTCTACTTGTCATCCACTATATCTTCACTTGACGACAGGTAGGAGACAGTGCGTTATGTACTTCTGTAAATCCAACTGATCTTACTTTAACTGAGCTCTCCCTTGACTTGACACCACCAAGACTTCTGCATAGCCTACTGTTGCTGCCTGATACACTAGAGACTCAAGGTTTTTGCACTGTTACATTCACCACCAGGCAATTTTAAGTTATCATTGATCCACTTTCCTTGGAATCCTACTGTCATCACGTGATCATTTTTGTCATTTTTTGGGTTTTGTTTTCTAAATTCTGTGGTCTATTGATTCAGAGCAAATTTTAAATAAAAACTAACAAAAAAGGCTTTGATTTAAGTGTTATAATGTGGCAGGAAGAAAAACATGTTTGCTTTTGAGATACCACATGTCAAGTTAATTGCAGGTTTGTTATTGAATTATGGCTGAAATAAAGAATAGACGTAATGAAATGTTTAGCGCATACTGTATCTCCCTCGTGTATGTAGTGTATGTTAAAGGGTAAACTTGAGGACTGATGAGAGACTTTTTTTAATGTGATCGAGGTGTGTTTTGAGAATATTGGTTAATGTCTAAATTGTTCAGATTATAATGTCATTATCGCTTCAAGCTATGATCATTATCTGTTATTAGGCCCGCAGCCCGGAGGAAACCAGAAGCAGTACCAGTGTCAGACACGGGAGAAGCTCGGAAAAAGTTTGGAGATGATGTCAAAGCAATCTCCTCTGACATGTACTTTGGAAAACAAGACAATTCTGAGGTACAACCTTTCAGCATATTATGTATACAGTATATTGTGTTGTGCAAGATTAGAGTGGACTTGCATACTGCATGTTTTTTTTTTTTTTTTGGTCAGCATATCATTAGTACTCTAATTTTTTTGACATACACTAATCACGGATTGAGCCAATGCTAAGATTGATTTTTGAAAAGTACTCTAGACTGTCGGCAGTTGTTAATGTCAGAGGTCTTCACCCGTCCAAAATGTTGGACCGGGTCAAAATGAGTAGCAGTGTAATAACAATAATAATAATAATAATAATGTCCCGAATCATTGAAACTACTTTTTACAAAAAATAATTTCTTTATATGAATGAAAAACTAATGCCTCAATGACTTATTGAAAGTTATATTTTCAGCTTCATAACACATTCTGTAGACAACTGCTGTAAAAAAAAAAAAAAAAAAAAGATATGTAAAAGAGATTCAAAATATCTTTGAATCAGTCATTTAATAGCATACATTTTTCACATAGGCGATTGGTTCCCTAAAATATATTATTCCGCTGTGTGTACGACATACCACTTGAACAGAACTGGTATCCATTCATATCCAATCAGGTATCATATATATTGACATAAAGACCCAAGACCTGTGGCAGTAAGACGAGACCCGACCCAATTAGACCGAGTATAACTTTAATGCTCGGCTCTTAGTTTCTTCGTTCCTCAGAACCGAGTGAACCCTGTGAAGACCTCTGGTTGGCATTATGAGCATGAGCTAAGCTTGAATGTTGCCAGAAAGAAACTACTGTTGGAAACATTTAAAACATTGTCTCTATTTCTGTTCTTTAGTACGAGGCCAAAACAAGACTGGAAAGATTTGCCGGGAGTGCCTCTATAAGTTCGGCAGACCTGTTTGATGATCCAAAGAAACAGACTGGTAAGAGACCACTGCACCATCACTTACTTCACAAAAAACAGCTTAGACTATGATTGATTTACCATTTAAATGTACGTTATTTATAAATAGAAATGCATGTATGTGTAATTACCTAAAGGAAAAAATATATTAATCCGTGTTCATGGATGTTTTGTCTTCGTCTTGTGTGAACAGCGAGTTCGTACCGCCTGAGCAGCGTGCTTCCCAACGCTCCTGACATGTCGCAGCTAAGGCTGGGAGTGCGCTCAGTCGCAGGAAAACTCTCTGTCATGGCCAGCGGCGTAGTTAGCTCGATTCAGGTCGGTCAGAAATGCGGCGCTTGAATCGAGATCATATGAACATCTTGTCTGACAAACACAAATTCAAGTTCTAAAGATGTGTATCATTTTCTTTTTCCAGGATCACTACAGTTCCTGAGTCATGGTGTGTCTCCTCCTGGTGTCAGTGTCTGTAGTCGTCCTCTGATTACCAGAGTTAGTTCCCTCTCTACCCATTTCGTTACCTTGGGAGAAAGGGAAAAAGATCAGTCAGTGCCCTGAGCAAATCTGCTCTGTGACGCATCGAAGTTTACCCCCCAATTTATCCTGTATACAGCTACATCTAGTTTTTTATTAGGTAATGTATATACAACAGTTGTTAAAATCAAGATGACTGAAGAACAATACTTGTTCCTCTGCAGGCATCTTGAAGGGAGATCTCTGTGTGTAATACAAACGTGAAGAATATTTAGTTTCGCAGTATATTATTTAGTTTTGCTTTGCAGTCCTGAGGTTAAAATAATTAGGAAGAACGTATGTAGCAGTCTGAGAAGGTTTCTGTTGTTATGAAGGAGGGATTCGCTCTTTGTTTCCTTTTTAGTTAATGAGGTCAAAACCTAAGCAGCAGAGACAATTCAGTTGTAAGTACTTAATTGGTTAAAACACACACTCACTCATCACATGCACTTTGTAGTGTCATCTTGTATGTTTTTCTTTTTTTTTCTTTTTTTTTTTTTCTTTTTAAAAAAAAAGTCTTGCACATTCCCACAGGTTTGAAAGTGTCCTTTCCGTCCCCAAAGTGCACTTATGTTTGCTCTTCCACAGACAGGACCAAAAGCTGATAACGAGGCCTTGGGGGACCAGATTTATATTTCTTAATTGAATATAATATCAGTTATGTAAATGGATATTGGTCTAATTAGTACATAAGCTTCATTATCCTGCAAGTAGCTACGTTTTTTTTCTTGTCGTTTGTGTAGGTCATGCATCTGTAGTACAAAAAGAGAAGATGACATGGAGCCTAAGCAGCTACAAAAGCTATTAAAACTATGAAAGGAATAGTTTGATGGTTGGGGGAACGCGCTCATTTGCTTTTTTGCCGAAAATTAGATAAGAAGATCGATACCGCTCTTGTATGTGTGCGTTTAGAGGTGAGCATTAGAGGGGTTGGTAGTGGGAGTTAGTTACCTTTTGACAGAGCCAGGCTATCTGTTTTCCCCTCGTGTCTCCAATCTTTATGCAAAGTTATGCTAAGTGACTGCTGGCTCTAGCTCCATGTTTAACGGACAGATACGAGAGTGGTATCAATCTTCTCGTCTGACTCTCGGCAAGAAAACAAACAAGTCTATTTTCCAAAATGTCGAACGATTCTTTTTGGGAAAAAACCACAAAAAAAAAAACCAAAAAAAAAAAAAACACTCAAAACAAAGTCTTTTTTTTCCTTTTTCAATCCAGTTGTTTTTAATTAGACACTTTAAAGAATTTGTAATCAAGAATAAGGTCAACAATGTAATATAAATAGATTTATTGAATTTGGAGTTTTACTTTCGATGATGTTTGGTTTGAATTTTGTTAAAAACTGTGTTTAGACATCTGTGGTGAATTCCTAGGTTTTCCCCTTCGGTATATTATTTAATGGCTCACACTTAGAGTCTTGAAGGACTCATTTTTGTAGCTTTCTCGCCCAAATGTAGAGCAGCACATGTCCACTTAAAATAATGAATGTAAACAAACCCTTTAAAGCCTTCAAATCTTTTTTTTTGTTTTTTGTTTTGTTTTGTTGCTGCAACATATTGCCAAGGTCCATGTGATATATTTAATTACGTCAGATATAACAGAGGCAGTGATGAGCCACAAATAGAACAACAGGCGGTGATACAGTGTGATTTTTGGATTTGACATTTAAAAGCAATAGAAAAGCAGCTCGATATCCGTCTATGGCTTTGGTCTTGCAAAACTACAGCTTGTGCTTTAGCATTTATCTAAAGTTTGCTTATGGGTTAAGGGACTAGTGTTTTTGAAGTCCAGATTGGGAACGGGATTATTACATTACTGAGCAATTTCTGTACTGTTTATGTTTCTCAGGAGTTTGATTTGACGTGTTAAATATGAAACTATTAAAGAGTTATACATCCCACAAAGACCAAATATTTGTTAACTCCATCACTTTATGCCTTACTCCAAAGATCTAAATCACACGTCCTGAAATTGCAATATTGTGGCGTCATCTAGTTACCTTTTTGCACATAATTTGTTAGAAAATGCACGTGGCAGCTTTTGCTTGAATGTACTGTATTGCAGTGGAACCTTTGCCTCTAAATCGACGATGCGTCCGCGTTAAATTTACGTTTTGTTGATCTTTGTAAGATTGTTTGTGTCTTCTGCTGTGATGAATGTTGATAAATGTTACATAAGAGTAGCAGCTTGTGTAATTTTGCATGGCCCTCGTAGTTATGAGAACAGAACCCTACACATCCTGAATACAAGATAGCAAACGGTCGCTGTGGACCATTCATTCAAATGATAATGGGATTACAGAACTGCTTAATAATAACTGTATAGTAGGCTCGGAACTGCTGCATACAGTGTTGTACAGGGCTTTGAATATCCGTTTATAGAAAGCTATTGATAATCAAATTTTGACAAGTTTTGACACTCAAAATGTAAGATTTTTTGGAAACATGCTGAATAAATGACTTGTGCCTAAACTCCTCTGCCTCTTGATTATTTGTCTAAATATCAAGCCTGCGCTGCACAGAAATAACTTTTCGTCCTCTGTCACTGTATAATATTTCAGTTATTTTCCTTTAGTGTATGAAATGCCGGAAAATGGTGAAAAAACGCCCATCACAATTTCCAAGTTTCAAGTTTTAATGATTCCAAAACCCAAAAATATACAATTTACAATTGTATACAATGTAAGAAAAGCAGCAAATCTTCACACTTGAGAAGCTAAAACCACAGAAAGTATGAGATGTTCCTGCGAGATTTAAATAAATAATGAATATACAATCAAAACTCTTTTGCAAATTAATTTTCTGTCCACCTACTAATCAATGAATCGATTAATTGTTATGGCTGTACTTCCAGACATCATCACGGTAAATTCAGGACAAGTGCTGGCAGCCGCCTACGTGGCTGGCTGAGGCGTTTGGGGTGCTCCCTTGCGCTGTCGGAACTATGACGATCACAACTGGAGCTCGATTGAACGCGTTGAATTTAAAATGAATAAATACGACTGAAAATCGTACCTTTGCCTGAGACCGCTTCGTCGCTTAAGGTGGAAGATAAAACATTCGTTCGGTGGCTGTTCGTGTTACAGTTACACTCGTGGTGTGTCTAAATAAGCTACTCCAGCTGTTAGTCTGCGCATTTACGAGCTTTCAAAGGGCACTTGAAGGCTTCATTTTTTCCAGGGACCAGGGTAAGCAGGCACGTTAGCAGCGTTTAAACCCAGACGTAAATGAAACTTTTTCACTTTAGCATCCTACATTATGAACTTATCTGTAAAACAAGTGTCTAATTTTACTCTAAATTATAACAAATAGCTGTTAGACGGTTTTTTTTTCTTCTTGTTTCCCCCCCGCTCGGCCTGTTGAATTCCTTCACAGTAAAAGACCCAAACAGTGCACGCCAGTGTGCTAAAATGCCTACGGAGGTAAAGCAGAGGAGGAAGACTCAGGCCCAGAAGCAAAGGCTGCCAAAGTCTGATTTGCTTATTGTCGCTTGCGGCGTGCGGAGCCCTGAGTTGGTATGTAAACAGTTTAGTGCTCATCTTAGAAATGGCCATTTTTGTAGTGCGTATCTCTCCTTTAAAGTGTTTCTCTCTCTCTCTCTCTCTCTCTCTCTCGGTTTCAGGGTGGTGCTGCAACAGAACGAGCGGTTCTCCCAAATCGAGGAGAAGTACAAATCTCTACACGGGAAGACTTCGGGTCTGTTCGACATGGAGGAAGAAGTTCTCAGAGTTTCTAGAAAGGTACGTCGGATTCACAGCGGGAGCGGGCCTTGAACTGCACTTAAGGGGGGGGGGTTTAAAGGGTCAATTCATCCAAATTACAAACAAAACAAATAAAACATACTTTCTTTCTCACCCCCTTGTGGGAGCCATGCAGACAAATTTGGTTTTATATGCCCAGGTTTGGAGGCAGAAGTCTCCACCTGAACACAATGAAGATGAATGGAATTTCAATTGTGGGGCTTACGGTATTATAAAAATAAATGAAAGTTTTCACAGCAACTACTTTCTACAGAAGAAATGGTCCCTATATGAACTTTGAATTAACTGTTGGTTCTGTGGATTATTCAGCGTAACAAGGGACACGCTTTCTGGGAAGAGATGTTGCTTTTGACTTTTAAAATGCCGGTTTTTGGTTCTTTGTGAAATCTCAGACACAGATGTTTTCAAACCTGGTCAAATCAAACCCAAACTATCTGCACGGCTAAATACGACTTTCATGTAATTTGGGTGACATGATGAAGTTTGTGTAACAACATAAGAGTCTTTACTTTGTTTTAATTTTTGACTATAAAGTTAGAATTACAAGTTCACAGTTACACTCGGAAAGTTATAATCACTTTTAATATGGTTTCGTGAGAAGGGAACGAGTGCAGTGAGTAAATTACCTGCTCCCAACCTGGGGGTTGAAACCCCCCCATTGGGTCACTAGAGAAATCTGAGAGGTCATCAGATGATTCACGAGGTTAGGGAAGAACAAAAAACTACGGATACTGTATTTGTTGCCGAACAAAATTTATTTCTTTAGTTGAGTTTTTCTGTATATTTCGTTTTCTTGTGTAATTCTGCATAGTTTTACCTATTTAGTCCCAAAAAAAAAAAAGATTCAGATTGAATAATCTGGGTGGGGAAAAAACCAACCCTCACCGCTCATAAACATATGCATGACGTTGGGGTTCGCAGGCAGACACTCGTTGTAAGGGGTCGCAAGTGTAAGCGGTTGGGAACCACTGCCTTACAATGTATGTACACACATTTGGCATGCCTACATTTTGTTGAAAATGTAAGGAAAACTACTTTAATCTGAGCACAAATTGTTTTTACTTGCATCCTTCTTTATTCGTATTTGTTCACTCTTTCAATACATTATTCTATCTTTTACAGTCCCTTTCTGTGTGCATGAGCTTTGCTGTATGTAATATATATAAATACTGAGGACCATAGAGCTTCCACACAAACAGCCCTCCTGTTTTGTGTTGCGGCCGCAGCTTGCCGCCTCTGAGGATGACCTACGGCAGGCGCTCTCCACCGTCTCCTTGGCAACAGGACTCCAGCAGGACATCTCCACCCTCCACGCCGCCGTCATGGCGATGCAGGCCGACGAGAGCTCCGCCTCCCGTGACCTGCAGATGGTCAACGCCCACTTCCTCAATGTGACGGAGACGTGGCAGGAGCGTCTGGCGGCCATCACCTCCGACCTGGCTGCCCTCAAGGCCGAGTCACGGGAAGCTCACGCCGGAGCCACCGACCGGGTGAACGAGGCAGAGCGGAGGGCCCGGTCGCTGGCAGAGAAGCTGGAGGAGCTTGAGGACAGCACGAAGAGGAACGCCCGAGCTCTGGAGCGCGCAGAGGAGGACGACACCAAACGAGCGCAGGATCAGCTGGACTGGAACACCAAGCAGATCCACAAGCTGGAGGAGCAATACAACAGCCTGACCAAGAGGGAGACTGAACTCAGCTCCCAGCTCCGGGAGCACATTCCCAGGGCACAGGAGTGTGAAGAGTACCTGCCGCAGGTGGAGGAGGCGGTGCGCGGCATCCTGAGGCTCGGCGGGGATCTGAGCGGGGCGGAGAAGAGGCTGGAGGAGTTGACATTGCAGGTGTTTGGGACTGAGGACAGCATGCTGAAAGCGCTGAACGAAATCCTCGACATGAGACAGGAGCTGGACACCATGCAGGCTCAAAACAGCATCCTGAAGATGAAGAATGAGCTGTCTGTGGTTAAAGAGGCGGTCCGTGAACTCACCATGGTGTTAAGGGAAAATAGGGGTGACAGCCAAAAGGACCCAGACACTCTGGAAGAAGGAGAAGGATGGAAAGAGGAAGAGGAGGAGGAGGAGTGGGAAAAAGATGACCAGGATGAAGCAAATCAACCTCTTCATGATGGACTCACTGAATGATGTCATTGTTTTTATTTCGCTAGGGAAAAGGAGCGGCCCTGTTTTACTGTTTGTTGTAAAAGGCTTTTAAAGTTCAGTATTAATTTTTTGTAAAATGTGCAGCTCAGTTTATTTTCAGAAAATTGTGACTGTCATTGTGTCAAAGTAACCTAATTTCAACATGAATTCAGGCATACGTGCACTGATATACACAGGTACAATCAGAAATATGTTTTAGTGGTTTGGTTCATGCAGAATGACGCATTTAGGTTTCCACAGCACTGATACAACACATTACGATATCTTTGACAGTCTTTCTGGATGTAACTATATTGGCGGTGAAACAATCAGTTGATTGACAGAAAAATAACTTAAAAAAATAACTTAATTAATCGTTTCAATAACTTTCTAAGCACAATTGCCAAATATTTACTATTTCCAGGTATTGATTTGTGGATTAGCTGTTTCCCTTTGTCTTATTTGATAGTAACTGAATATTTTTAGGGGTTTGAAATGTTTGACTGTTCAGGGAAAAACAAGCAACTTGATCACATTATTATCTCGTGCGTTTGGAAATTTTGATGAGAATGTGTCTTAGTTTTTTACATTAGATTTGGAGCAGAAATAGATTTTGTAGATGTATAATAAATCTTTATATTTATGTTGACTGTTACATTTCCATCTGATTTTAGTTTCACCTGTTTAAAGAGTGGCAGTTTTTCATCACTTGGCTTATTTAATAAAACCACATTTTTTGTGTAAGGGTCTTATTTGTGCAAATTTGTTCTCTTAACTGTGATTTTACTTTGATTTTGATTCTTCTCCTTACTACATAAAAAGGAAAACATCCCTGAGATAATGTCAGTGAATAATGATAATGTACAATCGCTTTAAATAACTTCCACCTCCTCCATCTATCCCTCCGTGTACCGCATGTCCTGTTTCAGTGTGAGAGTGTCCAGCTGATGCTGGAGGGTCTCGAGGGCCAGCGGGGGACTTTGCAGCCGAAGCTGGAGGGTTTGGAGCAAGACGTCGGCCGGCTGAAGGAGTGGGCCCTCGGGCTGACGGAGAAACGAGCGCAGCTGCAGACCAGCCTGAGCGCACTGAGAGACGCTGTGGGACAGATTGAGGAACGCACCTCGGCCATCACTAAGGACGTTGGCAACAAGGTACGTTGGATTTTTGTTGCTGGTATGGAACTTTTAAAAAATGTTTTAGTGAAAAAGAGAGGAGAGTCACTGGAAAAACGATTGGTGTAGTTCTTTTGTCTTTTTTTTCCAGTGCCACCTGTGATTCCAGATGTGGGAACAAAACAGGAGCAAAAAAATTACAGCTGCAGCTAACAAACAGTTTCCATCATCAATTAATCGGTTATTTTTCTTGATTAATAGTTTTGTCCAGAAGAGGTTGGAAAATTGTTGAAAAATGCCTGTTAGAATTTCTTAGCGTCCAAGGGGACATCTTCACATGATCCAAAGATATTTAGTTTACTATCACAAAACACACAGAAAAGCTTCAAATCCTTACATTTGAGAAGCAGCAACCAGCAAGCACTTGTACTGAAATGGTCAAGATAGTTGCCGATTAATTTTCTGTTGACTGTCTAATCATTGTAGTTTGACTAAAAATGTAACTTTTCAAAAGCTTGATGTGTTTTGTATTCCTGGCACAAATACATCAGATGCGAAAACTGTACTTCCAAGTAGTAGTGACGAATAAATGAGGAATTTGAGCTTTCTCGTCTTTCTGAACATCATTAACTGTTTGCTGCTGCTCAGGAGAATGATATTTAAATTACTACCTTTAGGGAGTGTGGAAGAGACCCCACTTAATGTCAGGATTTAATCAGCACTAATATATTAAATCCAGGGGGATTCATTTAGCAGGGATAAAAAACACTTTTTTTCCGTAAACACACTTTGATACAGAGAGAAATTTAAAAAAAATAGAAACTTTTGCTTGATGCTGTTTCAAATGGGTTTCTCAGTCTCTGCATTCCTGTATTCCCCCTCTAGGTGGCGTCAGTGAGGACAGATGTGCGCAGAATGGGCGGCCTGCAGTCGGAGCTGGAGCCTTTGCTCACTCAGGTCGAGGAGCTGGAAGGCAAGACCACTCAGGTGGAGCGCAGCATGGTCAAACGCATCGGGGATTTGCTGGCCAGCAGCGTCGACCGAGTCTCCAATCTCCGGGCTGCGTCCGAACGCAACGCGCAGGCCATAGAGCAGCTCCGCAGGCGCATCCCTGAACTCATCGCTGCTGACAATCGGATCTCTGAGCATTTGAGGGAGCTAGAGAGCGGCAGAGCTCGCCTGATAAGAACAGTAACCTTTGCCAGTGACCTTAAACCAAAGGTGGCTTCTCTTAAGAGGGACTTTGGGGCGTTTGAGCCTCAGCTGGCAGATCTGACCCTGCGGATAGGAAGACTCGCAGAAGATCTGACCAAAAGAGAGCAGGAGATTGCCGAGCTTAGACAGACACTAACCAATCTAACTGCAGTGGGGGGAGATTTAAATGTTACAACTAAACAGGTTAGTGAAATAGCTGATATATCTGATATTGTAGAGATGCACCAGGCAACATGAGCCACACTCTCACAACCTCATATAAGTGGAGACTGATTTGGTCGCTTTTTTCGGCTTTCGCTCAGTATTACATTCGGTCAACTGTCCTACTGCTGTTTAGAGGTTTACTGAAATAAACATGAAACTTTGTTTACCAAACTCTGACATAATCTAGCCCTTTAGGAAACATGGTTGTGAACAATCCGGTAGCGATTCTGTCAACATTTCTTAAAGCTACCACATGTTTGCTTGTGTCTGGGTGACCTTGTGACAAAGATTGTTTCCTTTGTTGGCTCTGCTCAGCTATATTACCATTACAAGTGTGTTGCTTTACTGGTGTGAACTGATCCTAACAACACATTTTAATCAGATTGCACAGAATATTATTTATTTTCATGGGTTTTGTTTGAGTTTTACATTTGTGTAGGAAACAGTTGTGTAGTAAAATTGGGATTTAGGGGCTCTGTTAATGTGGAGGAATTGTAGAAAAATTGAATATTTTGGCATTGCCATAGTCATTTTTGAAGGTATTCAGTAGGGGCATGAAATAATGGCTGAAAGGAATGGTTCGGCATTTTGGGAAAAATTTTTATCGGCTTTCTTGCCCAAAGTTATAGATACCACTCAAAGGTTTGTACAGTAAAGATGAAGCTATAGCGAGCAGACTGGAAAAAGAGGGAAACAGCTATCGCTGTTACTGGGTTATAGCTACAGTTACTGGTCCTGGCCAAGAGAAAGTCTTTATGATTTATGCTAAGCTAATTGGCTGGTGGCTTCAGCTTCACATTTAGCATACAGGCTTGACAGTGGCGTCAATCTTCTCGTGTTGACCTCGGCAAGAAAGCAAATAAGCATAAGGCTCAACACAGTAATTCTAGTTGCCTCTGACTTGAATCTCCACGAGTTCTTGTTGTAACATCCCAATTTTCTCTTTGGGTACATTTAAACCACATGACACGTAATGGTTTTCACCCTGGACAAAAGCTCCTCGAAATTCCAGTTTGTTACAAGAACTATTTACCGTGAGTATTTTCCTCGCCTCTGCTGGGACCTCTACATTGCTTTAAGAGTTCATTAGCTTCCAAACACCCTCGAGCAAAAACAGATAACTTTGAAGTGCTCTGCGGAGGCGGCCATAAAACCGCAGCCTCAGCTGTTGCTCAAGGAAGCACATTACTGCAGAACACCTGGAAGAGAGTCAGAACGAAACATCCACGGAGGAAACACTATCTGTCATTTGTCCCCTAGTGTTTGCAGATTAAAGAGCCCGGCACATGGCATTCAGTCATTATAAGGTGGATAATCACCTGCTTGACTCCAAATGTGTATAATGTCTTGCCACAGATTAGAGATAATGTGGTGCTGCTTAATAAATTGAGTTTTCATCAGTGAAATCGGAATTATTTGCTTTCTTAGAAAAATATGTCTTGAATGATTGAATTCCTGTATGGCTTTTAAAGATGATTTTTTTTTCCAGGTATATCGCGCCTATCATTAGGTGTACATTTTCGTTCCCACCCACACAATCAACATATCACCCGTGATGGGTGGGAACGGTAAAGGCAGCTAAACCCAAAGCAACAAATCATAGTTTTACCGAGAAGTTCACACCAAGAAATAATATCTCAGCGCTTTGGGTCAACAAGAGGTTTTTATTCTTGTAAAAAAAAAAACAAAAAAAAAAACAACAACATGTATTGAGTAAACAAAGGAGTGCTCAACAAGAGCTTATAATGGCATTTGGAGTTTCAAAAAAACAGCCTCGGCATTGGAAATTTAAAGTCTAACAGAACAATTAAAAACATCAGAAAATAAAACTACAGTGCAGAATGGGTGTGGCTTTGAATTCACAGATCAGCAGTCCAGCTCTGGCCCTCTCTCCTCACCTAACCCAATTTTCCTCGCTTTTCTACTAGTGTGTGTGTGCATCATCAAGATTTGAGTAATAATTATTCATAAAATTAGAAGTTGGTTATGGTCACCCGTTTGGATTCATTACTGTCCCTGTTGTTGGATGATTTGGAATCCCGATGTCACATTGCTAGCTGAAGGTCCCTACTCGTCCATCTTGCCAGGAGCTCTGGATAAGCCGGCGAGTGTATCTGTGGTCTCCTGCAGAGCTTGCTGAAGAGCAGAAATAGCCCGATCGTGGCCTTCGAGCTTGGCTTCTTTGTCTTCCAACCCAGCCACCAAGCTCTCCAGCTGCTCGTGCTTCATGTGGCTGCCGCTGCTGCTGCTGTCCTCCAGCGCAGCGAGCCTCCCCTCCAGGTCCTCAAACTGCCGGGCCAGATTGGAGTCCTTCGAAGCTAGCTCGTTCTGGGCACCATCCAGAGTGGCCATGTTGGACTGGAGCGCCTCCAGGCTGCTTTTCAGTGCCTCCAGCTCCAGCTCCAAGCCGGTTTGGGCTTTTTCCACAGCCTGCCCCTGTGCAGCCAGAGTGCTTTCATGGGTGTCATACTTTGCAAGTAGCGATTCCACTTTGGAGGTAATTTCTGACATTGATGCAGAGAATAAATCTCCACTCTCCTCTGATGCTTTAACTCTAGCTTCAAGATCATCAGACCTTTTCTGGGCCTGGGCAGCTGCTGCATCCACCTGCCTCTCCACATTACGAACAGCATCAGTGGCCTGCTCCACTCCGCTCTCCACTGTTAGTGTTTTGTCATTCAGAGCCTGAACTCCAGCCTCTGCTTCAGATAGTGACTGCCGCAGATTCCCAACGGTCTCTTGCACCATCGACCTCACTGTTTCAACTTCTTCAGACAGCGAGGCTACCTCCCGGTTGCGAGTCTGGAGCTCTTCCCTCACAGCACTTATCTGCTCCGCGAGTGAATTACCTGTAGAATCAGCCGCCTGTTTGGCAGTTTTGATTTCGGCTACAGCGTCGACAATGGCAGAGAGCTCCTGCTTGATGAGCGCAGGGTCTTCCATGTCACCCAGACGGGCTTTGAGATCAGCCAGCTGGCGCTGCGCCTCGCCCTGAGCTTCGGTGAACTCTGCCATGTTGGCTCTGATGGACTGACTCACTTCAGCCAGGCGTTCCTCCACAGTCCTCTCCAGAGAAGAGAAGTCCCTCTCACGAGCCTCCTTTACCTCATTGATGCCCTCTGAGAGGTCCCTGAGTAGATCGTTCTGGAGGTTCTGAAGGGCCTCCTCCACCCTCCTTGTCTCCACTTCTCCCCTCTTCATCCGGCTGATGGCCCCCTCCAGCTCCACCCGTGTGATGCCCAGCGACGACTCCAGTCCGTCCACGACACTCCTCAGAGACTCCACCTGTGCAACGAGACAGGAGAACATACAGCATTAGTGCGCATGTCCATCCACTTTAACACCTATACAGCACTTTATCAAACACTTGGGTTACTGTTCATAGGATGAGACAAAAAGCGCTTTTTTCAGTTTTGTGATGTGCACTTTCAGAATACCCACTGGGTTTTTATTTAGCTAGGAGAGTCCCTAGTCCCTGTAGGAGAGTTTTCTCAACCCAAAGGAATCAGAAAAAATAAAAAATTACCATATTTGGAGATACATGGTTTTTACTGGACAGCTACAAAATTTTACCCATCTCATTTTATTTTATTATCATGCTATGGTCATTTTAGAGTTCGTAACAAAAGTCCAACCAAACTTCGACTGTGTAGTTTGACAAAATATTTTATAACTCGAGTAAGTGGACCCCCTTACTCGCCTTTTCCTGGGCTTTCAGTGGCATCTTACAGTCTTCATCAGCAAATTGAGTTGTCCCCAGTTGTAATGGTGTTGGCTCAGTCTACTGAGATACATCCATTTGCCGATGAAGACCACGCAACTTGGTTAAAAGCTCTGGAAAATACTAGCAAGTGGAGCATGAGTTAAGATTATATTGTTAAGCAACTATTCCTAAGGTCAAAAATAAATGTGTGTGCTCATCTCAGTTTTTGTTATTTGCCTTTGAATTTTCAAATATTATATTTAGTGGGGATGTTAATGTGGTTTTTTTTGCATATTAAAAATGTAGGTTTTGCATATTCGGTTAATGTAATATTTGAAAGTTTAGGGGTAAAATACAACATGTACATGAGTGTCCAGGTTCATTTTTGGCCTTAGTCAACTAAATAGTGAATTTAGTTAGTGTTTTCTGTATTTGAAAAGACTACTGTTGTACCACTGTGGAGAACAAAAACCTTTTGAGTTGTGCCTGTGCAGGATTGTGCGTAATGGAAATGAATCTGCTTGATAAGTAAATGTAACACATAGTATTCAAAGGTTTTAAATTCATACAGGCAAGGAAATAGATGAAAAAAATGTGTTGTTTTTTTTTAATGTGGCTGAACACATCGGTTAATATTCACGATGCATGTCAGGTTTACTATTATAAGAACTACCTCAGAAGTGAGAAGTAAACGAGCAGAGACAACTTGTCGCACCTTCGCATTTGCGCAGGTAGAGTCGAGTCATGGCCTCACCGGAGTCCGGGAGTAAAAGAGGGGGGGGGCTCAGAATGAATGGAGGAGGAGGAGGAGGAGAGAGGCGCCCAGCGGGTGCTTCTAACGGGCACGTAATAACACTGGACGGGGAAATTCGCCAGTCCCTCTCGGTCCCGTGAGACAGATAGGTTATCGGCCGAGTCGCGCACTTCACGAGCAGGGAGGGTGTCCCCCTCCCCCCCCTGCTTGAAACCGACGTGACCGACCGGCGTCAACTAATTCCGTTTTCGGCCCCATTCGCAGCTCGACAATCGGTAACAGTTTACAATCTGCTGTCCCCAAACAAACGGGGAATGCTGTAGAGATGATCCGGGTTTTTTTTTCTTCCAACAACTATGAAAATAGGCGTTGCAGAGGTAGGTAACCATATCCATCACCCAACCCAACCCAACCCCCCCCAGCTGTACATAAAGTACAAGTACATGCACAGTTGTGTGATTGCATACGAAGTTATGTCTAACAACAGAAATCAGTGCCATGCACCTCCCGTCTAGTTTCTATTTCATTTGGAGAGTCCTGAAGGTGGCCCGGGGACGCTAAAACGGGATTCGGCGTCCGTGCCCATTGATTGTTCCGCATCACTTTCCACCTACCTGTTGAACGACGCGCTCCATTTTGCTGCCCAGCTCTGCGCTCTGCTGCGCGCTCTCCTCGTGCTTGGCGCCGGTCTGCCGGATTTCTTCCACCGCCCGCTGTAGGTAAAAGGCAGCGAAGCCCGCGGCGCCTACTAAGGCCACATAGAACACTGTGGTCACAACAAGTCCGAGGCAGCTCCGAGACCGGGGCCCCTGGGGCCCGGAGCCACTCACCCCATTACTCGCACTCTTCTGGCTTTTCTTCGACGCGTCGTCTTGGCTGGACGCCGCGCTCTTCTCGCCGGAGCTGGTCTTATTTCGGTTTCTCGCGGTCATTGTCAGTAGCGGATCGCTGAGATATGGGTCTGTCTGTCTCTCTCACTCTGTGTGTGTGCGTGTGTGTTTGTGTGTGCGTGCGTGTGTGTGTGTGTGTGTGTGTATGAGAGTACGATGTGAGCGCCGCTGGGTTTTTTTTGCAGTCGTGGATGGAGAGTGCTTCCAGCCCAGGCCCACTAACGGGACCAGCAGCGTATCAGTGAGCGCGTCGTGTCTTTCCACGGGGCTTTTTGCGTTGAGGTATGCGGATGGGGGCTGTCCCATGATCAACTCCCTGCATAGGTCCAGTGTAATGACATAGGACACCAGGAAACACCGAATGATATCCACTGCTCCAACACATTGGTGATTCTATTCTTTTTTTTTATTTTTTATTTTTAAACCAGAAACCAAATCATCCATAATCATTTCATTATCCACCTTATGACAAGCGTGAAGTTTATGCGGAAGCTTCATCCGGTGCATAAGCAGGGATGGTTCCCCCAATAGTGTTGTTTTTTTTTTTTTTTGGCAACTTCAGCGAGTTTTCGAAGTGTTCCCCGGGGTTCATATCACAAGAAGCATGAGATTAATCTCGCAATTCACGTAACTTGAAGCGAGAAAAAGATGTCACCACGATCTAGTGAAAGGGGGGGAAAAGATGCACCGTCCTGGGACAAAACGTTGTCCCAGAGGTCTGTCAATTGCCCTTTTATTGACATAAAATCATCTCATATACAGTTGCTGCTGCCGTGGCACACGTCCACGGAGGCCGCCGCGACTCCCCAACACCCCGGACTGACGCAAAAACTTTCGGCGGGCGGTTCAACCGCGAGGCAGGGGCGGCGCGGGGGAGGGGCTCGCTCCTCCTTTCATACGTGGCAGCAGCGGGCTGCTGTTACATCCCACGAACGCGAGTCCCCGCACGAGGGATGCGGCGGGGCACCGCCGGCTCAAGAAGCCCAGCAGCTCGCGTGGCCGCGGGCAGAGACAGACGGTCCAAAGTCCGCGTCGGACTGCGATTCCCTCCGTCGTAAAGGTGAATGAGTCATGTGTTATGACCCTAAACGTCTGTTTGCAAGGGAGGGAGCAAGACAGTATATCCATGAAAAAAAATCACGACTATTGCAATAATATTCCCCATTAATGTTACTTTATGGTTCTCGGCAGCATTGGCCTTACCCTCCTTTACGTGTCATGACCGGTTGTATTGTTTTGCAACATCTGTGCAGGCCGACATCCCCGTGCGCATTTTTACTCTCGACATCTGCCCCCCCTTTTCTGGGTTGACTATGCCCGGGCCAAGTCCCTCCGGCTCATGCCACCAGAAAACGGCGAAAGAAGCAGTGCGTGTTTGCGTCCTCGGCTCGAACACTAGGTGTCACTGAGAGGGCGTTTTATGGTGAGGTCAGACCCCCCCCCCCCCCGTAGCCAAGACCACGATGCAGTAAATAAATGTAAAACGGTTGTAGTTGTGACAGTTGTTAATAGTAGAGTTACCATTGTTACCGGCTATTGTGCTCTTAGAATCCCCCTTGAGATCAACCCCTGCTGAGTGTGAAGGTATTAAAAAAAAAAAAAAAAAAAAAAAAAACTTTATTCACAAAACCATGTTTACCCCTGGAAAATATCAACAAGAGATTTTTTGCTCGAGGTAGTCCATGCATAATAACAATAAAAAAAAAAAACCCCAATAAAAAATACAGACTTAATTCTAAATAATTACAAATCGAATTAGTCACACGAGACTTTAGTTTCCTCAGCTTCGGCGTTCATGCAGTATTTCAATGTGTCCAGGTAAAAGTTAAGGTAAAACATGAAGACAGTCGAGTTGGGTTTGATGTTTTTTGTTTTTTGCAAATTTGCTGGAGTTTATACGGAATAAGGTTAGTAACACACATTAATTGGCGGACGTTTAAATACCAGAGAATGCAGAATTCACTTTGGGTTGAGTATCTAGTTTTCTATGAAAACGTCAAATCAAGTCAGTTCGTTAAGGTCATACCAACAGGTTTGACAAACGAAAGCTTTTTTTTTATCGGTAATAACTATGTTTTTTCCGAGTACACCAGCATTCAAATGATTCCAGCATCCGTTAATACGAATACCTATCTTAAGCCCCCGCTGCCATCTTCGAGTGAGGGGGTTTTCCTGGCAGACAGCGAACGCAGCATGACGCCCCTCCTGGACGCCGTGACAACAGACGCTGGTCTCGCAACGCGTCGTCCAGGTGTTCGGTGTGTGGTATTGCGGAGATCCGGGCGGTTTTGGAGCTTTACATCTGCATGAAATGGCCTAACGCGATGTGCTTTGTCTCCGAGCCCGGCTGTGACTCGGACGTCTGAAATGTCGCCTCGCCGCTCCCCGCTGCCTCGTTCGTCTCCCGGAGAATGAAGCGGGAGCACCGTTAAAAAATGAAGACCGACACGGGCATCAGAATTTGAGCTGAGTGTTTATACCTCGAGTGACAACTGCTAGCGTGTGGGCAAGACAGCTAGCCTGACGTCTCAGAAACCCGGCGGCGGCTCGCGTATCGGATTTGCGAGGCCATGGCCGGGCTCATCAAGAAGCAGATCCTCAAGCATCTGTCCAGGTCAGTGCTGAGGAGTGGTTAGCGTTAACAGACAGGCAGCGGAGAGAAAAGGGCGACGGAGGGATTCCGCTCGCTAGCTAACCCTCAACAGAATGATACTTTAACTTTTCAAGCGAAAAACAAGTGTATTTTTCGCTGGGGGTGGGTGAAAACGTTTCGTCCTCGGGGCTGGCGAGTTAGCCCGCCAACCTGGTGTCTGTCAGCCCCGTCAGTCGCGTTTGCAGTGGATATAACCCTCACTGACCTGAGACGTAGCTACTCCGCTAACCCGCTAGCATCGGGGTAAGCTAGCGTCACTGAACGGTAAATCCCTCGACACTTGCTTTGGCAGGTTGAACCAGTCGAGTGGTTGAGTCAGGTTGTTGTAAACGTTAATCCCAGCCTGCCCATAAAGGCAAAGGCCTAGGGTTAGGGTTAGGGTTAGATAATAATCAAATCCTTTGCAGTATAAATCACGTAGCAGTTAGATAACTAGACCCTAATATGACAGCAGTAATACGATGAACTGGGGAATCGGGGAAGGGTTTGCACAGGCTTGCGCAAGGGCGATTCATCGGGGTGCAGGATTGTTAAACTTGCTTAGCCGGGCTTTTTCGTCACAATCCACGTGAACCCTGAACACCCTGAACACCCTGACACCACAAGATCGTGTAGACCGGGGCGGTTACTCTACCGCCGTCATAATTCAACACATCCGACATCATTTTATGTCACTGTCACGCACTCTTTTATGCCCCTAGAGATAAATGAAGGTAATATGGGTTCAGGATCTGTTTAATGGCACTACCACTTGCTGTGTCAGGCTATACATGGACACACACACACACACACACACACACACACACACACACACACACACTGTGTGTGTGTGTGTGTATATGCATATGTATATGTATATATATATATACATATAAGCACACACACACATTTTAATGTACTGCATTCAGCTCTGTCGGCTTTACATGCATTATTTAGTCTTTTCCACTGCCCCTCAAGGGACTTTGAATGGACCGCCTCCTTGTTTTGTTCCAGGGGGAGAGCCTGAAACATGCAGCACCATTTGCCTCCCATGTATTAAATTGCTAATAGCCTATAACAGAGCACATTTACACCTTGAACTGTGTCCAAAGAGTAGAGTCTATTTGTTTATAATGATGGTGGCACTTTGGTAAACACGAAGGTGGACCAAGTTTACATGTACATGCAATTTGCAGGGCACAGTCTTTGAAAAGCTCTTCAGTATGCAGGTGGACTGGTTTGTGCTCTTGACAGGAAAGAGCACTAAGGTCATTATGCTTGGTAACAAGAGTCTTTTGTGTTGACTGAATTGTGACTTAATTGTCAGTCACTGGTTAATACCTTTTATTGTTTTTTGGTATTGTGTTGTCCGTCTTACTCATTACACAGTACCACAGCCAAGATTTGCATTGACTGCAGCACAGAGCCTATGGGTGGCATGTCCTTCATTGTCCTAGTTCTCTTAAGTTGTGTGTGTTGAGGCAACGTATAAGCGTTTCGGAACATGACTCTGCAAGGCCTGGGCAGCATTAGCATCAACACTGACAAGAAATGACTAGAGGAGTAGTGATGTCATCTGTCTTTGGGCCTGCCATCTGATCTGCTTTGTTCTGGCCTGATTGGTCTGGCACCGAGTTGAAGCTGACGGTTGTCCAATCCTGCGCCATTTGGTGTAGTGATGTCATGGTAAAAGTGCTTTGTGTCAGAAGCAGCGTCACCTTATATACTCTGTATGAGTACAGCTACAGTAGACTACGGTTATTATGTATGTCTAAATGATACTGGCTAGATTTTGTGTGCTCAGTTGCGGCATCATGCTGCTTCATCGGGATCAGCCAGGAATAGATTGTACTTCTCGCTAGCTTATACATACACACTGTAGGTGTGCTTACACAGCTACAGGCTATGTTGTGGGTGTCAACATGTCAGCTCAGCCTCCATGCTTAACTGTTGCATAGGACACACCGTCTGTCTGATACTGTCTGTGACCAGGACGAGCTTGTCTCACCGAGGTGGCACCACATCTTTACGGTTCACTGACTCAGAAGTCGGCAGTGGCTGTTCCTCCTCTGGCCAAGACAAGTGCACCGAGGCATGCATGACATATTCATCTAGACCGGCACTCAGTAGAGTGCATACCTCCGCTTAGGCAAAAAATGCCCTATCTTGCAATGTTAAGGAAAGTGAGGAAGGAATTCGTGGGTCCACCCCTTTGACTGGATCAACACCAAGATTTAATGGGTTCCTCCCTGGCCCAAGACCCGTCCCTCCACCAAGTTTGGTGCAGATAAACACAGCAATACGCAAACAAACAGACACAACCTCCTTGGCGGCGATAACTAGAAGAGACGGCCTTTTTGTACAGTGTGAGCTCTTAGAATAAACCTTGTGTGTGCAAGGATGAGTTTGTGAATAGTATGTGTCCTGGCCGAATTGTTGGCATGCATATGTCCTGTGTTTTTCTAATGTGAGAGTGTTTTGTTGAAGTGTGTTAAAAGCGGGTCGAGCTTAGGCAGCCCCTGGGGGTGGGTTGACGACAAGGTGTGTGTGTGTGTGTGTGTGTGTGTGTGTGTGTCTGCATTACACACAAGTTTAGATCATCGACAAGACTGCGACCCAGAGCCAGACAGCGCAATATCCTATTACACACACTGACACACTCAGATACAGATGGATGGAGAAATAGCTCTGCACAGTTAGACAAGCTCGGTCACATTCTCTTTACTTTGCTCTCCCCGAGGAGAATTTTTCTCATGTCTCCACGTGAATGTGAAAGGTCAGACTCAGCTACAGAGCAGGGACGTGGAGCTGGTAGATATCCTGACACAGGATCTTAATTACAGGTGTTCCAATTGAAGAATGAGAGTTATACTTTGTGTGAATGACTGGTCTAATAACAGAGAAAATGCTCTTTCCCTTCCTCACTTCCTTCCTTCATGCAGTCTTTCCATTGTTTCCGTCTGCCTTTCCAAGTTTCGTTTGCAAGCTTTCAAGGGTATGTTATCCCCTCTTATGATTTACTCCTCTTAACATGGGCTGATATGTAAATAAGTCCACAGATTGACAATTTTATCAAATGTTGTTTTTACAGACCATTATTCAGTTTGTTTGTAGTGATCTACCTCATGTCAAAAGGTGAAATGATCAACAAAAAATTAACCAGAAACCTTTTGGCAAAAAAAAAATGCCCCAAAAAAACCCAGAGATTGAAATCTGAATATATGCAGGTTTTCCTTGTTGTCTTTTGGGGTTTTGGATGATTTGTTGGAGAAAACAAGCAATTTGAATATGGTAACATGGGCTTTGGGAAAATTTTCTTTCCTTTTCTTTCCTTTCCTTTTGTTTCCTTTCCTTTCCTTTCCTTCTCACAGCATCATGACTACAGAGTAAATTGCAGCTTATTACTGTCACAAGACCACAGGACTCTTGCTAATTATAGGCAGCATAATTCACATCCTGAGTCACACGGGACCGTAGAAAGTTTGACCAGTTTGAGAGAGAGAGTTGCTTGATGTGAATAGGGCAAAGCTGTTGATAGAAAAACTGAAACAGAATGGGCCCCTTAGAATGAAAAGATTATCACTTCCCCATCTAATGGAAAGAGTTCTTGGCCCGGAAGATTAGGCTTATAGAGAGGCTGGTATGTGAGGGTTATTTTGGGGTTAAGTCGGGACGTTGTAGGGGAGTTGACACGATGGCTTCAGTCCGGCATATTCCTCTTAACCTCTCTCTTTTTTAGGGCTTAATTGTGAACGTTTAGGATCCAGTTTTCCATCCTGTCAGTGTTGCTTTTAGCATTTTATATGATTTAATAAAGATGACGCATGGGTTTTTGAAAATCGTAGCACCACCAACTGGATCCCGGATTTTATCCTTTAAATTTTCAATCAGTGAAAAGAGGAGACCGTTTAGTTTAGGGAACAATTTTTAGCCCTTCGTCAGCTAAGATTGAGCATAAGGGATTGTAACCCAGTAGATTGAATGTGCTATCCAGTGTGTTCAAGTATAACAAGTCCCTTCTTTTCATCAGTGGAGGTTTAGTGCCTATTGCTGCGTGAGAGATAGGTCCATTGCTGCTGTGTGTATTTGTCATCATGACCCTTGACTTTTTCCATCCTGCAGTAGCTGTGTGATGATGCACTATGGTGATGAACTCCACTATTCCCAGTGTTAGTGCTCGCTGCTGGTGGGAAGTCTATTATGGCATGAGTCATGACTCTGGCGCCCTGCTGTGGGTGTCCACTTGTTTGTGCGTGTGTTTGTGCGTGTGTGTGTGCGTGTGTGTGTGTGAGTGAGAGCAACATTTGGACAGGGTCCCTCCAGGCCTTGGCACCCTCTGCTGCTGTGTAACTGGGGTCTTGGATTGTTTTCTCCTTCACGCTAACCTTTTCGCCGTCTCCTCAGGGTCATAAATATTCCAGGACTCTCGGGCCTGTGCTGCCAATACAAACTTCACTTCACTTCAATTTGACAGCTTCCCTGCATGTATTTAAATTTTAGTCCCTGTTGACGTGTGTGGAGGTGTTTTGTGGGAGTTTGTGCATGTAGGCTAGAAAGTAAATCCAGTAATCCTCCTCGATGATAACATTGAGGTGACGCAGTCTTTTTAACAAGTGCTCTGTTTGGGCTGCACAATTTATTTTTGTCTTCGATTCAACATATGTTTTCACGACAATCAATATCGCAAAGAGCTGCAATATCAGAGCAGTGGGGATTCAGAAAGCAGAAAACTTGAGTCAGCAAAAGAAAATACCTTTTTCATGAACATACCAGACATGCTTGTGCTTTTTCTTAATTTAATATCTGCTGTTATCATTGCCAGAAATACAGTATATTACATAAGAAGATAACATTCACTCAAATTATTTCAACTCTACACATTACAGTTTTTTTTACTGGCATATCTATTGGTCGTATCACAACTTCAGAATCTCATGCCGCCTAGTCATCTAAAAATAAAAATAGAAAGACGTGCCAATAAAGACGCCTGTGCTGTATTATACACAACATTAAAACCCAACAGGTAAGCAGAGACAGTCTGGTGCAACAGAGCGTCGCTTCTGCCTCTAATGTCGTTAATGGTTCATTTTATCTATCTGTAATAAAGCTTGGCTTATTAGAGCAGGCTTTTTAATAAAAGGCTGATTCCTAAAACTATAATTTCATGTTAATATTAAAAGATGGTAGACAACAGCAACTAATAATCAGGAAAAGGCTCATGAATGTGGACTCATGTAATTTTTAAGCGGTTGTTATAAGGTTTTTATTAGATTTTCCAACACGCCCACACTGTAGGCAGTCAGGCTCCAAACGCTGCAGAGCTACTGTCCTCTAAAAGGAGTGCAGGCATGGAATAGATAACATATCATCTCTGACAAGCTGAAAAGAAAAAAAAAGGTTGATATCAGCAATATTAGATTACATTTGATGAAGTTGCTCCATATAAACTAGTAGAAAGACTTGTTTTAAAATGAAGTCGTTTGACGACATCCATGTTAAACAAATGAACTGAGGTTTTTACAGCTTTTAGAAACAATTTAATGTGATTTCATGTAATTTACTGGATTGTGTTAGTGTGCCACATTTACCACTGGTATCTAGTAAGCTTAAGTTGGCGTTTTTGTAGGTTTTGCCTCCTGGTCTTTAACTGAATAAAGTGCCTTGATGTCCATTCAGGAATACTGACTTTATTGAAAGGGGCAGTCGGACTGTTCCTGCAGACTCATTACAGTCTGCTGTTGACACTGAATGGGCTAGTGAAGGATTTAGAGGCCCATTTAAATGTCACATTCTCCATTTTTGTTGTTGAGCCAAGTTTGCTGCTTGGTCAAATGAGCACTGGCAGGAGAGAATGTGGTAACATCCCAGATCCCCTCTTTTTTTCTGGTAAGCCACATTCCCGATTCCCAAGAGAGTGCCCCGAGGATGCTCCCCCTCTTTCTTTCTTTTTTTAAATCTTTTTTTTCTGTCTTTCTCTTTCCGTCTGTCTGTTTCTCTTTATTTCTTTCTCCCTTTATGTTGCCACAGTCCTGGTTGCTAAAACAAGCTGGATTGTCTGAGTCACTCTGGCCATCTTCCCTCAGGCTCCTCTCTTTCTGGCACTGATGTCATCAGGCTGCACCACGAATGCACCGTCAGAGATCAGGAAAAAGCTGGTAGTCTCTAACTTTCCACTTGCAGACATCAGTATAAAGTGTGGCGGACTAACGTCTGCTCTTACTGTGTTGTGGATAAAGGGGAAAAAGCTGCAATATCAGCCTACTGTGGTAGACATTTTTAAGTTGATTATGGCAAAATTGAACTCAAAAAGTATTTAAAAGGAAAAACAGGCTTGAGCAACAACAAAACAGTGCTATTATTTATTTAATCATTTTTAATTTATAGTGATCCATCTACCTACACGATTTCTCCCTCAAAAAATAAGCCAGTGCACGAGTAACAGGTTAAAATGAACTTTTACAGAGAGGAATATGGGCATGTTTTTTACTGTTGAGTGGTTAATTTTGTCTTTGACAGGCAGGCAGACCCGTCTCAAGCCAGTAGTTCGTTCTAATCTCTTTATGGGCCTGGATTTAGTCCGGTGAGCCCGGCCCTGCTGACTGGAAGGATGGCTGAAGTCTATAAGAGGAGCGATAAAAGGAAAAGATGACAGTGTGTGAACGTAATACCCTCCGTCTCTTGCTGTTGTTCTCAGTAATGAGTAGGATCTCTGTCTGTGTAACTTAGCTTATTTAGCCTTAGTAGCCTTGATATTGTACAGCTGATCGACACATTATTTTTTGATTACAGTATTGCTTTATTTCTGACTTTGGGAGAAGAGGAGAGGAAGCAAGAGGTTCCCCAGGGGTGGCTGAGAAGCCGGATAAGGAGCGAGAGAGGGAGCGAAGTCAGCTGGCTAGCTGGCTGATACTTGATCAGCAGCAGCAGGAATGAATATTTCACTGGTCACAAGGCTGACACACTCCAGCAACAACACCCATCCGAGGGGACAGACTAACTGCATGTCTGTGTCTGAGTGTATGGCCGTGTTAGCACATGTGCACATAATATTATTTGTGTTTAGTCAGTGAGAGAGTGTGTTGTGTGACTTGTTCTTTTGTTCCGCTGTGCTGAGTCTGAGTTTATGTGTGCCGCTACCGCTGAATAATTTACGGGGATGTTGAATCAAGGAAGAATGTAACACTGCCAGGAGAAGGTGTTGAGTGGAAAAGAAGCAGGAATTTGACAGACTCAGTGATTAAAAACATGGGCAGCTGAGTCACCAAGCTCGGTTCATTGGACAAAGTTTCTTTCACACTGCAGATACTGACTCTCTGTGCACCCTGCTTTGTCTCCTGATGCCCTTCCCTCAGTGAAGCCTCAGACAAGTAACTGGATAGTCTCCCGAAGACTGTCCAGTTACTGAGTGGCTCTGTAATCATACATCACCACTTTTTGATAGCTGATAATGCAAATGGTCTTCTTGGTGCACCTGCGACTTTATTGCAGTAACAGCATTTGTTATTAGGGACCGAGCCAACTGGTTCTGGTGCCGATTACTCACCTTATTTAGCTGATCAGATATCGCCCATAACGTAATCAAGCCACATACATTTCAGTTTCTTAGGTAGTGTCTTTTATAAAATTCAGTGTTTTCACTATCAGGCACGACATAATTTAGTCGCCGTATGCCGCCAACTCAGTTTTTAGGGCCATAGCAATCCCTGGTCTCTTCGTACCTTACATAACAATTATTCTAGTTAATTCTACATGGTGAGTTATACAAATTTTAAATTTGGGAGCTGAGAACAATGCTATCAGATTTGTACTCTGTACCTGTAGATGCCCTGAGTTTAGGTACTGGAATCAGTATGAGGAGGGGTAATTCCTGCATCCCTAACTGAAGTCCTGTTGAATGTGTGTCAGATATCTCGGTGGTGATGGTTGTATGCACTTACTATGATGTGAGTGCTGTTTTTTTTCACTGAATCTTATTTTTTACTGTGTTATATTATTTTGTTTTAGGGGTTTTAGGTATTGAACGTCAGTGCTTTTTGATACCAGCCAAAATGCGAGCCTGTCACCAAGTATCAATCCGTCAAGTACTCAAAAGATGGCGTTGAATGCTTTGTCAGCTTCTTAGTCTCTTCTACTAATTCCTCGATCAGGGATGTATCCCAAAAAAGTGGGTTGAATGAAAACTCTTTGAGTTTGCTAACCCTGAGTTGAGGGAACCCCTGAGTTTCCTCTTCCAGAAACGGAGATCACTCTGAGTCAGTTACTGTGGTAACTTACTCTGTGAACCTAACCTGCTGGCTGGCAGGTTTTCTTCAACAAACCCTCAGTTTTCTCTCTGTTTCCTCCTGCTGAGAAATCCTGAAGCAGCCGTCAGACACGCCGCTTAATTTCCTCATTCATATAGTCGATATCAAAGTGCATACATGGGAGCACATTCATTTGCAGAAGACTAAAATCCCAGTTGGATGTTTACTTTACTGATATCTCCTATTTACTTATATTTACTTTATGTGATATTTCAGAGGTAGGATGATTGTAATGCAGCAGATAAGACTTTCAACATTCATCACAGTGTACATTAGCAGGGCAGTAGGATACTAATGCCCCAGGCTGTTGTCTAGATGTCATGGCCTTGATAATCAGGTCACAGTGTCAGTAATGTGTGTTAGTTGTGAAACTGAGCTTTGATCTAGCCCTATTTAGGCACATACTGTAAGTGTGTGAGAGATCTAATAGGCAACAAGATTAAGCCTACCTGACCTGTGTGTGTGTGTTTTTTTTTTTTTTTTTTTTTTTAAAGGGAGTGAGTGTTTTTTAACACTATCGTTTTAAATCTAGCGCTACTTTAGTACTTAAGCTATCAGATATAATTACTTTGCTGCGTTGTTGGTTGAAAACCAAACCACCAAACCCACTGGCAGTGTCGCTGGAGTTCAGACGTGAATACGTACGGTGTTCTTGACCTCTCTACGTCACATAGTTGAGGCTGTGTGGCTCTTTACAGCTGGAGAATGTGAAATCAATACAATCCACGTTTTAAGAGATTCCAATAGACTGGTCTGTGGAGATGCACAGGTCAATACACCATTTGGTATCTGACCAATCTGCTAAATATTAACCAAGAATCAGACTGTGAATGGGTGCAGTAAACACTCCGGTCATGGACACTGAGTTTATGACTTCAAGTCTGTTTGCACTAGCTAAAGAGCAAATAGACTAAACACACAGAATCATTGCATATATACACAGCGTGTCCACATAAGTTTACCCAAGGCACTGAGATTAGAAATATAAATATTGGCTTCTGCCTTTTAATTTAATAGTTTAGAGTTTAGTTTTGGTACTTCATTCCCTGAGGAGTACACCTTGTCACACACACATTCTGCCTAGCATGAATGTCACAAACAGCAAATCTGTGCGGCAACGTATAATGTAGTGTCAAACCAAGGACTTAACCTCATCTCTTACTGTATCAGACTGTTTGTTCTCTTTCTTTCTGCCTTAAAATCCACTATATTGCAGCTCAGGAGCTGTTTTCATTATGAAAACCTCAAACACTCTGTACCCTGATCCTCTCTCCCCCAGGTCATCAGATTAAGCTGTAACTCTGGAAACAAATCAAACGAGTGCAGTTAACAAAGCCTCAATGAACACACAAACATATTTTACTGAACTTTGGTTTGAGCTTAATGGATTATTTATTTCCATTCTGGTATCTGAGTTAATTGTCCTATAGTATGACTTCAATTGCCTAAATGATGGGCATATTTGTGAGTGTACTGTTAGAAAGAAGTGGGCTTTGTTCTTAAATATAATTTATTCTGAAACCAATGGCTTTGGCTTGGTAGAAAATTACTATGGAGAAACATTTTGCCCGATAACTTCTTTTAAAAACACGCACTTGAAAACGTGATGTGTGTGTTGCATTGGAAGGGCACCCCTCTATCCTCATCCATCACACCAAAAGCCAGTTGGGGTTTATTTGGCCGGCCACTCGCTTTGCCAATAACCTGTTTGTATAAATATTTCTCAGGCTCAAAGCTGCACTTCTCATTTGTGTCCCGTAGGTTTGCTAAGAACCTGTCGCCGGACAAGATCAACCTCAGCACGCTGAAGGGGGAGGGCCAGCTCACCAACCTGGAACTGGATGAGGAGGTTCTTCAGAGCCTGCTGGACCTGCCCACCTGGCTGGCCATCAACCGTGTGGAATGCAATAAGGCCGCCATCCGGGTGAGGGAAACAGTCATATATTGAATTTGTGCAATTTAAAGGAATAGTTTGACATTTTGGGAAAAACAACTTTTTGCTTTCTGGTGGAGACTTAGATCAGAAAATCAATCCAACTCCCCTGCTTTACTGTAAATATGAAGCTACAGCCAGCAGCGGCTAGGTTATCTTAGAATAAAGCTTTTGAAACAGGGGAGATAGCTAGTTACAGGAAGTTATATCTTGTTTGTTTTTAATACAAACAAAAACTGAAATGCAAAAACAACAGGTGGTTATGTGTCTGACTATTTCTCAACCAGGCAGAGTAACTTCCTGGAGTCTCCACTGGTTTCCTTACAACTGCTCCGATCCAAGAAATAGTCGAGCACGTAAAACGGCAAATTGTTGCTTTTACACTTCGATTTTTGTTAAAAAATTAAACATGATATCACATATTAATTAGTGAAGGGCTGGTGGGCGGATATTTTTAACGTCAGACAGAGCCAGGCTAGCTTTTTTCCCCCATGTTTGCAGTCTTCACGCTAAGAAAAGCTCACTGACTATTGGATGTAACTTTATATTTAACAGACAGATATTTGAATGGAATCAATCTTCTCATATAACTCTTTGACAGAAAACAAATAAGCGTATTTCCCAAAATGTCAAACTTTTGCTTTAAAGCTTTATTGCTTGAAGGTGTAAGCTCACTAAATCAGACTTTGTCAATTTCCTTATTGCTATTGTTGAAACTAAAGTACAGAGATAAGATGTATTTGCTGACTCACATATAATTTGCATACAAAACTGATTCATATGGCTTGATTTCAGGCCTAAAGCAAATAAAACCTAGAAAACAATATAATAACTGTCCTCTTTTTATGCACAGACAGACACAATAATCAGGATGTAATGTAGGTGTAGACACACCTGTTAACAACCATGTTGTACCAAAACCCAATGACTCTTTGCACTACGCACACTGTTCGCTGGAGCTGTCTGATGCCCCCGGTGTGGTCATGGTCATAAGCCAAGTGCCATGTGTAAGAGCGGATTCTGACACGCCCTGGAAACAGTGAATGGAGCTGCATAATTTCCATCATAACTGGACTTTTTTTCAGACCAAGGTCCACTTTCCACCTCTCCTTTTCCTCCTCCAACTCATTACTTTCTCTTTGGCCTCAGAGTGTTCATTCCTTAGCTCTTAACCTAATTTCTCAACATCTGTCTTCATGTTCCAGTCCCCCTTTCAGTGGTTATTACGTCAATGCTAGTCTGAATAACATAAAAAAACATTCTACAACTATTTTTGCCATCCTGTTATTTGTTCGTGATTTCTGCATATGTCCTTGTGTGCCATCTTTCTCAACTTATTTGCTTTGTCACTGACAGTGTGTGTAATTCTAATGCAGTATTGCAGCTATAATACCCACGTCATTTACAGTAAGTGTGCATAGAGTGTCAGATTTCCCAGTAAAGAGTGGAGCTGGTGAATTGAAACCCGCAGTACTGCCTGTCTCCATCTTGATGGTTATTTCAGTGTTTACAGTTAAACTGCTAAAAAAAAAGAAAGAAGAGAGAACAGAGATGTGTATCTCACTTCCTCACTTGTTACATCCCCAACTAATCTCTGTGTTCCGTAAACAGAGGAGCTCATACCAACACTCTCACCTCTTCATGTTAAAGACTGTCACACACAAATTAACAGTAAATAAAAGTTGCTTTATCGATTGACCTTGTTGGATAAAGTTTACAAAATCAGCTCTGTAGCAGCAGGTGATGCTCTCGCAGTCATACACACACTCATAAATGCATACACTGAAGTGAACTGCAATAAATGCTTCTGGTGTGATGAATCAGAGTGACGGACATGAGCTGACACCCCCTTCTGGCTCCTGATAGTATTTCTGCATGTGAATGAAATGTGTCTTATTCAATTAGAGGTACACATCCGAAGAACTTTCTCACTAATTGATTCATTCACGTCTCGAAGAACGTGTTGCTCAGTGGGAAAAACTGCAAGTGAGCATGAGCATTTAATCTCTTTTGCTATATAATTTGACACAGACTTGAATCTAGAGGCTGCGTGTTGGGGATTAATGGAGCTCTGGAGCTCCAAGAACTGCCAGTCATTCTAGACACATTGATTTTTCTTTTCCTTCCTCCATCTATGAGCTACCTTTCCTGCCGTTTTGACTTGATCTAATTTTGTGCGGCACTGTTGTGTTTAATTTGACTGTCTGTCCCACTGACTGGTAATTCAGTAAAAATGTTGGGAGGACCAAAAAGCCAAAGGCTTTTTGTAGGGATCAACAAGCTAAGCTTTTCGATGAGGCTGAAAAGCTGAGCCAGTGTTCTCTTCTCATTCACAGATACCATGGACAAAGTTGAAGACTCACCCAATCTCTTTGGTAAGTTTCACCTACTACACCTGTTGCCCACATAATTAAAACAGGTCATTAGTAAGTTTTTGTTTCGACATTTTTTTTGTCATTTAAGTCACTGAATCTTCAAAATGTCCGTTTACAAATAGGTATAACAATTTAACAGAAAAATTCAAACTGATTTTTGTTTTACAAGGTAACAGCACAGATTAACCACCAATGCTCCTGCATAATTTCCTTATTGTCCATTAAATGTTAAATGATGCAGTTTATCACAAGGTGAAGAGCAGGAGACCACTGAAGGTGTTGTAGTAATAGCCGTCGTCCTAGAGCACCCGGTTTGCGTACAGCTTCACAAACAGGCCTCCTGCTGCACCACAGCCGCATTGTCTAGGCTGTCGTCACCCACAGTGTCCCAGGCAGAAACCACCCCCTGGCTGTTTCTTCGGCAGCGACGCAGCGTAGTTGGGCTGTCAGGAGTTGTTGTTGTACATGGTGTAGCTGAAGTAGTACATCCCCCCCGGGCCATGGTGGCGAAGACGCTAGTGGCAGGATGGTAGCCGCTGCCGAAGTTCTGAGCTTCCACCCACTGAGCGGTTAATGCCACCTTTGACACACTTGAGGTTGTGACGTATACGAGTGCATTCAGCTGCTTGTCCTGAGCGTTGTTTTCTCTTTCATTGCTCCTCCACCTGGTTATTTAGGATTACAAGTTGCTTTCGAACGGCCATTTTCTGCATCATTGCGCCGAGATTTGCTCAAGCGTGCTTTGTGTCTGCGTCATGGCTGCCAGCTTCTCCCTTATGGCAGCCACCTTGCTGAGCAGGGCGCAGGTGTCAGGTTGACAGACCGCCAGGCTGGTCCCAGCCCCCAGGTGTCTGTAATCCCAGCACACAGGCTGCTGGAAACCAACAACAATACAACGGAACATGTGCTCCATTTTCAAACACTTGTCTCAATAAAATGTAGTGTGTGTGAGTCCTTATATATACTTCCAGTACCTGGTTTGTCGCAACAGTTCTGGCACGCTGTTTTGATTAATATATTATAACAACAATACATCAGGGGAACAGAAACTTATCACAGCACTATTTATGAAAAATTTACCAGGATTATCAGGACCACACTGTATACAAGCATTGTGTTAAAAGGTGGAACAATAACAATTTCAGTGATCTGCTCTTAGTCACTATACTGAAGACAATGGTGTCACACCTCCAACGATAGCAAGGCTTTGGAAATATTATACAACAGAATCAAAAGGAGAGCCTATATTCTTTAGGGGAGGCTACTGCATGAAGGTGGTACAGCGACGAAAGGCTTGTTGTTGGTGTAATTCATGGGGTTTCAAGGATTTCTTTTATCTTGGTAGACATGCTATCACTTGTGTGTAAGTCAACGGTATGTAGGCAGCTCCCACATCTCCATCCTCCATCCATTTTCCGCTGTCACAGTGGCAACGGGCCGAACAAGCTGCAACAGCCTTCCTTCCACTCATGTTGACTAGTTGAAGTATACGGCCAATGCTTTTGCAGTCTAACATTGAAATTGGTTGTCTGACACACTTATCTTACAATGAGAAAAACAGTAGAAAAATAAAATGATGTTTTGCAAAATAAATGACTTAAAGCCAGAACAGGATAATGTAGGTTGTTGGAAATGGCCTCAGCAATCTGACAATATACCTGTGAATAATCATATAAAAGAGAAGAAAAACATGCGTTGTGAGGGTGATGATAAAGATACATGTATATATCAGCCAACAACAGAATCAAAACATAAGAATATAGTTTATTGCAGGCATTGTTTATTTTGCTCCATATCCAAGCCTATGACTTGCTTACTGTTACAGACCCTGGATAAAGTGGTGATGGAGATGAGTACCTGTGATGAGCCCCGTCCCCCGAATGGCCCGTCTCCCATAGCAACAGCATCAGGACAAAGGTGAGCGCTGTGATTGTTTTTGTTTTGGGTTTTTATTGTATTTCATATAACTCCATTGTTTGCTTCTTTAAGGCTCCTCAGTGAAGAGCCTTTTTCTTTAAACAGGTTTGATACATTACACCATTTTCTGGTTAACATATGGACAAATTCTAATTTAATAATCAGTGACATTTAGTATCGTGATTTAGGTTTCTTATGTCACCCTTTTACTCTACTGTGTTATCGTTAATTACGATAACGGACGGGTTTTAAATACTAAATTCAGTGTACAGTACTGTCTGACTTACTGTTAGCAAGTTTATTTAGGCAGCAGAATGACATGTAAAGTAAGACACACAGATGTTTGACTGGAAAGAAAACAAAAACAGGTGGTGCTCATCAAGTAAATAGGTGCCAAAGCTCTCAGGTTCACCGTTAATATAAAAGGAGATTATTGTGTTTCATGTGTCAAAAAACTCCTTAGGTAGTGTTTAGGCAATGTTTAACTTGTGCAGATAAAAGTGCAAATTTTGTTTTTAATTTTGTATTGCAAATTCCTTTGTTTGTGACTACTTTTGTCCCAATACACTTCGGTCAAAATATACGGTGGTGTAAATAGTATTTAGTACTCTGTATTTTAGTTGTTCATACTTCATTGGAAATGGTAAACATTCATAATGTGTAGGGAATTCTAGATTTTCAATTTTTAAGTTTCTCGCTTTTCTGCCGTGACACTTTTTATGTATTTGAGCAATAAAGTTCATCTGAAAAAATGTGCCTGGAAAACATAAGGTTTATGTTCTAGATAATCTTGGGAGCATGATTTTATTTTCTGCCTCAAAAGGGAGACATTACTAAAGAATCTGAATCACCACTGACTTGTAATTCTAGTGAAAAGAAATATGTTGATAAGCCATTCCTTGCTTACAACACAGACTAGTAATAATGTATTGCAGCTGCCTTTTGATAAGCACTTCTTATCAGCTTATTTACCTTAGCCTCTCTCCACCCATGTCCCACCTGCCTGTCTTGCTTACAGTGAATATGGCTTTGCTGAAAAGGTGGTAGAGGGGATGTCCCTGTCCATCAACTCCATAGTGATCAGGATCAGTGCCAAGGCCTTCAACGCCTCCTTTGAGCTATCCCAGCTGCAGGTCTACAGTGTCAACACCAGCTGGAGCATCAGTGACCTGCGATTCACCCGCATCCAGGACCCTCAGAGGGGAGAGGTCAGTATATTTTTATATTTGAGTAAAGACTCCTTGGTTGTTGTCTAAATGGTCAAATTTAATATCGTATGTTTCCTTCTTTTCTAATTCACCATCCTGCCTGTTTGTTCCAGATCCTGACATTTAAGGAGATAAGCTGGCAGATGATCCGTATTGAGGCCGATGCTATCCAGAGTGCCGAGCACGAGATGTTGAGCGCCCCCATCCGCCTCATCACCAACCAGTCCAAGATAAGAGTCACTCTCAAGAGACGGGTCAGAAACAAACACAGATCCTTTGAGCAGATTCAGACATTTTCACTTGATGAGATTTGATAGACCAGACATGAAACCCAAGCTGCTCCAAGCAGCATCCTCTGGTGTACTGTGAACAATAATCCCTCTGTTTTGCCTCACAGGCTGCAGGGTCAGCAGCATCCCTTCATCGCACAACTAGTGTTTATTTAAACAAAAAAGATTGCTAATATCTATGTTGAATATTTAACATATTGCGGTATCAAGTGCACAAAAGGCATTTGTGTGAGGTCTGTGAAAGTAACTAGCCCCGTTTGTTTCTTTAGGCTTTAATAAAGAACGGATAAAGAAAGCATTTATTATTTGGACAAAAACTCATTGTCTCCCAGAAATGGTGTCAGTGCAGTTACAGTTCAGATTTTAAAAAGGATGTTCTGTTTGTGATTTACCTGTGTGCTTCAAGTGTACGTTTGTAGCTTTTTTTCAGTACAGCTCCAGTAAATTTGGTTTATCCCTACTGGTAATAAACAAAGACCTCACACACTAAGAGAATTTCCCTACAAGTGTAAAGTGACATTAATGGGCGCTCTCAAGCTACTTCCACCCGCATAACGCATGTTACTACCAACGGTTCTGCCTGACGCAGATCAAGGACTGTAACGTGGTGGCCTCCAAGCTGATTCTGATCCTGGACGACCTGCTGTGGGTGCTGACCGACTCCCAGCTCAAAGCCATGGTGCAGTATGCCAAGTCCCTCAGCGAGGCCATGGAGAAGTCAGCCGAGCAGAGGAAGAGCATGGCCACAGAGGACCAGGTACACACAGACGGCAAAATATGACTGATTCACGCACAGAGATATCTACAAACACACTGATGTCATCCACATATAGAGGAAAAATTTCACATTTTCATGAGT
The DNA here is from genome assembly GCF_016859285.1 of Xiphias gladius. Lineage (NCBI taxonomy): Eukaryota > Metazoa > Chordata > Actinopteri > Istiophoriformes > Xiphiidae > Xiphias > Xiphias gladius. The sequence goes on from NC_053401.1 coordinate 7,005,869, forward strand.
TCTTTCTCACTCTGTATACTATATACTTTCCTTCCCTCTTTCTTTGTCCCTCCCGTTTCCCCATTTTTTACAATGCCGCCCCCGTTCATGTCCTAATTCAACCCTGTGTGGATGAGCCATGTCATGGTCTGATAGTTTGTCCTCGTGTCCATGGAAATCATCTCTGCCCCCCTCTGTATAACTCCCCTGATGCCATATGGCAGCTGTCTGCCGACACCATTTTTGTCTCTCACTGTTGCTGTCACTGCCTTTCAGTCTGTGTCCTATTTTCTTGCCATTCAAACACATACATACATTCATCGCTTACACAAATTCACACCAATCCATGTCCCAGCTGATTTACTGTACAGTACTCTGTTTTCTGTAATTTTGTCTGACACGCCATCTGCTGGATGGATTGAGTACTGCATGAATCAGCTGTTTATTTGAAACTGAAAGCCTCTTTGACAGGCTGTTAACTCTGTGTAGGCCAACAAATGGGGGGAAAAAAGCAAAAAAAACAAAAAAACAACTTAATATCAAACCATCACCAGCAACAATATGACAAGACAAAATACCACAACATGAAAAACACAAAGATCGCTATTGTGAGCATCAGCAATACCAAAGCATCAGCACCAAAAGCAGAAACACTAATCATAGTATTTGCACTGTTTTGTGTGTGCGCATCTGTGTTCACCAGGTGTCGTCAGCGCCGCCCACAGCCCAGCAGGTGCGGACCCAGCAGGCGTCCACAGCCGCTGACCAGAGTGCAACGATGGCCAAGCTGTTCAGCGCCTACGATGTTTGTGAGACGTCCCACCACCTCCAGATCACACATCTCGACCTGCACATCTGTGACGACATCCATGCTAAGGACAAAGGTGCCATATACACAGATTTACATGTACTGTACATTGCAGTGTACATTTATTCACATGCACGTACATATGGTTAGTGCAGCACACTGTTTTTTGGCAGTTCACTAAAAAGCTTTGACTTGACTCTTTTTCTGACCCTCCTTCCACTGTGCAGTGATCAACAAGAGGATAACAGGTGGAGCCATGCAGCTTTCCTTCAGCTCCATCACTCTGGATTACTACCCGTTCCACAGAGCAGGTATGAATCCTGCGATTAGGGCCAGTACCCTCTCACCACGAAGTCACTGAAACGTATTTAATTCTGTGCAATCTCTGCTTCATCCTCATTCCAAACTCACCAGAATCCCGTTTCATTGCTGTTGTGTCATATCCAAGAGCAGCTAGGTTTGCTTCTCACAGTTTCCACTATGCAGACTTCAAGTAAATCAAGATCATTTTTCCCACACCTAATTTTAATTTTAAAGAGTGTGGGCTTATTTTTACCCTTTGTGTCTGACTGTACCCTTGGTCGTTCTCGACTTCTGTCTCTCATCACTCCCATGGAGTTCCAACTACCTGTACACATTCTCCCACTCTCCACCGGCCCCAGGTGAAAGTTGTGCCCACTGGATGCACTACAGCGAAGCCACCAAGACCAGGGAGGGCTGGGCGCGGAACCTTCTCGATGAGTTCAAGTCCAACGTGGAGATGTTAAAGACTACAGTTCGTGACCAGCAAGGCCCGGCCCCTGCACATGGCTCCCCACAGCATGGTAAACAAACACGCTTGGTCATATCGTAAACATGATTAGGTATAACTCAACTTGTTCTGGGTGTGCGTTTTTGTTGTATCTCCTGGTGCAAATGCAGCACCACACCAGCATTTCAGTCATCCCTGTGGGTTTTCTGTCCTCCAGTGTCCCTTAGGGACGATGTGTATGGCCCTCTAGGAGGTCAGGAGAGAACAGGAGGAGGAATAGGGCTTAGGGAGGCAGATGGAGGACTCCTAGAGAGGAGCCCACACACACAGCCTCCAGCCCAGTGTTGCTGGTGCCTAGAGCCAGGTACCGTGGTGTGTGTGCGCACAGCTAGGTGCGGTGATACACACCTATTTCAAGGCACAGAGGTTTTCTTTTGGAGAACTGAGGGGTCGCTCTGTTTATCTCCTCCTTTGTTGTTCTTTTTTCATTTTTGTGCCTCTCTACCCTTCCATCACTCTCTTTCTCTTCAGGTAAGATAAGCACGTCCTCCAGCAGTTCCTTCAGTCCTCCTCCCCCTCAAACCCCCAAGACGCAGCTCATGTCCAGCTCCTTTGTTCTCAGGATGGCTGACTTCAGCATCTACCAGGTCACTACAGACAAACACTGTCAGACAAACCTTCTTATATGCAATCACTGAGACTAATACATCTTCTTTACTAACTTTGAGTTATAGCATTTATGTCTCTTTTTTTTGTTTGTGTGTGTGTGTTGCAGGTATCAACAGCAGACCAGCGTCGATCCAGCCCCAAAACCATGATCTCCTGTAATAAAAAGACCTTGTACCTTCCACCAGAGATGCCAGCCATCCATGTCGAGTTCACAGAGTACTACTTCCCTGATGGAAAAGACTACCCCAGTATGACTTCTGTGTTTAAACACTCAAGCTATTGTAATCTCAAGAAAGTAGTATCTCATTTTAGAAACGTGAAATTTTATTAGTAGGTAGTAGTATTGGTAGTAGTAGGTGCATTAGCTGAGTAAGTAGCTGTTTTTCTACACTGCCCACTGTTTTGGCAGTGACTCTCTTTTGGATCTATTCAGCACATTCACTCAGCTGTGGGGAAGTCATCGACTGCTGTGTGGCTGAGAGGACTTTGATTTTTTGAATTGCATCCAGCGCTCTGGATGAGGGATCACCCAGTTAATTCATATTAAGGGTTTCTCACAGATTCACTTCATTAGGAAACATTATACGAACAGTTAGAGGTTTTTTTTCTGACAAATGAATCTGTGGTCAAGACGATATTTTTTTTTTTTTGCCAGGAAAGTAGAAAAAAGCATTATTCTTCACTGTCTGTCCTCTCTGTGATTTTTTTTTATTTTTAAATATTATTTTTTAATATCTTACCTCGTCCCTCCGTATGCCTGATGAATAAGTAATGCCATATCTCTTCCGTCTTTGCCCTCCTCCTCGTGCTCCTCCAGTCCCGTGTCCCAACCTCTATGCCCAGCTGAATGCCCTGCAGCTGGTACTGGACCCTCGCAGCCTGGTGTGGCTCAACCTTTTCGCCCTCGACCTAAGGCAGAGTCTGGAGCAGTTCATGGAGATCTACAAGCTCAATGACTCGCAGAAACCTGATGAGCATGTTGACATCAAGATTGACGGCCTCATGCTCAAGGTAAAGAGGACTGCAAACACATGACCTTTCTTCAGGTTAAGAGTGTGGAATGTACTTTCTCCTATTTATACCTATTTCTTCTACTACTACTCTACTCTCCATCAGCTGGTGATTCCCACTGATCGAGAGACCTCCTGCCCTCCCGATCTGCCTCGTTCCATCTCGATACAGACTTCAGAAATGGTGGCCACTAACACCCGGCACCCTGCCAACTGCACCCGCTCGCACCTTGAGGCCCTGCTTCAGGCCTTCGAACAGGAGCCCTTCTTCTCTTCATCTTTCTCCTCATTCCCTCGTACCTCCTCCTCTTTACCCCTCCTCCATCCCGTCTTCCAGCGTCACGCTCACGAACAAGACACCAAGCTCCATGACATCTACCGGGGCCTGGTGGTGCCGACGATGGGCGCAAACGCCCTCAAGATGCTGGCCGCCACAGACTTTTGGGCGCTGCACTTTGCCCAATTCTGGGTGGACTACGAAGGCACCCGTGGAGGAAAAGGGCGGCCGCAGCCCTTTGTGGACTCCTTCCCTCTCACTGTGTGGGCGTGTCAGCCAACAAAGCTCGTCCAGCACCAGGAGAGGCTTAGAAGTGCTGCTGGATCACGTCTGTCCAGAAGTACATCAGGAGAGGCTGTTACACGTCTGCAGAGGAAACGCTTACTAAAGGAGTATTACAGTACTGATGGTGCGCCAACAGCATCTCATAGCAATGATGCTTCCCTGCCACCCAGCAATGGACTCCATAAACCCCTCTCATTGGACAGTCTGCCTTCCTCCTCCTCTTTATCATCATCAAGTAAAGACGCAGATGTGCATGTTCTGGTGCACGTGCAGAAGCATTTAAGTGCTCAGGTATGGTTTTCATTCTAATTTTTTTTTCAGACATGCAGAAGAGATGAAACTATAAATAGAAATATAAATAGAAAGAAACTTTACATGGACATTAATTTTCATAAGTTCTGGGTCTGGGTTTTAAAACACAACAAAGGGTTGATCAACATCTCTCTTTTTATTTGTCTTATATCTACGATTTTACATTTACCAGTTATCACTCCTTCACTCCTTGCGAAGGAGTGATGCAGTTCCAGGTTGATAGAATACCCACATTTGCTAAGCTCTGAGGTTAACAGATCTCTTATTGAATATTTCTTTTCTTGCTGTTTTCTTTTTTTATTAGTGAAATGAATGAGAAAATTAATTGATTTGCTCAAAGGACAAAATAATTATACAATTATATTGTCAAGTAAATACGCCCTCTACAAGCTGGTGTTTGCACTGACTGGCACTACAAATGCTGGGAGCTGAATATCAATGGATTTAATACTGGGATCATTGGAACCACCGCTGTACACACAGTGATTAGTGTAGATCAGTTTATTCTTGCCATATTCTATTAATTCAGAAGCTTGATTCACTATGTCATTAGAAAATCACTTTGTTGTGTGTGTGTGCAGGTTAGCCACCGGCAGTATGTGTTTCTGATGCATCTTCAGCGGAGCATCAAAGCCCTGCAGCAGACACTTCAGCAGGACCTGGAAGAGATGGGCTCCAAAAGGGAACGCAAGGATCCCAGCCAGTGTCCTGCAGACCACCACCCCTTCACCGTCTGCCTGGGCTTCCTGCTGAAAAGCTCAGAGGTGTCCATGCTCCTGAAGCCCATCCCCCAGCCTGAAGGTTCGGGATCTCCTCTGGTGTCCGAGCTGTCACCCTCAGAGAGCCGAGGAACTCTGGAGCCTGGGAGTGATGCAGGAGAGGGGGCGGAGAAGGGGGAGAAGGGGAATGAAGGGTCTGGGTCTGAAGGAGGAGCAGCCAAAGGGTCGTGCATTGTAGACCAGCTGTTATGTGGTGAAGGCCCCGAGGGTGGAGCCACGCAGGGTCCTGGCCCCCTCGTCCACACCTCCACCTCAACTTCACGTCCCGACTCAAATCATAAAGCCTTGCTTGAGGAGAGGACTTCAGCTAAGAACCCTGGGAGGTGGACTTCAGATGAAGGGGGCGAGGCGGTGGTGGACGGGTTGGCTGTGGGTGACGAAATGGGAGCTGGACTAGACTCTAAAACCCAGACAAGTGACCCTCTGTCTGACCCACTCAGCAGCAAAGACTTGAGTGACAAAGACAAGGCTGCAGCTGCTAGGATGCCTCAGTCAATATCCAGGTATTCAGCTTGTCACACAAAAATGCCGTCAGTTTTCACCACAGGGTCCTTACCATTGAGAAAAGCCCTGTGCTGAATTGATATAACACTGTCAGACTGAATCACTTAAGAGAACTCACTAAATTGAATTGAAATATGTTTAGGGCTGAACGCAAGGCCATCAACAGTTTTAGGCATTTAAGTTGTTATAATTAGCATACGTCAAACTCTACATTGGTCACAGTATCCAAACAGTTCAATCTTTACCTACAAGAAAAGGTAAAGATTGTATTAGTTTCAGCACTTTTCTACTTTTTATTAGTTGCTTGATAGAAAACTATTTTACAGCAATTTTAATGATTGATGAACCATTTATCATGGAAAAAATGCTAAATATTTGCATCAGTGTAGCTGAATTTAATCAATTTTAATCAGTTTTAATCTATTTTGGAGTAAACAATTTGAAGATGTCATCCGGCAATAAGGCTACAACTTAATTATTGATTAACTGTCAAACTGATAATTCTAAGAGCCCAAAGTAATGTCTTTAAATCGACAAACATTAATTATTAATTATTATTCGCTCTATTAAGGGAATATTATTAATTTTTTGATTGACAAATCAATTAATTACCTGATTTTTTCAGCCCCACTTGGCATTTTTCACTATTTCTGACATTTTATAGTCACCAATTAATCTCTTTATTAAAACAATCATCAGATCGATAATTAAAGTAATCTTTACTTGGAGCCCTTAAAAGATCACATCTCAACCAACTGAGCATGTGTTACAGTGTTTAGATTTTTCAGGGCCCCCCCCCCTCAGACTCACTGTGGTTAACCAACGTGATGATTACCTAATGAATGATCTTTCTCTCTCTATTCCCGAACACAAGAGCTGTGTGTTGAACCCCCTCATGAGAGTGTTTGTCAGTGTGAGTGTTCAGTCTTCCGACTTTACGTGTCTCTGACGTTGTGAGTGTTGGCTGCTCTCAAGCCGCCATGTTTTTCCGTGTGTATTTTCTCATCTACTGTCTGTCAGCACTGTACATGTATATTTTGTCATTTCTTAACTCATTCACTTCCCTTTCTGCCTCTTGACCGTCGCTTTGATCCATGCGAGGTGTGTGTGTTTTCTCTCTACCAAGGAAAGGAAGTTTGTCTGTGGTTTCTGATCTCCTCAGCTCCTCAAACTCCAGCAGATCCACCTCCCTTTATTCCATGTCCAACATGTAAGGCACTGGATCTGTGACTAGCTGTACTAATGACTGTGTGTACGGATGTGTGTGTACTGTATGTGTATGTGGGTCCTTCTTGTGATCCTTAGATGAGTAAAAATCAGTGCAAATGCATCTATGTGAATCTCCAGAGGGCATGCATTTGCATGTGTGCATGACACGCTGGTATGTGTCTGTGTGTCTAGTCCTTTTTTTCTGTTTGGTGTCTACCTGTTGACTCGTGGTGAAGGTAGAGATGGAGCTGTAACAGTTCTTTTTTTTCAGCCTTGTGTTCTCAGTCTTTTGGGAGCTACTTTGATTCTGTTCATCGTGATTTTTCTTTAGATCGTTTCTGGCACTTGGGAGGATAGCACGCTCGGTTCTTCCCTGACCTTAAACAACACCGCACAAAGGAATTGAGCGATATTTAATTCATGTCTTGTTGAGTGAGCTCGGTCAGCTCTCTGAGAGTGCAGTGGTATCAGCTCAGTGTCAGCATAAGAACAAAATTCCTGTCAGATGTGGTGTGGTAAAAGCAGCGGCCCTGTTTTTCTCTTTTTCTTTTCTTGTCTCTTTAAATTAATCGGGCTGTGTCTTTCAGTCAGTAATTTAAAATCAATAGCATGCATAGACAGTAATTCTCAAGCAGATATGTAAGAAAAAGCTCACACACATTCCTCTCATGACTTCATGCTTGTGTGTGTGTGTGTGTGTGTGTGTGTGTGTGTTGTAGTGGTCGTTTGATGCGGGATCGCTCCCAGTCCAGTTTCTCAGTGTCCTATAAGAACATGAAGAAGAGTCCGTCCCTGCAGTCCCTGGACAACATCTCCATTGACAGCTACTTGATGGAGGATGGAGACACGTACAGCCTGCTGGAGAGAGGTGGAGCGAAAACACCCGCACACACACACACACACACACACACACACACAAATATTGTGTGTCCTGATTTATCAAGGGGTTGAGTGACTAAGTGTCTCCACAAGCTCCTGTTTCAGGTCTGTATTTAACTTGACTTCTGACTTCCATGTGTAGAGGATGATGCAAAAGAAAACGTCTCTACAGGGAACAAGAAATTATCATTACTGTATATGTGCTTGCAGGCAGCTGTTTTGACCAGAGGGTGGCGGCATTGTGCTTCTAGGGTAGTGGTGTATAAGCATGTATTGATAAAGCAAGACAGTATGTAAAAGGCAGTGTCAAATATGTGTACTTGTTTGTGTGAGTCGCATTTTTTTATGTCTTCATGTATAGATGACGTGTCCATCACAGGCTTCAAGGATGCCATCAGTGAACAGAGCGCCACAGAGAGCGCCACCGAGGCTGCAACAGGTCCGGAGCAGGAGGGAGGTGTGTCCCCCGACACTGTCAGCGCGACATCCCAGAGCATCGACGAGCCCGCCAAAGATATAGTAAGATACGACAACCTTTTGAAAGGTCTACAGAAGTATGAAAAAATACAGAAAAAGGATTCCAGTAGACATAAAATGGAAACTACACATTTAAATTGCTGTGGATCCAGTGTCCTCTGACATACTGTGATGATAACCTAATAAATTGCTATAGTTGCCAATCAGAAATTTAAATCCACCGAGGGAACTAAGATCAGAAAATGTGTGATGTATCCAGAATGCGTAAATTGCCGATTACGTTGACTATAATTTTCCCGATTTTGTTTTTGTGTGTGCGCTTCTCCTCCAGGTATCGGTGCTCGTGCTGAAGGTGCAGTCGGTGTGTGTGGGCATGGAGGTGGTGGGCGAGAGCACGGCCGTGGCTCTGGAGGTGGGCCAGGTCACACCCAGCCAGCTGGGCAACGTCAGCCTCAGACAGTACCTCAGCAACCGCAGCCTGGGTAAGAGGAAGTCTACATACATACCCTGACCCCCCCCCCCCCCACAAAAGAGGAGTGCAAATAGGCGTAAAGACTTTCTTGCAATAGTAGATGACGGAATGAGAGAAAAGCTGATGGAAAAGTCTCTTGCAATTTGTTTAAATTCATCCACAACACAAATAACAAGCAGAGAATCTTCCACCAAAGAAGTAAAGATGGCGCCAGGAAGGCGAGGCTGAGTGAAGTAGCAACATCCCCCATACAGTCTTAGTTTTATGAAGCTCCCGCAGAAACAACTCCAGTGTCACGAAAATTGTCTCCTCCGTGGTCTGATTTGTTTGCAGTATTTATATTAAGGTTTTCAAGTTTTCATATCAGGATTTTTTTCTTATTTTTTGTAGTTTTTACCGTTCTTACTGACCTGCTGATATTTTCAAATATGTGCTAGTATTTTGCTATTCGTAAACAGACAAAATACTGGAGCTAAGAACAAGCCGGTTCTATTGTAAATTGTTAGCCTGTTGATTACATAAAACAAACCAGCCAAAATAAACTCTCATCGAATGCCGAAGATGAAAGTGAAGGAACATTTGTTGAGATTTAAGCACACAAGTAGGCCAGCTACCAAACAAGAAAGAATAACAGGGGGATGACTGCACTGTGTTTGTTTGTGGATTTAGATTAAACCCAGCCACATCACCCACCCACTTTTCTTTTTTTTAGTTTACTTTTAGATGATCTGTTGTGGCATTTTGTCTTATTTTGACAGTAGAGAGTGAGCGGAAACATGAGGACAGAGAGAGGAAGGACATGTGACAGAGGTCCCGGCACAGACTCAAAGCTCGGTTGTCGGGTCTTGAACCGCCAGGATGCTCCATAACTGACCCCTCTTGTCACTGTATTTTGCGTGTTGACATTTTAACACACACACACACACACACACACACACACACACACACACACAGACACAGACAACCGGAGTGACCAGCGGCAATATCAGGATATCCCTGTTTAACCAACAACAGACACCAACGGAAAATGTTTGACAATCAGATGGTTGCTCATGCGAAAATGCCAGGCTTTTGATGGTTTCAGGCTCTTAGATTAAAGAAGTAAGTGTTTACATCATAGAAAAAAAATGGAATGTTTTTTGGTTTTGGACTGTTTTGATGGACAAAACAAGACATTTTTTGACATCACATTGGGCTGTAGGATATCGTGATTGGCATTTTTCATTGTTTTCTGATGTTTTATAGACCAAAGGATTCATCGATTAATTGAGATAATGAAAATAATTGTTGGTGGCATCCCTAGTCTGCATCCCCTAATCTCCTAAAATAGGTTAACCATTATTCCTTGTGAACAGACACACACACACACACACACACACACACACACATATTTCACACTAACGCAGCCACCCCCTCCTCCTTTGTATTTACCTTGCCGTAACTCCCCACAGGTATGGTGTGTTCAGTACCAATACCTGCTCAGTGCAGCCAAGGTAACTGCTGTGTGTTAATTCACCATCTGCAACTTAACATGCATGCTTGCCCCGGTGCGTCTGCCTCCGCCTGTGCGTGTGCGTGCGTGTTTTCTCCCAGTTTGTCTCCTGTCAGATCACATTTTCCAGACTCGGGATGTTTGCTCGACGGCATGCACCGCAGATGCACATGAGATTCAGTGTGTTGCAATGCAAGTGGCCGCATGAAAGCGTGTGTTTCTGTCTCATTTTCCAGCGGCAGGGGGTGTCTGCGTGACACTGAGATCTCTTTCTCTCGGTGCGTGCGTGTGTGAGAGTGTGGCACTTAACAGAGGGTAAATTTGACAGTAATGGAGTGAGTGGTCCCATTATTTGCAACATTAGGCCAACAACCTTTAAGTGTGTGTGTGTGTCAGCCAGATTCAAATGAACTGCAACCATTTGTGCATACTATTTTAACCCCCAACCTTCCTGTTCTCCTCTCTGCCTAATTTGCCATCTTTCTGTCACCCCCTTGTTCTCCCCACCTTCCTCATCTCTCCACTGCAGCAGACTTTGCAGTTTCAGCCCAGTGATTCAGGCAATGAGAGAAATGCCCGCTTTACCCCTCGCTACCTCTCCTCCTCCTCCTCCTCCTCCTCCTCCTATCTCACAAGAGCAATCCCTCCTCCTCCCCCGTTTCTTTTCTCTTTTCCTCCACCTTTCCTCCTGACTTTTCCCTCCAGCTCCTACTCCATCTTCCTACTAATCCTCTGTAATTTAACCCCCTTCCCCTCCATATTTCCTTCCCTTCATCTCTCTCCCTCTCTAGGCTATCTTTTCTCTCCCCTCCCTGTCTTATCACAGTCACTCAGTTCTTGACTGCTGGCTCCCTCCCTTTCTTCTTCTTTCTCTCACCTCACCCACCTCTTTTTTTTCTTTTTTTCTTTCTCTCTCTCCATTTGCCTCAACCCTAGCTGCCCAGGATTGAGAGAGAATATGCCATTTTTATCTGAGAAAAGCTGACAGGATTGTGTGTATGTGTGTGTCTTTCTGAATGTTTTTGCTCTGTGGCATTAACCCTCTCCTGACTTTCCTTCAGAGAGCATATTAAAGGGATGTGACACACTTCTCACTGTCATAATGAAAAGATTTTTTGTTTAAGTGGCCATGTTCATGCCTTGCTGAGTCTTTTTTATCACAATTCACGGTGTCTCTCATCTGTTAAAAACTTACGCCTGTAACTGTGTGCTTGCCAGCTAAATTACTATTTGTGTATAAAGTGGTAAAGATTATGTGAAAGGAGGGTTTAAATTACCTTCCTCTGGGTTTAACATCTCTCAGCCTCGGCTTTCATCACTTCATGTTTGCACTCTTTCTCTCTCTCCTCAATTTTTCCACTTTTCTGCCCCTTCTCTTAATAAACAGGAATTGAATCATCACAGTTTGTGTTACTGAGAGTCGAATTCAGTTCGTTCAGGGCTGGAACACTTTTCTGTACTAGTACACGGTCATGTCTTTCACAAATTTTGGCACCTCAGATCTTACTTTTGTGGAGCGACTAATTCATAAAAGGAAGATTTGATGGTTAAATCTTCACTCGGAATCCTCAAATCAGAGGTGGGAGTTTCCACCAAACCCTCTAATCCCTAGTCCTTAGAAATAATTAAACACCACTGCAGCGAAGAACCCGTGGGATTGTACAAAACCTCAGTCTTCTTCAGTCCACCTTTTTTCCTAATTCCTTCCTGCTTCTCTTTTTCCAGCTCACTTTGCTTTTTCTTTGTTTCCAACTTTGTCTCCCACTCCTCTTTCTGATATTGTGCTCCCTCTGTCTTTTTCTTCATCCTACCTCTTATTTCAACCCTGTTTAAATATGGCCTTAACATGCACCCTTTTTTTTTTAAATTTCTTTTTATTAGAGTGAGCAAATTTAAATAAATTCAAACTGTAAATTCACTCGATGTGTCCTGACGATGACCTATAAGATATTTGTATTTTGACATATTTTGCGGCATCCCTCAAGGCGATTGGAAGCGCAATTTAAAGTCACAGTGAAATGGCAGTTTGAGCGTCTTTAGCTTTCCGTAATGAGACGTGTTTCAAAGTAAAACAGAATAGTCTGGCGGGGGTCCAGATACAGGACTAATTTGATCGAACCCTTCAAATATCATTGGACCACTCAAAAGAGTGTGCGGTATAGAAAACAAGGAGCGCTGTTGGAGACCGTTGGCCTCCGCCCACACCTCCCTTACCGTTAGCTCATGAGGCTAACTGTTGGATCAGGAGGAGGAGGACGAAGGAGACTGGAAAATTAGACCTCATCACTCTCACTTTTTGAAGTGTCTGTTTTCACCAAATAACGTCAGTGAACTGTGGCTCTATACACATCCTCAAGTGCAGATGAGTCATCAGAAATATGTCAAAGCTAAGGGAAGAGATTAAAATAGAACAGTAATTGTTTTTTCGGCCAATATTGATATCAATATTTAGGAGTTTAAAAAAGCCAATAATAATAATATACTGGCCAAAGTAGTTTTTTACTATAGACAAAGAACCTTTATATGGATCCCTTAGATTTGTTGTGACCAAGAAAAGTACCAAGTGGAACATTTTACAGGAGAGAAACAAACTTGTTAGCGCTCTCTGGTGGAAAAACTGTGTAATGGTGACACTTTGGCTGAATAACTTCCAACCACTTTTGGCATTTATGTACAGCAGTTACTTACCGGCCGGCAAATACACCAATGCAGTATATCTGCAATAAGATAACATCAGCGGATACATTTGCCCTGCCGATTTGTGGGTGTATTTTAATGTCAGGTGCAAATGTCTTTCAGCTGAAGCATCTCTACATAAACATCCTCAGACGCGACACTGAAGCTGTAGCTAAAGCTAACAGCAGCCTCTGTATCCTCCTCCACAGCCGGTGCGGAGATCAGCTCCGCGTCCCTCGGGGGCTTCCACAGTCCGGAGGTGCGGGCTCGCCTCGAGAGCGGGCCCTGTGCCGCCGCCCACTCTCCGCTGGCTGAGCGCAACGGCTTCCTGCAGCTGCGTCTCCACGGATACCAAGCAAGCTTCCTGATGTCCACGCTGCGTAACCTGGCCCACTTTCTGGAGGACGACTCTGCGCCGCAGGTGCTGCCAATGGAGATCAGTGTCATGAACACGCATGTAAACTTAAAGGTGAGGGTCTATGATGTTTTCGGTCCTCTATGGTTCTGTTATTCCAGATCCCTGTATTCAGACTTTGGAAGCTTGGATTTTTCTTTTACCCGGAGGCTATTGTTGCAGAACTCTACCCGCAACATTTCAGGAGTACACTTGTCCTATTTTTTCCAGTCGTGTTGCAGTAATTGGCCCCATAACTCACTGCATTACAGCCAATAAGCTTCTGTAACCAAGTTAAATACTTTGAACCATGGCCTAATTGGAATTTGGATTTGAACCGAATGTTTAATGACATAGAAAGGCCTTTCTGCCTTCTCTCTTGGGTTCCATCATGGGTGAGTAGATTTGCGGTGGAACTGATGTGGATCTCTTTTTTTTTTTTTTCCCTCTCTTCACACACATGAAAACTTACTACTCCTGCACTCAACGTTTACTTCACGTCTTTCAGGATGACGGTCCCCGAGACAATGCCTCCGACTCCGAGCCCTCGCCGATCACCTTACAAGTGGACAGTCTCATCATACACAGAAGAGACGACGGGTCTTTCTCTATAGGAGGTGACAGACACACACACACACGCACATTTTCTTATCTGCCAGATATTTCCACCTCCACCTTCAGTGCTGATTCACAGCAGTTGCATAACGTGTCCTGTTAAACGCTTTTAAGTCCACGCTCGGTACTTCCACACCTCCAAATTCCCCTCTGTTGTCTCTTCCCCCCTCCTAAGTGGACGGAGCAGCGGAGGCCAAACGCAGGAAAGAGGGCGAATTGACTGACAACTCTCTGACTCCGGTCGCTGAGGCTGCGGGCGGCATCGGCGGCATACCGAAGGCCACGCAGACCCAAGCCCCGCCCCCCAGCCCTCTTCCATCAACCAGAGAAAAGGTGAGATGCACTACGAAGGCATATTGTGGGGGTATGTGAGAGTAAAAGGCATACAGGCACAAAACCTCACCCACCACAACAGCAGATTAATCTAGACGGTAAAGATTTTAGCGAAATGCATGTGTAGCCAATCGAATCCTGTTTTTTTTTTTTTTTTTCTTCCTACAAAAATAAACCGCCGACCAAGAAAGACCTTTTTTGTGCGAGTGATCAATCTGGAGGGTGATATCAAAAGATGTAGTGCCAAATTTTGGTTTTGCTGAGCTATTCCAGTTCCTCGTTTGGCTTTCTTTCACAGTGGGAGTGATATTCACCAATTTATGCAGAATACAAGTATTACATTTTCAGATGGAACACTGAGAGTGAAGAGTTACATAATGCTGTTTTAAGACCTGCAAGTCCTACAATCAGCAAAACACAGGGCTATGAAACTCTGCTTTCTAGCACGGTGTTCGGTTAACCTTAAAAATTTCCAGTAATTGGATCTCGTGACGAGATTTTCCCATCCAGCTCGACTTACCACGAGCAGCCACACGCTGACTCCTCACTGTGGCCCTCCGTTGTCGCTGGTTTTCCAGATGCTGATGGAGGAGAACGAATGTCTGAAGGTGGAGCTGTCCCGCGCCAAGATGGCGCTGGCCGAGGCTCAGATGGAGAAGGACTCGCTGCTCCACCGCATGAAGAACCTCCGAGTCAACGCCAGCTAGGCCCGGCTCCCTCTTCACACCCATCCAGTCATTCAGCCCCCACTGGTCTCCAGTGATAAAGACCGACACTGATGGGCAGCAGCGAGCGAGGGTCCGCAAAATAATTCAAGGCAACGTCAGCAAGTACAGAAAAAGGGATTTCTCACTACAGTGACTCCCTTTTACGTTCTTATTTGTCGATTGAGCCACCGTGTGACTTTAGACTTCAAAATAATTCCCTCATAGAGCAATGCAGAGTCTGGGCGAAGGCTCAAAAATACACGATTTTACACGCTTGTTGTCCGTTTTACGTTCTCCGCTTTGGACTCCGGAGCCTTGATACATTCGGAGAGCGCTGAAAAAGGGAGGAATGACATTTAGTGGGACTATGTAAGTGTGTGTGCGAAAGAAAAGAGGATGAGGATCTATATCAGTGGTTGTGCCTACAGAAAAACCCCTCCCACACTTCTGTTGCGTAAGTTGAAACAAAAACAAACAAAAAAAAAAAATCACAGCTAATGTTCATTCAGTCCTGTAGGTATGGAGGCGTGCTGAATGTCATATCTTCAGAGGAATGTCTCGAAAACTGACTTATTTTGCACTGCACTGAAATTAGACTTATAATTTAGTGCTTTCATATTCGGAGGAGATGAGACAAACATGTTCTTCCTCGTCCTCAGAGTGTGTACAGTGTATATTGTATAAGAATGTGAACACATAACTATTTTCTACGGAACTTTGAATGGTTACGCTTTGTTTCAGTTGAATGTGTATGTGTGTGCGTGGGTATGTGTGTGTGTGTGTGTGTGTGTGTGTCTCTCGGCCAGAACAAGCATTTCATTACAAGTAAGGGGATGAATTTCTATCTGTCAGTTCCACGGCTTTGTCAGCAAAATGCCCCACACTCGTCTGCGCGCCCCCCCCTTCCTATTTTTCTATGTGTAAATAGCTACTTAACATGTGCAGCACTTTTAAAACTGCGGCACTGTAAATACAACAACCAGGACTGTGAGAGAGCAAGAGTTGAGCCGACAAGTGGAGAGAGCATTTTCGCAAAGTAACTCATGTGTCCTCCCATCTAAAAAAAAAAAAAAAACAATAGAGGAGGAAATAAAGCCACATTGAAGCTGCCTGATTTCGCGTGTGTGTGTGTGTGTGCGTGTGTGTGTGTGTCTTTATGTAAATTTCTAATATTTCATGTGTAATTTTTTTTTTTTCCTGGACAAGCGTCGACCGTATCTGCTGCTGTTCATGCTTCACAGGCACAGCACAAAAGACTCTAAAAGGACAGTTTGTCAGCCCGAGGTCTCAAACCTCTGCTCTCGCACTCGACAGTAACAGGAGATTTGGTGCATCCAACAGTCTACATATGCAACTGTCGTAACCTGTGCTTTTGTCAGGCCCGGTTCATTTCAGTTTCTATCTTTAAAAAAGTGGTTCTTTTTCCTACAAATGAAACACAACTAGTTCTCCGCACAAACGTGGTATTAGGACTTGAAAGGTTGGAGGGAGGATTGTAACACGATATGATTGTATGTGAAGACTTTTGTTTGGTGGAGAGGGAAAAATGTTCTTTTTCACCTTTTTTTTTTTTTTTTTTCTTCCTTCCCCCCCTACATTCATCACAGCCCTCCTCCTTCTCCCCTTTCTGGGAAACTCCACCCTCTAAAAACCTGAGGAGGAAGAAAAAGACACAAGAAATAATAAGTTGTATTTTGTCTGTCAAAGCTGCTGAAATACTGATTAAAAATAAAAGAGTATCCAATTTAAAAGTTTCAACTATACAAGTTTTTGCTGTTTCTTTTTTCCTCTCTATCAAATATAACATGTCCTGTATAGTGTTGGGTACTGAAGCTCAAAACGGTGTTTGGTACCAACTACAGCTGCTGCAACAATTAGTTGATTAATCGATTCGTCAAAATAATAGTAAGGTGCAGCCCTGGTAACAAAACAAATTTATCAAAAACTGCCAAGAACCTGCCATTGAGTGCTTTGCTCAGATTTTTTATATATATATATATATATATATATATATATATATATAAATAAATATTATTATTATTTTTTTTTAATTTAAATCGCATTTTTCCACAAATTTAGATTATTTTATTTTTGTCTTTGTTTGCTGCACGTAGCAGCAGATTTAAGTTTTGGGTTTTAAAGACAAAGTTGGTACGTGGCAGCAAGTAGATCTTTTATATCATTTCAGGGTTACCATGAGTAGACAACACTACAAAATACGATGTCGAAAAAATATAAAAACATAAGGAGCACATTCAAAAGTCTAAGACCCAGTGAAGACTAACGGGTGCTCTGCTGATTTTATATACTCTTAATTCCAAAAAAGGAAATCCCAAGTGACAGTTTTAGCCACGCGGATGAACACAGCCCTCGTCTCACCACCTTAGAATGTTTATATCGTTTGAAGATGAATTATTAAACCTATCAAAGTTAGCATTTTCATGAATTTTCAGGACATCTATGTGTGTGTTTCCTGCTTCGAATCTGCTAAAAGTGCAGAGATTAAGTTCCCACACGTCCAAAAGCTTAAGCAAGACCAGATTAGCTAACGCACACGTCTCCCATTCTGTGCGTATGTAAACTAAAACCTTCCAGATGTCCTGCTTAAAACATGTCGCGCAAGTTCATTTTGTGCAGCACTTCTTAATGAATACGAAACAATGTTACGGTTTGTCCTGCGCTAACTTTACATAAACGTCCAGCCCCCTTTTGTGAGCCCAAATGGGCTGCGCTGAACCACTACAGGAGAGTGTTTGGACTTTGTGCACATAAATGGTCATGACATTTTATGGCTGGAGTAGTGCAGTGAGTCGAGAAGAGGAGGGCATTAAGTGTTCGAGTGTGTGTGTGTGTGTGTGAGAGAGAGAGAGAGAGAGAGAGAGAGAAGTTCTGCTCTGCTGCTGTTAATATGAAAGCCCGTTTACGTACTGAAGCTTAATGTTTCTGTGATGGTGGCTATGTCACATTGCATGACATACGCTTATGTAAGCAAAGCTGTGTGTGTGTGTGTGTCTGTCTGTGTGTTTGCGTGCAGGACAGTAGAGGGGGAATATGGGAGGGTACGCCAGCACCATGTACAGCTGGATTGTGGGAAATCTGATGAAAGAGAGAAGCATCAGGTTGCGTGTTGGCTCGGCAGAGAAGAAAATACTGCTTTGGGCTCTGGGAAATTGTTACGGGCATTTTTCTCCTTTATCTATATATTTGTGGACTGAAAGATTTCTGTAATATGTAATAAAGAGATTAATCAATAATAGTCTCGGCCCTAACTCCCACCCTACCAGCTTATCCCTCCAGGAGGAGGTGTAGGCTTGTGCATATGCCCACATCTCACTCTGATAAGCATCATATAATCGCTACCATGTAGGACTGGTGATGCTGCCTTCAAGTGCTCATAGTACTGTTGCATTTCTCAGCGAACAAAGTGGTATCTCTTCTGGAAACTTGAGTCACATTCGTCCCATATCTGAGCAGGATTCTGTTACTTGGCTCCTCAAGTGACCTGATTTTGGTACGAGGCAGCACCTTAATCCAGATACCACCGCAGCTCGAAGCGAGAGCGGCAACCAAACGCAACCAGAGAAGCGTGGGACGCAAGGGGACACATTTCAGTTTTTGATAAACCATTAAAAATGTAAATTTAGTGCCGAAACAACGGGCTGGTTTTTCACAGCAGGGATCCTGGCTTGTCACAGTAGGAAAGGCGCTGATAATATTAACACGGCTTTTGTCCCGTTCAAATGTCTCAGTAAGTCGTGGGAGTGTGACGGTGAGCCGACGTGCACGAGACCAGGACCCCGAAAATGAGGCAGCTACGTGGAATCAACACATTCGTGCGTGTTATCATTTACACCCGTGCTTTTCCTGCTGTGACATGTCAAAATGTCCTCTTTGTAAAAAAAAAAAAAAAAAAAAAAAGAAAAGGCCTGTCAGACACAGTCTGTACACATGTATACAGTCGTGACAACATCAGTTTGGACAAACCCTCAAAAAAGAGGGTTTTCTGCTTCACTCTTTCTATTATTTATAGATTTATTTATTATAAGTTAAATATATATGAGAGATTTTACTGTTTAAACCAACATCTCTGAGCCCTTTACGATATGGAAATCAAAAACCTTCCAACTGCTGCAAGTTATCAACACAAATACGGATCCGGTCCCACTGCCGCCCACTTCTCCTCATGCCTGGTAGCTCTGCCACATGACTGAAATGGATAAATAGGCAGCTCAAATAAAAACAAAATAAAATCTATATAAAAAAAAAAATGATCCGCAGCACTGGATCAACCTTTTTCTGTTATTTTATCACTATATTTGCTCTTGATCTTATAGTTATTCCATTGTTTTTACTTCTGCTTCCTGTTGCTTTAATGCCCTGTGAAGCACTTTCACACGTCTTTTTTGAAAAGTGCTTATAAGTAAAATGTATTATTATTATATTTAATGACATGTCTGGCTTCCTTCTCTTTATTCTTGCACTGCGTGACGGAGAAGCTCTATGCTGCCAAGTTTCCCCCAATTTCTTCAATAATATCGATGATCGATTGGCCCGCTTAAGTTCTTTTTTTTTTTTTTTTTTTTTGAACAAAAATGCAAAAAAAAAAAAAAATAAAAATAAAATCTCTCGAGTCTGGGGATTTGCAGTTTTATATCCATGTAAACTGAACATCTCCCTGTGGTTTGGGCTGTTGGTCAAGCACAAACAGGGCATTTCAGCTCTTTTTCACAATTTGACGACATTTTATTGACCAAACATTAACCGATTAACCGAGAAGAAAAAAAAAAAATCACCTGCAGACTGAATCAGTGTTGAAAAAATAATGGCCACTTTCAGCCCTGAAATCACTTGAAGGAGCTCTGTCGTCGGACACAGCGGCTGCAGGCGGAGCACTCGAACGCAACACTTCATCGGAAATTCCAATTAAACGGCCGCGTGGGGCCACCGGGCAGGTCCCAGCATGCACTTAGTGGCAGAGTGGGGGGTGTGCTGGTTATCCGTTTCCCAGGCTGTCAGCAGGGTCCCTCTCCTGCGTCCGTCCTCCGTCCACTCAAACCCTGCTCTGACAAGACGGGGCACGGAGGCTTTCTTTTCTTTTTTTTTTTTTTTTTTTAAGGGATCTCACCTGTTTCCTCCAGCTGTGGAGGGGGGACACGCCTCCGGCGCGGAGCGAGGCGCGTGCGTGATGGAGCGAGCCCTCTGGTCCGGCGGCGGCGGCGGCGGCCGCAGCTGGCGCAGCTGGTGGACGTTGAGTGTGACTTTTTTTTTTTTTTTTAAAGAGCCTAACAAAGGCATCGCCTCCCGTCGGTGCCGTAGCATCGTCCTCCACGCCCAGCCTTGCACGGTAAGTCTGTGAGTCAAGTGGGCACGGAATCACGCCGGAAGTTTGGCCGCTCTGCTTTCAACAATAAAAGCGCTGAAGAGTCCCCCCCCCGTACCTGGGAGCATCCGAGATCAGGGCTGGTTCTCTGATATTAAGACAATAAATACATAAAATATATATCTATTTTGGCCATCATAATAGCAATTTATTTTGTTGGTCATCTTTGTCGACGGAAATACATTCCGTGTGTGTGTTCATTGGTGAATAGGACCAGAAGCAGAGGAACTCCAGGGGCCACAGACAAATCCAGGCTTACAGTGTGTTTTTTTTTTTGTTAATTTGATTGAATTTTATTTAAGAATATGCACCTCTAAAGCACAGCTGCACAAGGGGAAAATGGTTCCTGCTTTACCAACCAATCGTGTGGTCCTGTCTTCAGGCGGGCCCCTCTGTCAAAACGTGGTTTTGTGCTTACATGTCGCGTATTCTTGAATTAATTAGTGTTCGATTAAATCGCCACACAGCAAATCAGGGTTAAGGTAGCATTACATCATAGGAAAATTGTAAACATTGCACTCAAAGTGAGGGGTTAGTAGGGGCTCAGCAGTTTTTACCATGGGGCCTCTGAGCAGGTTAGTCTGGCCTTGCTTTTAACAAAGACTTTGAAACATTCTCTACATTTTCTCTCAAATTTTTCCCACATAACAACTTATTTGACTGTGTACGTTTGCTTCTCTGATTCTCTTTTTTTTTTTTTTTTTTTTTTTAATCTTTCTCGTCAAGCAAGAATGAAGATCCTTTCAATCCTTCCCAAGGAGGACGATGGAAAATAAATAATCAATATACCTAAATGGTCTATAAAGACAAGGCAATTTAAAAGACACAAAAAGGTGTTAAAGCAAGATATTAAAGAAACTTAGCCTCCACCGTGTCTGCGATATGTGCCGTTTTGAGCCTCAACGCGCAACGCGTCCGGAGCGTGAAGCATCTTATTTTGAAAGCCCTTAGCCGGAACTCCACCGTTTAGTCCCTGCTAACTCGACACGGCTTGACACAGACAGGCACCGGGCAGTGCGGTAGGTTCGGGGGGTGGAGGGGGTTCGAAGCGAGGTGGCGAGTACAGCGGGACCCGAGAGCTTCCTGTGGAGGCGGACAGGGTTTCACCTCCCGCCCGTTACCAACTGTAGCTTCAGACCGGACTGGAGGACAAAGAGAGAGTTGGTGTTTTTCTTTCTCTTCTTTCTTTGTTTTTTCTTTTCTTTTTTTTTTTTTTTTTAAATTTTTTTTTTTTTTTTTTAGCCGGGATTACTCTTCACTTCACACTTGGGTTCGCGGAGTCGCTTCGGAGCCCCTCGGTTTTTTTTTTTTTTTTTTTTTTTGCGCCGAGGTTACACCGGGGAGCAGTTGCACGTCAGCGGGCACCGGTACTGAGGTGGGGGGGGGGGGAGAGAGATTACGGAGCCGTGCATGTGAGTGGACTGAGGTTACGAGGCACCGGGGGGGGGGGGGGGAGCCGTGCACGTCAAAACCTGCTCCGTAGCATCAGTTACACCTATATCACCGCAGCAGCAGCAGCGGCAGCAGAAGCGGCAGAAGCAGCAGCAGCAGCAGCAGCAACATGCAGTGAGAGGAATCCTTTTGCTGATGCGTCCCCACTACAGGCAGTGAACGAAGGCGCCGGAGAGGAGGAGGAGGAGTAGGAGTGGAGGGATATATGGGAGATTTGCCGGATTTCCATCACCCCGTCGCTGTAAACTTGTGTCCGGGATGGGGAAGGAGCAGGAGCTGCTGGAAGCCGCCCGGACTGGGAACGTCGCCGTGGTGGAGAAACTGCTGAGTGGGAAGAAGGGGATACTGGGGTCAGGATCCGGCTCCATCCCTCTGCCCAACCTACTGAGGTAAGAAACCCCCTTGAATATGCGTCCCATGACCGCTACAGGAGCCTCGGGGGGTGCTGGAGGGGATTCCTGAGGGAGTGTGCGTGTGTGTGTGTGTGTGTGTGTGTGTGTGTGCGTGTGCGTGCGAGGGGGGGGTTCCCATGCTGTAAAATTAGACATGATCTGGCTTCATCATAGATTAATGCAGCGGAACTGAGCCAAGGAGCTATTGCCCCAGTCAGAGCTTCACCCTTCTCGGCTGCAATATAGACTTTGCAATATACTGTATCTACAGCAGGGCAATATTTCCATGTGGTGTCGCTGAGGTAGGAGCCGACTAAACGAGGTGTTTCAAGAGCTCCGTGCGCGCTTGCAACACGCCGCATGGCACAGGAGAGGAAGAGAGCGGAGAGGAAGTCCGTTATGCAAAGTCAACAGAGTCGTGTGAAGCAAAGTGATTTTTTTTCCCCTTTTCTGACAGGCAGAAATGCTGCAGGCTAACAGGCCAGTATATGCACGGAGGCGCACACCTCACACAGGTTTAGTCCCTACGGGACAGGGTAAACGGGTTTGTCGAGCCCCTGCCCTCTCTGGGTGCCAGGGAGCCCACTGCACGCTGAGACGCGCGAGAGAGCGGACGGTACCTTGAGCCTGGTACCTTGAGCCACAACGTCGATTACTTGTGCGTGAGGACGTGTGAACAGTGTGATGCTTGGATGATGGAAGCACTTGTAACAAGTCCAGTCTGTGTTTTTTTTTGCAGCAAAGATCTGTTTAATACAAAAAGCCTCAGCGTATTTCCTTTTCTGTGGTCGAAATATGTGACTTTTTGTCCCCTCTCTGGCTTTTTGTTGTGCTTCTGTCCTTAACTGTATCACTAGATCGATCCCATAGGGACGTTACTGTGGTGTCTGTGAATCTCAGTCCGAGGAATCTTTTAAAGATTACAAATGTTAATGCTGGAGTTTCAGAACCCACTCGAAGCCTCCTTTTATTTTCAAACTCAAACCACAAAAGCGTCAATCTCGCTGCGAAGACAACTGCCGAGGGCATTATTGTCCCCCTCCTCTCGCCCCTGCAGCCTCTCCCTCCTCTCTGCCGAGGCCGGGGCTGAGCCAGGTGATTAGGAGATCAAAGGCCAGGGGTGTCCGGGCGGAGTACAGCCTCGGGCCCTGGAGCAGAGCGTCTCCTGACTGGGCCGAGGTCGCGCACTGGCACGGAGAATGCCAGCCACCCGCACACTAAGCCAGGGGTTCACAAGGTGGGAGCCACCGGGGTCTGGGGTCTCCCGTAGCCTTAAAGGGCAATGACTCAACTTGTTCAAGTACACAGTTTGATTCATTGGAAGTGGGCTCCGAGAGAGGACGTGTCAAAATGGAGTTTCTGATCAGGGGCTTCACTTCGGTGTCTTCCCCCCTTCAAACCGCCTTCAGACCCTCCGCACACACGTGCAAGAGGCAGAAAAAGTACAGCAGCAATGACAAACGCAGTCTGTCTTCTGGGGGTTGTAGGCTGCTGAACGCAGTGCGGTCATTTAACAGTGTGCTCATCGGGTGTCAGTTCACCACGGCCTGCAACAAGTGGTCAAGAGCAGGCGTTGCATCGTTTCTGCGGCTTGCCACTGCTCGTGACATCTGTGGTTTATGTTGTTTGATATACTGTTGGTTCCTCGGGTCCGTGTGTTTCTGTTTTCTGCGCGTTGATTTACTCTCTCCGGTAAAGAACTGGTTCGATGTGAAGGGAAAACGATGAAGCCACTTTCATGCTGTCGTTCCTTTGTGGGTTCCCACATAATCTTTCATGAAAGCAGAAATAGACTTGTCACAGAATAGATATTCCAAACTATATACTAACTGTATATAACATGTACTATGTCGTAACTTTCATAGTGTTACTGCTTTTTATTGCCGCTGGCATGGCTCTTGGGATGGCGGTGTCAGTCAGTGTTTGAA
Source organism: Xiphias gladius (assembly GCF_016859285.1). Classification (NCBI taxonomy): domain Eukaryota; kingdom Metazoa; phylum Chordata; class Actinopteri; order Istiophoriformes; family Xiphiidae; genus Xiphias; species Xiphias gladius. The sequence continues at coordinate 7,029,649 of NC_053401.1, forward strand.
TTTGGTCCAAAGTGAAAATGGTCAAAAACAATTGGATGGATTGGCATGGACTTTTTTACAGACATTCATGGTTCCCAGAGGATGAATCCCACTGACTTTGGCGGTCCTCTGACTTTCCCTTTAGTGCCGCCATGAGGTTCCCATAGATGGATTTGAGGGAAATGTTTAAACAACTGGCACAGACATTTACGTCCCCCTCACTATGATTTGTAATAACTTTGCTGATGCTCTGAATTTTCCTCTATCTCCATCATCGGGTAAAATTCCCAATCTCCATTTACCGGAAACTTTGTTCAAAGTTTGTTCAGTTGTCATGTCTATAGTTCAGTTGTTACCACGCGACCTACGCATATTGACTGACTGTTTTCAGTACTTTATTTTTTCACTTTCCAGTGTGAACACACAACATACTTAAAACCTGATTAAAATAAGTGTGTTATAGGGATGCGAATAGAGAAATGGTTCCAGTTTCCAAACTGTCCGAACCCTCAGAATCGCATGCGTCTGAGCTTATCGGTTCCTTTTATCGATGCTAGCATGTTTGAATGACAGTCATGCATTGCAAACCAATGACGTCAAACTCATGCGTCTATGCTGCAGGAAACGTGCCACAAGAAGTAGTCATGGCAGAGAAGAAGAAACGGTCCAAAGTGTGGCTTCATTTCACAAAGAAACATGACGACAGTGCTACTTGTAATTCCTGTAAAGTAGTCGTTTCCATTAAGATTGGAAACACCAGCAATATGCTGAAACATCTTCCTATACAACACGGGCTTAACTTTCAGGAACACCATGTATTTGACACTCTACGCACGAGTGCCACCGCTTCCCAACCGAGCAGCGCATCCGTTACCGAGGGTAAATGTCCTATGTTATAATCACATTTGCACACAGGCTGCGCAGGGGAGGCTTAGCAGATTTTTTTCTCTCACTCAGAAAAATCGAAATGATAACAGTGGTTATGCAGTGGAGCTTTTGCATACCTGAGTCACATGCATGCCCTCTCCGACTCGGCTTCTACACTGTGTTCAGGCTCATAATAAAACACTTATGTTGATGCTGAAAACCTGTGTAGGCCCACTTTTTTTTTTTTCCAGGCAGAAAAATCGATTGATAAAGAATCGGACGGATAAGCAGAATCGATAATGGCACTGGTATCAATAAAATCTTATCAATTCCCATCCCTAGTGCGGTATGGACTTGTTTGTTTGTCCTTCACGCCATGAATTTGTGTTGATAAAAAGGACTTAACCAAAAATAATACACCCAGCTTGTTACTGTATGCATCTCATCTCCCACATCCTGAAACTGTAAACATTGTCGCGTGTCGTGTTTGTTTTACGAATTAGGATTTCATCGAATTTATTGAAGGACAGCGATTATTTACAGAACACTGAATTAAATATGGCGCTCACTGAGGAGATTAAAGACTACATAAATCTATCAGTTGGGATTTTGGCATTGTGTTATTGTCAGGGGGTTATGTCTACTGTGTTACACACACTGGGATTTTATTGGGTCGAGACACTGGCCCATGAGGAGATGTCTGTAACACATTGGATGGGTCAAACGCACACATCCGTCCATCGTGTGTGTGTCTGTGAGTGACCAGTTGCGTGACACACCTCCTAATAAGAGAGCTGTGCGCACGTTAGCAGATGAGTGGGTCAACAGCGGGGTCAGAGTGGAGGAGTGTGCGCAGGCTAATGTTATGGGAATAATCTCCGGGAATCAATGCATAGTTTCCCATCTTAAGGCCTCTGAGCCATTCATAGCATTCCTAAGTCATGAGGTTCCTCTTTTTGCTGAAAGAATCACACTAAACCGCCAAGTGGGACATGAGCATGGACACACACGCGCACACACGCACACACACACACACACACACACACACACACACACACACACACACACACACACACACACACACACACAAACAAACATACGCGCAGTATGTAGACGGGGCGATCCTCTGACTGTAATGCTGCAGTTTTGTGGTGTGGAGCATTGCTCATGAACACATGCGCACAGTGGAAAATCAATACTGGATGATCTCATTGCTGTTTAATGTGTAATATTCTCCTGTAGATGACATTTACTGTACATGGTGACTGGAGGTTTGTAGGTGTCTGTGCTGTAAAGGGGGGAAAAAAAAAAAAAAAGTCCTCAAACCCATCCCCAACATGCCTTTAGATAGTTATCCAAACATCCAGCTGTTATGTGATGAGACGACATCCAACTGGGATATGTCCAGTAGCTTTAATGGAAAATTTCCTGTGAAATTGGTACAGTATTGTATCGCTGTAAATGTCAAATGTTCACATCACTCTCTCTGAGTTAAAGAGGAAAGGCTTCTTCCCAGAATTCATATTGCAACCATCGTCCAGGAAGAGTAAGATGATACAGATTTCTTCACAATCAGTAGCTTTAATAGACCAGAGTGCACTGCAGCCCAAAAACATGCTGTCTTTTAACTCATCAGTTATACTAGCTAATTAAAACAAAATGAGAAAAAAATTTGAAAAGTGGATATTTCCATCTGTTAATTTTAATTTATTCCTTGAATTTATGTTTCATGGTTATTTTATCTATTTATTTCCATAGTTACATTTTTATATCGGTTTTCAGTTTCTTCTTGAAAATCCTAAACATCTTTTGTTTAGGATTCTCCAAGATAGTACTTTCCTTTTCGGGTGTAGACTTCAAAATAAAAGTAGTTCAAACAGAAAGCTATGTAATATCCAACTTCACACCGCTCACTTTCTCAAAATTTAATTTATTTTAATTAATTTAACTCAATTTAGTTAAATTGAGTAAATTTAATGTAATCCAATTTAGTAAATATAATTTAATTTAATTAATTTAGCAAAGTCAATAGTGCCCAAAGTTCCTTTTGGGTCTTGCAAGGTGTTTCTTTGCACCTACCGGGGTTGTGAGATTTTTGAACCTGTACTTTGGCCCTTTTTGTTGCTTTTAACCTCAGTTTCCCTGATTTCCTTTGAATCTCTTGTCTTGCTAATTATGAATATTTTGTGCAAAGGGCAGACGTTGAAGCAGTATTAATGGTAAATTTGGTAGGGATGTGGCAAAAGGTGCATGGCACATATTTGAAAAAGCGCACAAATAGACACGACTGTCATATGATAGCGTAGGAATAATAATATTATTGTATATTTGAATATTAAGATCGTAGCTATTATTTGTCACACAGCATTGTCTTTGCCTTCTTTCACCCCCAAATTGTGCGAACAGATAAGGCGAAGCGTAGAAATACACGTCATTATAGGAAATAAAGACTAAAAGAGAAACAAAAAAAGGAATACAAAACCTAAGGGCTTGTTTATACTTGATATGACATTGGTTGCCAAATTACAGCTATTTATACAGATTTATAGTATAAACACAATGTAATGTCTACATTTATGCAGTGTGGGATGCAGTTTGCCACCGAAGTTGAGAAATAGGGTTATGCTTCTGATGTCAACGCACATTCACCCCTTTATGATGATGCAGTTTCACATTGGTTAGTTCTCCATCGCCCACTCTTGGTCTCATTGTATTATCGATGGCTGTTGATTGAATTAACTTAACAAAGAGGTATGTGCATCAATGGGCGTGCAATGCGGGCGATGGACCTTTTGTTTGTAACTGTGACAGTTAAGCTCACACCTAAGTGAATTTTATTGGAACCAGTGCACAGAGCAGCTCGCCTCTTCACAGCCGTTCCATCCATCTTCTGCAGCTTATCTGAAGTCGGGGTTGCGGTGGCAGCAGGTTAAGCGAGGCAGCCCAGATGTCCCTCTCCCCAGCAATAATTCCCAGCTCCCCCTGGGGGATCGAGACATTCCCAGGCCAGATGAGATATATTATCTCTCGAGCGTGTTCTGGGTCTACCCCGGGGTCTCCTACCAGTCGGACGTGCCCGGAAGACCTCCAGTGGAAGGCGGATGTCGGAGCGCCTTGCCCTATTTCTAAGGCTGAACTCAGCCACCCCGCGGAGGAGACTCATTTCAGCCGCTTGTATCTGCGATCTCATGCTTTCTGTCATCACCCAAAGCTGATGACCATAGGTGAGGGTCGAAATGTAGAGAGATTGTGAAGTACATTTGTCCATCAACAGCTTAAGATGGATTTTATGCATTTTTATTAGGTTATTTTCCTAGGGATGCCCCGATTTCTGTGCCTTTTTTTATTCCCGTTACCGATTCCATTATCTTATTTTATGTTATCTGCTGAGACTGACTATCGATCCAGTACCAGTGTTCTCTTTCCCTAAATTTAAAACTGTGAATTTTGTAATGACACGAGTAAGAAACAGTATTTAATACGGATTGGTTGTTAACCGATCCACTTAATCAGATCTGTACTGTATTTGTATTTGGACATAACGTTTTTCAAGAATTTATTACATTGCTGGAAAGCTAGTCTGTTTTGTGGTACAGACACGCTTTATTTTTAAGATATAAGTTGGACGCGGTCCTGCGCATTGTACATTTATTAATTATTTTTTATTTATTGATGTTCTTCTTTAAAATGACCAAAAAGATGAAAGTCTAATCTGTCATCAATACCTACATGACACGTTCATATTCATGCAGCTTTTCCTAGTACCGGCAGCGTGTGAAAGTTCTACGTAGTGATAATGTCCTGCTGGTGCTGGTAAAGGGATAACAAAGTAGCTGCATTTGGATTTTCCTTTAAGCAGCTCAGTTCACAGCGCACAAACTAATATAAACAGTGAAGATGAATTTGTGATGACGGTCTGTCAGCGTACACATCATACCATGTGTAGTGTCTCATAGAGCAAATGAGGATATACAGTATGCCTGTGCCATGGATTACAACATATTGTTGGAGATGGAGTGATGGTGAATGAAAGCCGATACACTCAAAGAGAGTGACTCATGACCCAGCAGATGTTGGCTGTTACCTCTTCTCCTTCTCGCTCAGTAATGTTCAGGGGAAAGCCCATTTTGTTTTTGTTTGCATGTGTGTGCAGCTAGGTGTGTTTACCTCCCTCCTCCTTTCCCAATAAACAACCTTTAAGTGGAATGAACCGACTCCCAGAGGAGACAAACACTCACACTCACACTCCTGGTTGGACTCTGTTTTAATTGGCATCCTTACAGGCAGCCTTCCCGGTGCTTATTTTCTGAAGTCTTCCCTTGCTTGTGTTGGAGTCTTTAAGCGGCTTTGTATCTTTGTAGCTCACAGCATGGGGCTCTATGTGTGTGTGTGTGTGTGTGTGTGTGTGTGTGTGTGTGTGTGTGGGTGGAGTGACTGGTTCCAGTGGCGGTCCATTGAGGGTGAACAGTGAAAGAGGAACCCGCAAAATTCTGTTTATTTTTCTCAAGTTATTTCACGGCCGCAACACTTTAGCTCTCTGTTTCAGGAAACAGTAATATCAGAAGACTAAAATCCAAGCCTGGCAAGCATCCTCTTTGTGTGTGTGTTTGTGTGTGTGTGTGTGTGTGTTTGTGTGTGTTTTTGTGAGTCCAAGTGTGTCACATAACCGCTGTCCTTGCATAACCACCCCTACTATTCAAGGTTGTGTGTGTCTGTGTTATGGGCAGTATTTTGGGAAGAATGAGAGCTGATGGGGGAATCCAAGAGCTACATGTGGCGCAGGGCAGCTAAACTCGGTCAGAGGTTAACTGTGGAGATTGCAAGTCATATTGAGGAGTGGATTTGGAGGAACACACACAATGTGCGCACGGGATTTACTGTGACCTATGCTCAGATTGTTCCGCTCGATTTGACGTTTTATATGTAGGTCTCATAGGAGGTGAGTGATACGGATGAAATGCACTATCTTGGCATGTTGAATTTTATATCACAATAGAGACATACATTGTGATATAGAGCCGAAAACATTACTTGATTAACTGATAAGTCATTGGACAGAAAATTTATTGGCAACAAACAACAAATATTAATAATTTCAGTAATTTTTCAAGCAAAAATGCCAAAAAATTACTGGTTCCAGCCTCTCAAATGGGAGGATTTGATGTTTTTCTTTGTCTGATATGATAGTAAACTGAATATCTTTTTGTTTTGTACTGTTGGCTGGATAAAATAAGCAATTTGGTTATGTCACCTCAGGCTCTGGAAAAATGTAATGGGTATTTTTCTACAATTTTCTCATATTTTATATAAAGTACAATTAATTGATTGATGAGAAAATATTCATTAGTTGCCGGTCTACTTTGATATAATACATTTTCTGAAAATTCAATTGAGAAACAGTTTGTACATGGGCTCTAAGACTGGAAAATATTGACATATACCTTGTTATAAGCATATCATGTGGGGATCACAGTTTGTGCTGACCAACAAGTATGATCACCAAACGAGTAGAAAGATTCATTCTTCCTTTTATGGCACATTAATTTCCATAAATAAGTTCATAAAATGTATTTGTAGTAAAATTAGCTAAATGCAAGGTTCATTTAGTAGCTTTTTTTCATCGCTGTACACTGTATTCCCAAGGACAAAAATCAATCTGCAAGGTCAGGAGCTGAAAAATCCATCACCTAAGCATAACTCAGCCTTACAGGCCTGGAAAATAAAAAAGTTAAAAGAGCAACTTAACACCAGGCAGACAAGCAGTGTTTCACTGCCCTCTCTGGTTTAGAGTTTCAAGTCATTTTCCACCTTTGATGCTGGGTGTCGTCCCAGCATCTCTGATGGGTGTGGTTTGGTATGGTCAGAGGTGTGTTCTCATTCGACCGTAACTACACCCAAAAGAGATGTCAAAGGGTCCAGGAACTACACCTGTCCATTACAGCAAGGTCGGGAGTTAAACTCGTGGAAGCCAGTGAAAACAAGATTTTCAGAGGCTTGATATTATATCAATTAACTGCCCAGATCTTAGTGTCACAGTTTTTATTTCCACTCAATTTCACTCAATTTTTAAAGGAAGCAAATGTGTTTACGTACGTTTTTGCTGTCGCAACGTTAGCGCTAACAGCTGTTTACTTACCAGTCTAGAAGAAATGAATTCCGCATCAAGCCCCATCCCTTTACTTGCCAAGAACCGTCTCCAGCTGTCAAAAGCAGCGGCAATGTTAACTTTTGCCTCTATTTGTATCACCTCTTTTCCTCCACTGAAGTTAGCATGCTAGCCAGCTAGCCCCGGCCCGTCCCGTCTTGTAATGCTGCTTTGCGCTAGTGAGTCGCTGTAGCGTCCAGTCTGCCCTCAGTTAAGCATTGCGGGTGAAGAAGCAGCGCGTAAAGGAGTGACAGTTGATGCTGAACTCGCAACGTTTCTCCTGGACTGCTAAGTAAACACAGCTGTTAATGCTAGCCATGGCTATGTAGCATTAGCAAAGTTGCATTTTTATGTATGTAATGCATTCAAAAGTTGCCGTGTTTTCTGCTGCAAGAAAAAATCTTTTTGTGGTAGTTCACAGTAAACGTTGTCCTCTTGAGATGAGTGCAGCACTCTACACACAAAAAAAAAACTCCCAACAGATGATCTACATAGTGCTTTTTCTACAAATTTTATTATTTCAATCTTATTTTCACCTGGATAGTTGTATTTTTTGTTTAAAAAAAAAACAGATTTTAACTTAACTTTTAAAGCTGGAAAAATCGGGGAACTTTGTGGCTCTTTGCATAGGTGTATGATGTGCAGCATATGATTCATTCGGTGAACTTTTGCCCATCATTTTTGTTTTACTTTGGGTTTAACAGTGGCGTCAGCCCATTGAGTTTGTCTGGAGCCAGACTGATTGAGAGGGGATGAAGGTGTGAAAGTGTGTGTGTGTGTGTGTGTGTGTGTGTGTGTGTGTGTGTGTGTGTGTGTGTGTGTGTGTGTGTTTGTGTGTGTGATCAAACTCAGAGGCTTACATCTCCATTAGGGTCTTGGCCAAGCTCTGCTGCAGCATCCTGCCAAGAAACTGAGACCTCCATACTCGCCAAAACACACACACACACACACACACACACACACACTGCTCTCTCTCTCGCATTCTAAGCCTCTTTCTCTCTTTGTTCCTCCCTCAATCTGAATCTTTGTTTTTTTTGTCTGAGTCTCAAATCTCTTTTTCTTTTCCTCTCTGTCTCTGTCCATCTGGTGCCCTGGATTCTCTGTCAATACCTCGCTGGCTTCCTCTCCATCACTCATTTCACTCTACAATCTCCCTCCTCCCTCTACTCCTCTCCAGAGATGAACGATCTGGGCTCCCTACTGTTGCTCTTTATCATTTTCTCCTCCCTCTGCTCCCTACTTTCCTCTATCTCTCTCTATGTCTCTCTTTCTCTGACTCTCTCACTCACATCTCACGCCGCACTACATCTGTTATCACTATGTGGGACCATCTTTTACCCATCATGCCTCTCGGTGCGACATCGGTGTTAGTTGATGGTGGCAAATGGGGAATTCAGGGAATCCACAGCTCTTCTGAGAGCTGCTCTCCCCCTACAACCACAACCTGAGATTTATTAGTTTTGCCCAGGTTGTGTCTTCTATTGGAAGAGGAATATAACAGTGGTGATGTCCAATGAAAGGGAGTGATTTATTGCTAAAAGAAAATGTGGCAAAGCTATGACCTCCAGGTGTTGATTGTTACATATAAACAAGCTTTACAAAAAAGTAAATTACTAGTGTGATGTGTACAGTGTGGCAAATAACCACATACTGCCAAAACAGTTCAGCATGTCAAATTTACATGAATAAAGTGAGGCAAAAAAAATCGCACCGTGTTCTGTCTAAACACACCTATAGAGTGCATTGATGTTATGCAGAGATGCTGTAGATCCCATAGACATCCAGTAATTAAGATGCAACGAGATAATCTCACATCACCTCACCAGAGACTTGATGAATGCTTCCGTGAATTCTTATGAAACTGCGCAAGTACTTAAAATAATGCAGTTCCCCAAAACAGGACAAGTTGGGCCGAACTGGCTAACACACAGTATGGTTGCCAGATTGGTGGAGTTTTTGGCACTGTGGACTTGGACTGGTGCCCATGTTTGGGGTTAGCCAACTTTGGTCCAGCGACATGGCTTTAAGTTTCCGTATGATATTTATCTGGCGCGAATGAGGCAACAGGACGTGCTAGATTTAGGATGTTTTGGTGCAGCATTTCTGGCTGCATGGGTAATTCGTTTGGCTGATTATTCCCACAGAAGACTTTCTGATGCTAAAAAAGGAGGATATACTGTGCATACATTTAATCTCAAATTTAAAGGGTGGATAAAGTGGATTTAAGCAGCCTTACCATTCATTCTTGACCTCCCAAACTCTACCCCCTGGGTGTTTTGTTTTGATCGGTGCAGATAACCTCTCTCATGTGAAGCCAACACAATACTCATGGTCCAGCTTCTTATTTGTAATCGTCCATTTACCCCATAAATGAATGTGATTAGTTGAAAAACACTGGACTATCGACACTGTTATATTACAGCACACTTATATGTCTGTTAGAAACCACTTAGTGTAGGTCTAGCTGGAAAAATACCGATTGTTGTTTAAATTAAAAAAAAAAAAAAAATCCTGAATACTCATTCTAAACATTTGTAAATGGTGAGACACATGAAACTGATTCATACTGTCATTCTAGAGCAACATAGAAAGTTATAAGCCTTAGCTGTAGTAAAATTAGCGCTGAGCAGTGCTGTTGCGTAAATACATAATGGAGGACGTAATTCATGCTGTCAGTGTGCTAAATCCATTACCAGGAGAGCGGTGCTAGGAACCTATTGTAAGTTTAATTCTCTCTTGAATTTCTCCTTTGTTAGCTTCGACATAAGTAGATTTTTACACACGTCCCGTTCTGGCCATGTCGTGTTTGGCGTTGAGGAGGCGAACATGTTGATGCTGAGTGCAAGAGACACAGAGGCAACATGTGGCCAGAGGACAGAGGAGAGGCGTGACGTCCAGTCTGTCACACTAATCTACAAGTCTGTGACCCCACATAACACAACAAGTGTTGTAGACACACACGCACACAGACACACACAGACACACACATTCCACCGGGCTCCCTGCTCTCTGATAGATGGCTGTAGTTAATGAAGCGCTGCTTTTGAAGTAGATAAGATGTGGAGAGAAGAGGGCTAGAAATGCTAATGTCATCATGTGGTTGGGGCAAGGGCTACGCTGGAAGGCAGTGGAGGGAAGTTATGCATGTAAGTGTGTGTGTGTGTGTGTGTGTGTGTTTTGGTGGTTTGAACTCATACTTTTGAAGTAAAATCCTGATAATTTTTCAAATGAAACTGGCAAGACTGTTTTATGCCTATATTCAGTATCTCCCAGTTACACTTTTTTGGCAAAATCTTCCCCCTATCATTTAGGCCGTAAAACCTCACGGAATAATGGGACACTACTACAACTACTACTACTGCTTCTGCTACTAATAATAGTGGTGATAAGACAAATTCATGCAGTCTAGATGTTGTATCTAAATATCACATTGAAATCAATCACTGTAATGGATTTTTTTTTTTAAACTGAGCCTTATTTATTGTAGTTTTGGCCCTCTTTCCTATATGTTATGGTTATCACCAGCTTAATTGCTTTAGTTCTTAAACACAACAGCAGTAATAGGTCAGAGTTTGGTATTTTGGTAAAATCACAGGTCCTTTGTAAACATCAGTTGGATTTGGCAGCGCTGTTTCTAGGTTTAAATTTGATCTGCTGTATTTATGTGTGGCCTTTCGTGACTAAATAGAACCAGCATATTCAGAGGTCCAGGAATTAAACACAGTGAGTAAAAGTCCCTTTGGTCTTTCCATGGCATCTGATGAACTATAAAAAAAAACAGGCAAATTAGGCCGATAAAGGTTTTAAAAGCAATTTTTGGATTTGAGAAGACAACAACAGAGTCACCATGTTGTTATTTATAATATACTTTCAGCAATGGTGTGATGGTTGAACGGATATTTGAAAGGAGGCGAAAGGAGGTGAAAATGAAGAATGAAAATGCCTCTAAGGCTTGATGTTGATCTGCAAAGTAGTGATGATCTGCGGCGAGTGTTTTCTTTCCTTTGCTTACAGTTAAGCTTAGTTTCAAGTTAACCATCTCTTTAGATTCGCTACATTGCAAAAATCATTGCCTATTTCCAGTCTTGAGTCTGTTGACCAATCATTCCCAGTTAGTGAAGACTAGTAGATGTAGTATTAATCTATCTACTCACATCTGTCTCGTATACATATACTATATTGCCAAAAGTGTGTTGAAATCCTGTCCACATGGTTTTGCCTAGTTTTGGCCCTGGGCTGTTTTCATGGTTTGGGTTAGGTCCCACAGTTTCAGTAAAGGGAAATCTAAAAGCTACAGAATACAATGACATTGTAGACAATAGTGTTTGGGATCAGTTTGGGAAGGTCCTCTCCTGTTTCAACATGACAATGCCTGTTTGCACAAAGCCAAGTCCATGTTTCTCACAGTTTGGTGTGGAAGAACTTGACTGGTCTGCACAGAGCCCTGATTTCAACTCAACCCAACACCTTTGGGACGAGCTGGAACGCCGACTGTGAGCTGCGCCTTATCGTCCAACATAAGTGTTGACCCTCACTGATGCTCTTGTGGCTGAATTGGAACAAATCCCTGCAGCCAGGTTCCAAAATCTTATTGAAAGCCCGAAACCCGAAGAGTGGAGGCTGTTACAGCAGTGGCTTAATGCCTAAAGTTTTGGAATGAGATTTTCAGCAGACACATAAGTAATCGTTTTTGTGAGTCCACATACTTTTGTCCAAGTAGTGTATAACCTCAAGTCAGTTCATCATCTTTTCCTTCTCTACAACTGGTGCAGTCATGACTCCTAACCTGCCAGCCGCTGCGATAAATCTTTATAGAAACATGAATGAGACATGGATGTGCATCACGAACACACATCAGCAGTACGCACAGACACACACTAAAACACACACACATGAAATGTACATGTGAAATGACATGCAGAGTAAGAGAGGGAGGAGGCGTGAGACACAGGCTGTAAAAGGGGAGCTGTTTCAACTGCACTGCACTGAAGTTCAACACATTCATTGATGAATAAGATCCAGAAACTTTTTCATCTTCAGTCTGTACATATATGGAGTTTTCCCAAATTTTGCAGCACACCTTCAGTCTCTTTGTGGCACAAACACACACACACACACACACACACACACACACACACATATATACACACACAACTAATCACCTCAGATTAGTCTGTGACTGAACACCTCCCCAGCTCGTCACAAAGAGAATCCATAGGTATATTAAACACAAATTCAGACTGTTTGTGTGTTCTCCTGAGAAATGGTTGCTTACAGGTTTCTCAAGTAATTTGTCACTAGGTGTGTGGAGAACTGTGGCCTTTAAATTACCAGAGTTTACAGTGTATGTGATTGTGTGTGTGTGTGTGTGTGTGTGTGTGTGTGTGTGTGTGTGTGTGTGTGTGTGTGTGTGTGTGTGTGTGTGTGTGTGTGTTTGTGACTGTGTGAGAGATACCTATGATGGCCTCTTTTATCCCCCCCGGTGATTGACTCCCTGCTTGTCTTCTCCTCCTCGGCCCTGACCCACGGGAAGAGTGTGCAGAGCAACCAGGAAGTGAATTACCTTGAGCTGAAAGCCTCCCACGGGATACACATTTCCCAGAAGGCTTTGGCGATGCCAACAGATTGCCTCTTGTTGTTTCTTTTTTCTCATGATCTCTGTCTCACCCTCACACAGAGGCAAAGCACCTAGTCTGTAATCTGTGCTACAGGCCTGTAGATGCAGCATCACAAGAATGTGTGGATATAATGTATTCAGAGACTCGCACACACTCGCCCACGCAGAGCTCACACAGCTCATACCTGTATGATTTAATCAGCCAGCAGCTACTCAGACGTCCTTATTTACAGTTCAGGTCATGTTGTCTCTCCTCTCCAGAGCTTAATTTTCTCAGATTAAATGTGTAAAACGATGGTTACATATGATCATGGTACTTTCCTACGTAAAATCACCTTGTTTTTGGCTAAAAGCTACAGGAAACAAGCTTATTGAAATACACATAATCACGCTACTTTGTTAAATAATAATAATCTAAAACCTTTTCCAACATGCAGAGTTGACTGTATTAATGTTAATATTGGGTTTTTTTTAGATGTAACCAGGGGTTAAATGTGGATTTGTTGTGTGTGTGTGTGTGTGGGCTCTGTGGTTTCAGGATTGCCATGGGTGAACATGTGTGTGCATATAGACTACACAATCTAATCTATATCATTTGACAGACTGTAAATAAAATATAACAACGTGACACAACCCTCTGCTCTGAACACTAAACCCCTAATCAAAGTCATTCGAGATACTGTTGGCAGTGTGCAAAACTACAGCTAATGACAATAAAATCTTTATGCGAGTGCACTCTCCTGTGTATCTCCATCAAATATGGAAAGGAATGGTGCTGTTACCACAAAAGGAGAGAATATTAATACAAAGTGATATGAATAGAGCAGTCTTTTTAATAGTTACATTAAACTGGAATTAATTTACATCTTACGATATTACAATATATTGTACACAGGCTACCAAAACCTTTTCAGATTTCCAAACCTTTCTATGACTTTTCAAAATCCCATAAAATTTCAATCACCATTTTCTTGCAGTCTTGCTAACCACAATCTGTAGATAGAAAAATTGAAAAAAAGGAGAAACAATTACATGTGTACCTCGCTGAAAACACATCATCCCACATCCCACATCAATATACACGGTGAAAACGGCAGGGTAATATCACAGGTAATTCCATCACAGAGAAGCCAATCTGTAAAAGTATCAGTAAGACCAGTTCATCAGATCCCAGATGGGCTGATATAGGGAGGCCTGTGTGCTAGTGCATCTTTTCCTACACGCTAAATGGTCGGCAGACCTTCTGGTAGCTCCCCACTTCCTGACATATTTTCGGCGTCCCAAGAGGTAGGAGTATGTCCAGTCATTTTAATGAAGATCAGAGCAGACACATTTTCAATTTTCAGTTGTGAGTGCAAAGGTATCACAACTGCATTAATTTCCGAGAAACCTCTCCCGCACTCTGCACTGCTCACAGCATTGGTTTCCCTGGCGTTCTCCTTAAAAATCCCTATAACTTTGCATGGCACCAGAGAATCCCATTTTCAAAAGATTGCGTAGCTGTCTTACTTCGTTTTCCCCATACATTATTGGTAGAGGGCTTGGCCATGTGCTTTTTATCCAATCCTCAGATCAGTGCAACCCCAACCTATGGGTCAGACAGTGCCACAGCCCATGAGGCTTTGGGGAAGCAGAAACCCACCAGACATTCTTTAACAAAAGCATCACCACGACCACGTTTCAGCACGCAGTTCAGTAGTTCACCAGTGATTCCATCTGTGGGCGTATTCTCTAGCTCAAGAAGATCTAAGGAGAAGGTCAGCAGCTCTAAGCTATCGGCTGACGTTCTGAGGTACACAAGAAGACAAGACTTTTTTCTTAAGATTGTGCTTTCATCCACAATAACAGTGAGCTTTGGTTGGATTTGAGTGAAGAACCCAGCCAACATTTACATCGTTAATCATCTACAGCTCTATCAGTCCTGAATTATCAGCGTAAGGCTGGTTATTTTTTGCAGTACAGTATGCTGTTCTGAAGACTTTGTGGGCTGGAGCTAAAATTTCAGCTTGTGTTTTAAGAAAGCTTGACTCTAGGGCTTTCTCATCTCATTCTCATTCTCATCTCGTCTTTTCAGTATGTCCACTGCTAATTTGTGGCTATGTGAGATGCTGTGTTCATTTATTTTCTTTCTCAAAGATTTAATTTGCTTATTCTTGTTGTTGCCATATGGGCCTACCCTGCTAAGTTCTGCCATTATTAGAGAATCTGTACCTCAGTTTTCCTGTTGTCATTGCCCAAAGTGACCCTGCCTCCCTCCACAATCTGCATCTTAGTTTTTTATTTTACTATAAGAAATGGGTAAGTCTTGCTGAAATATTCATGAAATATTCAAAATGATTCTTATTCAAGCAGTCAGGTAAGTTCTCACTTGCTGCTGCCACACTGCTCCCCTCTCCTGCTCCTCTCTCCTCTCCAAGCTGCTCTGCTTCTTTCTCATTTCCCTCCCTGTTTTGCTCAACTCTGCATTTAAATTAGGAGAACTGGGAAAGTTTTTTTTTTTTTTTTGTGTGTCTGTCTGCAGAGGAAAAGGAGAACCGGAATATTAAGTGAAAGCACTGATGAGATGACATGATGATAATAAACTTGAAGTAGCTTGGCCATTCAGTTTGGTACTTTTATATCAAGAAATTAAATCATGATTGAGTTACCTAGTGAACATATTACAAAAGATACAAATGGCTTCAGCATCTGCCCTGCTAAGCTAGATCAGTAGTGATGTCTGACGTACCTTTTGAAGAAGTCTGTAAGCTTCCTCCTCTGTGCTTCACTGATCTCTACGCGTAACTTTGACCTCTGAAACTTCGAAATTTATAGGAAATAAATTAATCATCTGGTGACCATGAATGTCTGTACTAAACTTAGTGGTTTAGTACAGATAGATGTTGAGACACTTTAGTCTAAGATTTTTCTGTAGGTAAAAGAAAGTTGAAAAGCTTTTTGAATTTTACAGGGAGCTTGTTTCAGAGTATGGGGTTCAAGCCAGGGTTTAGATCAAAAGAAATTTGAGTATCATGGCTTTACCTTAATCCATTACCGGTCGGTGGAAGTAGACCTTTGCAAAGTTTATCGAAGAGGCTGACCTGGAAATTCAAAAAGTTATATTACTGTTTGGATGGGAAAAACTTTAAAACTCAATATCTCCGACTTAAACCACTCTGAATGCAGATGGAGCCTCATCCAGTGCCGCAATTCACCCCTCTCCTCCCATATGTTTCCAACTCCATCACCAGCATACTCTGCCTTGTTGATAATGAGCCCCAATAACTGGACACCCTCGATAAGTCTGTCTTGCCATAACCTCATCCTTCGTTTTTTCACTGATCCCCTGGCCGACGTGAACTACTTGATGAACGAGTCTTTTTAAAAAAGATATCAAATATTCATCTGCCCCTAAACTCCTGAATGAAAAATTGTGAATATATCATTCACCGAGTGCTCATTTTACTTTCCCCTCCTCCCAAAGCAGAATTCATTTATCCTTGACAAGCAGCAGGGCTCAGAAAGCAGTCGGGTATGAATTAACCTGCAGATTGTTTTCTGCATAATGCTTAAGTGAGAGATTCCTTTGACTGATGGGAAGGCAAATCAGTATCCACAGCGTTTTTTTTTCTTTTTTTTTTCTCATGATTAGACCTGCCTGTTGTGCATTATTTGGGCCTACACTAAAAGATCGGAGAATTGGAGAAAAAAACCGGGGGAGTAAAAAAAAAAAAAAAAAAGGGTTTTCCAAAGAGGGAGTGGTAGTCCCCCCTCACATAAGACATAGGACGGGAGGAGAAAAAGACATTTGGGAAAAGACTTCTGGAGTTTGTGTGTGTTGGGGGAGGAGAAGGAGTGATAGAAAGGTCTGAAGGTGAGTATAAAGTTGTTGTATGTCTAAGGCTTCAGGCTGTGTGTGATGCAAATTCACACACCTGGCAACCCCGAGGGACTGATCCTCAAAATAGAAATCTAACCTACACACAACCTTTGTCTCACCCCTTCTCTTTTTTTCTCTTACTTTCATTCCGTTCTCTTTCCCTCATCCTTCACATTTTTTTAGAAAAACTTTTTATTGTTGCCTTTATCATCCATGATATTGTGTTTTTTTTTTTTAATTTCTGAAAAGCTCCCCTTCCATTACGTAGATCTAGATTCAACATTCAAGGTTCAGCTTTATTGTCACTGGAGTACACAAAGACATGCAGTTGTTGCCCCATCCACGTTACACACAGAAAAATGTATTAACAGGTCAAACATTATAAATTAGAATGGAATAAAACGATAAAATGGGCAATAATTACTTTAATCCTGTCTCCTTAAAATAATGACCATATACTAATAATAAAGTTCCTTTAGCGAATTCATTTTGTAGGAATTGTAATGCGGTCAGGATTACTTTTTAAATTGACATTATGAGGAAATGGTTATATTGAACATATTGGAAAACTATTCACTTCAAATATTCATAACAAACCTATATACAAAATGTCCACTGTCAGTGTATTTAAGTGGTTTCTCCTGAGTATCCTCTCCTGACAACCTATGCAAGTTAATGTTTTTATGATTATTTTTAGGTAAGTCAACCCGCTTGTTAAGTGTAGGTGAAGATCAGGGTCTTGGTTAAATATTGGTTAAACGTCACCTCTGAGGCTCTGAAACTCTGGCGTGTTGACTTTTTCAATATTTAGCCAAAACCACCATCTTATCCGAACTTTAACCACGTTTTTGGCAGCCTGAAGAGTTCAGTAGGCTCGCGAGAAAGTGTGTTGTAACGAGTCCTCGTCCTCTGTTCTGAATGGCCGCACTGGAAGGTGGAGCCAAAAGCCTGCCGTCATAGCCTCTTCCGGGCTATATCATACTGCCTCCCTTATCACTCTCCAAGAAATTCTCTGTCTTTCCTTGTTGCTTGTTGGGATTCAGTGTATTGTACAAATGGGTATAACGGTGCACGCTTTCGAACAGTCTCTCTTAGAAGGCATTCATGATAATGTGCTCGTTCGTACGCATGAAAAGTGAGGAAAGTAGCTGTGCGAAGGAGACGTTCAAATCCTGTCTGCTTTCTCACCTTTGGATACTTGTCATTGCTGCGTGAAGTGGGGGTGACCGTCATATTGTCGGTGTCGGACCTGGCCCCTCTGAATCTGGCGTTGGAAAGGATCTTGGAGGAGGGCGTTTAAGATGCTGGGAGACAATCTAACAAGCACGTTGTTTGACGCATACTGAGGCCCGCAACCTCATGGGATGAGATGCAGGTCGCAAAACACAAAAGGTTAGATTGTCTCCAGAATGTATTTAGCAAAAAAGTTTTTTAGGAGATAGAGTGCTGATGCATTGAATTTCCTTCATAATCTTTCTCCATTTTTGAAATGTGTTGACATCCAGTTCCAACTTCCAGTAACCTTAGGGTAAATTGAACTCATTTTTTTCTCATTCTCAGCAGATATTTGTCTCTTTTATCCACCGTTTATCTTGGAATCCTCCCCAAAAGGACAGAACTAGTCCTAATGCAAATCATAAGGACTTTCCTTTCCCTCTTCACCCCTCGTACCTCCTTTTGTGTTTCTGAGTCACTCTCTATATAACAGGGAGTTACCGGAGCACTGCTGAGTAAGCACTCTTGAATCTTGAACTAGTGAATACAGCATACCCCCTGCAGTCTTCAACCTACGCACCAACCTTTTCTTTATTATATGTGTGTGTATGTCTCTAAGCCTGCCTGTTTTTCCTCATGTCCTCCAGTTTTTCTTGTTTTTTTCTTTCTTTCTTCTTTTTGTTTCTTTTCACTCTCCCTGGCTGTCTGCTCACTTGTATTGCTTTATTCTTGGGCCGTGCATTCTTCTTCCTTGCCTCTTTGTCTGTATCTGGCGGCCTGTGTGTGTGTGTCTGTCTGCTCCCTGTCTGTCTTTCTGGCATCTCCACATTGCCAAAATGATTTTTATAGCTTTTCCCCTGCGTTTCCACCCCCACACCCCCTTGTTTTTCTGTCTCTTTTTTGAAGCGGATGAGTAAATTAATCTCTTTGTCTTGCACTGTAGTGTAACCCCCAAATCAGGCCATTCACTGATTACACGCTTCACGCTAATCATGTATGCGTTTGTCTGTGCATGTGCAATGCCTTTGCGATGGTGTGCATGTTTGTGTGTGTGTGTCATTATGTGTGGTATAACAGCGAGGGGCATTTGTTGACACTAAGCCTTCTCCACTGCGTCGTCAGCTCATTGTTCAGTGAGACATTCAGGTTCAAAAATTTAAATTGCGACGCACTGAATCCGGAAAATTATATATTTACTGCAAGTTCCTGCTGCGCTTTTTGTTACCTGCCGAGCTGTGTCTGGGAATGAGTGTATTTGTGTGTGTGTGCGTGCAGAAAGAGAGATGGTGGGTTAGAGGAGAGAGATAGGGGTAGCAGGCGTGCTAGGGGGGATGAAGGGGAAGGAGGCGAGAGGGGTGGGGGGCATAGAGGGGAAAACCAATTATCGTCCAGATAACAGGCAGACTATGGATTTTTTACCAGACCACTTCTGCTTGCTCTTTCATTCTGTTTCTTTCTCTCTCTTACTCTGTCTATTTCTGTCTCTCCATCCCCGTACCAAATTTAAATTCCAATTCAGGGGAGCTTTATTGGCAAGATAGAAAATCTCATGGTATAGATTCTATTATATTTTGTCTTGTTTTTGGGCCAAAGCGTGTGAGTGTGTGTGTGTGTGTGTGTGTGTGTGGTCTGATTAACTATAGAAAATGGCCTGTTGAAATGTGTCAGACAACAGAGACTGACATTTTGTCAATATGACCCCTGCCTCTGTGGGTGTGTGCGTGCGTGTGAGTCACTGTGACCGGCAGGCAGTCACATTATCTAATCTGCATTGTCATGTTGCCCCTCTGCATTAAGGGTGTTTGCGTCCTTGACGGCTGAATTGCAGTTCACAGCCTTAGATTTCGGAGCGGTTTTAGATTTCAGAGAGCGAGATTGTCTGATTTTTTTCCCTAAATATTATCAATCGGAAATGTTACTGCCTGTTTCCATAAATCATTAAGAAACTGTTGGCAGTTGTGGCAAAGTGTCCCAGCAATGTCCAGCTTCATAATAGTGTCGCAGTTTCAAAATAAGATGACGTGTGTTTACGAGTGTCGGCTAATGCTAAATGTGCATGTCAGGTTACAGAAAAGTGATATAAAGTAATCCTATAAGAATTACTGATACTGAATAGACCTTTATATCACTTTGGATATAAAGAAAAAGGGTGATATGTTAAGATCAGTATGATATTGGCAAATGGTCTTCACTCAAAGTGCTATAATTTTTACCTTCACAATTAGCTACATTACAATGCCAACAAGCTAGTTGGCTAGCTAGCGAGGCAACAGATTATTTGCAGAAGAGGCAAAGTTTGAACTCAAGGTTAAAGGAAGTCTTTCAAACTACTGAAACGGTTTGCTTTGTTAGTTGGACATAATTGTTTCGGTGTGGACGCACTAGCAATGATCCCTCACTACGCTTAACCGCAACCTGTTAGAGAGCTCGTATATAGTTGTTAATTGAGCCTATGTGTGAAAGAAAAAAGTAGTTCTCGTTTTTGATTAGCATACATTTGTATGCTACCATGTCATCTCATCAACATTGCTCACACTGGTGTGACATATGCTTTTAAATGAGGTTGGTGATGTGCTGCGCTAATTTTATTTGAAAGCATCTCAGCAGTCACACAACATCTGGGGCAGGTAGGAGTGCTCAGTGTTTGACATTCATGCCTGCGAAACCCGTCAGACGAGAGGAGAAGAGATACTGTATTATACAAACTCTGAAGCCGACCTAATATAATCGACAAAAACGTAATTATATTATTGAAAAATGACAGTAACTACACTTCCAGAAATAATGTCCTGACTATTGGGATAATGTACAAGCCTCACTTTTACCGGAACTCCTTTTTACCAAAGAAATAGTCCCTATGAAAACTGTTGACTAAAGGAGATGCTGTTTAGAAAGAAAAACTTACTGTTGAATTTTGTCATTTTTCAATGGTGCAAGCAACCCAAAACAAAATTGTATTCAGCTAACCCTGCAGTGCCTGTTGTTTCTAACGTGTAGTCTACCCTCATTAATAGAAAAAGGGGCGGAATATTAAAAAATATTAGAGGCACCTCTCAGTGCAATACGATACAGATCAGCAGCATAATAACCAGAAAATTGAAGGACAGTAACACTTTTAAACAGTGTCAACAAAAACTGAACATTATAACCTACAGGACGGGAGGATTCATTGCAATGCTGTTGCATTAGACTGCATTAGTGTAAGCTAGGTGTTCCTAATAAACTGGCAAGTAGTGACCATTTTTTGTAATTTGGGTGAATCGACTTTTTAAGTTAACAAGTGACTGTTACTTACTGCAGTTTAGTGCTGCTACATTATAGTTTTATCACTGGTTTTCATCAACATTGGCGCAGCATGAGGACTAAAGCACAACAGATTGTACAGTGACTCATCATCCTCACTGTTGCCTGTCTCATTGGTATTAATCTTTCCTCGTCCATTATTCCCTTTTTTCTCCTCCTGCTAACCGTCTTCGTGGATGGTCTCTCCTCATTCCTTTATTGTCCCATCTTTACAGATGAGTCACTGTCCCCTCTCTTTCTCTCTCTCTCTCGTATCCTGCATCTCTCACTCCATCTGTCCCCTGGGTCGGCTGTTTTTGGACTTTCATAAACTCTTTAAAAGGCTCTGTCTCAAACACGCACTTGACCTCACTGCCCTCCGATATTCTATCCCCGTTTTGGACCCACACATCTTTCTACACACATCTGACTCGGCAGTGTTTACACACTTCATTTGAAGCAGCCAATAATGCAGCGGCGTTGCTTAAATGTATCAGGGCTGAACGTCAGTGTTATTTCAGTCTGTCGAGCACTCGAAGAAGCAGAGACACACAGAGGGAGAAAGCTCTGTCGGCCCTCTCATCTGTTTGAAAATGTTATCGTAACGCCCTTCATACTTTTATCTAGCAGTCTGCCTGTCATCCCACTCTGTAATAATAAACAAGTGACAAGTCATAGGGCAGTCGAGTTTTGAGCGCAGTTGAGTCTTAGAATTAAACAAACTTAATGTTGTACGTTATAGACAGGATAATTAAGGATTCATCACACACACACAGACATGAAACATACACATGAAACATATCCTCGTGTGGAAACATCTGCGTCTGTTGTGTTTCTCCACTCACTTCACCTGGTTTTTCTTTTCATTTGATCCATTGGAACGATCCCGAATCTCACTGCCGTGGATTAAAGTAATCCTCCCACTCTGCATATGCGTTGATTGGATTAGAAGTTATTTGTCAAGTCCTGCAGTATATTGGAACTTTTAACATGATTAAGTTTAGGTTAATCCCAGAATTTCTCTGTTTTTTTTGTTGTTTTTTTCAATTTTGTCTTCGTCTTCAATGCTGAAGCTTCATATACTGTCAGATGCACAAACACTATCCATGTCACATGTCGAACGGTACCGCATACCACTGTGAACCGCTGTCGACGGTGCACTTTTGCAGTATTTGGAAATGACAGAAGCCGCCGACAGATGTCAATCAAACTGGCAGGTTCAAATCATCATAAACAGCCGGAAAAAAGTGTTTTCGGGCTTCCCTAAAAAAGTGGAACTATTTTTAGGGAATCTGGCATGATTTGGTAAAGCTTGTTTTTATCTTTTCTCCAGTGTCAACATGGTTGGAATTTGATAATCATATGCAAGTGGGACACGTTTTTTTTTTTTTTTTTCTTGGGGGGTACCCACGATACCTGATATCATGTTTTTGGAGCTACCAATGAAAACTTAAAAAAAAAAACTTTTAAAAGCTGCCTCATTTGAATCACAGTGATGCTTTAAAGTAGAAGTACTCATATGAAAATATTCCATATTACTTGGATTGCATTTCAGTTGTATTTCACTGAAACAAAAGGCCTACTCCTGTTGATACACTGCTGTGTGTGTGTGTGTGTTATTTTACGTTTTTTAAGGTCAGGGAGAGAAATGATATCATTATATAACTTAGACTGTGTGCTTGTATATTTTTATTATATATATTTGCATAGTCTTTGGATGCCATGATGAGGAGATGGCTCTGAGAGTGTGTATTCCCCCAGACAGTCCCCTGTGTCTGACTGCGCTGTAAATAGCCATGGGAAAGCCAGAAAGGAACACGCACACACACACACACACACACACACACACACACACACACACACACACACACACACACACACACACACACACACACAGAGACACACTTTTTGGACTGTTTCTCATTTGAGCATCCAGAGATTTGTTCTCTTTCTTCTCATCCCTTTATCCTCTTCCATAACAGGTCTTTCCTTCCCTCTCTACGGTCCCTCCCTCCCTCCATCTCTCTCTCTCATAATTAAGTGGCTCCACTTTCACTGGCTCTGACGGGGTTTTGATGCAAATCCAAAAATCACACTGATTTAGTTTCCATCAGGGGTGGTGGGATAAAAGATCAAGCTCTTTCATTCAAAACTACTCCCTTTGTGTGTTTTCCTGAATTGCTTTGCTTGTCTTCTGTGTGTGTGTGTGTGTGTGTGTGTGTGTGTGTGTGTGTGTGTGTGTGTGTGTGTGCGTGTGTGTGGCCCTGTTCATACCTGGCATTAACATGCGTCTTTGGTGATCCGATCAGCTCTAAGTACGTCAGTTCACACCAGGCATTAGAATGCCTCTCCACATTCGTCTCGAGTGACCAGTCTCCCGGAAATTAAAAGAAGAAGAAAATCAAACTGGATCTATACCTTGGCGTGTTAAAATAAACCAAATCGGCCAAGATGTTTGACGCACTTGCAATATATCTCTTTGGGCTTTTCGAAATTTTCAGACAATGTGGACAAAGCCAGCTTACGTGATTTGAGAATGCGAATGAGTGTGTACCTCCGCTTACGCAGGGGACATGAGTTGAGTAAGTGGTCCTTCACTGTGGCCCAGGACACATTTGTGTACACACTTCCAAAAGAATGTGACTGTATGCAGCCCAGACCACCTCTGAAAGTGGTCTGAGCAATCAGATCTCAAGGTGTCCTCAGTGCGTCTCGGGTGCATTCACACCTGCACTTAGAGCCGTGCAGTTGGGACCGGATCACCCAAGACGCCTGTTAATGCCAGGTCTAAACAGTGCCTGTGTGTGTGTGTGTTTCTACTGAGTTTGTGCAGGTACTATGAATTTTCACTAGTATGAAATCTTAATTGATCATGTGTACATGGAAAACCTGTGCTTTGGTTTCCAAAGTCGGGCTCCGGCAACCTTGTTCATTGTTCATTTCCATTATATATTGTGCATTTCAATAATGTTTTTAATGTTAATGTTAATGTAAAAAATGTGGTGACATTGAAATTGACTTTTATATAATATGCATGTTTTCAAACATATTAAAACAGAAAAAATTGCAATGAACGTTCAAATCACTACTTTAACTCGAGCATAATATACAGTTAACTTGCAGCAAGAAGGAAAATAAGAACATTTCCCCGGAGCATCAGACTATTCCTTTCAGGAGTTTTTTATTATTAGAAGCCTCATACTCAGTCTAAAAGTAGTTGTTTTTATCAAAACAAATAAAGTACTGAACTAACATGGTGAGCCTGATGCGCTTGTGTCCAATTTGACTTCGCCTAGTCCTAAAATTTTCCAGAATCATAGTCAGCGTCTCGTAATTCGGCAGAATAAACTCTCCGCGTATCACAAAATAACAGTCCTTACAGGCAACTTCTTTAAATAAGTTGATGTGAAATGGAAACAGTTGAACTTATCTCAGCCCCACTGGGAGTTTAAGACTCAGCGTGCGATGAAATGACTTGCTAGGGTGAATACGTTTTTTTGCGCTGCAGAAACAGCTGATATTCACCGATATTACCGGGGGTAAGGAACCGAGAGGGAGAGAGATGTGTGTTCGCTGACAGACGGATGGAGAGATGACAGAATCATTATGGTAATGCTCTCTCAGTTGTTCTTTCTTTCTCTCGTTCCTAAACTAAAATTTGAGCCGCAATTTTCTGTTTCCCAGGCTGCTCAGACAGCCATCGCAGACATGCTGATAGTGACTGGCATCCCGGCCAGTTTCACAAATGAATGGAGGTTTCACAAATGATCTGTCACTCCTTTTCTCTCTCTCTCTACCTCCCTGTGCTCTTCTTGGTATGATAGCCTGTCTCTGCACCAGCCTCCGACACAAACACATTTAGAAACACACACCAGCAGCTACACATGTCCCAACTGTCATCTGCCCGCTCCTCTCAGCGGGAGCGGTCAGTCCAGATCTCCGTGCCCTGCTTCCTTGGGGTGTGTTAGCTGGATGAGGGGCCATCTCACCGTCTGTTGCCGGCATTGAGGGCACGGAGTCCCAGCGGGTGTCGCCTTGCCTGCCCCTGACCAGAGACTCACTGCAACGCTGCTCACGTGTCACGTACAGGCCCGTTTGGGGCACGGTTACTGTTGGCCACACGCACAATGTGCTGAATGTCCCTTTTACATACTGTAACCTGTTATGCTGAGGATGCCCAAGCCACAGAGGGGCGATGATGAACATCAAAGATAGAATTAAAAAATTAATTTACTTTATATCCCTCACATGCATTGAACCATATATATCAGAACTGTTTGTGAGGCTGGCAAATGAGCTGAGTGGTCCGTTTCACGGTCAGTAGACATGTCAATAGCCCTGGTCCTCATGTGCAAAATGAGCTGTCATGCCTCCTTGTAAAGCCTCCTTGTGTACATGTGTTACTGTGTTATCGTCGCAGTCTAATTGGTCGGTGGCTGAATGGTTAAGGCACATACCACATGACTGCGATGTCAGAGGTTTGACTCCCGCACTGAGTCTTTGCTATTTGCGCTGACTCTCTGAATAAATATTTTCAATAGTCTTTGTTATTTTTGAAAAGACACTGTGCAATACATCCATATTGGAAGCTAATAAGAGACTTTTAGGGACTGGTAAATGGAAGAAGTAGAGAAATGCAGTTTTTCCTTTAGTTTATATGATATGTCCTATGATTTGCACGTGTGTTACTGGGTGCAGAAGATATATTTTCACTACAGGCCATGTAGTGGACAATAAATACAGATTTTTTTCTTTACAAAATTCATTAATTATAAGCACAGCTTAGGGTACAGGTGTATTTCTACTACTAAAACAAAGCCAATATTTTTACTTTCCCCAAGGAAGACTAAGACAATTTGTGATCCTTACATGTATGTTTGATCCATGACTCATTCTTTCTTGATGAAAGCATGCATTATTAACCGCTGTGTGGTATGGCTACATAATTCACTTGTTTTAATTGGGAGAGTGGCAACTTATGAGGCTGTATGGCTTATTTAAAAAACAGTTGAGTGCATTTATCCAATTTGTAGCACTGTGTGACTGGAGTTGCAGTTACAATGCGAGATACAGTAGAACCCTTTTCAGACGCACTTAGGTTTCTGAAAAGCTCAGGTGCTGATGATGTTTTTATGATTGCAAGCACGGTCTATTCAGCAAAATACAACATACAAACCCTTAGCATTTATGGCATTTTTATTGTACCAAGTCAATGCCAGAATTCTGAAAACGTGACGGTGCTGCAGTACCTTAGGTACCGAATGCACCGTAGATGTCGTAGGTACTGGAGATGTGATTCTTCTGGGACTGACCGGGGGCAGCGTAATAACCCTACAAGTGTTCTACTCAGACATCAAATGCAGAGGGGGGAAGAACAAGGAAGGCAGACACAGTAACAATGACGACAGCAGGTGGAATGGCTGCAAGTGCGGGTGCAGGAACAGGTGTCCGCTGCTACTTGACATCATGTCGCCGACATGTTCATATTCTGAGATGTCACTGTTTGCTAATTGCGCAAGCTGGCATCAGTTGTAGCTTTACACGCAGTGTTCTCGAAGGCTAACGTCGATCTATCTTTGGCTAACCTAGTGATAGTTCATAACCATTAGCTGACTTTTTAAATGAATATTTTCACACTATTGGTCTGTCACCATGTTAGTCAATTGAAACCACTGCTTGCACACTGACTATATGGAGGGATGTGTGCATGCACGTGGTATCGAATTTGGTATCGAGAATCGTGAAATTTCAGTGGAATTGGTACCGACTACCATATTTTTGGTATTGTGGCATCCCTAGTTGCATGTAGACTTTGCAGCTAATGCTTGAGATATTGTCAGGTGACATCATCGTTTTTTGTGATTTTAGAAATGAAAAACCCAAGAATTGTCTTACCTTTTAGTTCTCTAAGCATCAGTTTAAGTTGATCTTCATTTCTAAGGGGAATGTGTTTTTTTACAAGGCCTATGGTCTTATATTAGTCAGACCATGTGTGCACTCTTGTCAGACAGAAGCTCTGTGTTTGTGCATCCAGTTTTAGTCCAGGCTGGCATTCAAAAGAAAAAGCCAGCAATTAAGTTGGGATACATGCGGTGACTTTTAAGGTCAAATTTTAAAGTTGAAGTTGTGGTTGAAGGGAAAATTGTCTCAGAGAGACACAGTCTGAATCAGAAAAATGTTGTTTAATCCAATCTGATTGTGTTCCTGGAAGCCAAGGTTTTGGTGTAACTCTGCAGAAAACGGCTATTGATTTAACAAAAATGGTGATACGGCAAAACTGAATGTCAGCAATCCTTCAGAGTTCTCTTACAATCCAAAGAGCTCTCTCCCTTCTCCTCTTTCAGAGGCAATGGCCAGGTGGGAGTTAAGTCACTGCTCAGCCCAGGATTTTAACGACCCATCATGGAGGAATCCTCTCTGGCAGCCTCCCTTGTTGCCTAGGAGTTGTCTGGGTAACCGTGTGGTGCATCGGCCTGCCTGACATCGGCCCACCTGACACTGTAGCTCATAACACACTGTAGCTCCATGTACCATTGATGGTACATGGAGTTTTCCTTTACATAACCTCCCCCACTCTCAAGTGCTTTCCTTTTTTAAGCCCTTGCTGTAATGCTGAGCATGAATAATTTCTCCGCTGGCTGGCATGATAGCAACTTAACACTCTCATTAATTTGAGTGACAAAAGAATTGATTACAACTGTAATTTCCCTGTTCACACCAGCAATATTTGACTTTGTGGCAGAATTGAACAGGCAATTCAGGCGCTGGAGATGGAAAAAATAGGGCCTTGAACGAATTTGCATTTGACTAATTGCAAAAAAAGAGCCGGCTGTAAGGAAGAGCAATGACTGCGAAACAAAGAGATTTTTTAAAAAGATACAAAAGTCAGCAAGGAAGACGGTATTGTGACGTATTGTTTTTAAATGGGTGATAATCGTGGAAAGACTGCCAAACTCCAGCTTTGTTCTTTTCATTCTTCCCCTCTCTATTAGTGGCTGATTTTAGCAGATATTCTCTCCTAACATGAGATGATCTGGAGTCATGCTCATCAAAGTCCAATTTTACGCTGTGAAACAGAAAATGTGGCATTATCTGGAAGCCAGCATGCAGCTTGGTGTGTTGCACACTGTTTATCAGTTTATTGGCACATTTTTATTCAGATTTTAGGTGATAAAGTAGGTTTTTTTATTCAGAATACTTTATTTGTTATTATATAGTATTCTATTAACGTCTTATCCATTATTACTATGTTTGTTCTTCAGACATTTTGACTTTTTTCTTAATCTGTGCTATTTTCTTGTGAAACACTGCATAGTTTTACCTCTTTAGACCTATAAAACTTATTCAAAACAGCAATCTGAGGAAGTAAAAATGACTATTTGCAACAAGCGGTTGTGATTCATAAAAATATATAATCCTTGACAAGGTCAAAGACAAGGTCACTGGTTAACATTTTTCTTTTCAAAGGGTCACAAGCCAAAAAGGCTGCAAACTGCTGCTTTAATATCTTCAGTGTTTCCTTGAGGTTTCTCCTTTAGTTAAGTAAGATAAGCCAAGTTCAGTTGTATAGCACCTTTCAAACACAGAGGCAATTTAAAGTTCTTTTCCATAAAGCAACAATTACAAAATAGCACAATGAGGAGGAAAAAAAAGAAAATAGAATAAAATGAAACAAAACTAGACGAAAAAAACAAAACAAAAAAACAAGTAATGCAATTTCACTGTGTCACATATTCAGTGTTTGTTTTTCCGAGGGTTTGTTTTTTTATTACTGAACTATTAGCAGGATTAATCGCTGGATTATTTTTTCAATTAGTCAACGAATTGTTCAGCAAATAAACGTCAGGAGATTTTGAAAAATGGCCCCTATAGCCTGAGGAGATGCCTTCAAAATGCTTGTTTTAGCTGACCAACAGTCCCAAAATTTGATTTAAAATGATATAAAACAGAGAAAGCAGCAGACCTTCACGTGCGAGAAGCTTAAACCAGTGAATGTTTGACATTTTTGCTTGAATTACTTAAGTGATCCAATAATTGTCGAAATTGGTGTTGATACATTTTTTTAAATATGTCATGTTTGGACTTCAGTATCTGGTGTAGAATTTAAAATAAATTTGTGTGCGTCTGAAAAATCCTTAGTTCTTAAACCTGCTTTTGTAATAATGACCCTCCAGAAGGACAAAGTGCAATTCTACAGGTTAATAAATGAGCGTCATGGCCTCAGATATCCTGGTTCTCCATGAATACCAGCCATTGGTCCTGGCAGAAGAAATTGAAATCTGTTTCTCTCTCACTCTCGCTCTCGGCTGGTTGCTCAGTGCTGCATTACACTGCACCGCTCCCGCCTTCTCGCTGCCTGTCACTTTGTCCGTGGCCCTCACACATCTGCCTGGTTGTGATAATAGCTACTCCTGTCAACAAGAGGCAGGGGAGGGCATCAGAACGCCAAGGGGCCTACACAGCTCGCACGCACGCTCACACACACACACACACACCAACACTGGACAAGCCGCACGGCCTCAATTAAATTACAAAGAGTGTTCCCCGGCCTGATGATTGCGGGGTTTGGTAAATGTTTGCTTGCTCAATGAACGCTCGGTTGCTGCCTGGAGCTGGCGAGTTAGTTAGCATGCAGGACATCCGTGGAAGGCTGAACAGGCGATTGGGAGAAGGAAAATAAGAGGAGGATGAGAGGAGAAAAGAAAAAGGAGAGAGAGAGAGAGTGCAGAGTGGGCCACTAGTTTTAAACTGTAGAATCACAGCCAACCTTCAGCCACTGTCCTTAGTCTTTTTCTTTCTTTTGTCCAAACAAAACTACTGATGCCCGTAATCAGAGCTGCCGGAACCGGAAGACTGTTTCTTCCTGCACACTCACTCCAGACCACGGAAACTAAAATCATAGTTAAGGCAAATTCATTGTCCACATTTCTGCACGGGTCTGCGCGAGGTCAATTTTGTCATCTGCCCATGTCCACGTGCAGCCCAAAAACTTCAGCAATCCGCGTCCATCCGAGGGAAGGCAGAAACCATGAACTGACCTTAACACTCTGCAAAAAAAAGTCAATTTTAACACATCGCTTTCCCCTTATTATTCAGTTTTAGCCGCACTAGCAGCGGGGCTCCAAGGTTGGCAAAGTTGGTCGGTTCGTCGGTCCACCACTAGACTGAAATGTCTCAACAGCTACTGCATGAATTGCCATTACATTTGGTGCAGACACTCCTGTCCCCCCCAGGATAAACGGTAGTCATTTTGGTGAGCCCTTAACGTTCCATGTGGCACCATCATAAGGTCAGAATTTTAATTTGTACAACATTTTGCTTTTTCACCGAAACACCTGAAAAGCTAATGATATTTCCCACCAGCCTCAGCTGAGCTTTGTGGTTATTAGCAAATCTTAGCATGATATCACACTCAACTACGATGGTAAACATTATACCTGCTAAACGTCCGCATTGTCATTGTTAAGTCGATGCACCACTGTGCCTTAGTACAGCCTTGCACAGCTGCTAGCATGGCTGTATCTCTCGTAAGAACATTCCACCAACACAGAGAGACCTTATCTTGGGTTAAGTTTAGATTTCTACCAGGAATTTTCTAGAAAGACGTGTCAATATTTTAACACAAAATGGTCCCTGGAAGTTATAGCAAACTTCGAGTATAGCAAATGCATGCAACAAGTTTATTTTCATCTTAAATGGGTGAAGCTATCTAATATCCTCCACAGATTAATCCTCTCATTTTAAAGGATTGGTTTGGATTTTTTTCATGTCAAGACACACATGCCCATATGTACGAGCAAGGAAATATAGTCTCGGGAAACTCAAATAGTGATTTAGCACTAAAAACTTGGGAAGATACCCATTTAATTTTGCTAACTAAGACTGCCAAAGCTACATATTAGCTTCAGCTCAACTTTAAAATTCATTTCTGTACAGTGCACATGAGGACTGTGGGTTTGACCTCCACTTCTTACAGTGTGGTTACACTACAAAGAAATTGTTTCATGGCCAGTATGGGGCAGGAGGAATGTTTAGAGCCGGCAATAACTCTTAACGTACAAATGCCAAGGGAGTTTTGTATCAAGATATTCTTTGAAAAAATCCAAACCATTCCTTTATGGCAATTTTGAGACTCCATGTCACATTGAACCCCTCAGGACAGATAATTGTTGCAGTGTGCAAAATTTGAAACTGATACCATCCATCTTCACTGCTTAGCGTCCCTGTGGGTCTTGCTGAGTCACATATTTCAGGATGTCTGAGTGCGTGAGAGAGAATGCCTGTGAATGAGCACGCGGTCGTACCTTTCTGATTGTGTGTGCGTGTGTTTGTGTGTGTTCTCATTCTTCTTAGCGGAAAGGTCTCTGGCTGCCACTTCCTGGCCCATTCTAAACCGGGCGAACTAGACAGGCTGTACTGTCTCTTCTGTGTCTCCCAGACAACCACTGGGGGTGAAACCGAGGGGTCAGAGGGACACAGAGTGTGTCTGTGTGTGTGTGAGAAAGAGCGGGAGAGGGGTGTGTGTGTGCATTGCTGTCCTGAGAATGTTTTGCTGCTGATTCAGAGGCTCAATATAGAACAGAACACCCATGCTTTTCGTATGCGTTGCTGCGTGTTTGTGCTCAGTTTTTTGGCGACGCAAGAGTTGATGGGTTGGTCTGTTGGTAGACCACTTTAAGAACAACAATTGGATGGATTACTACATAATTTGGTAAAGATGTTCATGGTGCCCAGTAGATGAATCCTGAGGACTTTTGTGATCCCCTTACCTTACTATGTAGCGCTATAAAGAGGTCGAAATCTCCATTTCTTCCCCCTCAGTTTGTCTCACGATACCTGTAAAAATAATGACATTAGCTTTAGCTTAACTATGAGATTAAAGAATAAGGCTGGCAATATTTTAAATTTTTGTCATTGTCAACAAATCGTGTGAAAAGAAAAAAGCCAACAATGTTTTAATCTGTCTCTCTAGTTTATGAATTTCCTACCCTGTCTATGGCTCTCAGCCCCAAACCCATTTCCT
Source organism: Xiphias gladius (assembly GCF_016859285.1). Taxonomy (NCBI): domain Eukaryota; kingdom Metazoa; phylum Chordata; class Actinopteri; order Istiophoriformes; family Xiphiidae; genus Xiphias; species Xiphias gladius. The sequence continues at coordinate 7,061,636 of NC_053401.1, forward strand.
CCGACCGCAGACATAATTCATTCAAAAAGTGGGTCATGAATATGTTGTTTTATATTTTAAAAGGGCCAAATGATTGCCTTTTGATTGCCACTGCTGTTTTTTTTGCAAACATTACTGAAAAAAGGGTAACAAGTGCATTTGTGGGGGGGTTTTTTCAGCTGTGGATTAATACACATTTGGTGCTATAGAGAGTATTTACGGCAGCAGGATGTTGTGTATGTGATTGACTCAGAGGCTGGAGGCTTACAAAGTACATTCAGAATCTGATAGTGTAGAGCTGAACCAGACGAGCTGAGTTTGAGATGTCCTATGAATAGGTAACAGCATGGCCTCTGCTTTGGCACCATACTTAAGCTAAATTAAACGTTTTCCTCATTGTGATAAAGATGTTATATCAGCAAAGTCGTGTCTCCATTTTTCATCCAGAAATTTTCTGCTGTGTGATCAAGTTTACAGCCGCACGAGACCTTTTTCTTCATGGCTATAGACTCTTAGTTTGGTTCTGTTCTGACAAGCGGAGGACCTTAAGTTAGGATACTGAAAAATGAGCTGAAGGCACTGAAAGGGACAGACTTTGTTTTAGGAGAAAATTATGAACCACGTGAACTTTGTTACTGAGAAAAACAGAAGAAATGTAATATAGTGAAGTAAGATGAGCTAACCGAGAAATCTGATGAGTGTTTTCCTGCCTGTGAGTGTGTTTGAGTTCATGGGTCCACACTTTTTACTGCAACCAGGTGCTCAATTACATGAGACAGTTTGTCTGGTGACACAGCAGTTTGCTGTGTGTGTGTGTGTGTGTGTGTGTGTCTTAGGTAAGCTAGTGTGCGTCCAATCGTCACATTATGTAGCTTAGGTGTAAAGCCATGTAAAAACCATTTCTCTTTCTCCAACACACACCAAAATTTCCCGGGACATCTCCGCACCCACTCACTGTCAATGCAACACGTATCACATTTCTGCCCCCTCTTACTTAATACTGTAGCACACAACACATGAAGACAGGAATCCAACACATGCTGCCGAGGTCTGCCAGCAGAGCCATGTGCAGCAGATGGAAGTATATCGTGCGATATCAAGAATGCTTTCATACCAAACAGACCTTCCCTCCACAAGACACACTGATGTGGGTTCGCCTAGGTCAGGGCCAAATTATACCGAGCTGTTCATTCAGCTCAGAGCTGTTTACGCAGTGTCTGCAAGTTTTGACTCAGCATGTGTCTCAAATCCTAAAATGGTCATGTTCGTGTTATCAGAAGTGGGTGTACTGTCAGAGCTGCTGTACGGGACATTCTCGCCAATTCTCAAAACAATTACACGCTGACTCAACATTTGATTTAGATGCTCAAAAAAAAAAAGTACTATAATTCGGATTTATATATAAAATGAGATTATTACGTGATAATTAGCAGTCTGTCAAACACGAACAGCCAGGGGGTTAACAGTTGGAAATCGGATTAGAAAAATAATCAATTTTAAAAATTCAGATGCAGCTTAGATTTTAAAAATACCACTTTTTCTTTTTTAATTTCTAATTACTGGAAGCATGTTGTCAGCTGTCTTCCATGGGTCCTCTCATGTAAACTACTGTGGTATAAACTGCTGTGATATGTGTCTTCCTGCCGCAGAAGCACAACAACATTTTGATGCCTGAAAGAAATGAGTGGAAATCACTGCAAACCTTTTTGGCAGACAAGAGTGTTGATATTGCCAGTTCAAATCCTGGCTAAAGTGACTAAGGTGAGTGTTTTCCCTTGATGACCAAAGCTTGTTTAGATAATAGAATTGTTCGTAGCTTTCCAAAAAACTGGTGGCACAATTTCAGCTCCTGTAGCCACCTCACAATGTTGCTGCATCACGCTGCTGAACCAGAAAACAAAGTCGTGGGTTGCTGACCTTTCAGTCATTCTTTAATGTCATTTTTCATCACTGCTGTGACAAGTCTGACCCATGCTGTTAACCTGACTGTGACCCAAGACCCAAGACAGTGAACTGAGACGGTAAACGCAGGTTAGCCATTTTCCAGCCCTGGCAGACCTAATATTAACAACTGTCACAGTGTTAGAGTGAGGAGGTGTGAGAGTGCTGCTTGCAGATGATCTGTGGCCAAGACTGTGATTGATGATGTTTGTTGCTTAGGTGTCTTTAGCTTAGCTGTCTCACATCAATCTCTGATATGGATCTATGGACTTAGGCAATGCAAGCCACTGCTCTGAAACCCCAGAGAAGTCACACAACTCCACCATAGAGCTGTGCTTTTAATCAATATTTTTTAGTTCAAGTGTTTCCCCTTTAGAATAAAACGTAGTCCACTGCAAAAATTGAGTGCTACTGTGCTGCATATGAAGTAGGTCATACTGTATGTACTTTGTAAAGTACAGTACGGAGCTCTCCATGTGTGCATGCATATTTCATGAGCCTTGCTGTTTGTGTGTGTGTTGAGAGGTGTTTATGCATCTGCATGTTGTGCATCTGTCGTTGAGCTAAGCACGGATGTCTCCCCTGGAAATCTCTCTCAGTGTTTCTGTTCCTCCGTCGTTAATTAGAAAGGGCAGTGAGAGAAGAGCGTGAATGGAGGAGCGTTGGGAGGGCCTGCAGGGATGATACAGTAAAACCAGAGTGAGGAAGATGGTGGGAGTTAAATGAAAGGGGAAGAAGAGGAGAGTGAAGAGCTGGAGGTAGAGAGGGAGGAAGAATCACAGACGGAGAGGGAGATGGAGGGAAATCCCCATGCCAAGAAGATACACACAGAATCACACACAGCTGGAGCTAGGCTGCTTGATGAGGAGAATCACAATGATTAACCATGGACAACCTATGTGGCTTGATTCTTTAAGACGTAACCGTCTCTACATTTTAATCTGCAGCTCAGCACTCACTGTTGCTGCTGGCCAACTTGTCCTTGTGACAAGAATACTAAAGACATCTGAAATTTGACCAATGAGGGACACGGACGCTTTCATGTGCAAAGACTTTAAAAACCGGAGTTTGACAAATTAGCATGAGATGTAACTTTAATGATTCCTGTGGGGAAACTGGGGCATTGCAGCCAGAGAGAACGAAGTAGAGATTAAGAGTTGAAGTTAATTTGTAAAATAGTAGTTAAGATACAGGATTTATAACCATTTTTTATGATAATAAATAGCAAAAGCACATATTTTGTTGATATTTGAAGTGAAAAGAAGTTAATACAACCTCTGCAGCAAACAGACATTAAAAATGAGTAATTCTTCAAATGTTAACGCACTGTTAGTTTTTATTTCATAAACTTTAAAAATAGTAAAAGAGGTAAGTATAATGCTAGCATAATGGCTAGCTTGGTTAGCAGTAAACTGATCGCAGAAAAACTAAACACGAAACAGCTCTAGTGAAAAAAGTGCCTACACATTATGCACCAGCTATTTATATTACTAAGTTTATGTGTGAAGTCCTTTCTAAGTTCTTAGTGACAACTTGTTACTTTAGAACTAGAAATTTACTAGAGAAGTTTGCACCATTAAAACTGAAGGAATGTCTTGGCCAGTAAACTAGACACATCTGTAGCTCCGTCCAGTTAAAAGCTATCAACTGTGTAAATAGAAAGTCACTAAATGGCATCAAAACCTATAACAAAAATTCCAGAAGGAACAGTTTTAGATGCCAAATGTGGAACTTTATGCTTTGTTTTATTTATGTATGCACACATGAAGAAGTCAGTTTAGACCGAGGGGGAAATACATGACTAACTGACATTGTTTGGTCATTCAGTCCAACAAAAGTGGCATAGTGTTTCATAATTTGAGGTATATTGTGTTGTTTTTGTGAAATGTGATTTAAAAATTTCACAGCTTACATTATTATTATTCAACTGCATGTTGATCAAGTGTCAGGTCGTTTGTCAGTCATACTTCTTAGCTAGTTCTTTGTCTCTTCACTCTAGCTAAATGTGTCATATGTTAGCAAGCCGACATAAGCAGGTGTAAATATTGAGTGACAACGAATCTCTACACAAGAAGTGCGGTGCATCCTGTGATCTAACTTAGTCATTTGTAAATCTTCACCCAGTAAACACATTTGTTATAAGTAGGCTGAGTTTGAACTTCGGAACAGCTGGTTCAACCAGCTCTAGAGAATTTCAATTACTGTAAGAGGACCTTTTGGTAAGACTACTTTTTCATCTGCTGTTTCCAAGGTCAAGAATGTACTTTGAACGTCAGTATTCAGAGACTCGATTCGTACAAAAAAAATGGATTTGGACTTGCAGACAGCATTCATCTAAATTAGATTTTCAGTGCTTGCAGTGGATGTTGATCAACGCTGTTCTTCATAGATTTAAAATTCCTTGTTAATGTACAGCTACAGTTATAAAAACAGGTTCTGAAACATTGGGGCAATTTGGGGACACACACTGTGGATGCTCATAAACCTTTAAGTGCTAGAGGACAGCACGTTGTAATCCAGGGGGGGGGGTGCAGGGGCAGAGCGGGGTCAGAGCAGGGGAAAGGGGGTGATTCAAACGGACCTTTGTCTGTCGGCATATTTTGGCAAAATGTAGCCTGGTTATGTGATTTGCAGCATTCCTACAGGCATAAACACAACCACATTACAGGGCCGAGAGTCTCAGTGCAGAGCTGTGAGGCGAAACTAATCAGAGCCGACCGCAAACAACTTTCTGCAGACTGATGATTTATTGTGGTTCGTTCAATAGCAGGCTTTTCTAAAGATCCTTGCCAACACTGTGTGTGAAGCAGAACAAGATGATGACGGTAATGTTTCTATAATCATCCTATAAGACTCATAATGTGTCTGCTATTTACTAGTGAACTTATATCAGCCGCGTCAAACACTGCATTCATTTTGATATACTGCTACTGCAGCCTTGCTCCAATATTTTCATAGTGATGCAGGGCTATTTGGTATTTATTACAAACTTATATATGTTATTGATTTAACAATTCTGAAGAGCCTAATAATACTCACATATTATTAAATAAAGTAAATTTTAAATATTAATCGAAGCCATTGAAAAATGCTTTATTCACCTAACTTTTTTGTCTATCTTGCTTTCAGGTTGGTGTTTGAGGTCACTTTAGCTTTCCTTGTATTCAATCCATTGATTAGTCATGTGACCTATAGATCTCCATGGATACAGAGTGTACAAAACAACATTTCCATCATCTTTTTACAAATAATTTTTACAAAAATACAATATTTACTCCTAAACATGTACTACATCACAAACTTAGATTGTTTATTTTATATCTATATATTTATCTATATATTTTGTTTCACATTATGCTTGATTATGTTATTTACTTTATATTCATTATGCATACATACTAATCTATACACAATTGCTAATCTATATCCAATTATTCCCTCTATATATACTATATATATTATGACAATTTGATCTGGATTATCAGAAAGCTGCAAAATTGGTTTTGCACTTAATTTACACATGCGGGTAAAGGTAACATACTGTAGCATATTGTCATCAATGATGTCTTGGTGTCATATGCTGTATTACCAGGCTTGAATCTGAGAAAGGTACATCTGTTATTTGTACTGCTTTTTACAAGCATCCTGGTAATTGGATTTCATGGAGATTTGCTATATAATATCTATTATTAATCAAGAAAATAATCAACAGATGAATCCATAATAAGAAATAACAAACATTAGTATTTTCACTAAGTCTGGTCAGTAACACACTTCTAACATATAAAGCCACAAGGAAGTGCACATGCATCATACAGATGGCAGGGAAGTTGTGTAGTGATAAACAAATGAACTATCAGGCAGCTTGATCATGTTTGCAAGAATTCGAATATCAGTAGACAAGTGACATGTAACCTAGTCAGACCAGGTGGAAACTGCAGCCACCCATTTCCTGTATGTAGAGATCAGTGTCATACTCTAGTACAGCCCTGTTAGTGAGCCTGTGTCCTTGCAGTGACTGTGAAAGCACATCATTTCAAATTATTGTTGAATATCAGCGTAGGAGTTTCCCACGCTGCCCTCCTTCTTTCTACCTTCCTCCGAGCCGAGCCAAGTGGGCATTTCCCCCAGTGTGGTTGGGTCTGTGTCTGTGTTTGTGCATGACAGAGATGAAAAAAAAAAAAAAAAACAACCCAAAAAAGGTGAGGAGAGATAGCGATGCATGCAAATTGGTAAAATTTGTGTTTAATTCCTGAAATGGAGTCAAAAGTTTCTTTGGGATTTTGACCGCTTTGCAATCTCCTTAAGGGAGTTTAAAAGTCTCTTAACCACAAGAACACATTAAACACAGTTACAGCCCGCTCTCTTTGATTCAGAGTGCTTCATAAATACCTTTTAGGCCTTGGACACCTCTCCTCTTACCAAGATTTACTGATGCATGGGGACTGAAAGTGGTTTAATTCATGGAGTAATATGACCCTCCTTGCTTTCTCTCTTTGTCTCCACTTCTTTCTTACATAAGAGTCTGCTGCCTGTACACACACACATGGTCTCAGTGCATAATGTGAATTTTGTGTGTTACTGAAGTCTTTAAGTCCAACAGTGCTTTAGTTTTTATGCACATGGCTGTAAGCACACAGTCTTGTTGTGTCCTAACCTCCGTAGAAATGACCCAGTTAAGAAGCTGAATTTGTTGCTGCTTTGGATGATCAGCGCTTTACAGGATACATTTCCATGCATCTACAGTTGCGTTTATGGTCTTTCCCTGCCATGTATTTATAGTATGTGTAAAAACTGCAGGGCTGCTTGCATATATAATAACACAGCGTGCTCACACTCTGTGCGCACCCTGCTTGACTGTCTCCGCTCTGCCTCGATGTGGCTGGCCATAGATTTATACGTTTGTCTGTGCTTGGCCCCTTGTTTGTCTGCACCTTTTTTCAAAGGCATCTTTCTCCCTGCAAGTGAGGGGATTTGTAATGACGGAGCAGGCGGGCTGTGTGTCGCGTGTGTACGGCGGCGTGTGTGTTTATCTGTGCGCGTGCACTCATTGCCTCGTGCGTGTTTGTGCGAGACGGAGAAGTGATCATTATGACTGGGCTGTGTCCTTGTTTTTCTTTTTAAACGACCCTGCACACTCTAAATTACACCGTGCTCTGTTCCACCATTGTGCCTGTGAGAGCGACTGTGGGATTACAAATAGATCTGTGTGAATCAGGGCAGAGCCATTTGTTTCCTCTGTGTGCACCGTGTCACTGTCATGCATTTGCAGGTGTGTTGTAGCTAAGCAAAGTGCAAACCTATGAAATAAGACTGCCGAAACCTGCATATCAGAGTTATTCAGTCGCAAAATAAATGTTTCCCACAGCACACCTGTGGCTCCTGATTCACTGTATCTCACCTGTTTCTATTGTGAGTTTGGTGCTGAAAAGCCTCTACTCCTTTTGTTACCTAGCACCATTCACATGATTTCCATTAGCTAAGCAAGGTGGAAAGCAGCTTCTGTAAGCAGTGTGAGAGTAATAAACTATAATCACATGCGCTGCATTACTAATAGTAATAGCATGAATACAATTATTTATTAAATTAAAGTTATTAAATGAAAATGATAGAAAACAGAAGTAATAAAGGACAGGATAAAGTAATTAACCTGCAGTGAATAAGATAAAAGCGTAGAATTCTGATGCGATAGTACTATACTAGCGTACGAGTAAAGCATCCTGTCATGTCACCAGTTTGACCTTGTTACATGTCATCCCCCTATCTCTCGCCTCATGTTTCCTGTGTGTTTTTATTGGGTATTATCTAATAAAGATAAAAAAATCCCCAAAATTTGTAAAAAGAAAAAAAAAAACTTAATAGAAATGTCAACATTAACACACATGTTATTTAGGGTGCTTTCAAACCTTACCAGTTTGAATCAGTTCCAATGAATTATAGTGTGTTTGCTGGTTTGGTTTGTTTTTTTTAAAGGCTGGCGTGAAAACTGTCAGTCGCATTCTGGTGTGGACCAAACAAACGGACCGAGCCCAGTCTGGTTCCAGTTGGACTCCAGCGTGATTCATTCGTGTTGCGAAATCAAAGCAGACTACTGGCAGGGTTTTTTGTTGATAGATATGTGATTTTAGCATGAATTCAAATTCTATGAAAACTATGAAATCCATCTGCTGATCATGCAAATCAACAAGCGATCTGTAAAAGTGATCTATATAAAGTAATTATGCAAGGTAATTTGGCAACCACGGTAACACATCTACACATCAGTATCAATCAGCAAGCCAAAAGGAGTTCAGTTTGTGTTGTGCTCTGTCCTATCTAGCTGTCTCTGTCATTGTCCAAAATTTGATTTCTAGGAGAGTCCATGAAACACCGATGATGCAGGTCAAGACTTACCAATGAATAATTTATCCACAATTTTTGCTTCTCTTGGTTTGCTTGCACAAAGTCACCTTGAACACAAAGCAGACCGGAGCTGAATCAAACTACGGGTGTAGAAACGATCTGAGAGGGACAAAAAATTACATGAAAGCTGGTCTTAAGAAAGGTTTTCAGAGGTAATTTAAAAGACGACAATGTTGTTAACCACCTAATCCTAATCAGGTATGTTATTCTAAAGCCAAAGAGCAACTTGTAAGGGTTCATGTGACAATCCCAGGTGGGGAACCGGTTCATAGCAGTTAAAAATACTATGATAGGTCTAGCAGCAACATATTTCTGCGCTTTCGCTCGAAAAGTGGAAGAAAAATATCACAATATACCTCCATGATGTTCCTGTATGTTAAATGATGCAGAAGTAAAGACTTGCTTTTCAGATTTGTTTGGATAGCTAACTACAAACAGCCTCTGAGCTACGGAGGAGGAAAGCTCAAGTCCTGAAAGGCACTGGGATGTTTGTGTCTGTAATTAATTGCCTCTCAAGCAATAACCTTCTAGATTTAATGAACTGTCCAATGCTGTGGTGGGAGCTCTGATTTCGAAAGCAGTTTTTAACTCGATCTGTGCAGAAGATGGAATTAATTGAAGGGTTTTATATTTTCAGTGGAAAAAGTAGGCGTTAGTGTGTTTATCTGCCCTGAATATTATCAAACAGGGTGCAGCCCACGCATTTGCAGCTGTAGGTGTGACAAGGATGCCAAAATGTTAGACAATCCAGGACAGACGGAGGCGGCGAGATCGGGTGAGATTGATGTAGACGAGAGAGGAAACAAGCTGTTTTTTTTGCGGTACTAAGACTACTTTCAAGCCTCTGGTGCATCGAAGCGGGGTGCCACTCGCTGTGTGTATGTACACACACTCATAGACACACACTTGGCAGGTTCATAGACATTCATGGAGGAGCTATTTTGATAGATCTGATAAATAGCATGGGCCAGTGAGTCTCATGGTTTAAATACCTTCTTGTGGCGGGTAATTGTATGCAGCTGCGTGTGAACACGACTTGGCAGCGCATGTATGTGTGCGCTCTTTTTGGGTGTCTGCGTGTACGTCTGATTGGCAAGTAGGAGAAGAATAGCAGCTAAGATGGAAAGAAAATGTGTAATTTCGTTTTAAAGTTAGAGAGCAGATGAACAGATTGAGAGGGCAAGAAAGTGACTGAGATGCAAGCGGACAGATAGTGAAAGATGCATGAACAGTATCAGTATCCACAGGACACAAAGGTCTTTATATGGAAATAAGGTTTAAGTAATGAGCTGTCGCAATCAATGAAGTCGCCTGAGTGACGGATGGACAGGAAATGTGTTGGCTCTGGGCTCCTGGGAGACTGTTTCTTTCAACCAAAATCTGAATTTGTACCTCCTTCGTTGGACTTGACTTCTTATAAGCAACAGGAACACAAACAGATGAGTCATCATATTTTCAGACACGGAATATGAATCTCTGTATTGTGTCTCAAGTCAAAAACCAAGTCCATATGTGGCTATGATGTGTTTATTTTCCGGTTTGGGGGAATTGTTGTGGTTTGTCGAAGCATTGTTCGAGCATTAGCCACTGCTTCTTCTTGCTGAGAGTTCGATGAGAAAGTCGATACAACTACCACTCTAGTATCTGTAGATTCAATGTGAAGCCGAGGCCGGGAGACGGTTCGCTTAGCGTTCCATAAAGACTGGAAACAGGTGGAAAACAGCTAGCGTAGCTCTGTCACACTGCAGCAAACTTAGCCTACCAGCACCTCTAAATGTCACTAATTAGCATTTTATCTCGTTTGTTTCATGCGTACGGACAACAAGTGTAATTAATGAGTTATAGAGGAACTGGTATGTGGATTTTCTACCAGAGCCGGGCTAGCTGCTTCCCCTTGTTTCCAATCTTTCTGCTAAGCTAAGCTAACCATCTCGGGCCCCAGCTTTAAATTTACTGTACAGGCATGAGAGTGGTATCGCTCTCCTCCTCTAACTCGTGGCATGAAAACAAATAAGAATATTTCCTAAAATATTAAACTATTCCTTTATTGACAACACTGGCACCTTCTAAACCGATTCTTAGCTTTTTATTTCAAAACGCATAGAGAGCTGAATAGAAAACATGTTGACGAGCCACTGACCTATAGATGTAGCTATGCAGTGACGCGCGTATCGGCTTTTGGCCGTCCAGTTTCCCCTCAGGGCTCATCCAAGATACGTTTCACCTCATTGTAGGGTATCAGCAGCAGAGAATATCTATAATGCTAAAATACAATAGCTCTATTTTTGTGACTTTTCGCACTGAGAGCAAAAAAAAACAATACTTCAAAAACAGTGAATGCCAACTGGTAAGAGCTGTTTCTTGTTAAGCTGCATAAGGTTTTTACTCTCCAATAACACAAAGAAAACATATACTGAAATGTATTTAGAGAGTAAAAATGGGGTTGTTGATCAATGCCAATGAATTAGCAATGAATCAATAGTAATGTCTTCAGGTAATGAGTTTTTGCATTTTAAAGTTCCATTTATGGCCCCAAATGTGTTTTGAAATGCTGCTTCTCACGGAAGATTGATACCACTTTTATATCTTTCATTGAATATGGAGCTGAAGCCAAGATATGGTTGGGGGGGGTGGGGGAAACAGCTATCCTGGCTCCGTCTAACGGTACATAACCCCTTGTAAAACTGCAGTGTGTTCTTGTGTGTGTGAGCTGAGAGCACACAATTTTTACTGCTGTTTCACAGTTGTTGATAGACACTGATAAAAAGGCGCAGTTTAGGTTAATGCCCCTTCAAAGCTCTTTGCTCTTGAGCATTTCTAACAGAGGAGGGATTTTTTTTTCATGTTTCTTGGGTTAAAGTCAGAAATAAATATCCATCCTGGCAAATGGGCCCAACACGTCGAACACGTTTTCTACAAACACACATCGCAACAGTGGGATCGGTGCCCGGTGTTATCTGAGGAGCTGCCCAGTTACTGTACCAGCACAGAGACTTACTCTGTCCATACACTATAGCCCACAAAGAACCCCTTTTTTAAAATTAGATTGTTTGCATGTTTTTAACACCACCATCACCCCACCACTAACAACAACAACACCGACAGGAACATGGAGGCTTATTAAGAAATTGACATCAAGTACCAGTTTCCCCTTAAGTTTACAAAATAGCCAAAAAAATCTACAGTCAATTAAATATTTATTTCTGTACTGTAAATGTGCTTCACAAGTGGGTTTTCTTCAAGTTATGCAAGAACAGGGAAAAAAAAAATCTACTTATATTGCTAATATTCATTATTGCAACGCAATATTTCTGTGAATCTGTACATGTTTATTTGAATCATACCTATACACACATCCTAAAGTTTACTGTAAATGTATTTTTAACATGGCATCACTGTCCTGTGAAAATTGTCTCCGGATCTTTCCTTTGAGCCAAGAACGCAGCCCCGCTCTCGGCTTTGTGACACTGCATCTTTCGGATAGTACAATGGGGCTTCAAATCGTAGCATAAGAAGTAGGAGAATTTTCTCAGCCCATAAAGCATCACTTAGTCCTGCAGTTTATCCAAATCTCAAGTTACATAGTTTTCACCAGAAGGATACATGGACAGCGGTGATATAGGTCTACAATAATCTCTCCCACCCCGCTGCTCCACGTGGGTGAGAGCAAGTGCCCAGGATGTTCGGACAAAATCTGCTCTGGCGTTGGTGTACGGTTGGTGTGCGTTTCAGTTTCCATTTGAGTTGTGTTTACCTGTGTGGTCCTGCAGCAGCAGATCCTGCGCTCTGAGCTCTTAAATGGGATGCGGCAGTCCAGCTGACAGGCCTATTACACTCTCAGAGGGAAAAACAAAAAGGGGGAATACTCGCGTGCCATGAGGAGACACAGCTATCCAGCACACGCGCACACTGTGTTCACCAGACATGTGAAAAATCGCTTTTCTCATGAAACTGCAAACAATATGTAAAAAATATATAAACAGGACAGCTATTTAAGTACAGAACATGCATGGCTCACAGTAGCAGTTGTCGTTAATTCATCCCAGGAAGGCTGTGTGGCAGGTTGGTTGCCAGATGTGCAGATATGGCCGTTTCCCTACTTGTTTCTTTACAAGCTTTTTGAATGGTGTGAATCAATTAGGTAATTTGGAATCTCTTTGAATTATAGATAATATTTTTATCTTCGGGTTATGTGTTTTACATTATGTAAAAAAAAAAAATGTCTTAGCAAACTGGTAATCTAAATGGAAATTTTTGAATCCCCCTTCTCCCTGCTCTAGAATTCTTCACAATTCATAAAGTCATGTTAATTAGCTCAGTACATCGACACTTTACAGTCTGAACAGGAACTTCGTGTACCATGTGTCTTTGAAAGAAAAACAAACCGAAAACTGAAAAAACGGGCAGACTTCTGACAGTTGAGAGTAAAAGCTTCTTTGTGACCTTTCTTTCTCTACATGTATCATTCAAATTTCTAATCAGCCACTGGTTTTAAAAATGTGCTCAGCGTTTTGTATTTTATAACTCAGTTTCTCTACAAATTGCACTTCTTAAATCGTACTTTTCCAGCCCATTAAACTGGGAAGTGTACTATTTTTTTTCCATCTTTTTGAAATTTACTTAAATGCTGTATTCTAAACGTTCAAAATGAATATTTCCAATCCTCAGAAAATTTTTACCGGAGGTTTCTCCAACACGATGTTACTGATTTTTATGTCTCATGTGAGCTCGGTGAGAGCGGCCACTCATTGTTTAGAAATTTTGAGAAATGAGCTAGGGAGACGGAAACATGGAGAGGTCGCTGGATAAACCAAAGCCTTCTGTCCGACCATATATAGCCATGGCTCCCTGCTACTGCCCTGATGCTGTACACACACACACACACACACACACACACACACACACACACACACGCACACACACGCACACACACACATGCAAACACAGGCAAACACCCCACATTCACAGGATAGATGCTTTGTCACACAGCAGAGCTACAAATAGCACAGACACAGTTTAAAAATGTTTGTAAGTTTTGACATGGACACTGAACAGTAACGTAAATGTTTAGTTTGCAACCAAGCTGAGCTGTTTCTTTGTTTCTTTAGTTCACCTCTGAGATCTTTGCTGAATTAAACACTTTACTTACAGTACCTTCCCTGCTTTTCATCATAATGACTCTCCCACTGATATCGTTCAATCGTGATTTCCATTTCACCTGCATGGCTAATTTCCTTGTGGCGGAGTGGATAATGAAGATGGACTTGGTGTGGCTGTAACTAACCTGATGAGTTGCCAGATGATATTTACCCTGAACTGACTTTGCAAAATCACTGCACTGCATGTTCTGTAGTTTGAAGAAAAATACGCTTGGCGGTAAATGCATTTCCCAAGTTGAACTGACGGACCTGTGACTGAATTATCGTGATCGGAGAAAATATTTAAGTTTATAGATGCAGGCATTCGGCCTCGCATATTTCAACTAATTGTTCTAGCTTGTACGTTCAGGGCGAGCTTCTGGCGGGGGAAATGAAGATTAAGGAGCTGGGGTATGATGAAAGTTGCTGGTTCAAAAGTCCTCAGACTGCCCAGGGAAATCTGAAAATAACAAAGACCAAGAAATACTTCTGTTCCTCCCATGATGCAATTCAGCGGTCACTTCATGAGAAATGGCTGCCCTTTGCAGAAGAGCTTAAACGATTAGTGAATTAGTCGATCGGTCGACAGAAAAGTATTTTAATGATTGATTAATCATTTACGGAAATAGTCTTTTGTTATTTGTTTGGTCTATAAAATGACCATCACAGTTTCTCAGAGCTTAAGGTGACAAATGGCTCATTTTGTCCAGTCAACAGTCACAAACACCAAAGTTTTCAGTTAAGAAGGATACAGAACAGAGAATAACAGCAAATCTTCACATTTGAGAGACTGGACCCAGCGAATATTTGGCTTAATACTTGACTTGGAAAGTTAATTTTTTATCAAAAAGGTCATTTATTTCTTGTGAATTTCATGTAATATAGCTCTTGAACGCAGTGCCTCAGTTTGCAGCGTATTAGGTTTACTCCTGTGAAAATATGATATGTTTTATTTCCAGTCACACGGGTCGGGACAGTGCATGGGTCTGGAGAACTTCAGTGGAGTTCTTCTCACTAGATCTGCAGTATAAATGCAATGGCTCCCACAGTCCACTCTATAGATTAGTTATCCCATTTAGATAGAGACCGGGATCTGACGTTTCCTGTCCCTAATGCTACAGATCTAAGCTGAATCGATGCTCGGCCAGATGGATTTGTGGCTGCCTGTTGTTAAGTGGAGATCTAAAGCTTTCTGTCACTTACTTACTGTGAGGAGAATTGCCTTAGGAAGACACACATGCAGCTTATACACACACTTACAGATTGTTTGTAGCTCTCCAGATTGTGACTGATTAGAAAGGCTGCAGTGTAAATCAATAGCAGGAGCGGTGAGGCTGACTGCGGCCATTTCTTCACCTCTGCTTCTCTCTGTTTGATGAAAGAAAAGGGGAGGAAATGTCGTCTGCCTCCATCACTATCTTTCCGTCTCTCTGTCTCTTTTGTGGTGCCCACCAGTTTGCGTTGCTTTTTGTTTTTTTTATAGGGAGCATGTTCTTTTGCTGACCTGCGTGCATCTGTCTCCTTTCTCCTACTGTCTTTATGTCCTTTAATAATAAATGTTAGTGCTAAACGGTTTTGTAATTGTGACTGTAGACTGTAGATTAAACCCAAGGCCTGTACTGCCGGTCCACATAGTATTAAACATGATGAGTTTGTACCAAGCATAATCACAAATTTACATCTTCTTTTCACTTGAAGAGAGTCAATAAAATGATGCAGTTTCTCGGGGTTCTGGTCTCCCAATGGTTCAATTGTAAAATAGTTAACATCTAACTGACCTAAAAAGAAAAAAAAATGACAGATTGATCTCATATTTAGGAAGATATTGAATTAGCAGTATACTTTACATTAGTTGGTCACTAAAAAAACAATGACATTTAAGAATGGCCTTATCTTTATTGCTAACTGCTGCATTTTCCCATTTATGTTAATAATGACGAACTGCTGAGAACTCCCGCCTGCATAAAAGTTTTGCCACCTAAGTGATGACAGCTAACTTTAGCATCACGGACTGACTGATCAAGCTGCTTCACAGTCCCAAATCCTGTAAGCCCTGATCCTATAAACCTGTTAAGCTTAAAGCAATGATAAGATTAGTTTAAAAGTTTAACTGGGAAGCTGTGAAAACAGTGAAATATCCATCAGTTGCCAGCTGCTAACCAGCCTTCTGAAAATTACGTGATGCTATCAGCAAGATTGTTTACCCAAAGACAGGCTCACTATGCACAGTATCTTTAGACATCAAAGTGAGGCGTCTTTAGCAAACCATCTTTGACTAAGTGTTAATTGCTCAGACAGCGGCAAGTAGAGAGAATTTTAACCATGCCATTGCAAAAGCTTTTATTTTGTAGTCACAGAATTACTGTCAATTACGCAGATGCAACATGGAGTTGATTTTTATGACTGATACTAATATATTGTTTAAAAGATCTGACAAAGATGTTCTTTTTTCATAAACCCATGATAGAAAAAAACGTTTTTGTTAAGGATCCCTTAAATGTATTTTTTTATTTTTATTTTTTTAATTATTGTGACCAAGACATGTCCTGGTTGGGACATTTTGTTATTGGCATTACTGTTTCTAAACTGCCTTAAACATATCGTAGGTATTTCTGGTCTGCAGTTCCTTGTTATTAATTAACTGACATATACACTGAGACAGATATATCTACAATAATCTAATGTTGGATGCTGATTTGCCAGGATTACATTTTTTATTCAAGTGGAAAGAAGAATTCAAGCTTTAGCAGTTATTCACACGAGTGTGCTTTTATCAGGGCTCCTTTTATAGAGTTTAACCAGCAGTTGACTTTGGTAAAGGCTGGAAGTTAAGTAGGACTCTTGGGTCTCAGCATGGTTATAGTTGAAAAAAAAAAAAAAAAAATCTAATTCTAAGGAGGTCACAGGGATGTCTATTATATAAAATCACTTCAAACCTTTGTGCTGCTTAAGAGAAAAAACCCTACCAGCTTGATGTAGATTCTGTATTCTGAGGGGCTTGTGCAGAGTATGAGGAGTCAGCTCAGGACAGAGGAGGGATGTTTCCATCTCTATTTAAGGAGGTGGACTGAGAGTAAAACTGCCAGATTGTTTAAGACTTGGAAATAGATGAACTGTCCTGATGAAGCTGTGTGTGCTAAAGTGGAAAGTGTGTTCAGCTATCTTCACATGGTACCATTTGTCTGTCTAACCCTTTCACTGTATGTTTTTTCATTTTGTGTTTTTCCTCTTCTCTGATGTGTTGCGTGATTAGAATTTTGTCGCATTAGATATATGTTCTCTCGCTGCCTCTCATCTTACTTCCCTCCTACCCCGCACCCTTTCATCCCGATCAAGTGACAAGTTGGCTCATGGGCGAGGTCAAAGGTCAGGGGCATTTGGGTCTCTGTGTACAGTGTTTCCCACAGAGATAGTGGACATTTGAGTTCTGTATCTTCATTATGTTAATAGGGTTTGGTTTTCTCAAAGTGGAAAATAAAAGTTGACATGTTTTTACTGAGAAGTGGATAATGTCATATTATATTATACGGTATTGTCTAACTTTGTCTCTCTTTGTAATGAAGCTCAGAATGTGTAATTGCCAGTGAATGACCGAGTAACGTGTGTGTATGTGAGTGTTCACTGTTGCCTAGTGTGAGGTGATGCAGTAATAAATGAGGTCAAGACAGATGCAAGCATTAGTCTTCTACCCCACAGTGTGTAGGGGGATAACCAGCCCATTGACTACTTCAGCTACTCCAGCCTGATCACGCTGATCTGGATACACATGCAAAGGCGGCTCCAGAATTCTCACAACAACCACACTTGTACATCCTCTCCTGTACCTGAATCTCAGTCAAACCCAGAATACTAAAACACCACTTAACACAATGCCAGAACAGCATAGAAACATAATTTCATCTGATATTTTTGGGTTTGTTGCCGCTGACTCCATGTGCATTTCCTGAGGCTCTCTCTCCCTCTCCAGCTGAGTAACTAGCCCTGAAGACAACCAAATGATCAATGATCAAACTTCATCAATAGACTCCCCGAATCCCAGCGGGGAGTTGTGCAGCTATCGATTACTTGTGTCTTGTTTTAATTATTGGCGAGTGCGTTTGAAAAGAGAGTGGGGTCGGCCTCACTTCCAAACACTGTACATGTGTGTGTGTTTGACCCACTGCCCCCGACAGAAAGACCCCCGTGTTCTGTTGTGCACCAGAGGTCAGTTTGACCCGAAGATAAATTACTTCCTGTGATGGGAGTAGTGGCCTCTTGACCTATTGAACGTGTCTGTTGATGTTTGTTCATTTGAGGGCATTTGTCACTGACTGACTGGTATTCCCTACATATTCATTTATTCTGCATGTTTAGCTTCATGTATTTATACAGTGAGCAGCATCTTTGCATATTTAAGCATTCTCTGCTTCATTTCCACACAGTGGACTCTGGACCTGAGTCCTGGGCTACGGCTCCACTAAGGCTTTCAACCTGGTCTCCTAAAAGCAGGGGATTCCCAAACCTTTTTGACCTCTGGCACGTCACTACATTTCCAGCTAAAAATGACACCATAGACCACCATAGATCTGCTAAAAGAATTTATTAACAATCGAATGTACTTTCATCATTATGTACTATCATCAAAATTAAGTTAAATCATATCTGGTAGGCCTGTTCTCAAGCAATAAGAAAAAATGTAGCAATCTAGTGCTGTGCAGATTTGCTGATAAATACAGAAATCAAAGGAAAAATTTGACATTTTGGGGAATTTGCTTAATTGCTTTCTGGTGGAGAGTTAAATGGGAAGGCTAATACAAATCTCTCTCTACGGCCAGGAGTTCGTTAGCTTAGCTTAGTGCGAAGACTTGAAACAGTCACACTATTCCTTATGTTCAATGTAATCAGCAGTTGCCACATCTGCTGCAACTCTTCTCTGCAGCTGAATTTATGGCAAATTAAACACGGTTTTTACTGGACTGATCTTTGTGTTCTTTTGTTTTGAGTTTGTTTGAAGATGTAATTGCTCTTAATGTCGCCTCAATTTTTCATGTAATAAACAATGAAGAAAAAAGAAAAAGGAAATTAACAAGTCTCATAGCACCCTTGGCTTGTCCTTTAGGAACTCACTTTACGAACCACTGTTCTAAAGATATGTGCAAAGACTTCAGTAAAGATAAATGTGAACTAAGTATTTGATGTTTTGTCACTTTCATTGAGACGAGACACCTGTTTTTGGTTTGTTCAGACATCCGCCACTTCCGTATGTCTTTGAAGGCTTTGGCGGTTCAGCAGAACCAAAGTTAAAAAAAAACTAATTAGAAAATCCAGTGTAGCCTTTCCAGCTACAGTTTTCCACTTTAAAAGTCCAACATAACTTGTCAATAGGGTTTTTTTTTACTGAGAACTGAAATCGTATTTTGAGGATTGTCAGCTGGAATGAACATTCACTTAAGGGAGACATCCAAAAAAGGATGCTTTGTATATTCAATTTGTTAGCTGTTTATTTTGTTTGGCAGCAATAGACCTTATTTGCAAGTTGGATGGAGTCCCATGCTGGGGGATACTACTGTACAGCGTATTCAAATGAACAAAATTGCTAATCAGGAGTTTTGTCGAGGGGAGCTGCATTTATTCTAAATATGCAAAAGCATAAGAGGTAATTTTACAAGAATGAGTTCAGCAAATTATTTGCCAGAAGCTGAGGAGGAGGCTGAGATGAGAGACAGAATAGCTGGGACTCCATCATGTCTAATATTGAATTGTTTTCATGTGTATTGCAGAATTAAAAAGGAGGATCTTTTGTTCAGTGTTATATTGAAATATTCATGTCTTCTGTAAATATCCAAATATATTAATAATCGCTGGTTTATAGTCACAAGCTCAATAAGAGATATTTTCAGTATTCTGACATACTGGGACTTTATTTGTCTGTTTCAACCATACTTTGGATTTACTTGTCACTGCAATTGGTGTAGAAATGGAGCAGTAGAGAGTGACAGATCCGTGAGGAAAGTGAGATGGAGAGAGAGGGAAACACCTCTCTCTGTGAAAGCAGTGCAAGATTGCCCTTTGAGCTGTGTGGGTGTGAATGGGATTTTCTTCATGATGTTGTGGGAATATGAAGTGAAAATTAGATTGCTGTCAACATGTTTATGCATAACAGAGCCCGACTAATACATTGACAAGGCCGATGTAATCAGCCGATATTGGCTTATTATAGATATACAATATAGATCAATATTAAATGTGTATTTGACCTTATGTTTTCTTAATTCAGCTCAATATATTTGTATTTTGAGATATTTACAATCTTATTCATTCTTATTTATTTAGAACAGGGGTATTCAAGAACAAGTCAAACAAGAGGTTTGCAGAATTAGCTATACATAGTCCTTAAAGGGGCACTCCACCAATTTTACACATAAAGATCAGTTTACTTGTAAGGAGGAGTACGACTTAACCAGTGAAAACAGCTGTATAATTTATTATTTCATTCTGGGGAGAGATTTCTAAAGCCTGAAACATATAACCCTGATGATGTCACCAGGGTTATATATTTATTTCTCATTCGGCTCTAGGACTTCAGATTTTTAACAGCTTGCATTACGAACATGGGATGTGGAGTTTGAAAGATGTGGGCATTTAACAGGCAGGCTAGGCCAATGAAGAGATGCGATCATGTTGTGTTATGGGAAGTGTAGGACACAGTGTTTTTGGAGTTACCCTATTTTGAACCTTTTAAAAATTTGTTTGTTTTTTTTTGTATGCAAACTTTTTTCTTTTCTGCATTTAATGTTTGCATAGGTGATTTTTGGAAGAATTTGAAACCGACATGGTTTACATCCATGTTTTCTAGCTAGTATTTGTCTTCCTTGCCTTTTTTTTTGGTGCATTGCTGCATTTATTGACACATTACTGCCAACAACTGTCAGCCAGTGGAATATTATGAAACCACCTGCAGGAATCGGGGATAAACATTGCTCCATAGCGCCACTAGTGGTCAGAACCTCCACAGAGTACCTTAAATAACTACATTTGAGTGATCCTTGCCAAAAATGTTTGTCTGTGTTTAAGTAAAAACAAACAAAAAAATCTATATATGATAATAAAATGTAATTTTGAACAAATTTCAATATCAGTATTGGCCGAAACCCACTAATGTTCAGCCTCTGCTCAGACCATGACCGCGTGTGCATGTAGGGAAAAGTGTGCATGTGTGTGCATATGCGCCAAAGGCACATTTATAGCTCAGGAATCCTTTGAAGTGCCTGGTTTGTCATACATGAGCATACAAACTCAGCTGTTTCTGCGGTCTTTGAAGTAGTCACTCTCCCTCTTCTCTCTCCCTCTCTCTGTATTTGCAGGGCCTTCATGTGTGCCGTACCTCTGCAAAAATATACATATTTGTTTTTGTAGATTATATAGTAGACGCTGTGAAAAAATTGAGGGAAAAGGTAAAAGGCAGAGAAAAATAGAGGGAGAGAGACGGTTGATTATCACTTCTCTCAGCAGAAATTTAATTGGTCTTTTGAGAATTTCCACACACCTTGCACTATAATTGTCTCCGTGGTTGAGCTGATCTCACCTATGAACATGCAAACACACACACACACACACACACACACACACACACACACACACACACACACACACACACAAATACATAAACCTTATCCATACCTGCACACCTGCTCAAGACATTACAATGTAAGGCAGAATATTCATGCCCTAAAGCATCATGGTGGATGGATTGTCTCTGTGTGAGTCGGGGTTTAAACATCAAAGGCCCGCTCCAAAGAAAAGTATTTGCTTGTCTGTGTGTGCATGCGTGTGTGTATGTGTGTGTTTTTGTCATTTTACAGGTCATATCAGTTAGTGTGCTCTTGCAACACTGCTTTTAATCAGCAGGTATCTTCTGCTTCTTGCTCAAAACAGGTTATGAAGCAAGTACACTTCCTGTCTGGTGTTATCTGCTCTGATAGAAGACATACGCCCCCCTCGTATTGGTTCCCCTTTCATTTCCTGTCTCGTTATTGCTGTTGTTGAGTCCTCCGTTTTGATCGGGGGAAAAAAAGCCTTTGATTTTTATGTCATTAAGTGGTGTGAATTTCAACAGGCTGTTGGACTCGGTTGACTTTAACTTTCCTTCCCTCAAAAAAGGAAAAAAGTGCCCTCTAAAAAGAAGGCAGGACCACAAAGGTTTTCCCAGTTCCTTCGTTCCTTTTCCTTTGAAGACAATGCTCTGCTTTGATGTAGCCTGAACTATGCTGCGACTTGATGCCAGCTTTAATATCCATGGCGAGAACCAGCAAATGAAGGTTTTCATTCTGTAATGCTGACTGAGAATTTAGCATCCAAAATTTGATTTTTTTTTTTTTTTTTTACCACTTAAAAAGATATTACATCTTTTGAAATGATTAAAAAAACAGATTAAAAAAATACAATTCAAAGAGTTAGTTAGTAAATTTAGCTCTTGTTTGATGTGCAACAACATTTTAAAATTGCTTGAGGTCACGTTATTTCAAATGGGATACATAGAACTCCCACCCTCTGACTTTGTGTCAATCATATCCTCAGCCTGTTTAACTTCAGCAAATTCATTATTTTTAGCCAGTGTTTTTTTTTTTAACCCTTTCAGATTCAAAGCTATTGTATAATTTGAATTAAATTGAAACTGCTTACTGTGAAGTATACTCTCCTTTACCTCATAAAGACTTTTGCTGTTGGGTACAACCTTTTGTGGTGTTCGGATATAATAACATGTCAGTACAGTGCTCGGTGTGCTGCGCTGTAGTAAGCTGAGGTAAAGGTGAGGAGAACCTGTCAGACTGTAACTAAAGACGGGTTCAAACAGAGGGCAGCGTTGCTCTGCCTGCTGGGAGGCCTTTCATGACGTTTGACCCCTTTCACTTTTCAGTGCTTTAGAGGAGAGTCAGAGACAGTAGGGGAGAGAAACTAGCTGTAAAAGACTGAGTCAGAACTCTCTGATGCAAAATAACACTTGATTGTTGTTGCAGAAATAGGCAACGTTAAAGAACCGGGCAGAAAAACACACCATTAAAGTTTAATGTAAATGTAAGGTATGGTAGCAATAGCTGTATATACACACACACACACATACACAAAATCGAAGACCGCTTTTCTAACCAGAACTTTCCTTCACATTGCTGCAGCTCCTGAGGTTAATTGGGTAGGACGCTGTCTGCATACTTGACTAATCCTCCAAGAGTCTGCATTCCTGCGGCAGCACCTCTCCTCCATTATCTAATCTCAAGTTGCCTACTAATTCTATTTAAACTCTGCTGGCTGACTCTAGGCTCTTATTGAGAGCACAGAAAACAATGGAGACGTGATATGGCACCAAACCTTAGTTTGGGAATTTATAGGTTGAACACCGTAGAGCAGAGCAGGACAGCTGTGATAAGAAAACGGGTCTTGTTAGGGAGATTCACAGAGTTCAGGTTGTTATCCAATGTGTGGCATTTATTATCCTTTTTCAATGGTACAGTCCCTTTTTTTTTTGTAAATTTGGGAGTTTAAAGCTGCAGTAAACGCAGTTCATTTACTTGTCATGGTGACTGTGGCATGGTGAGTAAAAACCCAATATTGAGCATGACAAAGAGCAGTAGTCTCTATAGTAATATTAAAGGACAACTTTGGGAATGTCAACAGTAGTAGAGTACAACATAAAAGAAAAATACCAGTCATGATTAGTAACCAAAAACACACCACTGTATACCATAGACTCTCTCTTTGATATTTTACAAGGGCAGCTTCTCCTCGTTTATGATTTTTGAAATGTGGATGTTGATAACATTTACAGTTAATCTGGAAGTAGTTCCACGAACACTTTATGTTGAAATATTGCCTGTACCAACATGGAAAATCCATGTCTTAATGCAAAATTGGGGCTTAAAACTGCATACATTACTTAGTTGGGAGGTGAATTTCAAAAGTAAGTTAGCGTACACACAACACTGCCAATAGCCTTGTTAAGATGCTATGGCTACCCGATGAAAGAACTGTAAGTCTTCACTTTTCCTATGCTTTGTTTTGGTCTCCACCAACTCCTGAGGAATATATATGGGTCTTTAGTTGCTGGCCAAATGGTCTTTACTGGCTAATTTCTAGCTTTGTCCATCCGCAGTTTGATGGTGGGCAGGAAAGTGGGGTTATCAACACTGTTTTACTAAATAAGGCTTCCTATACTGCCGTAGATGGGGTTGACGAGAATGGTGAGACTGACCCATACAACACAGTAAATGTGACCAAAACATGTGCTACAAGAGGCTAAAAAAGCGATGTAGAGATGTAGGGTTTGTGACTCTCTCTCCGCTTCCACTGAAGTCATTCAATTAAATGTTACAAAGAAATAAAAACACTGATTAATAGAGCTTTACATATTTTCCAGATCTATTGTAAAATTAATGCTTAAACTTGCTTTGGTTTTTTGTGTTTTTTTGTGTGTTTTTTTTTTTTTTTTTTAATTATTTCTGCTTTTGAAGGCAATGATTCACAAAATGCTTGCTAAGTGTTAAAGCAGCTACTAGTTACACCCACTGCCCGGGTCACTGCAAACACATACCTAACCGTGCAATCTACAACATGGAAAGGTGTTGTAAACACAGCTGCTTATTCACCTAAGGCTAAAGCACACTGTGGGCAGCGTTTACACATTGCCTCGCAAAGAGGCCACATATATAGTATTTGTTTGTGCAGGTTTTCGTGAAGGTTATGTGACTCAGGGTGTGACGGCTGCGGCTGTACATTGATAGAATGCGATGTGGATGTGTGGGAGAGGTGGATTGTGTTTGGGACTGTGCAGCGCGCTGCTCACGTGAAAGACTCTTTGTGCAGCTAGTTTCAATGAATTGGTGTGCAGGTGCCTGAAGGTAACAGCACTGGTACATATGTGTGTGGGTGTGTGTACGTGTGTGTTCAAAGTTGAGTTTGTCCAGTAAACAGCTGTCAGATACAGTAAACAGTAAGGGGAGCGTATGGAACAAGCTGTGGAGTTATATAACGATTAATGAGGTTTTGAATTAGAAACACTCAGTAGAAATGGACCATTTTAATAAAGCTCATTTAAATATTACAATGGCAGTTTAATGTTGTTTCAAGGTTGGAATGTGTAATGTTCATTAAAAGGAATATGTGATAAAAAGCTATGGAAATGTATCTGCCTATTAAACAATCTCAGTGGGTATTGAGCTTGATGTGGATGTCTTGAGTGACTGAAATTACAGGTCTTATGAAAGCAGCACCAGCTATGACAAAATTGGTTGAATAAGGAATAAGGAATTTGCTGAAAAGAATATTAAACTTAGACTCTGACGTAAACAGGTGAGACATCAGTTATGGAAACTGCTGCACTATAAATCCACCACTTTTTGAAAGTTATTTCCTATCAGATTCAGCCTTAAGACTTTTTTTTTCCAGAGAGCTGCAATCTCCAACACTCCATCTGCGGTTGTGCAATGAAACGAATAAACAAGATAACATGTACGACGAATATGTTATTTACTGAATGAGCAAATGTGACATGCTAGCTAGAGACTGCCCCTAAAAAGGTAAATGTTTGACCATAGTTGATGTATATTTGAGTTTATTTTAAAAATATGGATTTAGAAGAATAGCTTGACATGCTGGGAAATATCATATTTTGTTTCTTGCTGAGAATATTGATACCACTGTCACGTCTGTCTGGAACCAGGAGGTGATTAACTTAGCTTAGCATTAAGACTGGAAACAACAGGAAACAGCTAGACTGGCTCTGTCCGAAGTTCAAAAACACACCCGCTAACACCTTTAAACCCACTGTAATTGCCTCTTATCTAACGCCTAGCAAGAAAGCACGTAAGTGTATTTCCCGAAATGATGAACAGTTGCTTACTCCTTTGAAACAAGTAACAAATTGTGCCAATAATGAGATAATTCTCTTTGCTTTAAGTACAGTTTCCCTTGTATGTCGAGCATTATAAATGAGTGCTACTATCTTGAAATGACAGGAAACAGATGAAATATTCACTTTTTTCAGCAGACAAAACTACTGATTAAAAGGAAATTTCTTGCAGTTTAGTAAAAACAGGCACAAAACAGAGTGACTGAAGCCATGTTCCTCCTGAGCACGTAATAATAATGTAGGCTTAAGTCATGCACCGACCTCTAGGTATGTCAACCCTGCTCTCCCTCGCATGAACAATGAAGCCAAGTGTATTTCTTAGTTTTTATATAAGACACATATAGCCTTAGCTGTCAAAAGTCAACAGAAATGTACTGAGAAACACTTTTAATCCTTAGAGTGAATGTTTGTGAATCCTGGGAAATCAAACCCATCCACAATTGCTTGCGAGCTGAGTAGAAACCGGCATTAATTTCACTCCTTGTCGTCTTTATTCCTGCCTCCATCACATTTTGGCTCCCCGCAGTCTGTGGTCTCTCTCACGCCTCAGCCTCTGTCAGTCTTCTCTTTTTAACAACCCATCATACTGGTTGTATAGGTCAGCGCTGAGAGGGGTCAGCAGACCAGTGCGATCGATGCTGACACACACGCATGCACTCGCGCACACGCTCGCAGTGTGTAGAGGTCAGATGACCCAGTAGAAAAAAGCTTGTGCTGTGTCTCTCTCTCTGTGGTCTTCTGCCCTCTGACCTCTGTGTGTTACATACTGTACGTATGTGTGTGTGTCTTTGCACTTTGTTTTGTTGCTCATTTTTATTGTTGATGTGAGAAATGTATACCTTGTTTTGTTGTTGTTTATTCAACTAAATAAAATGTTCTGCATCCTTTTCCTGAGCATACGTGTTCTATTGATTAGTGTACACTGTGTTCTCTGTGTGTGTGTGTGTGTGTGTGTGTGTGTGTGTGAGCACCCTTTAATACCACGTTTAATTCAGGTTTAGTTGTTTATTCGCGAGCACACGCCCACTTTGTAACACCACAGATCTTGATCACTGTGTAAACCCAGTGAATGTCCTGCTGCCTCTACAAGGATTAACTGTTTGGCAGCAGCTTCAGCTCCAGCCTCTCAAAAGGGAGAGTTCACCTTAAAACAGAATTAATTCAGTGAAAGGGAAAATAGAATCTAAATTGAAATGCATCAATTAATTGAATAAAAAAATAATTATGTAAAATGGATTTTTTTAGAGGAAGCACCTCCTTGATTTCCTTCAACAAATACTGGTCATGAAATAAAAGGAATATACAGTTTTAAGAAATTAAAAGTAATTACTGACATTTTAGCATTTATTTCCCAGGATGCCTCTATTCCAGAAAAAAAAAGATGGAGAGAAAATGCAATAACCTACGTGAAAAACTGTATATCAGCAAAAAAAGAGGAAAAAAAAAATCAATATTCTGCAGCCTTACTTCACATGCTTCAGTAACAGATACTGTGAGACACAAATTTCTATTTTGAGACTTTGCTCTCTATGTCAGAAGCGACTGTGGGGGGTCGTCTTTAATGAAAAAGGTAATGCAAGTTGCTTCGAGAAGTTACGTGATTCAGCTTTTCAGCCCAGAGCTGCTCAGACTGGAATTCAGCTAATTAGTATGTCTCTCTGACGTGCTTGGAGGAGTTCATGTGAAAAGAGAGGTCATATAATTATAGCCCTGGGAAAACCCTGAGCTGTATGTGTGTGTAATAGTGTGTATGCGTGAGATTGTGTTTTAATGTGTCTGTTACACCCCCATACTGTGTGTATCTGGCTATCCTTATGCGATTCTGTTCTGTGTGGCTTTATTTGCATGCTCAGCCTTTTGTGAGTACAAGGGTTGACCTCACCCACTTTCTTTATTTGCCAGGATGATGAAATAGGACGTAAACTTTTTGGGTATAGCCCCAAATAAGAAATTTGTACTTCTCGCCTCAGGACCAAAATCTAATAAAGCAAAGTGCTTCTGATTGACGAAACAACTAAAGAAACGAAAAACAAGACTTCCTAAATCAGAAAAATTAAAATAAACAAGAAGAGAACTTCCTCAGTCGACAGCAATTCTAGCCTCCTCAATCTCCTTGAAAGAGCTTCAAACCCTTGCTTGTATAAGTGGTAGCTCCCGCTACTAGACGAAACACCAATTAATAAATTAATAAACTCACAAGAGTTATTTTTCTGTTCATCAGTAGGTAAGTATGATGATTCAACACTGAACAAACATCAGAAAACAGTTCAAAGAGATTAATCTTTTTAAAAACTGAAACAAAACCCCCCAAAAAAACCTCACAACACCCCCTCACCTACCCAACACTTGGCACCTTCCACCAGGAACCTGAATCCTAATTGGCTGAGTTTATCTTGTCATTTCCTTGGTCTAAAACAGAGCAGGTGCAGCAGAGAGGAGAGGTAACAAACTCAAACAAACTGATGAAATGAAATGAAATAAAATGAAATGAAATAAAATGAAATGAAATGAAATTAAATGTAATGTAAAATACCCACATTTGTGTAAGGAGCACTACAAAATATGTGTGGCACTGTATCAAAAGTGCCTCACAAACAACACTACTATACACCTGGAAACGGGCCTCAAACAGGGTATCAATGAACACGTTGCCACACACCAGGTACTCCAGTACTTAGAGATGATGTCAAAGTTGCGGTGTGTGTATCTGACTCGGAGGATTAATTCTCATGTATCTCTGTTTCTTCACAGCATGTGGAAGGGCCTGAATGTCAACTGCACAGACACTTCAGGATACACACCGTTACATCATGCTTCACTCAACGGACACAGGTAAGACTGCGCACGAGTGTTCACGTGTTTGTGGAATAGTATTTAGAGAGAGATGGTAATACAGTCAAAAAAAAGGCATATTTGCTTGTTTTCATATATGTGTGTGCAAGTGTCTGATTCAATGTGACTGTGTGTGTCTCAGGATGAAATCGTATCATAATCATGTTGACTACAAAGTAATTTATTTAATTTATAAAAACAATACAGAAAATGCTCATCAAAGGACCCAGAGACCAAGGTTACATCTTCACATATCATTTTTTGGTTGACCAACACTTCAAAACCCCCATGTATTTTATTTGGAGCAATATAAGATGAAGAAAAACGGCAAACCTTGAGATTTGAGAAGGTGAGAAATCAAAATGAATTTTATTTATTTATTTAATGAAAATGACAATCAGTCCAAAAAAATTAATATTGATCATTTTATATCAACCCACTAAACTGTTTCAATATAAATAGCTGGAGTGAAAAAAAATGTCTTTATATTAAACAGACTATGTGGTCAGGGGGAAAAATTGGAAAAAACAAACAAACAGTGAAAGTAGATTTTTCCTTTGGTTGTTTTCCCATATTAAGTGAAGACAAAATGTTTCAAAATTGTTGAAATGTTTTTCAAAAATTTCATGAAGACTGCAACGGTTTTAAATAGTCAAGCTCTCTTCATTATGCCTCTCAGGTCCTCTGTGGTATTGTGCTGTGCTATATGTTAATATGGAAATAATGTGAATATTTCTTTTTATGTGACTCTGTGTTAACCAGTACATTTTTGTCATTTTTGCGTGTGTAAAAGAGATGATGCATCTCACGAGACCTCTTGGCCTAACCTACAATATCTGATGTTGTAAGCCACTTGAGGGCAATGGAAACAAGTTGTGAACACAAAATCGACAGGTTAAGTTGATGGGGCGAACTTGTTAGCAAAAATTGTTTATTTTCACCTCCAGCAGACATGGAACATTATCAATCAATTGGATTTCTGTTTTTGTCTATCTGATCAATGTAAGTTCAATATCCACTCTCCTTTAGCCCTTTTTTTTTTGTCTCTTCCAACTCCTGAGGGAAATATCTGGATCTTTAGTTTTCTGCCAAACGCTATATGCTCACCAGCTTTTCACTAACTGTGTCTGTCTGCCCTTTGTTGCTGAGAAGGTAGCGTACAGTGGCTTTTTGAAATTTTTTTTTTTTTTGGGACTGCATTGTAAAAGTGAGGCCGAACCAAAAGAGTAACGCCGTGGGCCGGACAGCTTAACATTGAGCCAAAAACTCCATGAGCGCCGCAAAACCGAGTAGAGCTGCAGATTCGGCTTCAAAAAGCGGTACTAGACTGGTCTGTAGAGTTAGACCAGGCATTAATTTAGCTCTTAATGCAAGTTAGACAGATTGACAAAAATGAAGACCGTCTATTTTTAACAGTAAAGTTAGCTAGCCATCCTGCCTCCAAGCTAACTCAGAAACTAAGAGCCTTGCTTCGATGGTAACAGTCAGTGACCCCCTTGCTAACCATGTTTCCATGGTAACACGCTCAGTGACACCTTCTGAACAGTGGCACCAAATGACAGCGGGAAAACGTGGCACATAATTTGTGGTTTTCTGACATTGTTAAGAAAGAAAATGGTTTTTAGAGACCCAAGTAACCTGTTGGAAATATACAGCAGTGAGGACCTCGTCCGTCCTTTTTTTTTTTTTTTTTTTTTTTTTTTTTTTTTGACCAGGGAAAATATGCGTCGAGTGTCGAATTAGCAGAAGTACTGAGCCCTGCTACATAAAGAGGCTACAGCATCTCAGCTCTGCTACAGGTCGGGTACGCTGCGGGTACTTTTTGTCTCGCTGCATTCTTGCTGAATTTTCCCAGTAAAGTGTCCTTGTGGCTGTTGAATTCTTCCAGACGGCAAACATTTTCTGTTGGCGTGAAGGGAGCCGAGCGGTTTGGGTTTTGGTTTGCTAGTGTAACCATGCTTTGAATTAACCAAAGTGGCGAAGTATTCCTAGTCAATATTGCCAAGAAATGGACATTTTTGTGAGGTTTAGACATATGAAGTCAGACCATTAATTTGATCTAAGCCTTTGTGGAACCGGCCCCTGATGATGATAGAGTATTATCATCAGAAGCCGGTTATAATAATACTCTGTATTATCATCATTATGAGTCCATCATTCACATCGTCACATTGTTTTCACATTTTCATTTGATAAGTTTATATAAAAATATGGATTATATCCTCTTTAAATAAAGGTTGAATCAATAAATGAAAAGGGTTCCAAAATGGCAACTTTTCAGGCACAAAAATGATTTTCTTGTGTATAGTCTGGTGGCGGTGCATTTCTGAGCTAATCTAATGATTTTTAATAAGGTTTCATTAGACGACGACTCAGAGAATTTAGAAATAATGTAATCAAATTAAGCTAAATTAATGACTACAGCCAATGACATTTCACTTAAACACTTTTCATGTAAAGACTTAAAAACTGGCCGGCACTGTTCCAGGGTTATGACACAGTATTGTGTACTCTTTGGCAACAAAACCACTTGTCAATAAAGCTCAATTCAAACTCAATCATAGTATTTCTGTAATTAATTCAACATTTGCATCTTTTGAGTGCCTGCAGCTCACATTGCAGCTGCCTTTTTCTCACCTGGGCCTGCTGAGAAATCCGTCACACGGCA
This sequence comes from Xiphias gladius, assembly GCF_016859285.1. Classification (NCBI taxonomy): domain Eukaryota; kingdom Metazoa; phylum Chordata; class Actinopteri; order Istiophoriformes; family Xiphiidae; genus Xiphias; species Xiphias gladius. The sequence continues at coordinate 7,092,477 of NC_053401.1, forward strand.
AGGATTAGCTGCAAGCCTGACCGCTATCACAGTTTGGCGGAATTGAAGGATTAGTGCTGTGTTTTGGGCACAGTTATGTGGATTTCCTCCTTCAGATCAACTGGAGAGGAGACGAGGGAGGGAGGGAGGGAGGGAGAGAAAAATGCACCCTCAGAGTGAAAATAAGGCCGCCAACAAAAAGCTGCAAAGGAGGGAAGACACTTGGCAACAGGCAGCGCCGTATTCGTGTTCTGAGATAATTTTAATTATGTGAATTTTTCTTACTACGTGAAAAGCTTTTTGGTGATGCATGCCTTCTGAATCCGATTTCCAAAAAAAGTTGAATATTCTCATCCCAGTGTGATTCTGCTGTTTAACTGCCACTTAAACCTGAGTGAATTATATGAAAAGATAACAAATTATTGAAATTAACAAAGCAGTTCATTAAGCATCTTGGTGCTGCTTTCACCCCTGCTCCTGGGAGAGGTTTTTCCCTTCTCTCTCATCTGGTTCCCCCACTGACATTTCAAATGCAAATGAAGCACTTCACCTTTTCTCTTCAGACAGAGGTGACAACTTCAGCTGCAGGCTCGCTAATACGAAACAGTATCACTGACATTATTACTGAGCAGCAGCTAAATGGATTTCCAGCACAAACCCCAGCTCTGTGAATTGCCACTTTATTTATTTGTTTAATGGGGATTACTTTATTAAAGGGAAAGTACTTTGCAATTACACTTTGGGATTAATAAAGTACTTCATCTGTCTGTCTGCCCGCACGCCAGCCCGCCCACCTATCTATCTATAAATAACATGGAGACAGTGGCATAGGAGGTATACTGGTCATACTGATCACTGGTCATACTGGTATACTGATCACTCACCCGCAGGTTACTATGAATCCATCGATGACCAAAGCCTGGTTTAACTATGGTCTCCAAGGAGGTGCCAACTTTTTGCCGGTCCGGTCACACGGCTCCAGAAGGAAAAAGTAAAGAGAACAGTCGTTAATCACAGAAAATCAATGCTGCACTCACCTCTGGAGCGTTAAAGGTTTGTTTGTACAAGGTGTACTTTTCAGCTTTCAGATAGCAGCAAAAACAAGATTTTTGGCCTGCGGCTGAATTGTCTAAACACTCTGAAAACCAAACCGATTTGTTTAACCAGATATCAACAAGGTAACATGGTGTGAGTGCATGGGTAGAAAGGCACCTACATTATGTTGTTTGATTTTTTTTTTTTTTTTTTTTTTTTCCTTCAATAAGCAAGCCAAGCATATGTTCAGTAAAATTAATAAAGGTAAATTATGTTGAATGAGACTTTATGTTCCAAAGTGACAGTTGCAATATTTGGGTTTAAATTCAGGGTCAAAAATGTTTGATTTGCAGCTCTCAATGAAAATGCGACAATATTCCACAATATGGATTTCAGGTCTCTGTGCTCTTCTGTGATTCCCTTCGTCTCTGCAAGCCTCCTCATTCAGTCTGTTGGGTCTATTGATCTGTCTCCGTCTGTCTCTTTCTCTCTCAGGGATGTGGTACTAAAGCTGCTTCAGTTTGAGGCATCTACAAATTTGGCAGACAGCAAAGGTTGCTTCCCGCTGCACCTGGCTGCCTGGAGGGGAGATGTGGACATCGTCCGTATCCTCATCCACCATGGACACTCGCACTGCCGGGTCAACCAACAGGTAAACACCGTAATCTCATCATCATCCTCTTAAAAACCTAAATGTCCCACACCACATTGAAATCTAGATTTTATTAGAACGGCATAATGTCTCTCCTCAGTCCAACATAAAGCCATGATTCCCATTCTGAAATGATCTTTACTAAGAAATGCTCTAGACGTGCCAGGATACAGGGACGCAGGGGGAATGGGCGGGGAGGCTGTCAGTCAACTGCAGAACCTGAGTTCGTGCCAGGTATTGGTGAAATCCAGCCTGCTCAAGTATCCTTCAGCAAAACAGTAGGCTTTACCCGCGGTGCATTTTTGTACAAATAAACACAGACAAAATATGCTCAAAGAACACAAATTTTGCGCTCATGATTATGCAGCTTGCATCTCTTGACACACTAAACAGCTATCTGCTCTGCCTGCCATACGGGTCTTCATGGGTCCACTCACTTCTGAGGAGCCAAGGCCCGACCCGGGTTGCGCTCGGTTCCAATTATACTAGCACCTGAAATAAACAAGATGTAAATCAAACCTTTGTTCATTGTTGCTGTGGACCTCTGAGCTCCCACTCGCATGTTACATTGTTCAGTTCTGACCAAAAGAAAAGATTTTCCCTGTGTCTTGTAACTGTTCCAGAACAAGACAGGTCTTATCAACTATATTAAGGTTGAGGCCTTCCATTGTATTTCTCAGGGCATGTAAACCAGCGCTGCCACAGGTCTCCTTTTTATGGCTCCCGTCCAACAGAGCCGAATCCTTTTTTCAGTTTCCGCCGATCTCTCTCTGATAGTCGGGTGAGCGTTTCAGCTCTGGCAGCGTTCAGGCCTGCCACTGCTGTCAGACGTCATTAGCAAAAATGGCCTCCTCCTCCTCCTCCCTCACTATTTTTCTGTCCATTTCTGCTTGCAGCATATTGATGACGTCACAGCTTGCTGATGTGCTGTTTTTTTACGATGAGCATGAGGTGTTTTAACCAGAAGTGTTGGCTAAAATGTTAATGACTAAGATGTCTTTTTTTTTTTTTAACATTCCTACTCCTGATGGTTGTGTAGTAATGGACCCCCCAGGTTATTGGAGCGTTATTTACTCTGCCTAATAAGCACATTTTCTACTGTCACCATTAGCCAAATTGTTTTCCTCTGAGAGTTGTTAGAGCCTAATTGTTTGCCGTGATAAATAGTGTCCCTTGCCCCTGAAATAAAGAGGTTTGTCAGCGAGTGAATACGGGTAATTTTCTTTTTTGCCCTGTCAAGAATTTGTATAGCTTAGCGGGCTGCTGTGCAGGCAGAGTGAAAACACACAAAGTGGAAGCTGCTGATTGAGAAGATGCTGTTTGTAGATGCTTACTTCAGAGAAGTGTGTGTGTGTGTGTGTGTGTGTGTGTGGTATTTTGTCAGTGAAGCATGTATGAAGATCTCCTGCTTTTAGACGTTTTCAGTTTGTGGTACATTGTGCAAAACATTCCACCCATGTTTTATGATTCTATTTTTATTTCATGATTTCTTACATTTCCTAGAATTACGCCAGCAAACCCCAGGGAAGCAGCTTCTCTGTGCTGTTTATGCGTAGGAGGTGAGACTTGTCAGCTTTAAGGCAAAATTTTCCAGTCAAAAAAAGTTAACAATAGACAATAACGGTTGTGTCAGTATTTGGTGTGGTGTACAAATAAAAACCAGCAGAGGGGATGGTTTTTTACCTGCTGCCAACATCTGCAAAGATACAAGCTGTGGCTCCATCACACGTGTACAGTAGATTGGGTGTGTCTGCGTTTATACAAATGTTGGATCTATACTAAAATTTTGACAGTAGCATGTGTGCCTGGTTTGGAACAGTAATTTGCTCATGATACCAAGTAATCATTTCTAACCTGGTAAGTTATCCTTGTTTCTTTCCTTTCTCATTCTCTTTACAATGGTTCTTTTGTTCCTTTGTGTATTTTTTCCTAATTTCTTTTTTTCCATCCTTCTTTTTTTTCCCCAAAGATAGTTGTTTCACAGGTTCTCAAAAACCACGGACAAGAAGTCTATTTATACAGTATGGACAGTTACAGTTTGTGGAATACAGTGAACAAGTCAGGAAACTGATTGAGTGGCTTTTTTAAAAAATTCATTGGATCTTTGTAATATACTATAAGTATGCTGTATTGCTTTTTCTGTCAAATAACATCTATGGATACATAACAGATGAGCAATAAAAATTACACAGGAATGAATATTTATTCAATTATTCAGAAATACAGTATGCATTCATAAATTATTGTCAAATCTGCATTAATTAATTGAGCATGTGCTAGCAGTAAATGCCTTTCGGATATCAAAAAAGATGTTACTTGCAGAATATACATTGATTATTTTAAACTGTATGTAGAAAAATAACATTGATATACTGATCTTAACGATTCCTTCTGTTTAGGCCTGAAAGTTAGCTCGTATCCATGTGCATCTGTGAAATGAAAGTGGAAAGAGATTTTTATGCATTGGCATGTAAAGCACATTTTTTGAATAATGTGACTGCACTGATCACGTTTCTTCCTTTGTAGCTTATATCTCACTTTGAGCCTTTTTTTTATCAACAAGCTGGCGTGACTGGTTTTATCTCCCATGTCATCAACAGTTTCCATTTCCCCTTCTATGAAATAAACATTAGAGAAAATGCTAAGCTACAGTGCTCATATTAGCGAGCCTTGGCTGTCTGTCCAGCAAGCTTGCTCTTTGACACTCTTAAGGTTGCAGCGTTTATTTTCCCTTAAGCACTGCATTTTGCAAAACATTGGTTTAGCACCAATTTGAAATGATGGTACTTGTGCCTTTTTTATGATAATGAACGCTGCATTATGTGTTGTCAGTGTGAGGGTTCGGTTGTTCTCAGGTTGCTGGCATAAATCTGAGTGGAAGACATATGGAGTATTTGTGTGTTTATGATGCCTAAGATCCATATTTTCCCAGTTTTGTACGCGATAGAAAGCGGGGCCTGCATACATTAATCACAGTGATATACCGAGTCTCACACATGCTCACACCAATCACTGAGACTTACAGCTGCATGCCATTGGCTGCACATTACCCCCTTCTCAATGATATTATTCTGCCCACGCACACCATTACTTGTGTCAGAGGTTGAGTATGTGTGCGTATAGCTGTGAATGTGTGTGTGCACCGTAGTTTTATTGGGTGACTCCGGAGGGGCATATTCTTTGTCTTAATATCTGCTCTTTTCTTACATGAGACGGAGCAACACAGCATTTGTCCTCACCTTTGTGCATGAGGTGACATCGGAGTGTGGTAAGAATGCAGGAGGGAGCTGTAATGAGTGTGAAAGGTCCTAAGACCATAAAGAAAAAGGGAAGAGATTGACAGAGAGAGAGGTAGCAGAAGTGTGTAGGTGGGCCAGATCCATGCTACAGCCAATAGAGTAATATTTGATGTTAGTGGATGTTATTAGTTGGTGGTAAACCGGTTCCAGCCCACTGTTTACTGCATAATTGGTCCCAGTAGTTCGCATTAGCAGCTGTTGTTGTTTATTGTTGGAGCATGTGTTTGTATGAGAGAGGTGGAGTCTGACTGGAGAAGATGATTATACATACTGTGTGCGTGCATGTTTATGTGTGCGTTTGAATGTGCGAGAGACAGTGAGACTTGTGATTCATATTGAGAGATTGCGTGTTTACTCAAGGCTTGTTCTGCCCACAGGACCAAATGCATGTTTTGAGGTCTGAGACGTTGTTGATTGTGATCTCTCGTTCTCCCACTCAGACTGACTCATAAACTGATACCTCACTTTAGGTCTGTACCTAAAGATAACAGATTTTTTTCCAAATAATTTTTAAAACATTTTTTTAAAATGACTGAAACCGGTTTCGAAGTTCATATAATGTTCAGTCGTAAGAAGTTGCAAAGAGAATGGCCTGTTAGCTTCGGGAGGTCAGTTTTTGTAAATTTGAGCCTTTAAACCAGAGGAGATACATCGGGACTTAAGTCATCTCTCAGATACAAAGGAGAAGTTTTCCGCTTGAGCTATTTTTGCAGAAAGCTGTGATCATCACATCTCTTTAAAGGATCATTGAGTCCCACAGTGTTTGTTACCTGTACTGAAATGAAATGAACTGAGGACTGCACTGTGAAGCAGGATTTTGGGGATAGCGAAGTAGCGTCAGGTTTAACCCTGGGTTTTCAGGGTTACGACGGTGGTTCACATCTTACTGGGGTACAATGCCATGGTAACTTATTCTGCACACCTAACCTGATCCCGGAGCAGATTACATTCGAGATAACAGATCAAAACGTATAAAAGCTCCGCCTAGTGACCAATCAGTTGTCCTGGAAAAAGGCATCACCATTCGTACAGGATCCCGTGGCACTTGTGTCCTAATGATGGGGCAATGATATTATAAACCTATTAACTTATGCATTCACACAGTCGGCAATTTGCCAGCTGTCCCTCCTGCATTTGGCAGCTCCAACTGTTGTTTTTAGCTTGGATTGTGTTTAACTTCTTCATATTTGTCTAATATTATAGTTTGCTCTTCATTTGTAATATAATAATCACTGTTGTGTGACCGCTTAGCGTGATTGTGCTTGTTAGGCTTAGTTAAGCCAGATAACGAAAAGATATCCTGGGTGCGCCGAACTTGCTTCTTGGTACAGGCCCCCGGAAATGATGAGACAGACGGGAGTGGCTGAGCCGTGCTCCAGTTTGTGGAACAGCTGAATCATTCTCCATCTTAAAAACAGTTAGCCGAGGGTCCGTCTTGTCATGTCAGACACCAAGCTCAGAGGCTTTTTGCCACCAAGATTTGAAGCAGCAGCACTTAAAGTAGAATAACATTCAAATATGTGCATAATATGTCGACTAATACTGACACATTTAACCTCAAGATAATTCCCCAGAGCAAGGCTGGATTGTAAAGACTATTTTAGTTGTCTGACTCCGGCTTTGTGAGAGACTGTTGCATTTTTCAGACCGTTGGTCCCACTGGCGCAGAGCAAGTGTGTGTGTGTGTGTGTGTGTGTGTGTGTGTGTGTGTGTGTGTGTGTGGGAACCAGCACACAACCTCTGGGCTTCTTCTGCATGGGGCCCTTTGGACTAGTCAATTTAAGGGTTATTCTGTGTGTGTGTGTGTGTGTGTGTGTGTGGGAATGACTAGGTCACGTATGTCCCCCTGTGCTGCAGATACATCCCAGGAATGTTTTCTTTTCCAACAACAGAAGAACAGAGGGTTATACTATTCCTTTCTTTCTCTCCCCTCTCGTCCTCCTCCCTTTTTAACTCCCCTTTGTTCTCACAAAGGAGATCAGCAACACAAAATCAAGAGAGATAGATTTGAAGGATGGTGCACATTGGGATTGCAGTATCTGTGCTTCAAATGTGTCATATTTTTGTTTGTGCACATATGTGGACACATTCATGCGTAAACTACTTCCTGGAGGCCTTGGCCCTGGTGCAGCAAGGTTCTGGGAACCTGTAAACTGTGTGAACTAAGGCAAAGGTAAAAGGTCAGGAGGCTGCTCGCCTGCTGTGGACGTTTCCATGAATGTCTTTCCCCGTTTCTGCTAGTGTTTATTCATCTCACAGTTTTGGTAATTCCATGTATATATGTTGCTACCACACTCGAAAATGAAACCATATGTTTCCTGATGATCAACATGTGAACATGGCCTGTCTGAGAACACATGCTACCACGAGAAACCACTCTGGGAAAGTCCTTGCTCAAACAACGCCTACCACCATGCCCGCTGCCAAAACACACACAGTCACACTGAACCATAGGATGTTTTCTTATGAGTAATCTGTTTGTAAAAAAAAAAATTAAGTCATGTCATACGTTTTCCACATGCCTGGCGCTCTGTCAATACTGGGCTTCCTAATTAATTCCTAAGTTCAGTAAAATAAAACTGTTTAATCTCCCCATGAATCAAAACAAACTACAGCACTGACTGATTATTACACGCTGAGAGCCGATTGTGTGCGAGTGTGTTAATTGAGGTGTTATATGCGGGAAAAACATTCTCAGGATTTTCGTTTGTGCTACTCTGACAGAACACTGAAATACTTTGCTTTGTTTACCCCAAAAAGAGATTCCTCCTTAACTTACTAACCCTAATGCAGGTCAGATATAAATTTCCACTCTGCAGCGGCAACCCTGGAGCTGTGAAGGATTATGTGTCTGGCTTAAGGGCACTGCAGCAGTGGGAATCCCTTCCAAAATGGGACCCAAGTCATTCAGATCATCTTTCTCTAACCATCAGGCTTAACCCGCTGTTCCTCCCCCATGAAATCAATTTCTTCAGTCAGATGTAGCAATAAAAGCAGTCCACTCTGATCAAAGCTGATTGCGATATTTCTTTGAATTTCCTTTGTTGAATCCTTTGTATCTTTTTATTCATAAACTTCATCAACTTCATAATCAGATTTTATGAGTGGGTTTTCAAAACACCGGTCGAGGATAAAAATATTTTTTCAATAGTGTTTTGAGGTATTTAATATGAAAAAAAAATTCAGCTGTGGTGCGCTGCGTGGAACGAGAGTGCCTGTACAAAAAGGTAAAAATCCATTATTCATTCTTAGTCATTTATCAAGTAAAGAAAAAAAAAACACGCTCTTTCTCTCACTCACTTACTCACACTCACGCACACACACACACCCCCAACCCCCAGTTTTTGTTTTTTTTTAACTTCCTGCTCCTCTCATCTCTGCAATCTCTTATTTTCTCAGTTCTCTGTTGCATTTACTCCTCATGGCCTTGGGTCCTTCATTCATTTTCCCAGTACACTCTTAATAAAAGCTTTCTCAGTCGCTTCCTTGTGATTTTCTATCTCCCTCTGCTATTTTACCACCACAGTTTTTTTTTTTCTTTTTCTCACCTTGTGCCTTTTAATGCTAAAAAGAGAAGTAAGGAAAACAAATTAATTATTATTGTCATCTCTCTACTGTACCCTCTCTTTCCACCTTTCATTGTAAACATTATACTGTATATTCCTATACAATGTGGGGAAAGGATCTGATTCACATTTATTTTTGAAGAATCTAGTTGTCACACTTCATTAGGTTGATAGGAATGATGGTCATTAATTGTAGTAAATCTCAATCATTTTTAAAATTTTAAAAGCTGGATGAGGAAAATTTAACCTCTGACTTTAATGGAAACAGTCATCATAATAACCTTTCATTCAGCAGCATAGTGCAGACTATCACATGGTGTTATTTTTGTACTCAAAGGAATAGTTGGACACTTTGGGAAATACGCTTGTCTGTTTTCTTGCTAAGAGTTAGATGAGAAGTCTGCCTACCAGCACTTCTAAATCTCACAAAACAACATGTTTATATTTTTGTTTAATCCATAAAAAAGCTAATGTGTAAAAATGACACAGGAGAACATATTTACTTAAGATATGACTGGTATTGACCCTCTCATCTGACTCTTGGCAAGAAAACAGACAAACATATTTCTCAAAATGTCAAACTACTCCTTTAATGTACTATATAATCATACTGTATACTCTGTACATGAATATGGAGAGAGAGATTCACATACAGTATATAATAGACAAGAGCAAGAACAAAAAAAGCTTCACCTTGTGTGTCTCTTCTTTTTTATTCTCTATTTATTTACCCACCTCTCCCCAGGCAGCTGGCTGAGCTTCTGGGATTATGAGATGCTGTAACATAGGAGCTCATCCTGCATATCAGTCCATCAGCATTAACACGGTGTATGTTCACATAAATACCTCTGCGGTTCACCCACACTGGTTTCATTTCAGCCCCAACCTGTCTGATAAGGCTTGCTTATTTGCATGGATGTAGCTGTTTGTTTGGTCCCATGCAAATGAACCGACACAGCACTGATAGTGTTTACCATGGGAAATGTGTGTGTGTGTGTGCAGGTAAATGTACTGTAATGCTAAGAGCTTAAATAGATGCTGTGAGTGTCCAGTTAAGATACCCAATGAAGGAGATACTGCGCTTTATAACAAAGACATATCATAAAAAGTGATACTGAATTCCTCCCTAAACAATATAACAGCCCAGGTCAAAATTATTGGCACCCCTGAATTTCAAGTACATAATTCAGAATATCTTCAGAAATAAATGCAAATTAACTAATTTTTAACCAGAATATTTTTAATATTAAGTCAGCCAGTCTGTGGTCCCAACCTGCTCCTTCCAGACCAACACTGTCTCCCGAGACATTGACACTGCCTCCAAGTTCATTGGTACTGGTGCTGCCACAGTGGGCGTGGCTGGCTCAGGAGCTGGAATCGGGACAGTGTTCGGAAGCTTAATCATTGGCTATGCCAGGAACCCCTCCCTAAAGCAGCAGCTCTTCTCCTACGCCATCCTGGGCTTTGCTTTGTCTGAGGCTATGGGTCTCTTCTGTCTGATGGTGGCATTCCTCATCCTATTCGCCATGTAAACCTGGAAATACAGCCACAACTCTCTTTGGACTCCCTCATAATCTTTCCAAAATAAATGGTTGGGAAAACACAAGTGGGGCAGTTGTGGCTCTGGAGGTAGAGCAGGTAGTCCACTAACCAGAAGGTTGGTGGTTCGATCCCTGGTTCCTCCAGTCCACATGTCGAAGTGTCCTTGGGCAATATACTGAACCCCAAAATTGCCCCCGATGTATCATCTGTGTAATATATACAGTATAGAAATGAGTGCTTTATAAATGTGTGCGTAAATGGGTGAATGTGGGAGTAGTGTAAAGCACTTTGAGTGGTCGATAACGCTAGAAATCTGCTTTATAAGTGCAGTCCATATACCATTTACAAAATGTTGATCAGTTATTGGCTCCCTTTCGATGAATTTAAATTAGTTTCTCAAACAAAATTTTCAAAAAAAAGTAAGCAACAAGACTCACTTGTGCTTAATTTCCAGTGTTCACATGACCTGAATTAGACAATGACTGTTAGGTTTAGTGCATAAAAAGGGGGCAGATTGTCTCCAGTTTCTTTTTCACAATAGCAAAGATGAGAGATTACTGAGAGCATCAGAAATGCTATTATCAAACAATTCCAAAGACTACAAGGCGATGCCCAAATATCTTGAAATCCCTGTTTCAACAGTTAGTAATATTATCAAGAAGTTTTATAGTCATAAAACTGTTGAGACTCCTCCAGGACGTAGCGCTAAGAAGAAACTCAATGAGAGAAGTCTGCGAATGCATATTGTTTTAAAAAAACACCACGCAAGACATCTTAAGAGTTTCAGGCGGACCTGGATAAATCTGGAGCGATGGTTTCAGCCCGTACCATAGACCATACAATAAATTAGGTAGGGCTCAATGGGCGAAGACCAAGGACACCACTAAGGAAAGAAAGCAGAAAAAGACAAGACTAATGTTTGCAAATACTTTCGTAGATAAACCATAGTCTTTCTGGGATAATGTTCTATGGACAGATGAAACCAAAGTAGAGCTCTTTGGGAATGCAGTGTATCAGTTTCTTTATAGGTGACAAAATGAAGCCCGTAAGGAAAAGACCACCCTTACTACAGTAAAACATGGTGGAGGTTCTGTCATGCTGTGGGGCTGCCTCGCTCCCTTTGGTACTGGAGACATTGAATGTATCAAAGGAATGATGAAATCAGAAGATTACCAGAGCATTTTACAGCGAAATGTGTTACAGTGTCAGAAAACTAGGTTTGAGGCAAAGGTCTTGGGTCTTTCAGCAGGACAACGACCCAAAGCCCGCATCAAGCAGCACAAAAGAATGGTTGAAAAGGAAAAGATGGAGTGTTTTAAATTGGGCACCTGACCGAAATCCCATTGACAACCTTTGAAGAGAGCTGAAATCTGCCATTGCAAAAAGGACTTTTTCAAATTTAAGAGCATAAACACACAGCAATGGAAGGGTGGAAGAAACTACCAGCAGACAGGTCCAGGAAGCTTCAAGATGGAAACGTTTAGAGGCTGTCATTGTTTACAGAGGGTCTGCAACCAAATATTAGTATAAGGTGCCAGTAATTGTGTCCATGATACATTTGGTGTTAGTATTGTTGTTCGGTGACTTTGAACATTTTATTAAAAATATTCTAATTATACAAAATGGGTTCATTGGCATTTATTTCTGAAGACATTCTGAATTATATACTTGAAATTCAATAACTTTGACCAAGACTGTCAAACCTTGCATCTCTCTTATTAAAAAGAGCTAGGACTTTTCATTACTCATCCTCTTTATATTTGTGACCATTAACTGTACACTAGCACCATATGCTGCTGAAATAAAGCACTGATATCCATTTGTATGGGCATGTCAATAATATGCTGCCTTGCCTGTTGATGTGGCATTAGTAGACGGCTGTTGCACAGAGCCAAATAAGCAACAATACACCGCGTACTAGATGATATCGGAGAGCTGTCAGGAGTGTAATGGAAATATATTGCCCGCTCTGAGAACACAGAGAGAGGATTTTCTCCTCTTTCCTGCATTCTCTCTCCTCCTCTTCTGCTCTACCTCCATCGTCCTGTCACTCTGTCTTTTCTGTTTACCTCATTGCCACCTTCTTTCTGTCAGGGACTTGGTTTGGACTGAGAAAGCTTTATTGTTCGTTTAAGGATGCAGAGACAAGATGGGTCAGTGGCTGCACTAAGGATGGCAGCAATTTTTGTTCTTTGGTTGCCAGTCTGACTGGTTTGCTTCAATAAATTTTTCTTATGCTTATTTTGTGTTGAATCTGAACATTTTTTTCATTTTCATCCTCTTGTTGAATGTCTGTTGCATAATCTGTGGTAAATGCAAATCCATAAAATGTTAACAAAACAGTCTCACCACTAGGTTCACTTAGCAGCTGCCCTGGAGCATTCAATCATATCAAGACCTTCCTGAGCAGATGGAGTTGCATTTTCATGGACTCGTAGATTTCCAAATTTTTCTGATCACTTTGAGGGCTTCTCGTTGAATTTTAAAGTTTACTCTTGACCGTGGAAAGAGAAGTTGAAAAAACTGTGTCACCAGTAGCTGTTCTGGAGCTTTTGATCGCATCACGTTCTTCCTCATCAGCAGACAAATCTCAGGGGTTGCTAGATCATTAACATTATAGAAAAAAACCAAACAATTGTTTATTTTTTAGACTTTTTGGTTTTCTCTAATCTTTGCTTTTTCATGTGAACTAGTGGATAATTTGACCTTCTCAGGCTACCATGAATTATTCAAATACATGAATCTGACTGTGGTTTCACATTGAACATGCAAGAGTGCATAGTTTGAGAGAGGTGGTGTTTAGACTGAAGTGCTCCAAATAACCCTATCAAGCAGAAAATTAGGATGCTAAAACCTACATCAGGATACAAACAATAACGGTACACATTTTCTAAACTGGTATCCCCATTGTCTGATACTTTCTACCGTGTTTGAGATTTTTTCACTACTTGGTGGAATCAGATAGTGGCGTTACATAACTCCAGGAAATCAGAGACGCACAAAATTGACTTTTCCTCCATTTTTTTCTTGCGTAAAATTGCACCCTCATAACTTCTGAACTCCTGTCAGTGCCACAAATCCTCGGTACATGTGTTGTATGAAGGCCGGTGCTAGGTTCAATTTAGTTGAAATTTAATTGCGGAACCTTTGGGAAATCAGGGTAGTGTGCACTGCTATGGCTAACACAGCTGTCAGGTAGAGCGCACTATCCACTGGAGATAATGACCCTGGTCTGCACAATGTTGAGCTTGTCCTCAGTGTGAGAGCCCAGAGAGAGGGAAAAAATTTGTAACTTATAAGATGAGGTTGCAAATGGGCATTACTTGATTTTAAGGCGTCACAAGACAGAAAGGGATTGAGGCTCTGCTTTAATACAGTGATGCTAGACTACAACCTGATCTAAGTTCAAAATGTTTTGGATGCTGTTAAAAATTAATTTAGACCAGTGAAGTCAAATGCAAAAAATATGTATTCTTCATCTATAGTTCAAACTCTTCAATAACCATGACCTGACAAAATACTTATTTGTCATTGGCTGGTTGGGTGTCTGTTAAAATTGTACAAATAGCTTGGGTCAACGGTTTAACCACTGTCCAAAATTAGTGGGCTTATATATGGTATCTGCTGTACCCAGTGGCAACCATGATTCATTTTCTTCAGTAAGTGTAAAGGGTAGGTTACAGGTGTGATAATACACTCTGAAATGTCTACAAAAATAATGCACTCTGTGGCAGAAAATGCCACCAGTTCTAGTCATGCTGTTCTTCATTTCGACCCTGTTTTCATATATGTATATGTAGTATATATAGTAGTAAGTGTAATTGATATGGTCAAAATATATTACAGATTGGGTCTTGAACTTCTTTTTTCAGGTGTTGTTGCATTTAACCTTAGATGATAGATAGACGAATGGCCTATTCTCCAGACACTGCAGTGCTATTCTACACTAAATACTGTCAGAATCAAATGATGACGGATTGCTCTGCATTTCTAGGGGTTTGGGACTAGGCAGGAGTATATTAGATGAAGACAGCATACACATTAGTAAGATGAAACTTAAATGATCCCTCGGGACATTTAGCCACTACAGTGGAAAATGGTAATATAGTAGAAGACCTACACAGGAACAGAGCAAATGGAGTTCATTAAACATAATGAAACCAATAATTACACCAGTATACTTTGACTTACAGTGTGTATGGGAGTGTGGGATTATTTTGCTTTCGGTACAGTAGACCTGCAATCTCCTCTGAATGGAGGGGTGTGCAGTCCAGAGGGGAAACAGATGGATCTGATTGGTTGAGAAGGAAAAGCTCTGAAGCACGTTGTGGTGTTTTTCCAGCTAGATCACGTGAGTGTGGGTATATGTCTTATAGGGGCTCCTTCTGTTATTTCCACATAAAGCATCTCCTCCTCTCTCTCACTCACTGCTCTGAGGGGTAAGTGAAAGTAGGGGCAGGAGTGAGATGGGGAGGGAAAGAGGGGGGAGAGTTGTGGCTCTGGGGAGAAGGAGCGTAAGAAAAGGCATGAGATGAGATCTGAGCAGTGGAGTGTGGTCATGGTGTATTGGAATTTTATCGTGGAAATTTGAGAAGTGCATTCAAGGCAGGAAATGTGAGGGAATTTGATAAAAGGGATGGAAAGTGAGGCAGGGAAATGTCATGGACTTTTCTAAATTAGTCACTTTATGAAAATACAGTGTGTCTGTGTTTTGAAGCGTGAAATAAATTTTCAAATATTGGTTGCATGAAAAGAAAAGCTACTGTTTACAGACAAAACCTGACACTAATTGTTTTGTGTCATTCTGTATAACTTTGTTCATTCAAAGTAAAACAAAATGGCAGTTTGTGACATTGTGTTCACAATAGCCAATTTCTTGTTGGGACTGGGGGCATCTTTTTTTAACCTAACCAAACACCAGTGAATGACTTAACTGCCCAACTGACATATGTTTCAGTCAATACTTAAGCTGTTCCTACTAAGATCAGAGTACTATGTCAGTTTACAACAACTTGTACAGCTGTGTTGATAACACACACACTTGTCTCTATTTTTGTGGCCATATTTCTATGACATAGTTAATTAGCTTTGATGGAAGAAAACGCCACCATTTTTAATCCTGCACTGGCAGGTGTTGATTTCTAATTTTATGTGTCTTGACAGTGGGTGTTGCCCAGATCAGATTGAATTTGACATTGTACTCAAGAGTAGAGCACAACGTAGTAGATTTTTTAATTTTTAATTTTTAATTTTTTTTTTTTTTTAGGGTACAGGACAGAATTACTCAATGTTCTGGGGATCAGAATTCACGGATGGTATAATAGTCACTATGTATACAATTTACTCTTTAACTGTAGTGTGGGCAAGTGAAACCAGGAGAGAGTGATGTCTCTGATTTGTTAGATTTTGTGGGACAGATGCCCACTCTCTCACTTTCTAAATAATGCCTTTAGTTCCTTTACCCTTTTTTCCTTTTCCTCCTCTACTGTCTACCCCTGCTTTTGTTCCTCCTTTCCTACCAATTTTTCTGTCAATGCTACATCAACTACTGGTAAATTACAGCCACTTACTCCAAATGTAGGTTTTGCTCTTGAACAAACACCATCAACAACAGAGACACACATGCATGTCCCTTTTTACCCCCCCTCCGGATAATATCACCACAGGCCTACAATATATGGTTGCCAAATTATCCGTTTATCAAGTATATAGGAACATACACACATTTAATCCCTGTTTGGCCCACTTGTGTTCTCTCTATCTTCTCTCCTCCATCATGTCGCTCTCTCCTTCGTGTGTGTTCCTCTGCCCAGTTTTCTAGTCATTACTGGGCTGTTTTCATCCAGAGCTGCAGGACCCCAGGGACCATTGACACTGTTCTTGTCCTGACAAGGGGCCCCTGGAAAACCAGAAAAATGGCCACAGTTCCTCTGTACATGAGAGCCTCCTAAGTTCAAAATAGCCTTTAAAACAAACATTTCTCACATTTCAGGCCGGAGTGTGGTCAGGATATTATGTAGCCGTAGATTAAACTGCACCTTATATCAATGTAGAGGTCTGGGTGACTTCAATAAATGTAGTCAGTTTTTTTTCACATTACGACTTAAGGTTAACCTTTTTTAATTTTTGGAAAACTGAAAAAAAAATATAATATTGAAAGAGGAGAGATGCAGTGCATATAGTACACACCTTTTGAAATATGAATTGACGGTTAAAATGTAGTAAGCACCAATACTTAAATGGCAGTGACATTTTGGTTTCAGACAGTGCTTCTGTTACACAGAAAGGAGGCTATAGCTTTCAACTGACAGCTGCCACAAAACCTGACACGCTTTCTGAATTTGTACACACACCGTGATATACTGACTTAGACATGTGCTTCATATGTGTAGCACAAACGTCTGAACAGAATGTAGATTTCCATTTTGAATATCACCTTCTATCAATGCACCAATAAATCAAGCTAACTGCTTTTTCCTCCTCCTCCTCCTCCTTCTCTTCCGTTCTCTCTACCCTATTCCTCTTTCTTATCTTTCTTCTTAAACCTTCTTCCATCATCTGTTTTTCCATCCTTTGCCTCCTGCCCCTGTGATCCTATTGCCTGCCTTTCCTCCTTACTTTTGACCTTCTCTGCTGCCTCCCTGCAACCCTCCATCCTTCTTCTGTCATGTTTTCCATCTCTTGCTCTCTTCACTTCATTTCTCCTCGCCCACTCTTTATCATTCCCATAATTTCTACATCCACTCCTACCCCTTCTCTCATCCCTCTTTATCTTCCTTTCACCCTGTCTTCTGTCGATCCTTTTTTTCACAGAACCATGAGAGGGAAACGGCGCTTCACTGCGCAGCTCAGTACGGACACTCTGAGGTTGTTTCAGTGCTGCTTCAGGAGTTGACAGACCCCACTATGAGAAACAGCCGACAGGAGACGCCTCTGGACCTGGCAGCGCTGTATGGACGACTGCAGGTCAGTGACAGTGACATATTAGTTCTTCGAAAAACATGGTGAGCTGAAGGTGGATATTTTACACTTGAAAGACTGTGGGTTGAGAGCTGTTGTGTGTTGAACATTTTCAGATTTTAAAATAATCCCCTATGATTTTAATGGTTTTAAAATTGCTAAAATTCATAGGATCTTGTCTATAGTAGTCAATCTGGAGGAGTACAGTTTTTGGATCTAGAATAAAGTTATAAAGTTGCCTCTTATTAAGGTCCAGATTTGTACCAGTTCAACCTGAACTCAATCTATAGACGCTTTCATTCGGCGTGTGGTAAGTATGATAGCAGACCACTGATTACTAATAGCTATTTGGCTCTGTATCATGTTTTGGTAATTTTATGTAAAGGGTTTGAAAGGTGCTTCAAAGCAAGTTTTTAAAAATATTTGTTGGACTATGTTTGCTGTCTGTCATCTAAAAAACATATATCACAGTTATGTCATCTTGTGTCTGTGTATTACAGGGCTGAGAACCCTGTTGTGATTCAACTCAACTTCAACTTTTAACTTTAAAGCAAAGAACAAAATCAGTTATTGCAGGTTTAACTTTACTATCACTTAAGGGAAAATGTCTTGGAAGTCAGGAGACACACAGTGTATACAGACTTGAAAATAAGATCGATAAAACAACATCAAATGCATTTATTATATAAATATGTATAATGGATGCTAAACCCTGCCACATAATCTAAACACAATGTAATTAACGTGACAGCATAACATAAAACCAGGAAAAAATCGAACCATTACCATTAAATCCAGTTATAAATGTTTAAGTCACCATCACCAGCCCTTGACTGCTAACCCTCCAGTATTTACCTGAAAAACATATCCTCACCTGGTTCATGATCATGTAACAGTTTGCTGGCAAGACGGCTAAAGTAGTATCTCACCCTGTTAGACTTGACTTTTTGGTATGTTCTGAGGAGAGCACCTCAAATCTCCATATAGAGGATGGAAAGGGTACTCCTGAGTGATTGAAGCCTATGAAATTACTGAGAATGTCATGGTCAATACAAGGCCAGCATATTAATATAACATTTGATTTGCAATGAAAATATAATTGTAACTTCAACAAAACTAATGAAAAAGTCAGAGCTAAAGACAGTTAAGGTGGCACAATAGGAATAAAAAAGACTTGATAGCCGTGCTTGTCACTTGGCTCCATCAAAACACACTGGCTGTGTTGACAGGGTGGGAAGCCAGTGAGGGATCATGTTTTTGTTGTTGCAACAGCTACTAATACCGGTTGGGAAGGTGGGATCTGGGAGGGTGTATGTGAACCTCTGCATGCATTATGTATCCTGGTGAAACTCATTGCTGGCAGGTGAAAAGCAGCAGCTGGTGACTCCATCTGCATTTCCCCCTTGACAACAGTGGGTGTTAACGGTGACAAGGACCACAGTGCATGGCAGTCAGTCATTCCAAACTGGGAGACTCTGTTGATTATTTTAAATATGGGGGAAATATAATGAAAAGAAAACTTCCTTAAATACTTACTGTGCTAGGCACGCACTCAGGTACACATTTTTAGAACTTCAGCTTTATTCTTTTGTCACAAATGTGACAAAAGCGACACACTTACAAGTGCACACTCACACTGAGAGGCTTTTGCTAAAAATGCCTGCCAATGTTCAAATGCAATCGCACATTCTCTCAGCTAAGGTAGTGAGTAATTGCAGTCAAGCCATACAGGTCTGTCTGAGTGTGAATGAATAATTTATAAAGGCAGCACGTTATGTTCTCTCTCACCCTGCATAATAATAAAGGGAAATCCCTATGGTGGAAGCTACTGCTGCATGGAGATGTAACTAAGACAGGGCAAAAGTTTAGTATACACACACATACAGAACACGCACAAAAACACACATTGAAGGAGGAAGCTTTCGAGAGAACTGCCTGTTGTTGAGCAGAGTTATTAAAAGCACCATCCATGATCAAACAAAAGGGTAGCTCCACTACTGCAACTAACAATAACCTTCTACTACACTCAAGTTGATTGACAGGTCTTTTAATACAACCACTTACATTACGAAGCCAGTAAATAAACAGACCTACAGTATATTTTGATTTATGATCGATTGACATAAAAACCAAAATGTTGATTCTTCATCTTCAACTGACCTTTCGCTGGGCGCCAGTCCGCATAATAACTGTTGCCAAGCCTTTCAAGGTTTTCGTCTCAGCCTGACACAATAACGGTGGCTCATTTACCTCACAAAATTCATCGTAATTTTCGAAACGGTGGCTGCCGATTTCACACAGAAATAAACAAAATCAGCTTCTCATTTCTAGCCAGTTACCATCAGTTTTATTGGCGGAAAAGGCAACTGTCGCTAGCAGATTTTATCGGCTGTACAGTAGCTAGCTAATTTAGTTAACTCTGTGAGGTGTCTGAAAACACTAGGCAGAATGCAAATATGATACGATGACGTCATGAATATGCAAATTGGCGTAAAACATCATCTAGCCACATTTAGCGACTTTCCATTGAAAGTAGTTACGACTTTCCATTGAAAGTAGTTACGACTTTCCATTGAAAGTAGTTATTTACAGCAGTTCCACAACAGTTTTCAACTACCTCCTCAATTTCGCACATTGACTATGCACGGTCCAGCCATGTACTGGGTTTTGACCTAGTCTTGTCAATGTTTTTAGCTAACTTTTATAGCAGGAATTGTCTAAATTGGCCTAAATGTACAAATGATTGATACCTAGATGTTATAATACGAAAAGACTGAGGCTAAAGCCACATGTCCCAGGCAAAATTAGCCATCTCCCTAGATGGTGATCCATGTAGAAGACATGGAAATATAAAGAGGAGGATTGCTTTCGTATTGCAGGCTAGAGTTAGTTAGCCCTAGTTTTACTGTACAGTATTGTAAAAAAAAAAAAAAATGTAATTAAGATGTTATTTGTACAGAACCTTGTTACTTTATATAGAAGTACCTATTTTGACATCCAAAACAGAGCTTAGATTTCTGCTTCACTGTTCATGCTCTATGAGGCTTTGAGAACGAGAATTAATTAATCACCTTTGCTGAACTTCAGCCATCTTAGCAATAAGCTGATGGCACTTCAGCAAGGGGGTTTAACAAACGGTCAGTTATGTACCTCAGTGTATTGGGTCAAAAATGACCTATGTCTCCTTGACAGTGATATGAACATTAAAACAATGGTACAGTATTTCTACAGCATGACTTCCATAGATGACTTCTCGGGGGTGTGATTACATGACATCTCTGCACAATTAAAGAAGCCTTTTGTGTTTGATTCTGATGGTCTGCCAACAAAACATTTACTGGTGAACTTAATGTTTACAGTGATTTCTCTTACTAGCGGGTACAAAAGGTGACCAAAGGCCCAGTTTCCTCCAAGTTTGCTGTTTTGTCATTGACACGTTGCTGTATTGTTGTGCGCAGGTAGTGCGCATGCTGGTGAGCGCTCACCCCAACCTCATGACCAGCTACACTCGCCAACACACTCCGCTCCACCTGGCTGCGCGTAATGGACACCACAGCACCGTCCAGACCCTACTTGAGGCAGGCATGGATGTCAACTGTGTGGTAAGAAAGAACTGATAAACCGTTTATAGCTGTTAACATCCTCTATCCCCATCCAAGGGCTTAAAAGATTTCTGGCACAAATTATAGTCGCAAGTTAGTGACAAAAATATTATAACAAGAATGTTGTTTGCTTTTTTTGGTTTAGGATGAACTACCTTCCTGTTGAAAAGTCTCGGTAATGTCTGTTTACAACAAGAGTGGCACGGTTTCTCATGGTAATCCACACAATTTGGTGTAAACTGTATTTTCTTTCCATGGGTATAGACAGCAGGTGTTCTTAAGCAGAGAGTGGCTCTTACAGCTGATTACATCAAGATGTTTTGGATTATCATGAGTAACCATGTTATTATATGTACAAAGACACGCTTGTACACTCACATGTTTTTGGTAATTTAAGCACTATAAACCAAATACTATTCAGTGTTGTACTGTGGGAAGTTAACATTTCCAAACATAAACAACACTGTATGATTGTACTCCAGTTAAAAGGGAAAAACGTTCAGTACTTTGTTTTAGAGGAATTGTCTCCTTAGAAGATACACATTTGTACACATTTCCAGATACATAAACAAGTTAAAGAAACATTTGTTTGGCCGGTAGGTGCTAGTTATTAAACAGAATTGAGTGATAAAGTGGGACTTGACTTTGACATTTCTTTTCTATCATCTGATGTAGCTGCAAGATGAGAGGATGACTAGAAAGATATCTTTGTTCTTTTTTGTCTGAGTAAATCTTTCAACATCTCTGTGACCCTGAATGTCCTTCCTCCTCTCATCTTTGCTATATGTGAATATTTTCAAGGCTGCTGCCTTGTGTTTTTTAAATGAAAGAGAATACAGCTTTGTTTTTTGGGGATATAATCCAGCACAGATATAAATGCTTGGCAGATTCCCCTTTTGAAAGTGTGTATGTGTATCAGAGAGCATTTATATGCAGTGTATGCCTCCCATAGTGTGGTGGTGGAGAGGGATGAATAATTGATTAGGAGAGAAGACTGAGAGTGCAGGAGGAGGAGGAGGAAGAAGAGGACAGGGTGTTCCTGAGAGGTCTTGAGAGTTCACTGTTTCCTTTTTCTCTTTACATAATATGCTACGGTGCATTCAGAAAGTATTCAGTTTACCTCCACTTTTTTCAAAATTTGTTATGTTGCAGCCTTATGCTAAAAATGTTTGAGGGGAAAAATGTATTTCATCTACACCCAATAGCCCATAATGACAAAGCGAAAACAGAATTTCTGAAATTTTTGCAGATTTATTAAAAAGGAAAAACTGAAATATCACATTGACATAAGTATTTAGACCCTTTGCTATGACACTAGAAATGTAGCTCAGATGCCTCCCATTTCTCTTGATCATCATTGAGATGCTTCTACACCTTGATTGTCCACCAGTGGTAAATTCAATTGATTGGACATGATTTGGAAAGGCACACACCTGTCTATACGTATCTCACAACTGACAATGTATATCAGAGCAAAAACCAAGCCAGGAAGTCGAAGGAACTGCCTGCAGAGATCAGAGACTGGATTATGTTGAGGCACAGGTCTGGGGAAGGCTACAAAGGTTCTGCTGCGTTGAAAGTTACTAAGAGCACAGTGGCCTCCATAATTCTTCAATGAAAGAAGTGTGGAACAACCAGGACTCTACCTCTAGAACTGGCCGCTCGGTCAAACTGAGCCATCAGGGAAGAAAAGCCTTTGGTGAGAGAAGTGACCAAAAACAATTCTTTAATTGAGTCAGCGCTGTTCAGTGATCATTAAGGATTGAAGGAAAACCAGCTTCGGGGGCTTCGTGGACTTCAGGAAGTTTCAGGAAGATGCTGAGTCTGACTTGAGAAACAAGACAGTTCAGCATCTTCTCTTTCGTTGAAAGTTTGATACTGAAAGTTTTATTACCGTACAGTCTGAGATAGATTTGATAAATCTGAGACTATAGGTTCACTGCAACTGTTGAAAAAATATGAGCTGACTTGATGTTCATTTGCGACAATAACACATGATATAACAGATGCTACATTTGTCTTTTCCCTGACCATGTAAGTACAGTTTTTTTTACAGTATACGAAGCATGTAAAATGGCTTTCTCAGTACAGTTAAAGGTTGAGGAGGGTCTGTGACTGCAAGAAAACAAATCTGTTGAGGAGAAAACTTTATCACATTCTGCCCCTAGCCCCTGGAATACAGTATGATCAAATCTGTCACAAACATATTGCGTCTGCAGTTTGGTGGATATGGACTCGTGTGGATTTCATCTCTGGAAAGACAGAAACAAATTAAATTGTTGGATATGGGAGTTGATCCGGTGCTTTCACAGTGACAAGATGCATGACTCAGCGGCATTGTGCCCATCCTCTCTGCATTCTGTCCTGCTGCAGGGTGTGTGTGTGTGTGTGTGTGTGTGTGTGTGTGTGTGTGTGTGTGTGTGTGTGCGTGCGTGCGTGCGTGCGTGCGTGTGTGAGCGAGCGTGCGAGCAAACATGCTCTGATCTGAAGAGAAGGGCTGTGTTACTCTGCAGGGATTTGGCCTCAGGCTCCATGTGTCTAGTGAAGATGAACACTACACGCCTTTGATTGGCCTCATCGTCTCCACTATACACAACGCTGCAAATCTCCTGCTCTCTCTTTTTCTCTCTCTCTCGTTGTGTCTCTCTACTTAGTGATGATGAGCGTTGCAAGCCATTTGATCTCGCAAATCATCTCTACACTTTACCCTTCACTCTTATTTTGCTCTCTCTCTTTTTGGCTGCAAAACTACACCACTAGAAACTACACCATCTTTCTCTTTTCCCCTGTTACGCTTTTAAGACTGACACATTAAGGACTAACGCGCATGATGATTTGATAGACGCTATTGCACACCCGTGGGTGGAATTGCGTTCTGGGTGGGATAAACTATATGGTCGATTTGAGTGAGGCCGACCTGGCTTTATGGTCTTAATTTTGGTACCAGGGTCAAACATGGGTCCAGCGCTACTTGGCGTTGGTGAATAGGCATTTCTGTTAGAATTGTCATTGAACGCCACATTCAGTGCAGGCCAGTAACTCAGTTATGATCAAGTTTTTGGGGTGTCACAGTCAAGTGTTGCACATGTACACATCATATCCTAATTTCAGGTGCCTAGATATAAACCTTTTTATGGTGGTTTTAAGAATCTCAAATGTATTAAAAAAAAATCAAAGATTGCTTTGTGCAAGTTCAGCGTACAGCTACATTACATTAGCTACAGTATAGAAACGGGCAGGTTTAATGGTTTCCTGAAAGAGAAAAGTCTGATCTGATATTGGTGACATTTCACATTTTATTGCTTATTATATGCTGATTTTAGGGATTCACTTTTCAGTAACACATCTTACATTATTGATGAGTTAGAGGATTAGAAAAAGGGTGATATATTTTAGGAGGGGATCCTTTTTTTTGTGGCCGATTTGGCAAAGTTTTTTGCAAGTAAGAACTCTGACAAATGTTTCACAACTGCGGCTGTATTTTTAAGTCCATGTGTGCTGGGCACTTGTGTATGATACAGTAAATTACAAAAGGAATTAACTGACTATTAGCAGGATTACATCCTCTGCAATGTGTGCATAACTCCAGTTATGTAGTAGTTAATATATGATGATAAGTCAGTCGTCATGTTCTACATGCTGAAATGAGAGGATTAGGTGTACAGTTGCTCTTGACTTCCATTACTGGTGATTAGATGAAGAAGCTACATCTAGCAGCGTGGTAACTACAGTACACCACTAACTGCTACAATGATTAAGACTCAAAATTGCGACACTAGTGCGCATGTAAACGTACTTCGTGAGGACGAGAGATTAACCTGTGAGAGTAGTGTCCTATGAATAGGGTCATATGCTCTCTCTGTCTCACTTTTTCCATTCCCCTCCTGTCTTTCTCTCCCTCTCCTCTTGTCTATTTCTCTCTCTCTTTCTCTACGTAGCATTTTCTGCAAGTCCGCAGTGTCAGAGCTACACAGTTGAGAGTACAGAGAGGATGGTGTGGGGGAGTCACAGATGGCCACCTTGTAAATTGTCACGTGCTGAAAGCACTTTGTGTGTGAGTGATAGTGTGTGTGTGTGTGTGGGAGAGAGAATGATAGTACAGGTCAGTAATTGGAGTCAAACCATATAGGTCTATCTGAGTGTAAATGAATAATTTATAGAAGCAACACAGTCTCTCTTTTCAGTCTGTGTCTTTCTATCTAACTCTGTCTTTTACCTTTTCTGACTGTTTCCATAACAAGAGGGGAAATCGCTATGGAGGAACCTGCTGCTAGGTGGTCAGGTAGCCAGTCATAAGTTTGGTATAAAAACACACTAACACATACACCCATAACAAACTAGACTGCCTTTTCTAAGTGGACTTGAGAACTTACATCCATCCCATCATCCCAACTTCAACAAGGGTACTGCTACATTTCTTCCAACAGTTCTGAAACAGAAAGTCATCCGCCTTTCAATTCCCGGAAACTCTTAGAGAGTGAGAATCACCTTCCTCATTTCCTCATGACATCACTCCATAATCGCCATGGGAAACAGGATGGGAAGTGGTATAGAGATGACCGTAAGGGGGAAGGTTAGGAGGGCAATTGGTCTGTGGGTGTGTTAATGTGTGTTTGAGGAAAAGGGGGTGGATCATTTCCTGCACTCCCCCCTCCTTCCACTCGCATGTGGGTAAAAGATTGTCTCCACAGGCTAGACATCCACAGTTTGATACACGCAGTGACTCTGCAAATGTGACCACTCTCCTCTTATTTTAATTTGGGATCTACACCTGAAATAATCTCTTAAACTAACCGGACCATTGACCTTTGACCTTTCAAGGGTGTTGCTGCATCTGGCAAATTGCTTCGGTTCTCCTTCAGTCCTTTCTCTGTGGTGATGACACTTTTGTTGTAGAGGAAACAGAACGGCTAAAGTAAGTTTAGTATTCCCTGCAGTGGGTGTTGATCTGGTGCAGTGTCATGTTGAGTTGAGTTTCCCGGCCACGTATATATCAGCAGACCTGGCTGTCATCCATATAATTTGTCTTCATTAAGCCCGGGAATGTGGTTCAGTCTAGGTTTTCATTTGTGTTGTCAGGAAGCCAACCGTGAAGGATGCAACAGATTCAGCATATTATGTATGTTGCTGCGTGTGTGTGTGTGTGTGTGTGTGTTTGTTTGTTTTTTTTTTTTTCTTTTCTTTTTTTTTTTTTTTCCATGCTTGCATGTACACATGCGTGGCATCAAGTTCAATTCTTTAGTGTCCCTGATGGGTGTTTTCGCTTCCAGCAAGGTGTACGGGGCAGTATTTTCATTGTGTGATTGAAACAACTAGAAATATCCCCTAAGCTTTACAGCTTTAATTGCATGAGTAGCAGTACCCATAAAGCCATAATAATTATTTATGTTAAATATCATTCAAGTCATTTTTGAAATAAACTCTAGTCCTGACCTTTGACCTTGAAAGTACAGGAAATTTGTTTGTCTGAATGTCTACTGAGAACTATTATATCCTATGCAGTTTGGACCTACAGCGCTCCGTGACATTAGTAAACAACCAATGGTCACCTGCTGAGAACTGACTACCACCACGCATTGTGCAAAAAGGGAAGAAAAAGGGCAAATTTAGAGGGTTGCTGGATGATAGTAATGTAACAGAGTGAGTCCAGTCTAATAGACACCCCTGTAATACATTCATAACAGTTACAAGGTTCAATTTTTGACAAAAGTGTTTGGACTGGTGTTGATTCAACTTTATGGTCATGTTTCAGGCTGCGTGTGGTTTCTAATAGATAGTTTCTAATAGTTTATATCTCTGAGGTTGATTCATGAGGCTACTATTTATTGCATGGCTGTTGGATTAGACTGCAGTAGCTTTAGCTAGGTATACGTATCTAATAAACTGGAAACTGAGTGTAAAGGCCTTCTACATATAATTCCCTAAAGTATATAGTGTGTTGTAAATAGTGAATGAGGGGATGATTTTGGCCACAGTCTTAAACATGCCTTGTGGAGTTTTTGGTGAGCAAACAAAAGTTTATTTTTATATTCATTGTTAATCAAAATGCAGTGAAATGTAGCCATCAAGATGTGATTGAAGTGTAGATTTTCAGCTTTAATTCAAGGGTTCAACAAAAATATTACATTAACCGTTTAGGAATTAAAGCCATTTTTATACATAGTCTCTAATTTTCAGAGGCTCTAAAGTAATTGGACAAACCAAAATAATTATAAATATAAGGATTGTTTTTAATACTTGGATGAAAACCCTTTGCAGCTAATGAC
This sequence comes from Xiphias gladius, assembly GCF_016859285.1. Classification (NCBI taxonomy): domain Eukaryota; kingdom Metazoa; phylum Chordata; class Actinopteri; order Istiophoriformes; family Xiphiidae; genus Xiphias; species Xiphias gladius. The sequence continues at coordinate 7,119,378 of NC_053401.1, forward strand.
TGCCTGAAGTCTGCAACCCATGAACATTACCAAACGAGTTTCCTCCATGGAAATGCTTTGCCAGTCCTTTACTGCATCCACCTTCATTGGCTGCTTGTTTGTGGGTCTATCTGCCCTCAGTTTTGTCTTCGGGAACTCAAAAGTATGCTCAGTTGGGTTGAGGTCAGGTGACTGACTCAGCCATTGAAGAATATTCCATTTCTTTGCCTTGAGAAGCTTTTTGGTTGCTTTTGCAGTTGGTTTTGGGTCATTATCCATCTGTACTGTGAACCACCTTCACATCAGTTTTGCAGCATTTGGCTGAATCTGAGCAGAGAGTAAATGGTAAATGGACTGCACTTATTATAGTGCTTTTCTAGTCTTATTGACCATTAAAAGTGCTTTACGTTACATGCCACATTCACCCATTCAGACACACACTCGCACATACTTGCTCATGCCATTCAGACTGGAGGATCGAACCACCAACCTTCCAATTAGTGGACGACATGCTCTACCTCCTGAACCACAGTCACCCTATACACTTAAGAATTCTTCTGCTTATTCTATCGCCTGTCACATCATCAATAAACACCAGTGACACAGTTCCACTGGCAGTGATACATGCCCATGCCATAGCACTGCCTCCACCATGTTGGACAGATGATTCGGTATGCTTTGGATCATGAGCTCCTCCTTTCCTTCTCCATAATCTTCTCTTCCCATCATTCTGGTACAAGTTAATCTTGGTTTCATCTGTACAAAGAATCTTGTGGCAGGTTTTTTTTTTTTTTAGATGTTTTCTGGCAAAGTCTAATCTGGCCTTTTCTTAAGTGTTACCGGTGGTTTGCACCTCGTGGTAAACCCTCTGTATTTACATTCATGAACGCGTCTCTTGATCGTAGACAATGATACGCCTACCTCCTCGACAGTGTTCTTGACCTGGCTAGATGTTGTGAGGGAGTTTTTCTTCACTGAGGAAGGAATTCACTTTATTTCTCTCTGTGTGGTCTTCCACGCCTTTTGGTGTTGGCGAGCTCACCAGTACATTCTTTCTTTTTAAGAAAGTACCAAATTTTTGATTAGTGCACTACAGAGCAATTGTCATTGCTACTACTCTACTACTACTAGTGGTCAAAAACTCTAGTACCTTTTACCATTTTAACATGTTACTCACCAGATACTGTTTGATAAATAAAATTGACTTGATAAGTATTATACACACTAAATTAATGAGAAGAAACAGTAACTGAATTATTTAAGGATTTAAAAATGTCTGACTTTAGTGCCCCTTTGTAATTATATCAAAAGACATGCAGGACAGCTAAGCACGCTGGTGCACACACATTTAATTTCTCACAAACAAAACCCATCCGGATAATTTTGAAGATGCTGTAGTCACATGAAACGTGTATTGTGGATCGTGAGCGTTGGTCTATTAAAAGTGGCCTTGTCAGAGTAATCGTCTCTCTCGTCACTGCTGATCCAAGATGAGACACTTACCCGTAGTTTCCATATGTTGCATCATATCAGTAATATCCCGATTAGTAGCACTGGAGGCTGATACGGGCCTTAAAGACGTATGGTGAGGGAAACTGGGATGTTTACACACAGACTCCTTCTGCTTGTGTAATGGTTTGAATCGGTGTGGCCTCACGCTGTTTGCAGGCAAGGAATTTGAGACTTTTTAAATCTGAATCTTATTAACTGCCAGAGTGAAAAATTTTGTCTTTTTCCTCCCTTTTAATTCCTGTACCTTTTTTGTTTTGCATTTCATGCTCCCAGTCCACTTATGCTTTTGTTGCCTATTTTTGTCTCTTTTTTCAATTGTTAAAGTAATGGAATATTAACACTCTCTCTCTCTCTCTCTCTCTCTCTCTCTCTCTCTCTCTCTCTCTCTCTCTCTCTCTCTCTCTCAGACAGAGAATGGCAGTGCCCTGCATGAGGCAGCTCTCTTTGGGAAGATGGATGTAGTTCGCCTTCTGCTTGACTCAGGTGCGTCTATAAATGTATCCTGGCAAAACAAAAAGTCTGAGTGAGTTGGCTTGTGTGTGTGTGTCAGTCGTTGCCTTTTTATCTCATCCTATTTTAACCTGCAGCTAGATGCTCAACATTTGTTTTGGTTTTTTTTTTTTCCACATTGTGGGTTGAAATCGCCCTCAGGTGAACCCCACACATCTGTCTGCGTTCTTTCACGCTGTTAGAAAATCCTGGACTTTCTATTTTATTATCATTTTGGCCATTTTCCCCCTTCAGTCCAATCAAGTCACTAACATTAACTCCTGAGCGTGTGTAACCTAGAGTTTAAATTAATCACTTACATAGAGAATTCGGATGTACATACACTCAGCAAGCACTTTATTAGGAACACCTGTACACCTGCTTATTTATGCACTTTACAGATACAGGTCAGGAGCTTCAGTTAACGTCATATCAAATCAAACATTAGAATGGAGAAAAAAATCTGATGTCTTTGACCGTGACATGATTGTTGGTGCCAGACGGGCTGGTCTGAGTATTTCTGAAACTGCTGATCTCCTGAGATTTTCACACAAAACAGTCTCTAGATTTGACTTAGAATGGTGCAAAAAACAAAAAACATCCAGTGAGCAACAGTCCTGCAGACGAAAACACCTTGTTGATGAGACAGGTCAGAGGAGAATGGCCAGATTGGTTGGAACTGACAGAAAGGCTACGGTAACTCAGATAACTACTCTTTACATATGTGGTGATCAGAAAAGCATCTAAGAATGCGCAGCACGTTGAACCGGCGGATGGGTTACCACAGCAGAAGACCACGTTGGGCTCCAGTCCTGTCACCCAAGAACAGAAATCTGAGGCTACTGTGGGCACAGACTCACCAAAAGTGGACAGTTGAAGACTGGAAAAACGTAGCCTGGTCTGATGAATCTGAATTTCTGCAGATGGCAGGGTCAGAATTTGGTGTCAACAGCATGAATCCATGGACCCAACCTGCCTTGTGTCTCCAGTCCAGGCTGGTGGTGGTGTAATGGAGTGGGGAATGTTTTGTTTTTTTTTCGGCGCACTTTTGGCTCCTTAAACTTTACATTTTGTACTTTTACACACTATTTTTACACAAAGTGGAGTCTGCACAATGCTCTCCTTTGATACCAACGCCATCCTACACCCATTTTCCTTCTGCACTTCCTGTTTCCTGCAGGACTTCCTTTGAGTGGCCATGTTCTTTTGGCCTTGATTTTATTAACTTCCTGGATCAACACAGAGCTGCACTGGACTGTTTCTCTGAACTTTAACCCTTCACATCTCAAACTTTGTTCATATCTGTGCAGAGTGGGGTTGGGGGGGGTTTGCAGGATGGGCAGCCTGCCTTTCATTGTTAATCATGAACTATGCAGGGAAACAGCTGAGGGTGCGGAAATAAGTACGCCAAAAATATTTTCATGTTATGTTTTAGGTTTAGTGGTGAAAACTAGTACTCTTTCTTTTTTTTTAACCAGTGCATTTAGTAAGTATCAAAGTTCATTCTTAACCATGGAAAGAGTAGTTTGTCAAACTATCTAAACTCAGTCTTTTCTGCAGCATTCAACAATATCATACTTTTTTTTTCTGGCAGATGGCATTTGCTTAGTTATCGTTGGTATCGCTCGGTAGCTGTTATGATTTAATCCAAGGCACGTTTAGAAATCGTTCTGTGTTGGCTTAAAAGAACAATTTCGGCGTTTTGGGAAGTACACTTATTTTCTTTCTTGCTCAGAGTTAGATGAAAAGATCGATACCACTCTCACGCCTGCACGGTAAATATGAAGCTGGAGCTAGCAGACAGTTAGCTTAGTGTAGCATAAAGATTGAAAGAGATAGTCTGGCACATAACCCACCTGTAAAATGGCAAATTGTCACTTGGTTTGTTTTATGTTTTAAACATATAAAGTGTAGGCAGATTGTGTTACCTTTGGAATGGAGCCAGCCTAGCTGTTTCCAGTCTTTGTGCTGCAGTAAGCTTAGCAAACTGCTAAGTTAAGTCTGCTGCTGGAGATGGTTTCATATTTACTGTACAGACATCAGCGGTATCGATTTTCTCATATAAATCAATTTCCCAAAATGTCGAAAACAGCTTCAAACATTAAGCATCATTCTTCAGTCAATTTATTTATTATGTTTGTGTTTGCACAATGAATATACAAAACACAAGAAAAAATAAAATTCTGTTAAATATGGGAAAAGCAGTAAAGTTTGTAAAAGGTAAGCAAAAAAGTGAAAACTGGTACATTACATCAGGTTTAAATGTGCTTCCTCTCAGTTTTTATTAATTTTTCTTATATCAGATCTTATGGTTCCCAGCAGAGTGACTGGAATGACATTTATTTTACATGAGGAATTGACTTGATAAGCACAGGGAGGGATTAAACAGGCCAGCAGTCAGGTAAATGAGGACTTCTAGTGGAAAAAAATCTTAGAATCCAGTGAAAATTGACCTCCAAAAGCCTGCAGCTTCAGCTTCAAGAGTTTTTGGGGGGTTTTTTTGTTTTGTTTTTTTTTGTTACCGGCCCCCTCTCTTTGCATTGCTCCATGTGTTTGTTTTTCAAAGCCAGAACAGCTGAAATCTCAGTGCTTTTCCTCCACACTATGGAGCTTATTTGTGTGATTCTCTGTATGAGTTTCGGTATGTATCTGTGTCGGAGTTTGTGTGTGTGTCTTGTGTTTGCATTCGCTAGAGTTCGTGTGTGAACCTCGTCTTTGTTTGTCTCTGTGTTTTGTGCATTCATGAGTGTGTCGCCTGCCTGATATTGCGGTTTAGCGTTGTCAAGTGTGACAGTGTTATCCTCTGTCCACAAAAACTCAAAAAACTCGATGAAAAGCATGTTAACTGTTAATACAGAGTCTTCATGAAGAAATAAAATTCCATGTTCATCCTGAGGTGACTGCAAGTCATTCATCTTTTTCTGACTTGAGTTTTGTTACTCAGTGGGTGTGTCAGCTGATCTTGGGTCTAAAAGTCTGTGTGTGTACATGAGTGTACTATATGTGAGTGTGTGGTATTATGTGTGTAGTTCAGTGTGCCTGTGGTGTAGTTGATTTTGGCTTGGACTGAGTTTGAGTAGGTTTATCTTGTTCAACAACACGGTTGTTGGGGTGGTGTCTGTTTATGTGTATCAATGCTCATACTGTATATTGTGTGTGTGTGTGTGTGTGTGTGTGTGTGTGTGTTTGTGTGTTTGTGTGTTTGTGTTTCAGGGATCGACACCAATCTGAGAGACAGTCAGGGGAGAACAGCTCTGGAGATCCTGAGAGAACATCCTGCACCAAAATCCCAACAAATCACCGCTCTTATCCAAGGTAAGACAAGCACGCGCGCACAGCGACGTGCACAAATGCGCACATACTTACTTTTAGATTTAGATGAGTTTTTCTTGACAAATTGGGTCTTTGAGTGAAAAAATAGAATATTCATGTAGCGTTAATGTCATACAACCTAATATACAGATTTGCGTTTTTTTTTCATGTACAGTACAGTGTAGAAACTTCTAAGAGCATTAATTCTCAGTAGATCACTTTATTGTGTGACTTGATGCATTTGTAGAAATGGAGGTGTTACCTGTTCAAAGAGACGACGATTGACGATTGGCTGTAGGTGACGTTTAAGCGTAAACTTGATGACACTTGCAGTCATGTTGACATACAGTATATAGGCTGTACAAATGTGCCCGGTTGGCCGTCTTCATTTTCTGACGTTTTTTAGCAGGCAAAGGTAGAATATGACATTGTGACTGTTGTGAGCGGATGTCTTCCAATTGAGAAATTTTGTTTTTCCAGGAAGTTTATCTTCCATTTTGGGAAACAATGGAAGCTCTTGTTTGTGTTTAGTTGCTGCAGTGGAGAAGAGTGCACAGTGACACCACTCAAGCCCTGTAAATATTGTCCTTGATTTACACACAATACAGGGTTGTTTCAGATCAACTGCCGTTGTCTTACAGGCTGAGCTGGGTCTTGAATATGATGTTTGTCAGCTGTCTCCTGGACTATGTGACGAAATTAACGACTGCTGATCGTTTTGTTAAAGTATTTAATTTTAATTGATAATGGATTGCATGTACTGTACATTGAATTTTAGACAGAATGCAATTTGCTTGCATTCCTAACTACACCCACAATGTACAGTATATACTGTTTTAGGAGTCTCATTTTTATTGCTGTACATAGACTACATACTGTTCAGATGTGTCAGGGCCATCATCCTTACATTTAATTCCACCCCCTTGCTATTTAGTGTTTCAACTTAAAGTTTAAAACCATAATCTGTGATTGGTGTACAGCGCTATTTACATCCGATTAAAGCGCAGTCTTTTAAAATGTGGATTTAGTAGGTTCCAATACATGGGCTGCAGTTTGAATGTGGACATGTTTAGGGAACATGGGCTTATTGCAAGAAGCAGATTGGGGCATTAAGTCACAACGAAAAACAAGATTTAAAATTTTTCCAGTAAAAACAGGATGTTGGGATGAGGAAGGAGTCTTCAAAAGTGTTTAATGTTCACATATGCTTTGTGAATTAACTTTTCATAGGAGCTGCCAAAGTCCTCTTTGCTGTAAAAATACCACAGTACCTAATGGGTGGGGGGGGGTAGTTGTGCTTTTAAACAGGCCTGCAGCTAACAGTTATTTCTATAATTGATGAATTCGCTGATTGTTTTTTTTTCCTATCAATTGTTTGGTCTATATAATGTTTAAAAGATTGTTACCCCCCCCCAAAAAAAAGGCTCTGAGAAATGATAGTGGCCAAGGTGGAGTTTTCTTATTCTTTGTTTTATCCAACCATTAAAACTCAAAGGTAATCAGTTTACTATATATGACACAGAAAAGCAACAAAATCAAAATAGTTGCCAGTGAAGTCAAAATTTAATACCAGCACTTTTCTACTGTTGATACTACTAATCAGTCTATTTCAGCAAAAGAAAGAGAAGTATGGTTTTAACATTTAAATTTTTTCCCTTCCCTCTTCCTTATCTTGACTTTTTACCTGCCATTAAAAGGCCTGTTTTCGCTCTCACGATTACTGCAGTGTGTTTTGTGTATGACTAGTAATTGTTAGTGTGGGTTTGTTCTGCAGTCCCCGGGAACCCAAAAAAATTCTCCAGATTGGACCTTCCAAAGACAGTGTTGTCCTGACTTGATTATGAGGCAGAGAATGAATGCTGTAATCTGTGGCTTGGAGGCCTTCGCTAGCTGTCCTTGTGTAATCTGTGGCTGTATGTGAGGCACAGACGATGATTACAGTTGATTTAAAGAGAGTGGGATAAAGACCGATGGAAATGGAGGGATAGAGGGCTGAGAAGAATATGTCAAAGCCAGAATTAACAGCGAATCGGTCTTAACAAGGACGCAAAGATAGAAAGGGGAACATAGAGTGAATCCCAGGAATGTTACAAATAGGCCACAGCTAGAAAATAACAGGCATAAATCAAACGAGGTAAAACACAGTGATGCAACAGGCAGAGCAGTTTAGTAGTTATTGGTTATTCCAGATTCCTGTGTCATGTTTAGCACTGAAAGAATCCAGTATATTGTAGTCCAAACATTAAAGAAAAACCATCTGAATCTGCCCTAATGTTTTAATGCCGATGATAAATGTCTTTTTCACTTGAACTTAATCCAACATCGTTTTGATTCTGCCGCTCAAATCCTAAGCAGTGCAAATAAAATCTTGTGCCTTTTTGTGACTTAAAATAAACGAAAGTATGCAGTGGAACACTGCACTTATGCAACTCAAAGACTCGAACGGGTCTGAAATCAATGAAAAGACTTTTGGGGACTTGAATAGACCACTTGAAAGTCAGAAACCATGTGATGGAAGATATCAGTCCTGGAATAGCAGCCATCAAAATCTCATCTCAGTAAACCAGGGCCGGAAACAGAGATTTGGACTTCAGCATAAATAGGGGACTGAAAGGGTGTGTAAGAGTGAGGAGGAGGAGAGAGAGAGAGAGAGAGAGAGAGAGAGAGAGAAAAGGACACAGCTGTGACTTAGTGAAAAGATCAGCTGCATGCCATTTCCTGTTGCAGAGGAGATGGAAAAGGACACACATACACACACACACACAGCGCAAAAGACCTGTCATTTACTCATTTGTACCAGCCAAGGGGCTTTTATGGTTGCCACAGGCACCTAGTTATGAACAGATACATCCTTCTGTTCGAATTCATTAACAGTTCACATTTTTACTGCCCAGCAGCAACTGGTTATGTACTTTAGTGCTGTACAGTAGTTTATCGGTAATACTTAGACACCAAGCTGTATGACATCTGTTGTGTATGTGGAATCTGCTGATATTTGAGTACAGAGGAATAAAACTGTCAAAGCACTTCAATCCTTCTTTTTCTGACTCACGTTCCCGTACTCGATATAATTGTATGCAAATGTGGTTGTGTATCATTATTATTGAGCTGAATGCCAAGATTCATAGTGTTAGAAAATACACACGCATACACCCATCACACACACTTTCCTGATGTTAACATGGTACCTTATTAGGACTCTGCAGGGAAGCTGCCACACGATTTCGCTGCGTAAGAGTGTTTGTGTTTTTCTCAGCTCCAGTTTATTATCCAGTCTTCGACTTAGTTTTGTCCCTGCACACCTGAACCTGCTTTCTCTCCTCCCCCCCCCCCCCTTTTTCTTTTCCCACATTATTCTTCGGTTTTGCTTTTGTGAACAGCATAGCACTCTGTTAGATGAAGCCGTGAAGCGATATTTATGATGCGAGGAAAAGTGTGAATTAAATGCAGCGCAATCTATTTACCCTGCTGATGGCCGTGCTATTATATTGACCCAGTAAAGTGCCTCTGAAATACTTTACTTTCACTTCCCCCATCCTCCCCCTGCCATCACATTTTCCTCCAAACCTTTCTTCTGGCCTGTGCCTCTTTCTCCACTTTCTTCCTGTTTTCCCAACATATTTCTGATTCTTTGCTTGCTCTTTTCTTGTCTATCATCACGTCTCATCCCCCACTTTCTCAATCCCTTCTCCCCCCTTGTCTCCCTTTCTCTGTAGAGTATATGATGGATGAGATGGAGAGGAGGAGTATCGTGGAGGAGCCTGTTCGCAAGTGTCCCATCCCAGCACCTCGAACTTCTGTCCCCTCGCCCTCTGCCTCCCCCTCCCTCAGACACAAGAGTGAGTACACACTTACACAATGATGTAACACCTGTAATACAAATAGCTTAACACTGCGATTTCAAGGTGGCTCAAGAGAAATTTTATAGTTTTCTGACCAGAAAGGTTTCAGTCAAAGAAAGACGAAGCGGTAGAAAATAAGATTTCCTTTTGAGAGATGGACAGTAACCAGAAGCTGAGATTTGAAATAACAACCCATGCAGGAAAAAATACATTTTGCATGAGGTTCAGGATATGTCTTTAAAGTATGCCTCAACATCTCTGAAAGAATTAGCATAAAAAATTCATTCATATACTGCAAGTAAAGGAAATATACCGAAGATCAACTCAGCTGCCCAGAGGAAGAATTTATTTTTCATTCAAAATGTATTTCAAGTTGATGTTTTTGCATTTTTGTATCTTTTTGTAAAATGTACCTCCAAACATGATTAGTAAACTATTTACTTTTTTGCAATATGGGCAAACAATGCAATATAAACGCAGCCATGGAGAGCAGCTCCTCCAGTGGAGAGACACCATTACTGCCCTTCCAAACAGCCATGCATTTTCCCTGTCCAACGCTGCCCCCTGTGTTATGAATGTTACATTGCAACAGGTTGAGTTCCAGCTGATCTGATCTCCTCTCTCAGTGAGTGTCCGCAGACACCATAATTACCTTGATTACTTTAGAGACTCTTGGAGGGAGGCAAGAGGAAGTGATTAGCACAGTTTACTCCTCAGAAGGAGCCTGAATGCAACTTTGAATGCATCAGCAATGCTGAAGGGAGACAGGGGAAGTGTTTTGCAGCCATTAGTACTGTCTCTGCTTTTTGCCGAAGGTTGATTCTAGTGTTAAATCAGGCAAACAAGACAGAGAAATCTAATATCTTCTAACCTCCCTTGAACTGTACAGTTTGTAAAGTATGTGGTCAGTATGTGGTCATTTTTGAGGGACAGGTGTATGCTTTCGTCAGTTATATAAGTTTATTTTATCACTTTTGTTACCAGCAGTGATAGGAACTGGCGTCATAGTGAGGCTGTAAGGTACTTTTGGATGTATTACTTACCCTTATTCCGCCTCCTACTTCCCTTCCAGATGATGCTGTTACAAGCGAGCTGTCCAAACTGCTCCACGAGATCAAAAAGTGCCGGGACAGGGACTACTCCTTTGAGGAGCTCTGCCACACCATCTCTTCCCACTCCATGGACAGCTTTGGGAGCGGGCGGCTCTCTGATGAGGACCGCCCGGAGCGTCCCAATGGCACCCTGACACGAGTCAGCAAGGTACAGCGCCCGTGACAGAGGATTGGTGCAGTAGAAAATGTTCGACGTTTGGTCTGTGGGTGAAATGTCCTCTAGTGCTCCTCCATAAAGACACGCTTCTTAGTTAAAAAGACACTACGGGACACATGTTCAAATGTATGTTCCTTTTATGTCAAATAGCAAGATGAACCCAGCAACAATAGAAGGGTTTTGATAGCTGACTTAATTTAGAAATAAGGTGACATAGAGGCAGTTTATACCGGAGCAGCTCTGTGATCAGCACTTCATCACTTCAGGCAGTAGTTTGAAGTTGTGCCAAAATGATTAGTTTAGCAAGTGATTAGTTGACAGAAAAAAATGATTAACACCAATTTTGATAATTAGTTCATCACTGAGGTCATTAATCAAGGGGAAAATGCCAAACATTCACTGCCTCCAGCTTCTCAAATGGGCTCTGGACTATTGGTGGGAGAAAACAAGCAATTGTTATATACATTTGATATATTCATTCATCCAAAACTAATCAACAGATTATTCAACAATGAAAATAATTATTAGTTGCGGCTCAGGTTAAAACTTTATTGAATCGTCCACATGTCCAAGAAATAATGTAAGGGAATGTTCCTTGCTTTGGTAAATGCTTGTACTTTGTCTATCTTGACAACAGAGGTCAGCATCAGACTGATGCCACCGAGCTGGGTTGTCCCAATTCAGTGTTCACTTGTTGTTACTGAAACACAGCCGCTACTGTTTGTTGTTTGCATGAATATGTTTAGAATCGTGATTATTATTTGCGCTCAGACAGCCTTTCGCAGCCTGCACACATTTTCTTTCTCGACCGTGCCTCTTCAAATTTGAAATAATGTTAGTGGTATCTACTTCACTTGTTCATACACTCATTTCACCTCTCCCCACTGCCTCAATCGAACACAGAGGGGGAAACTGATCAGACCTTATTTTTTTCAGGTCCATTTTGGGGGAAGCAGCTGACTTTTAGCAGCATTAGCTGACCGTAAAATTCACAGCTGCAGTTTATTTCTAACAGCCGGTGCAGCATGACGACGAGGCTCTGTGCTTTATCAATTAAACTGTGCAGGAAGTCAGACACTCCACAGGACACAGAGGTCATCTATCACACTGACCCCCCGCCTGAGCTTTCAGAGCACACATACGTGCTCAGACACACACACACACACACACACACACACACACACACACACACACACACACACACACACAGTAGTACCAAAGATATGCGATTGTCTGTGTCTTGGGTTCTTGCTTGCTAATTACGGTATGTCTGTTTCTATTTTTCTTGCCATTGTCCTCCTCGCTCAGCGACACACACCCTGCCCACACCTCACCGAAGAATAGTGTGACACTAATCAATAGCTCATTACCTTTCTACTTCTATAATAAGTGGCATGTGTCGCAGGTTTGTGTACAATGCAGCAGGCGTTCAGACCTGCAGAGGCTCTCACACGTCTATATACGTTGAACATGTACACCTTTGCTCACATAAACTGTAATTCTCTCAATCCACCTTGTGTCCCTCTCTATCTAAGTACCAATTTGTATTCTATTACTGACTGTGTCTATGTGTGTTTATGTGCCCCCAGGCTACTGTCTGTGCAAGTGGCCAGAGCCATTAGTATGTGATTCGATGTGTCTATTACACATGAATAAAACATACGAAAACCCATGAAAAGGTCTCTCACACACAACCACACACAACCACATACACACACACACACACACACACACACACACACACACAAGGACGAATGCAGGCTTCTCCATATTACCTTGGTACCCATTGTGTGTAAACCGAGCAATAATGGAAATGCACGTTTTGTGTGTGTGCATTTTCTACTGTATATACAAATTAGCACATAGAGTACGTGTATTCGTTAGGGTTAAACCAATATTTTCTGCTGTTACACATTTTTGAAGAAATATGAAACACAGCTGCAACCAGAGATTATTTTCATTATCAATTAAAACTGTCAACAGTTTCTTTTAATGTAATGTATCAATCATTTAGTTTATAAAATATCAGGAAATAGTCAAAAATACTAGCAAGCTAACATGCTCACAGGGAAAAGGTTAGCATACTGATGACTAGCAGGTAATATTTGCAAGGTTCACTATCATTTTTATCTCAGCATGCTAACGTTTGATAATTAGCGCTAAACACAAAGTGCAGCTGGGAGTATAATATAAATAAAAGTAATGGGATAATTGAAATTTTGATGTAATTTTGGCGGTAGTTAAAATCCATCTGATTGTTGGCAAGATATTTCCCTCCGAATCAAAAATGTAAACCTGCAGTAGGTATGAGGGTAACAGTCAGGGGTCATCCCATGGTTCATACCCCGGTTCATCCTCTGCTGACCATGCATATCTGTACAAAAATTTCATGTCAAAGATATACAGACATTTCGGTCCGGACCAAACATCCAACATTGCCATCCATGGAGCCACACCGCTGTGCTGTCACAAGAGAACCATGTTTACAGCAAACTGTGGTTAACGGTGTCTTCTGGCAGCAGGAAAACTTTCGAATGTGTGGGGACCTCAATCTGGATAAACATTAGTTTAAAAATCATTTGGTTTTGTCAAAATCAGTAAAATTTTAAATAATGAGCCTGAAATGTTTTGCAATAAAGTCAGTTGCAGTCATAGAATTGATCAGATTTTTGGTTTCCTATATTAAATGAACTAAGCCAACTTGTTAACAAGGCTTTAAAATGCACACACAGACATAAAAAAAACATATCCTAACGTTAAGTAGAAGAAATTCCCCAAATAGTAGTTGATCCCTTTAAGGGTGTCCAATAGACTACTAATGTAATATTGATCAGTTTTGCAGTCCTCAGTAATGAATAATTAATTTGGTGTTTTCTATCAGACACTGGCTAATATGTCTTTTACTGCAGTGCAAGGGTGTATTTGTCTATTGTTCATTCATACAGTGCAGTATGTGTATGTGAAGACTGCGGTCCGTCTTACATCAATCAGTATTCCAGTGTTGCAGAGGGTCTTTGCAATCTGGAGCAATTGGTGACCTTTTGGTTTCAGCCCTAATTTTCTGCTTCCATCTCCAGTCTCGCTGCTCTTCCCATCTGTCCCTCCCTCCCTCTGTAACTTCCCTCAGCTCTCACAACTTTCTTCTTGCCTAAGCCTTTTCTTTTAGCGTGACCTCCTGTCTTTAACATGTCCTCCAAATTCCTTCCTCTCTTAATCCTCACCCTCTTTACATCAGACCCCCCTCAGCTCTTTGCCATGGTCTCTCCGCTCCTCCTATCGCTCCCTGTAAAAGCTACGTATCAGACACTGCGGTGATTTTGCTCTGCCTATGTTATCTGCTGTGACCTGTGTCCTCTGCTGCATCATATGGTTCACTGAGATATCAGGTGGGCTGTATCTGCCCTACGCCACTCATGCCACAGAGGTCATCCACACACCTGCCTCCTGGGAGCCAAAGAGCCCCAGGAAAGGACACGATGTACGTGTGTGTGCATTACAGTTGTTTTGGTGTTTCTGCACCTTCCTTCTTTTAGGGTTGACCCTTGTCTGTGTAGCCCCCACAGCAGTAATGTGGAGGTATCTCTTCTTGTATTAAATGGTGTGTCACTTGTAACTTCAGGAATTTAAGCCTCAGCTGCTTACTTACATATCCACCAGACAGGAAGCAACATCAGCATTAATCTGGAGTCATGTTTGTGTAAGCCTGACAAATACACACCAATATTCCCTATCATTTCAGCTCTTTTTTGGCCTGCTGAAAAAATATTTGGTCTTCTTAGCTGCTAAAGCCTTGACTATGTACACCTGCTCGTGGCTAACTTTGTCTGTTTACCTTTTGGTGCTCAGCAGGTAGTGTACGGTAGCTTTTTAGAGCTTTTCAACAGAAAGCCGGAGCCTGCTGTTGCCAGAAGCGACTCTGGTGAGAGTAGTGAGACTAGACCAAAACAATAAGGTTTTGGGTGGAAAACCAAAACAGTGAACTTAAAACACTAAAAACCTCTGTAGAGCTGAAGGGAACTGCCGTGTTGGGTCATAATCCCCTGTGGGGTCGTCACTACAAGTGACCACTTTCACATTACACAGTCATTTAATCCATCCAACTGTATAAATAAACCTATGATCTCATTTTCTCTCTCTTTTTGATAATGATAATACAAGCACAGATGAAGCTTGTAATTCACATAGATCATTTGACCCCTGACCTTCCAGTTACTCGATTGTTATGTTGGAGTTCTGGGAATTGACTTGTTTTTCTTCATTTGAACTCGCAGCGGCCGACCCCACCTCTTGCTCCAGCCCTGGAGGAAGAAGAGGCAGAAAAAAGTTGCGGCCCCACTGGATTCTGGGAGGCCCTGACACCTTGCAACGGCTGCCGCAACCTGGGCTTCTCCAGCCTCTCACAGGTACACACACACACTCATACGCGCAAATAGAGCCTGGACGTCTGTTACTTAAATTACAGAGAATATTTTCACTGCTAATTTGCATTATAATGTATTTTCAAGGTGCACATAATGGAACTTTTACTTTTTATTTTAGTAAAATTGATCATATCTCTTCATAATCAACATGTAAGTTTATCACAAAGCGTAGAGAGTAATGCAGCACACATACATGCACACACACTGATTCACTATAATGAAATTACAGGCAAATGATATTACCATTGTTCTGAGTGAATACTTTCAATGGTTACCTTGGGAACGCACTGAATGAACCGTCACTTTATAGACTGGCTCTCCTGGCAGCTCTGGATACTCTGTCCAGTGTCTGTCTCTTTTCTTGCTCTCACGCCTGTTCTGTCTATATTATATCTTCACCTTCTCCGTCCTTAAAAGAAATTTTCAAAGATCTCATTTTTTTGGAGCTTTTACCTCTTTATGAGTAGGATTCAGTTCGTGAACTACGAATGAATAACATTCAACGGAAATATCTGATACCAAGATCATTGGTTATTCTTTCGGGAACCTACAGTTGCGTGTACAAACTATATAGAGAGTTGATATTTGGTATCTGATTCTCAGATCTTATCAATTCATGTGAACACACAGTATTCTTTACAACATCGTACATCTGCACGCACATTATCCGATAATAAAGTATCATGTGCATCCACCAATTAAAAAGCAGAAAAATATATACAAATGTATAAATGAAACTGCTGTATGAGAAGGTATGGATTGCTTTACAGTATTAGTATTAGAAAGGTGCAGAAAAGTGGCATTGACAAAACCGAAATCGAAAAATGTATAGTCTTCAACATATTTATGAGCTCAGGGCCTACAGCAGTAAGTTGTACTTAAATATATTGTGTCCATGTTATGAACCTAAAGTCAGCCTGCAACACGAGTTTCCCGTGCCATCTCTTTTCAACTCCATTTATTTGCCCTCTGTGCCCAAATGAAATATTTATCTACCCACAGAAAGAGAAAAATCAAAACTTAAGGCCTGTTACACACTGCTTGCATAGCTAGTGTGTACACATTTTTTAACACACGTTGTCTTTCCTTTTACCATTTAAATCATATCTGTAGTCATATCATTTCTGTAGTCATCGATAGTCATCGGGTTTTTTTTTTGTACGTTTAAATTTTTTGTTGTTATTTCAATTCTGTAAATCATTTAAAGTCTGTGTGCTATTAAAGCATATATTATTATGGGCTTGCGTGGGCCCAGTCCGATGTTACAAACCACTAACCACCGCAAGAGAATGAAAGTCGATGCAACACTTTGTTTAAACATGGCCATTGTCTACTAATATGTGTATATTTTCTCCATCACCTCAACTTCGAAGATGGCTTTGAGCTTGCTATAGAGCCATGGCAAAAGAGGAGGGCGCACAGGTTTGACATCAATACATTTACGGATTTATTAGCCAAAGGGAAAAAAAAGTTCAGCTCAGGAAAAAAAAAAATTCTTGCCAAGGTCAGATCTCAGTCCTGGGTTTACTACACTTGCTTGATTGTTAAATATGACCAAGTACCTTCCTTATGACATGTTGCATTGACATTGATGTGGGCGTTTTCCTCACCTGTTACCTCTCAGTGCCAGTGTGTGAAGTTTCCCGTTGCAAGAAAATCAAGCTTAATCCAAACTCTGCCCTAATTCCTAGTATTCCTGCTGCATCTTCTTCTTCTTCTTTCCGTCCTTCCTTCCTGCCCCCTCAGCCCCCTCGTGCTGTGTATGTAAGAGTGGTTAAGCGTGTGCCGATGCGTGTTTAGTGGTGAGATGCGTGTTGGCTCAACCAGCGGGGCATCTGACATTCACAACACAGCAGACCCTCTGTCTTGTATACTGGCAGCCTGCCTGCCTGACTGGCACACTGCCCGGAGAGGTTTGCACCTGGATAAGTTTTGAGTGTTTATGTGTGTGCGTGTGTTTGTACTAATTTGTTGGTGCATAGGAAGAAAAAAAAAAAAAAAAAAAGAACCTCTGTGCATTTTAAAATGTTTGAGTACGCCTGTGAGAATGTGGGAGTGTACAGCATATTTGGTGGCAACAGCTTTGTGCGTGTGTGCAAATGTTTGTCTGAGTTTGGCTTGTCATCATCTTGAGTTTGTGTGGGTGGGTGTGTGTGTGTTTTATAGAAGAGGATATGAGAAGGAAGGAACAGAGTGGGAGAGGAAAGAGACATTGAGTTGTTATTACGTAATTAAGTTAGCGCTGTGCTAATTTGCTCTCAGTAACTGTGAATAGAGTTAACACAGAGACAGAAACCTGTGCATCCCCTCTGAGGATGACTGGACCAAGTGAAGCATTTTGTGCGCTGCAGCTTCTCCCGTCGTTTCCGTCTCCTCCTCCCTTCTTATCATCCCACAGAGATCTGTCAACCTTATTCTTCTTGAGCTTGTTTTCTATCATCCCCCTCTATCCCACGTCCATCTCGCCCTCAGCCTCATTTATCTTTCACTTTATATGTCTGCAGATGAGTTTTAACCTTTTGTATTGATTGTCTGAATGCTGAGTTTCACAGTTTGTCCAGCTGTCACTCAAGACTGTCAGTCAAGGAACTGGACTGACTCTAACAAGCCATATAGAAAATATTCCAATACTAAAAACTTGGGATGTGCACCCTTAAGCAGCAGGTTATATTGAGTTTGTGGGTTTTTTTTAATTTATGTAAAGCAAAAGGGAATTTATTATTATTGGCTTCATTATTTTATGTAGTATTTTATTTGTATTATACTATAGCAATTTCAAGCCCTTTTCAAATGCCTTCAGTTTTTTACTACGCGTGATAAAGGCCCTGCATCAATACAGATTTTTATCAAAAAGTTCGGATTTTTTTTGTTATTTCACTTGGTAGATTTTCTGTGTTTTGTTTTGTCTGTGCACTTTTCTGATTCTCTGGTTTGACATGGGTGAGGCTCACTTTGAAAATACGTGATGTCCCATATTTCCACCACCAGAATTTTGGCTCTTGCATTATAAGAAACAGGCTGTGATGATAGTTTTTCAGAAAACAGTTAGTTCAATAGTTAGACAGTTCTCGTTTGTTTTTGTTGCCAGGGAGACAATGCTGTCCATCCGATCTGATCAAACCACACCCACACAGTCCTGATGAAGCAGTTTAGTTTTTGAGTGTAAAATCGTATTAAATATTAAGTTACCTATATTTTTTTGTATATTGATTGTGATTACATGGTCATTAATAATTGATATTTTTAGAAAAATTCTTAAACCTGCAATAATTAATTGTTTGAACTGTGAACCCAACACCGACATATTACCACTTTTTAAACTGACATGGCAAACGTCTTATCAAACAGTTGCCTAAGTACACAACAGTAATATATTATTAACATTATTTTGAGTTGTTTGTGTCCAACTGGTGAAGGTAACACCATTATTCCCTCTTCTTTTAACTCTGTTTTGGTCTCCACTAACTCCTGTCCAGCTGTTTAACTCCTACATGCTTCACTACGTACCCCAGCTGGTTGCTAAATTTATCCGTCTGATGTTTGGTTCTGAGCAGGTAGCAGGTAGCAGGTAAGGTTAAAAGGTAAAATTATATGCCATAAAATCAAAACAATGAGCTAAAAGACGCTTGGCTCAGTGGGGCCGAGGGGGAACTGCAGAGTTGGATGATAATTCTGTGGATTTACCACTAAGAGTGACCCCTTTCACATACACACAGTAAATTGATCCATTGTTAATATAAACATATGGATTGTGGCATCTTAAAGATTTGGAACCAAATTCTCAGGTGCTTTCAAATTCTATAGTGTTTGGGTTGAAGTTAAGTAACGTTGTACCAACTGCGGAAGGCTCAGGCTGAGGATGCTTCTGTATTTGTTGTTGTGTATGTGGTGCATGCACAAATGACCTGAATGTGATTAGTTGGTGTGTGTCTTGTGTGTAGACAGTACATGTGATTGAGACTGTACTTTGTGTTAGATAATCCAGAGAAACAGAAACGGTGCACTCTGTTCCAAGCTCTGTGTGTGCACACATACATTCCTGCATAAGGGAGCTTCCCCTGTTGTGAAATTTCGTCAGCAAACCATAGGTTTCCTCCCACCCTTGCCATGTGAATGCCGACTGACGCCAAAGTTGTGTTGTGTGGAGGTTTCCTCTGCGATGTTGACTTTAGAAGAGAAGTTCAGATCTCGGTGATGGAAACCTTGAAAGCAAAATAGTGGGAATGAAAAGGGGAGATAGATAATGAGCGAATGTAGGAAAAAGATACGGATAAAGAGAGGTCGGCAGGGTTGCCAGGCAACGCAGAAACTCATGAGATGTCAGGTGTGGGATGTCTGACATTGACAAATCTGTCACCATCAGCACAGATGTGTCACAGCACTGTGCCGCACGCACACACGTCAGTGTTTCCCACCAGTGTCTCCAAGCTTCGCCTGATTTCGCCTTTACTACGTCCTTCCTGTTCTTCCTCTGTCTCCCTCCTTCCCCACAGTTACTTACACTTCCCTATCAGTTTTCCTCACTTCCTCCGGCTCTGTTTTCCTTTCATTAAGAGGTCACCCTGGACCTTTTTAATGTTATCAGCCCGGGCGGTTTTAATGAGTTGAGGAGGGAGCAGGCCTGTGTTGTGCTGGCACAGGTGAAGATCAGAAGCCCGTGAGGGCTCTTGAAGATGTTAAGGAACATCAAAGGCAGGTGTGTCTGAGAGGCCATAAGAGCCTGCAAATGAAGGGCTGAACGTGTCCTGTGGGAGAATGGGGGATGTCTTTGGTTTTGCTCACAACGTTTCAAATTGTCTAGCCATTTTGTGTAATGTTGAAATTGAGTAGTTCAATATTGTAGAAAGTTTGGGCTGTAACAATGCCATGATATGGTTAAAGGAGAATAGTTTCACCAGCCGTTGGCAGTCTTTAGGATAAGTTAAGATGTACAGCTGCTGGCTGTAGCTTCATATTTACCCAGCGGACATGAGTGTGATATCAATCTTCTCATCTAACTCTTGGCAAGAAACTAAACAAGTGTATTTCCAAAAATGTCTAACTATTCTTATGAGAAAATAAAGTAAAAAACGAAGCTGAAGTTGAAGTATAATTTCATGAAGCTTCTTAGCCATTTCTTAGTTTTGGATATTTCAGTGTAAAGTCCAAGTAATGGAATTTCTTAAAGTAAAACAGCACAGCACCCATTTTCACAACTTTGAACTCCCCCAACCTAGTAGACACTTCTAGGTGTAACTTATTTAATGTTTACAGAACTGATCTCTGAGTCGGCTCCAAACCAACTGACACCATGTCAAAGAAGTTGAGTGTAAACGTTGCAAACAGCAGTTTGCATTTCAGAGCTCAAAAACAAACATGGCGTATCATCTCGAAAGGGTAGGCTAACTTCCCTGCGTTAGGATGCTCCCTCAACTTTCGTGTTTAACGCCTGAGGCTTTGTGTATATATTCCTAAATAGTTCTTGTTGTGGGATCACCGCGATATAGTTCTATTTTCAGAACATGAAAAACGGGCAGGTAGGCGCTGTTTGGCTCTGAGTCTGTTATCATTTCAGTATAAGATAATTAGGTTAAAATGATTTAATATGCTGCAAACAATAGCTTTATATGTTCATTTATAATTCATTTAGGCTAATAAGGCAACCAGGTAGAGTGCATGAAGCTCACTGCGGCAGATTCCCTCCCCCCACGACCAATCGATTTGGTTGAAGACTAGATCCGATTTCAGTCAACCAAGATTTTCTTTGGTTGACTACAGCCCTACTAGCTTCTCATACTGAACGTGAGGATTTATTGCTTTTCTTTTGTCATACGTATAATACCTTTGGACTAATGGTTGGATAAAAAAAGCAACTTCAGCTCTGGGAAATTACAATGGGTCTTTTTCCCTATTTTCTGGTATCTTAACCAAACGAGAAAGTAATAAGCAGATTCATTAATATTTAAAATAATGGTTTGTTGCAGTCCTAGTTGAGTGAAGTGGAACATCTGTGTTTTGTAATTTCTTTTATTGTGAATCAAGGAGGTCTCTCTCTTTGGTCTCTAAGTTTCAATTATATTTTTCAGTTAATTATTCATTTTATTATCCTAAACCACAAATTAATGTTAGAAAAACCTCAAAATTCAAAGAGTCCAATTCTTTCTTACTGTTTTTCTCTTATTTCCTCTTTCTCCTTTTCTCTTTCTGCTGCTCTGTCTCTCTGCAGGGTTTGATGCAGGTCTGTGCTTACAGTTAGTGCTTGTTAGTGGCTTTATGCCCTGTATATTCTGCATCCATAGACTGTCTTCCTGTCTAACTGACCCTCAACACACACACCTATAGCTCTTGTCAAATACTTTCTACTGAAATAGAGTGGCAGACACACGTATGCTGCCCTTTAGTAAATGGAGATATTCTGTGTGGTTGTGTGGTTTATACTTCCCGCTGGGGTTCAGATATCTTGTTGTCCTTGAGGTAAACAGGGAAAGGGAGAAAATATTGGGGAATAAGGACTAGGAGCTACAATAAAGAGAGACCAACAACTAGTGTTGGGTTGCCCTTTAGCAAGGCATTCAATCCTAAAATGCTTCAGAAGAGCCATCAGAGTGATGGAATGTGTGCAGTAATTTAGTATCAGGGTGTTTCGAAACCAAGCTTACATCCCAAGGATTAACACACAACACACACACACACACACACACACACACACACACACACACACACACACACACACACGTTTGCACGCACAGGTGACAGAGAGAGATAAGGGGAGAACTTGCTTTGTGTTTATTTATGTATAAATCAACTTAAGATGTGGTAACTAGGCTTCTCTGTCCCTCGTATTTAAAGAGGATAAATACGATGAGCGCTGCCGTCGGTTCATCATTAAAGAAAATTCACTGCTCACATTAGTGGCGTGCGACGACTTTAACAGACAGGCAAGCAGAACAGAACTCGACCCTAACTCCTCGTCGTCAGACGTGTTAACAAAGGTGGTTAGTAAGACACCTTCTACTGATTTGAGATGATAAATCACAGTGTAATTTGCTCATTTACTTGCTACTACTGCCTCTTAACACTTAGGAAGAAAAAGACTGTTGAAGTAATTATCTAATGTGCAAGTACAGTTTCCACACACATCTGCGGATGTGTATAATAACGCGTGCACTATCATAACTGATCTCAGAACGGTGGAAGCTGAGTTAAGAGCATCTTGAAAAAGCACACTTGTCTGTAGCTAAGTATAGATAGTCACCCGCCGAAGATACCAGGGCTATACACAATGTGCATTCAAGCGTCCAAAAAATTGCTGCTCCCTCCGCTGCTTGAGGAACCCCAGCCTTTGTCAACGGGACACGGCCACGCCCGCGAAAATGGCAGAAACGATAGCTGCAACGGCTGGTAGTCAACCTAGCTTCCAGAGACAGTAGCCTACTGCGGCCACAGGAGGGCAGTAAATTACAAGATGAACGCAGCTACAAAAAAATAAATAAATCAGATCCTTGACAGGACTGAACGCTGTTCTTAGATGTAAGGAGAGATATCGCCTCCACTTTATCGTTCTAATCGATGTCTGTTTTTAGGGTGAACCCTTTCCTGGCTGTGGCTTCGTATTTAGACATGAGAGTGGTATCGATCTTCTCAGCAAGAAAGCGAATAAGTGTATTTCAACATAGTCTAACTATTCATTAAAGAGCGTATGTGGAGACTTCACTAGAGGTTTCTGAGCTGCAGTTTGATGCGAAAGACCCCCCCCCCCAGACTGACATCATGGGGCAGTTTAGCGGTGCTAATGTTCCATTTCCTTCGCCTTTTTTGTTCACTTTGCTTCTCATTCTTCTTACTTTTATCACATTCGAACAGTTTTTCTCTCTCTGACTATAGTGAACATTTTCAGGTGCTTTATAGTGTCCTTACAGATAGTGTATTAACCAACAGAGAACAGTTTGGACTTGATTTTTTTTTTATAAGGAAATGTGTGGTTTGGGTTTTTGCACAAATATCATGTGATAGTATAATCTGACTGGTGGACTTTTAAAAAATGGGTACAAAAGAGATTTATTGTAGTTTTTTAGTGGTTGCAGAACCTATAATAGTTGGGAGCCCCATCACGACATGTACTATCCCCAGAACAAAGCCCGTCAAAAACAAGGGCAGATCAGCTGTCATGCTGTGCTGTTGGCACATTAGTAAGATGTGTGAATGTGTGTGTTGGCGGTTGATGTGAAACTGATGGGAGCAATAAGCGTCCTCTAAAGCAATTCCCCTTATCATGATTGAGATACAAAAAGCAGAGCACCCATAAAAGTAATAAATGGGAAGTTTTTTCTAATACCGTGAGCCACCATAAATGCACTGCTGGGTACACAAACAAGGAAACTCATTCAGCACAAGGGAGTCACTGAGTTATTTCATTATTTTATTGTTTTCTTTCTATTTTATGAAAGAAAGTGAAATAAATATTCTGTAGTTGCTTTTAATTTCAAGCATACAGCATACACTGTAGTTAAATACAATAAGGATTTAGATTAGAAACAATAGTAATAAACATAATGTTTGATGCTTAAAAATCATACTTGTGTCTCACAGAAATGTTCACAAGTTAAACTCATGGTAAGAATGCATGCCTAAGGATTTTGAACCAGAAGCAGCAGCTTTTCTCATCACTAAGATGTGGCTAAAAGTGGAAAGCATTTGTTGGAAAGAAGTATTTACCCACAAACAACAGCCAGGCACAGTGGCCGTGTACAGCATCCCGAAGACTTGTTTTAACAGTGAGACTGGCAAGATTACAGACCTTTGTACCTGTATAAAGACACAAACCTGTGCTCACTAACAGTATCTGGCCACATTCAATATAGCCAGTGACGCTCCATTGAAGTATTGGGCGAACTGTTGTTGGTGAAAATGGTAACGTTATAAATATTATACTTGCTCAATATTGATCATTGTGAGCATGTTAACATCTTGACACGAACATCCAGTGCAAAATACCACTGTGTATAGCCTTACAGAGCATCTAGCATGGCTGCCTAGAATGACTTTTTCAATATCACAAAAAGCCATGTTAAGATAGGTCAATTAACGCACACCCATGAGATGGATATTAATCTCTTTATCGTACTCTCGGAAGGAGTGTGTATTTTCTTGCATATTAGCTTCTTTTGCCTGTTTTGATTTTTTTTTCTTTTTTTAATTAATTTATTTTTTTTTATTGGGACAATCTTACTTGATTTTCTATCCTCTGTTTTTGGTCAGTATGTCTCTCCACTACTGTCCTCTCATGACCACGAACCTCCCTCCATCTCTCCCCTCAATGAGGCCCTCAGAGGGTCCATTGTCCTTTCTGGTGTCCAGCCCGCCCTTTTTCTCTCTAATCAAATAGCGTTCATGAGGAAATGCCAGCAAATTATAGCCTCTATTCATATCTGATGGCCTATGAACTCAGTGTACAGTGTATGAAGCAGTAGGTTGGTTGGTGTAGCTTACAACATAGAGTTAAACTGAGACAGGCAGAGGAAGAGAGAGTCACAGGATTAAGATAGAAGTTCCTCGGACGTGACCAGAGCAACAACATATTTCCTATTTGTGTTATCAGCTATGCGCATGAACACACACACACAAACACTGTACACAACACAAGCGGACTCAGTTATGCACACATATTGAGCTCTTGCACATACGAGGAAGTGAGCACATAAGCCCTCATATGATCACACGTTAACTGTAACTACTGCAAGCACACAGACCCGTTCAAGTACCACACTGCATTATTACACAGATATAATCACACACTGTTACGTACAATCCTTCGGTCAGATGTGCAGGCGCCATCAAACACTCGCACACACACACTCAAACTTTTAATCTGGCCTCTGCAGTCGGACGGGAGCTGCATACGACCTGCTAATTAGTGGCCAGAGGAGGCCTCTGTTTGTCTGCTCTCTTCCTGCTCGGCTCAGACACAAGTTTCTCTGTGTCCTATCTCTGCCCTAAAAGATAGAGAGGGAAGGAGGGTGGAGGGTAGAGGGAGGGAAATGAATGAAGACCGAGTGTGTTTGTTTGTAGGAGGGACTGCTCATATCGCACCGCATGAAGCCATTTTTTTCCCACTTTTTAAAGCCTTCTGACCCCTCCAAGGCTGAGAAGGACGAGGAGTGAGGACACCATCAAAAGATCAGGTAGCTAGAACTGTTGTCAAACTGCCGGATTCATATGATCTCCACATTCGGTTGCTCCCAGGCTTCCCTGTGGACTTGAGTGTAAGGGATTTTCTCGCCGTGACTGTCCTGTTTGAGATTCAGTGCAAAAAGAGCAAGTCAATTGCTCAAATTTTAAGCTTGTTGCTCGCTTCCATGCGCCTGAATTGACTATTTTCCTGTCTCTTTCTTGCCGTCTTCTGTGTGGGAAATCAAGCATTTTGCCTGGACTCGATTCCCATTTTTGTGTTTGAGGAAATCTCTGCCTCAAACTGCCCTGCACTCCCACTTCCTCTGCTTCCCTTCCTCAGTACGAACTCATTTTCCTCTTCCCGCTCTGTCTCTGTCTCATGCTCCTCTCCTTGGGATTTGCTGACCCAAACTCCAAAGTAAGTGTTGAGTTGGATCATGGCATCCTTTCATCTACCTAATGTTTTCTTCTCCCATGCTTTTTCTCGCTCTGCCTCTGTCTTTATACCAGCCAATGGGTTTTTGTAACGCCTGTCAGCTTTGCCCTCACTCTTTCCCTTTCTGTTTCTTCCCAAGCTGTTCCGCTAAAAATGTAGAGATTTGGACTAACAGGAATGATGAGAGATGATATATAGGCGATGGATAGAGATAAGAAGTAGAAGTAGAAAAATAGCAACAGCACTCAGTAGGGGAGAGAGAAATTAATTTACAGTACACGCTATGGGTGATTCCTTGTCTCTTGGTTCTTTTATAGATAATTTCAGGCACGTTTCTCAGTCATTTCCTGCCCTCTCTTTTCTTTCACTCCTTTTCATTATATTTTATGTTCTCTCCCCGAAGACATTGCAGAGGAATCTCTTTCCCGACTGCATTTTGTCTCAGAGCTTTTCTCGTGCTTTCCCTCACTGCATCTATTAAAAAACCTGCTCTACCTGTGGCATTTTAAAACTCATGCAAATTCATTGTCAATTCATGATAATGCCCTGGTAATTACAGTGAACAAAAATGAGACCATGGGTGAGATGATGGTTAGCCCTCAATCTCACATTTCTCTTGTGCTGATGTTTTATTTTCAAGTCCCATTAATCTTGTCACTTCCTTCTCGCAAAGACAATCGTTCCACTTGTCTCCGTTTCCATTTGAATGACTTTCACTCCCAGTAACTGCCTTAACTTAGTAAGCTTTATCTCGAAGTGCTTCTGAAGAACTGCACCGTCTTCCAGCTTTGTGCCACAGAGCAATCGAGTCCATTTCCTGGTGACGCACACTGAGAGTAAGCTCACATTCACACAAGAGACAAGGCTTCTCAGGAGAAATCGGGTCCTGTAGTAACCTGGTTACCGTACATCCACGTGTACTTGCAGCAAGTCAGTGCCCATGGACCGAAGATGAAAAATAGCCTTTTGGCTACCTCCGGCACATATGCAGCAATGTTTATTAATGTGCATTGTCCTTGTTAAATAAATTACAATAAATAATACATAATATATATCTCCCCTACAACCGACCTTATTTAGAAAGCATGGCTTATTTACTTTAACTGTAGTAGTGATACAACACATTGTTTGAAGTGTTCCTTACACAGTGTCTGAATTTTACAAATAACGATCTAGTGACCTTTCCTCTCATTCAGCCTCCCTGTTACAGTAATGCTTTCTGCCAGAAATTACATTTATATGCTACTAATTTGAAACCTCAAATACGTGTAATGTCCCTGGGATTAATCTTTTTCTATCAACATTAAGAGGAATGTTGATCATGAAGGTATCAATAAAATCTTCCCGCAGTATCCACTCTTGCAATACGGTACCCGCTTGTAAGCAATAAAAGCATGATTAAAAATTTTTTATGGTTGTGTTTAGACATTCGCAGCACTTGGTTAAGGTTAGGGAAAAGATCATGGTTCCTGTTAGATGATTTAAAAAGAGTCAAAACTGACCTGAAGCATGAGACAGGATGTGTTTGATATATTGACTTTTAACCAAAACCAAAGTCTTTCCCCAATCTCAATCAAAGTACTTTTGGATGCGAACCTCAGTCACTGGTGTCGCACGCCTGTACTTTCTACACCAAGATTAGAAGTCAGGGGATCACCAAAGTCAGTAGGATTCATCTTCCGTGGACCATGAATGTCTGTTCAAAATTTCATGGCCATCCAATAGCCTCGAAACTTTAGTCTGGATCAAAGTGTTGAACTGACCGACCGACCGATTGACCAACATTGCCAAACATGGAGCCATTCTGCTAGTATCGTTAGAAGGCTAATTAGAAGCCCAGTTACACATATACGTGGCTTTCTCCATTAAACCTAGCTGGAGAAATTGGGTCTTGTTTATCCACTATAACCCAATCACAGAAAGCAGGTTTCTGGTTTACATGACATTTAAGAAATCACCTTCCTGCAGAAATCCAACTGTAACCCTGTTACTTAAGTGCATGTAAAGACACTGTGTGAGGTACGGTGTAGAGACCATCAGCTTCATTTTTTTAATCACATTTATGTCAAAGTCTCAAAATTAATGTGAAGATGAATCATTGCACCTTTAATCGGAGCTGTCAGATGAGTTCATCGGGAGCAGAGTTTTTATGTCCCTGAAAGTAGCAGTGAACTAGCAGCAGCTCCGTATGACTCTGTCAAGAGTGTTCTCAGCCTTTCCTTCGGCCATGTGAGTGAAATCTGCAGCTAACCAGGCTGTCACCTCAAATCAGTGTCAGTCGAGGCCAGGCCACCTGCAGAGTGAAAGCATAAAAGACTGCCTGGATCTCCATTAGCTTGTAATGGCAGTCTAATTGAGTTCTGATGGAGATAGAAAAAGGAGGGGGGGTTTAGTTTGTAGGCCTTTTAATTAAGTGTGGTGTGAGTGAGAGATATATAGAGACTGATTGCTCTATCAGCCAGAATGATTCATCAATTTTGAGTGTGTTCGGTGTGTGATTGATGGCCTGGTGCAGTCTGGGTAATGTAGTAGCAAATGATGACAAGAAGAGTAATGGCTGCTGAATGAGGAAAGGAGGTTGGGAGAGGGCGAAGGGGGGCAGGAGATAGTTAGAGGCTTGAGAAATATATCTGGAGTGTGGTTAAGAGCAGGCGTCTCCACACCCACAACTTATTGCCATGGTGACAAGTTTACCATTGATCCCATTAGCAAGGGTACAACCAGGGGCAGGTTGCCAAGTGACACTTCAGAAATGATGATAGTGTTGTGTTATGGGAAAAAGGCAGACATCCAGAGGCCGCGTTGCTGGAAAGGAATGTTTTGTCTCTTTGGCTGAAATGGCGCTCGCCTCGGTAACCTTTTCCTGTGCTTCACATCACTCACTCTTGTTTTTCATTCTTTCTGGGTACACATCTGCCTCGGAGATAAGGGACCTTTTGGTCTTCAGCTCTCTCTCTCTGAGCCCTTTGGGGCTCAACCTTTTCACCAGTGCTGCAGCAAAGTGCAATCTGAAATTCCCCTCAAATACACAGAGAGAACTCTGTTATATAAAGGTCCCAAAGAAACATTTTCTTAAATGTAACTCTGAATTAATTGTCACCAAATAGACACACTGCATGTCCCTCTTGGTGAAAATCATTGACGTATTTCATATAGTCTGCAAATTACAATATAGGCCTTTGACTCTCTATTCAGAGTGACTTACAATAAGCTACACAAGCAAAAAACAGTATTAAGAAAAGTGAATGAAAAGCATCCTTCCTATTAACAGTCTAATAACATACTATCAAGAATAACAACAAGCGAGTCCCCCCCCCCCCCATTTATAAGCTTTTTTTGGTGAGAGCTAGAGCTTGATGGAGGAGTGGTGAGGCCCACCTCTACCATAAAATCGATAGAGACTCAAGGTTTGTTTTTTTTTTCTTTAGGAGATCATTTATTATTTACTCTTTTAAAGATTATATATTTTCATTTTGCCTTGACAAGACAGTTAAGAGCGAGACAGAAAGCCAGGAGATGTGTGGATCGAGGATGTAGGATGAACGACAAAGATGGATTTGTAGCAGTCAAGCCTTAGATGAGCTTGGAATGGCAGCTACTTAGAGCTCTTTGTGAGGCTGCTGTGCCTGATCCCTCAGAGGTTGTGGACACCAAATCCGCGGGATCAAGTTCTGGCTGCTGTGTTGACTGGGTAGGACAGTTGGTTGTCGAGGATCACGCTCGGGTTATCGGTGGACTGGGAGTCAGGAGAGATGGTGAGACACACATTTGTAGGAGAAGTGCACCTGTTTCCTTTTCTGAGCCAATAACACATGTAGATAACAAGATGACATTTCGCTTGTACTCAGCAAAGGAAGCCCTGTTTGAGATTATTATGAATGAGTAATGAGAATTTTGGCAGTATCCCTGTAACTTGAAAAGGTCAGACATTTAACCATTTTGCTGGCCCCCTGGAGTTTGTACATTTTTGGTTCTGAGATTGGTCGGGCGCTTAGACCCCAGTATATACCAGCCTGCAGGTCCTTTCTTGTCTGGTTTTCTTAAGACAGTGCTTTTAATGTTAAACAAAAAATATAATGCTTTGTTTTAGTTTTGGGTTTCACTTTTTCACACTTTGGAAACCTCAGTGGTGGATATGTTAGGAATGAAACTCAAGATATATTTCAAAGAAAAACACATGACTGTAAAAGAATTCCAGCTGCCTGCTGGAGACAAAGTAGACAGTTTCAATAAATTTAGTTGTTTTGCTCTTTGCTAAATTTAATTCACACCATGTGATGAGACCGTGAAGCTTTTGCACCATCAAAGATAGAGTTTAACAAAAGCTACCTCTTTCATTAGTTAGGGAGTTAATAAATTGAAATAAAGCCTTTTAATCTCATATTTTAAGGTTGTAGATCATGAAACATAACTGAAAAATATACAGGATTTTAGATATTTTCTAGAACAATTATTGTATAAAACCCTTAAACCTAACAATGACGGACTGATTTTCCACAAATTGCGGCAATTTC
This sequence comes from Xiphias gladius, assembly GCF_016859285.1. Taxonomy (NCBI): domain Eukaryota; kingdom Metazoa; phylum Chordata; class Actinopteri; order Istiophoriformes; family Xiphiidae; genus Xiphias; species Xiphias gladius. Next base: position 7,149,301 of record NC_053401.1, read on the forward strand.
ATGACAATTTAGTGTTCATTCAAAACATTTGCTTGCAATTCAACACAAGATTGCCTCTGAATAGCCCTAATCCTTACTAGTCTCAAAACTTCTGTAGCAGATGATTGTCGAGACCTTTAGACTTTTTCTTTCTTTTAAGAAAGCTCTAGCAAAATATTGTTGATCACAGTGATCACAGAGAACAAATCTCCTGAAGGGACTGTTAAGAGACTCTACAATAAAATCTATAGGATTGAAAGAAGAAACCCTTTCCAACCCTTTATTTTCAGCGTTTGGTTTGAACACTGGCCTAAATCTTTCATGATAATTGAACTGTATGAATGTGGTTGGACTTTAATGGTAGCCTTAAGCTGAATGAGAGCTACTGACCTGATGTGTTTGGTTGATTTTTTTTTTGTTTTTTTTTGTTTCTTTGTTTCTCATGCACCTCGGGCAAAAGTGAACAAAAAGATGGACACCAATCGCCCTGGAAAAACAATGTTTGCCACACATTTGAAAGTCCACATCAAATGCCTTTTTTTTGGCTTTTTCTTTCGCTGAATCTCTGTTGTTCGCCTCTTCACTCTGCTTTCCGAACACTAATAATTAGCATAATACATCATGTGTTGGTCTACTGGAAGGGATAATAGATCAGTATGGCATAATTAATAATGAAGTTGGTGGTGTGGCTTTGTTTAGCTAAATGAACACTTCCTGCTGGAGTCATTCAAATTAAACGGGCACATTTATGTTTCGGAAACCTTTGCCTCTTAAGTCTTGCCATCGTGTCACTGGATAATGTGGTATATTTCACAAATTGCCCTAACATTTCTCTGTTTTCTGTCTGTCCCTCTCCCAGGACACAAAGCATTCAGCCGAGATTGTCACATCACCATCTCTGGATGTTTTCCTTCCAGAGGACGAAGACAACCCGTACGAGTCTGTGACCACCGCCGTCACACGCAAACCCTGCTCACTCGATATCAGCCACCGGCTCAACGCCTGTCCCCGCAATGGTAGGACAAAGTATTAAACTCACCTTTCAATCAGCATGTTACCTGCCATTTCATTTCCTAAAAGTAACTTAAGAGTAACTTAATACCAGGGTGCAAAGCAGTGTCTCACTGCCCCCTATTTCAAATCAGTTTTACCCCTGTCCCAACCCTGCTTCACTGTTGGTTGTGGTTGGGTGTGCTTCAGTACATCTGTAACCACACCCAATAGTGAGTCTTCAAGTACACTTTTACATCCATGCAGCATTATGAGATGTAAAACAGCTGGGGGTCAGCAAAAGCAAGATTTTCTGGAGGGCTTTAAGTTGCTCTTTGAAATGTTTACACTATCTTGTGATAGTAACTTGGGCCACACTGCAAAGTGAGGTGTGCTTTCATTAAGCAACTGAAAACCTCACACCCCACCCCCTTTTTTTTTTTTTTAAATCACAAATCGCAGTATTTTAGTTGTTTTTTTTGTTTCTCAATCAGCTTTTCTGTCAGACAAAATCAGTTCAAGTCCTCACCTTTTTAACAAAACGATCGCTGACATCAAAGTTGGACTCATTTTGGAAAGACATTCTACCCTATCATGATCTATAGCAAGTATGCCAAATGACCTTTTTGTTCTCCCAAACCTCCTTCAGTTTACTGCTGTATTCTGTCATGGCACAGTAATGGATTTATGAGTTTGTTTTTACAGAATTTCAAAGGCTAAAAATATTACCAGCGCTATGAAATGATTCAACACAGATTCTTCTGGTACAGAAAATGTAGAGTGAGCCGTCAAACTCTTGTCAGCCAGGTTTGTCGCTGGATCAGCTGACCATGCAAAACTGACCATAACCCAAAACAGCACGGAACCAACAAACTATGTTTTTCAGTTGTTGTGTAAACATACTGTTAAATTGAACCAGTGAGCGTTGGGGTCCCGATCATTGCTGACAGCTCTTTCACTCTTGTCTTTTAATGTATTAGTTTCTCGTGGATCTTTGTACACACTTTTGGACTTTTGAACCTTTAATTTTTCATATGCTGGGGCGACCAGTAACCTATTAGTTAAGGTACATACCATGTAACTACCACCTCCCGTCTACCTGTGTTGTCACCTTTGGTATATTACTTGGTCAAGTAATATATGTAGTATATAGTAGTTCTACATTACACCTTATCTACAAATAGGAGAAACATATCATTTACTCCCCCACACACATAAAGTGCGAGTTGACTCGGGGTCTTCTCGACCCAAAAACTTTTAGGGGATCACCCTAATTGCAAGTGATGGTGAGGGATTTTACATTTGGGTCATGTGTGTTAGTATTACTGTTCTAAATACCAACTGCTTGTTCATTCCGTATTTTAAGCCCCCTTCCAGACAGGAAACCTTATTATCAAACTTTAAAGGTGCATTAGTTGATTTTCGGCCACTTGGGGGCAGCACAACAAGCAGTAAAAACAATATGGACATATCCTGTCTAAAAAAGTAACTATTCAGGGCTTAATTCCTGATTCAGTTTACTTTTTCACTGCCATCCACATTGTCTTCAACTCTGTTTTCAGTGTTGGATTCAGTGTGAGCTAATCCTCCAGCCTCAGACCTTTGAGTCGATTCTGTTTACTCATCACTTGTTTGGTCTGTGGCGTTATACTTCGACTCCCATGACAACAAACACCCACAACGTGTTCTTCCCTTTCACTCAGCTCCTTAGAGATGCTACACGCTGCAGGTTGTCACGGCAACTGCATCACCATCTGGTGAGTCACCTGTATGTTGCCATGGGAACTATCTTGCTAGTGACAGTAGAGGCCTGTTTTGTTTGTTTTCAAGCATGTTTCGTCCCACGTTTAGCTGTTACATCTCGTCTGCGATTGGCTGCAGGATAGAGGAGAGCTGAACTGTCAACAGTGTAGTGTGTTTGTGTTTGTCCGTGTGTGTGTGTGTGTGTGTGTGTGTGTGTGTGAGAGAGAGAGAAAGACAGTGAACTTTGAGGTTAGTTGTTCTATGTCAAAGTGTCTGTTGGTAGAAATTTGCTCCACTGACGTAAGTGAACAGTGTGGGTTGTTTTGTTTGTCCTCAACTCTCTGAGCGCTGTTACCTGTTGTTATGCTGTTGCCAAATGAGAGACAGACATAGAGAGAGTATGGAAATGAGAGTAAGCGAGACATAAGCAAGTACTTGGGGAGCAAAAAATAAAAGGTGCCAAAGTCAGAAGAGAGAAGAGGGGAGAATGAACTCCCTACATTCCCATGTCATTGGTATAAATGACTATAAATGTATTATGCCTTACAGGCTGCAGATACTGTCTTGTTGCAGAGATGTGGAACGTAATGAAAGGTGGAAGAGTCTGCGATGCAGAGAGGGCAGATTATAAATTCAGCTGACGAAGTTAGAAGGTCGTCTCAGGCTAAGCCAACTACATGAATGTGAAACTTTGGCGCAGCAGGAGGGAAAATCCTGGATTCCTGCTTCGAGTCCAGTCACACGTCAGGCTAATTGGACATGGGTGTGAGTCTCTCTTTATCTGGCTCCGTGAGGAAGGCAATGATGGTGAAGAAACACGGAGAAAGAGGGAACTGAGTTGAGAGGAAAGAGAAAAGAGGAAAAGGGAAGAGCAGAGAGAGACTTGGTGCATTACACTGCAAAAAATGATCTCTCTCTTAGTCATCTGGTCTGCTATTGAGTCTTAAAATCCTTCTTGTGGTTAATGTTATATTGTGCAAAAATAAGAATATACCAAAAAAGAAAAATTATATAATAGTACAAAACATAAGGTTAGTATACATCATGCATGTGATAACCCCAGTGTGTAAAGAGCATATCAAGTAGAAATGGAGGAAGGGAGGCTTAAAATGAGTATCAATGACAGGGTGATAAATGTATGCAAACAAATAGTAAGTGAATAGGCAGAAGGAGCGGAAAATAGTACAAACATGAATTGCGTGAAAGTTGGAAAGGTAAGTGCAATATGTGCTAATATACATATGTTTATTTCTGAAGAAAATTATAGTACAACTAAGACACTGGCATTTGTTTCAAAGCAGCAACCTGTTGATATTCGGCTGACTACCCGTACCCATGAGCTCCCAGTTGAGGACCAGCTGACTATCATTAGGTGACAAAGGGCAGGGTGACGCAGAGGTTTTTAGGTGTAATACAATTAAAACAAGAGGCCATCAAGCTATTTCTTGGTTTAAGAAAGACAAAAACATTTAAAAAAGTGAATGTGGGACTGAGGGACTGTCGAGATGACTTTTCTTTTTTTTTGCAGTGTAAGCCTTGCCTGATATCCGCCCGTCCGCTGCTGCTGGCTAGTTATCAGCAGCTGTGGGCTGCTGCAGTCTCACAGTTGAGGAGACCAAGACACTCAACATCCTGCTTTTTCGTGTCTCTGCTTCTTGGAAATCTCCCTCCCCCTCCTTCTCTTTTTACTTTACTTTCATTCTCTTCCTTCTGGCTTCCTACAGCTATTGTCCTTAGATTCTCCACTGTTAGCGGCATGATCCCACTTTTGACACTGCTGTTTTCATGAAAGATCACATTTGAATGTTATGCACCAAATCCCATTGCACCGCACGTCCACTGACAAGACAGCTGCCATTTCTGACAGTAAATAAATGGAATTCCTTTCTTTAATATGAAAAGTACGCTGAGTGAGCTTGTGTACATAATCCTACGACTCAATGAGTCGAATTAGCTCAGGAATATGCTTATCGTAGCGGAGGGATTCCTTTGTGATGGAATTTTATTTGTTCCAAATGAGGGAATCCATTTCTGCTGCAGCACTTTGCTGCAGATACATTTAGTGTTCATCTGTCAAATTCACTTCGTGTATTCTACACGCGTACAGATTGGGATAAAAATGTATACTGAATCCGAGTGTCAGTATAGAGGCTGTGTGTGTGTGTGTGTGTGTGTGTGTGTGTGTGTGTGTGTGTGTGTGTGTGTGTGTGTGTGTGTGTGTGTGCGTGTGTGTGTGTGTGTGTGTGTGTGTGTGTGTGTGTGTGTGTATTTGTGTGTACATATGTGTGTGTGCGCGCGTGTGTGTACGCGTCTGTACATATGTGTTTATATATGTATGTATGTATGAATATTGAAGTTTTGCACAGATCCTCTCAATGACAAACTTAACTTTTTTTCTCCATCGCTCAGTATTTAGAGCTTACTGCTTTAACCTGGAGATATTTCAGATTGGTTTTTTTTGTTTTGTTTTGTTTTGTTTTTTTGCATTTAATAGCAAAAATAAATAACTCACCATTTGTAATTCTGAAGTGAGTGCTATAAAATGATAAGCTTTTATAATCAGTTTTACCACAATAGTTTGAACCACAGGATCACAGTGCTTGACAGCCCGATAAAAGCAAAAGCAAGGTGTGATCCTGGAGATAGGGAGACAGGCGGCGGAGTGGCGGGGAGGGACCTGCAGGCGAAGCCTTGCAGCCTCCAGTCACGTATGGAGCAGATGGAAAAAACAGGTGCGAAAGTGCTTCTTTTCTGCTATCGACCGTCTCCTCTCGAGTAACACATACTTGTCTACAGCTGGTAAACAAGCCACTGCTGACGTGTGCAACATGAAAGTGCAAACCTGTCTGCATGTGTTCCTGCGTGTGTGTCCTCTAAAGTACTTCCAAAGTCCTGCATATTGTACTGGATATGTCAGTGAACTTTGTTTTGACAAATAGGTCAACACACAGGTAGAGATCTTGAATTTCCCATTTCTGACAGCAGTGTAGCAACAACAACTGGTCCTTTTCTCACTTTTTCACCGGATTTTGCTTTCCTCTTTGAGTTGACTGCAGATTTGCTGTGTTACAGAATTTCTAATGCTTAATATTGAATCAAAACGATCACAGCCCTGTTTCAGCTATGAATGAGCTCAAATTAGCCAGTCACAGGTTTGCACGTAGCGGTGTCGGTACCTCTAAGGTTTATGAATAAAGGTCCCAGTCTCAGTTTCTTCCTCTGCCTCTAATGTTATCTTCCATCCTCATTTCTCTCTAGTGGATAAAGCTGTGATGTTGCTCTGTCTTGCCCCATTTATCCCACTTTGGTTGGCGCTGGAGGCTTAGAGCGGCTAATGGCAGCAAATAGTAACTCCAGGGCTTTGCCATTAAAAGGGTCGAGGCCCACAAACTTTTTGAGGGACAGGAAATAGTGTCTTCCTCTTTGACAGCCGGAGGAAATCAGTGTTGAGAACTGGTTAACACATGCTCACGTTAGCACAGTTTTCCTTTTTTTTTTTTTTTCCATTTTGGGTCCTAGAATTCCATTCAAAATTAGTCTATTAGTTTTTAGGATGCCTGTACACTTTTAGGTTGTTTCAATTTTATAGTTTTATTTTCACTGTCTGTTTCATGGTGTTCATTCTATATTTTCATTCTGCATTTTTCCTTTTATTTTTGATTTTAACAAATGCCACGAACGGACCAAAACCAACCATGTGTTAGTCTGTCTCACTACTTTCTGACGTCCCTGCTTGGTCTATCGCAATCAGCTGAAGCCCATTTGTTTCTACTGAAGTTGTAAATCTCTAAAAACCAGACAGGAGCAAATGCTTCAGTTTTTAAAAAGGCTGTATAATTTCCTAAATCAGCTGGATACTTATTTTTTTCCTTTTCTTTTTTTTTTTTTTTTTAAGCAAATGTAACTCAAACCAGGAGTAAATAGTGTATTTATCAGGGACTTTTTTCAGCGGCGTAGTAATACACATTTGGTGCTCTAGTGAGTATTTCCAGCAGCAGGGTGGTGTGTGTGTTTGTGTGTGTGTGACATTGACTCAAAATAAACCACAGTCTGTGTGTTCATGGTAATGAAAGAACTTCTCACCCAGTGCAACAGTGTGGCTCATTGACGTGTTTGTAATAGTTTTTCGGACAGCAAATAGAGCCCCATGAGCCTTGGATACTACTACAGTTACTTATACTTGATAGTAAGATCGATTCATTGTTGGTTTTGGTCTATTCATGGGATTTGTTGGCAGTAAGAGTAATGTGGAGAATTACAAAGTGAGAACTGGCTAAATGTCCTCACTATAGATCATTCTGTAAAATCTTGAGCCCTGTTATAATTGTTTTTTTTTTTTTACAGTTGCTCAGTATTTGATCAAAGTTGAGAGGTCATGTTAAGAGCTTAGCTTTAATTTGCTACTCTTACATAGAATAAAAAATATGTGAGAGGAGCTGCACACGCGCACACCCGTGCAAACACACACAGATACAGTGCACATATGAAAAGGTACTTGTCAGAGGGGCATGGAGGCAGAACTCACAGCCTGAAATTGACATCTTTTGTCTTGGTAGGCAGGTAGGGAGAGGACAGCTGATTGGAATCGCTTGCTCACGCCAAGCGTTCACTTAAACACACTCCTGCGCGCCTGCAGTAGCAAGCTGTGCAGCTGGCCTTGGATGTACGCAGATGTGTGTGTGAAAATCCAGGCTCTGTCATGTTTTGTATCAGCGCACACATACTCTACTATGTATGCTTGGCACGCAACGACTATCTGAATCCTGTGAAACCTGTTAAAGCATTTCAAAGTTTCCCATTTTCCCAGAGGTTATTTCTCACTGTCTCTCACACACACACACACACACACACACACACACACACACACACACACACACACACACACACACACACACACACACACACACACACACACAAACCTGAACACAAGGATGCAAACAGTTTGGTGTAGTACCCTGCAGTTATTACATCAAGACAATCCTGCTTGTGTTATGTAAATGCACCTCAATATGAACATTCACACACAAGCACATATTCCCTTTGGCAAGGAGTTTCCCAGGAGTGAACCTAAGGCAGATCTGAAGGAAGCACACTCACAAACACAAACAAACACACACACACACACACACACACACAAACGTATCTCATATCCATCATCAAAGCCTCAGTGTTGACAGGCTTATTTACTTGATAGGACAAAACCTCAATCTCTATCTATATATATATTCCTCTGTTGCATCCTTCCTTTCTTCTCTCTCTCTCATTTTCCCCAGTTTTTATTTTATCTATTTACGCCTACATATAATCATAATTCAGCTCCAGCTAGCTCCTTTACGGTGTGTGTGTGTGCGCCTGCAGCTGTGTGCAATTGCACAACCTTAAGTAAAATCTAGTGAGTACCTCTGTCTGTGTTTGCAAATGCATGCCACACACACATGAAGAGAGACACAGAGCATGCTGTGAAGCTGTGTCACTTTTCTGAGGGAATAATGTGTGTGATTATGTCTCTCTCCATGTGACTGTTAAAATTCTAAATTGATATATGATGGAAGATGGAAATACTGAAGCAGGAGGGAGGCGTTTTCAGTTTTACACCAGCTTCATGATGGAGGTGTATGAATCGAAGAATTGCAGAAAGAAACACAAGAAAGAAACACAAGAAATACAAGGTTGATTTTTATTTAAATTTGAATAGTGTTTGGGGGCCGAGTTTTAGTTAAACAGTTTCAACACTGTTTGTTGAGTCTTTAAATTTGCTCCATGACACATACACACTCGGTTGAACCTTGGTCCTTTGTCTCTCTCTCTCTCTCATGCTAGTATATTGTTACTGCTAGTGTTTTCTCAGGGGTATGGATGCTTCTCCAGTAACTCCCACTGCTTTCTGTGTTTAATTTATTTCCTCCACTTCATTGAAGAAGTGAGTCAGAATATTTTCCAAAGTCCTTGCACTAAGTTGAATACATTTCCCAGAAAATGTCTGAAAATTAAACGTTATTAAAATGCTACTTCAGACCTTTTAAACTTGACTTCATATGCATACTTCGAAGCAAGTTGTCTAGATGCTGTGGACCAGAGAGCAAAGCTTTTTGAATCTTGTTTTTTGGGAAAGCGACAAGGCTATGAAGTCACTTACACAAGCAAAAACAGAAACGGGATTGGAAAGTGTATGAGCGGTACTTTTACTTTTCCACTCATCTCTTTAGTAATTCCGAGTCATTCAGATGTAATGATCCACCAGCACCGAATGAGCGGATGATCAAAAAATTCGTTAAAAGAGTTGGGAAAGGTGTCGCCTAAGCAAAGCACGACTAGATTGCACAGTTATGGGTACTTGAAATTAGATGCCAGTGACTTTAACCATGTCGAATCTACTATCCAGGGCTCTGTCTGCCACTGGCCACAGAGGTCACTGACTCTCTGAACTCCAGTCTTTCTATTTCTCAAATCCTGGCTGCAGCCCTGCTACTATCTTGTTTTTCAAAAGGTGTCCTCAAAAGTGAGAACATGCATGTCCTCATCCATTACTGAGAGGACTCAAAATGAGGGGATATAACTAGAAGTGTGAGAATTAATCAAACAAAAACTTCAGACATGCGGGCACAGATTCTGTCACACTCAGAAAATACTAGAAACAGAAAGCTGACAAAAGAAGCCATAATGATCTTATGTATGACACCTGTCTTCTGCACTTTGTCACCTCTTTTGTTGATTTATGAGACCAAATACATGATAATTAAAATTCCTGCTCAGCATCCTAAACATCCTAGCAAATATAATGTAGGGGTGTTTGCAGCCCGTTAAATAACAGGATGCCATCATTATTTTTGTCATTATGCATAACATCATCAGCAGCCCCAGACTTTTTTCCTGTTTGGCTTTGTTCTTTCTGAATATGTGAAGAGGATTTGTGGGAGTTGTGAAAAATCACACCTTCAGCCACATTCAAAGTTAAAATAGCAAGGAACACTGTTTTTATTACCAGGGTTTGATTTGAAATGTGATAATAGACCATTGACATACTGTATCTTTACTCAACAATCCCTCCAAAGCAAATACGTGACTCTATTATTACTGGTGTGTACGTGTGCACGCGTGTGTGTGTGTGCATGTGTGTGCGTGCATCCGTGTATTCTGGCTGGGTCTCACAACATAATTGGATGCCTTTCTGGCATCTGATAGGATCCATGTAGGCAGGTGGCAGCTGACCGAACGCCACTGATGTGCGTGTTTCTCTGTGCTTTCGTGTCAGCATTTCTGACATTATTTTGGGAAAGGTGTTTTGTTCTGTGTTTTGTGTCTCCCTCAGTTGATTAAGACAGATGCTCTCTTCCGCCGTAAATTAATTTTTGGCAACTTCAGCACTTCCTCCTCCTTTCTTCCTTTCTTCTTTACTACTACTTGTGTTTTTTTTTTTCTTCCCTCTGTTAAATGATCTTACGCTGGGGAAATTAGTTCCGACACTTGGATCTGCACTCAGCTAGAAACACACTCGTGCATGTCTGTGTCTGAAAAACTGAGAAAGACGTCAAACTGCCCTGGGCAGTCGTTATATTTTCCAACTGCGGTTGTTGCCGAGGCTTGTCACTTTACAAGTTACGCTCTCCTCACCTCTCTCTCACACATCTCTGTGAGTGCATATGCACTTTTAGCTGGAAATATTATGTGCGACACATTAGGTGTTGAGCTGAACCTTATTTTTCACCTCTCTGGTGCAGCTCCATAGTTGCCCTAAATCTTCATAACTAATGTTACTGAGAAAAGTTTGAATAAAGTTTCCAAAAAGATAATTAGGGGGCTCTTTGGTGTAACATTGCATCCATTTTGTGCCTTTTTGGAACTAAAAAACAGGTCTCCAGCTACTTCAGTTGTTCTGGTGAAGACTGAGATGATATTTCGGTTAAATCATTGTAGGTGATATTGATATACAACCATGTTGTACAAACCACTGGTGTTTTGAATGGATAATGGCAATTTGGGAGTGATGTAATAGTTTTAAAAATTTATAAAGTCTAGTTTTCCTGAGGAAAAGAAGCTAGTGATATAAATGTGTAAACAGGGGTTATAATTTTTACATTGTATTTGCAGCCTTATTGTAAAAAAGTACATTTTAAGTCTAATTATTCAATGTTTCAATGCTTCAAGAAGCTGTTGCTATCAGTAAATATAAACCTTCTTTGAACAGTGTTTTAAAAGCCTCCAAAGAACTGACAAATGCATAATCTTGTGAGCGCTTGTTTAGTTTGCCTTGTTGCTCTTAAATCTCTCAAGCTGTGTAGGCCTGTGACATCTTCAACCTAACTGACGTTCCCGAGCAATCAGCTGGCACAGCAGGTGTTGATCTGCTGCTGTTTCCTTGTCATTTCTGCCTGTTCCGATGATGGGTTTTAAAGTAAAGCCAAAGGCTTGAGAAAACTGCCACCATGCCTCTGTCCTCCTTTGGAACACTTTACTGTTCTTTGTGACAAAACGCAATAATGTAAGGAAGAAAACAAATGTCTCACTTCTCTCTCTACCCCTCTCTCTCTGCAAGGTCACTTGTCCCCTGTAACGGTGAGTGAGGGGGAGCACGGTAACCATGACAACTGCTCAACGGGCCCCACTCCAGACTGCTCACCCCCCTCCCCCGACACGGCCCTGAAGAACATCGAGAGAGTCATCCGCCCACAGGTGAGTGCACAGATACATGCACTAATGAATGTGTTGCAAAGGCACCAAATGCATTATTGAACATCACAGTATCCACCCACAAGAAGCCTAAACACCTGCACGCACACACACACACACACACACACACACCCACACACACACACACACACACACACACACACACACTGGTAAATATCTCTGTTTCCACCCCATGATTGTTTTTCTGTTTAATTTCATCTACACTCCTTGCTCTGTGTCTATTGCTTTGTCAGTCACTCTTACGGTCGATAAGAGTTTGAAGTATGAGTTTACCGATTTTTCCCTTTTTGCATCTAAACATTTTATGCCGGTTACAGAAAACCAGAGGAGCCCATAACCTGGGTTTCAGAGCCTGTTACTGTGAGAGAGGCTGTAGTATTGTGGATGCAAACACAGACAGACAGCCTCCTGAACAATGTCTGCTATTAAGAATGGAAATTAGTCTGGTACGATTTCCAGTATATAGGTGCTGTGACTCGATTCAAAATCCATTCAATATAACCTTAATTCTTGATTCAGTAAACCTTTGTCTATGCAAATGTTTTTCTTTTCTTCAAAGTGCAAAGTGTATTTTTGTATAATGAAATATTAAGATTTGTATCAAAGCTGCATTGTACACACAGTTCTCCGCATCTTGCAACCACACAAGCAAACCTAACAGTTGCATAATTGTGGCTTTGAAATATTGTGGTCTGCAGTCGCCCCAACTGCTTGAGTTGTATGTCTACGTTACCTCCAAGCCCATTACTTCTCCTCCATCTCTTCCCGAAACACACCAGCAGCCAGATAGCCAATGTATTTTCAAAAAGAATGAGGAAGCGAGTATGTTTGCCTTAACTCGTGCGGACAGTGCACATACAGGGATGGTGCATGGTGCAGGGGACATGCCGGGTCCTGACACGGTGGGGTGTTAGAGTGCAGCCTATTTTAAATTTTAACTTTTTAAAAAGTAAAAACTGCTTGTTTGTCAATAAGTTAGCCCAATTGCTTGCTTTATTAAAGACTGGTTAACTGCACAATACACTGTAGTAAGAGCCTTGAAATAGGTGTAGTGTATTTGGCAAGGAGAAACTGTAATGTCATTAGCACACATTAGTTCTCACATGAATCCGTATTTTCCTCCCACCGTAACTGCCATCTGAACAGGTGCGTTTTTAACATAAGTAACATAGTAGCTGGACACCATCTAAAGCTTTTAATCGATCATTTGATCGTTAAACTGAAGGTCTGACGTGGATAGCGTGCAGGATGTAGTGTCTTAGGTTATCCAGAGGGAGAAGCCAAAACCAGCAGACTGTAAATATTCAGTGTCCTGGCAGCCTGAACCTAAGGTGGGTTCATCATCTACTGCTGAAATGACAATACAGAAATGACTCATGCATATTTGTGTGGAATCTAATAAAAAAACTGCATCAGGATTATTTTAGGGACAGAATCTCCTGGGCAACCAGTGCAGTGTTAAAGAAACATGCAATAATATGAATCAGTATAATCATATCAGAAGTGGACAACATTCCCTTTATTCTAAACCCAGTCATATACTCCTGAAATGCTCAGAAAACTTCAGTTACTTCTGTAGCAAAGTTGTACAACAACAACAGCAGAATAGATTAATAATAGGCCACTGATAATAACTTCAAATCAACATTCAGAAATTCAAATGCAACCACAAATCAACCTCATTAGTGACTTGAGATTAATTTAGTCCTCTCACTTTTGTCACCAGGAAGATAGTATCAGGCACACCAGCGTGAACGTTTCGCACCTTGATAATTAAAGGCGGTTGTTTTCTCAGTCAGCAGATGATGTATGACATAACACTGAAAAAATATCCATCTCAGCTGCTTGTTTAGTGTAGTGATTAATCATAAAATGTTAGTTTCTGAAGCACAAAAATTTTCCTTGAATGAAATTTTTCTTCCAAGATAAAAACGCATGTTTCCTTTAGTTACTTTTATTAAGAAATTAAGAGTTAGAGGCTGTGGAGGCAATTCTTTCAGTTCCATATAGTACTAGCAGTAGACTTTTGTCTTTCTGTAAATTTAATTCCTCATCTGCAGCTGGTCTCAAGCATACAGGGATCAAAGGTCACAGCAATGAGCAGTGTATGACAATGAGCAAAGAGTACAAAACTTAGTAAGCATTTATACACTTGTACAGAAGGGAGAGGTTGCTGTGTAACTGATAAGACAGACACACACGCAGGAATTGTTCCATCGCAGATGCAGGAATGAAGGCCGTCTGCCTGGCATGGTTTTATCCCTGAAGGTCAACAGAACAGCGAGCAATCAGTGCATACCCTAGAATAATTTAACTACACCATAAAAGGATGAACAGAAAAATGTGAATAGTATTAAAATTTTCCATTACAAGGCTAAATGGCTTCCAAAGATGGACAGCTTATTTAAATCCACACAGCTTCATTCTCCTTTAAAGGTCCTATATGTAAGCTTTTGCTATCGTTACGTAGCCAACATTAACAGCTGTTTACTTTCCAGTCTAGAAGAAACAAGTTCAGCATCAAACTTCATTCCTTTACTCGCCGAGAGCTGCCTCCAGTGGTGGAAAGCAACGCCAACGTTAACTCTCACTTTGCTTATACTTCTATCTCTTCTTTTTCTTCATCTGAGGTTAGCATGCTAACCAGTTCGTCCCGGCCCTGCCGGCCAGTCTTGTCACTCTCTGATAGTGAGTCACTGTAGCGTCAAGTCTGCCCTCAGTCCAACACGAGAGGATGAAAAAGTAGTGCAGCTCAGAGAATGTATGCTAACCCCTTGTCTTGTAAACGCAATGACGGCTGAAGCTCTTGGCGAGTGATGGCGAGTGACCATCACTGTGACCACTGTGACCAAGAAACAACATTCCGTGATAGAGAAAACTTACATATAGCCTGTTCTAGTCTCGAATGTCCTTTACTAACATCAATGTCCTCTCTGCCCCCCTTATTTTCTTACCTTGCCTGCTCTCCCATCACCCCACCCCCCAACATGGGCCTATCTTTGGCATGTTAGCTACTGGGTGTAGAGGGATCACATGTGGTGCCCAGCTGGCTTTCGCTCAGCTCGAAGGGCACATAGTCAACGAGCATCAGAGTTAGATTTTATGGCGCCTATTTCATTCTCTAGAATTAATTTCATTTTATTTTAGTGCCCCCGCTGGCCATTTCATCAGTACACACTGTACGCCAAACACTTAGGCTAACGTGCACATAAAAACATATGTAACTGTTGCAGCTGAGGATGTGTCCAAGTGTCTGGTATAGCTCCACTGTCCTTCCTGTTTTCAGTATTAGGATATTAATGTGTTACTTTGAGGCTTCCAGAGGGAGTTTTCAGCAAAAGTAGGGATTAAATTTCACTGTTGTTTGTAAACAGGATGATACTGTGTAAAGATGCTTTGATCAGATGGTTCATTGCCATTTGGCAAACAGTTATGTAATTCTATGTTAAATCATATCTAGCAATAAGATTTTCTCAGATCAGTCTCTCTGGACTAAATTTAATCCATCTGATGGGATCTCTTTGGGGACATTCTTATTCAAATTTCAAGGATCTACTGTAATACATACACTTCAGTTACTCTATCTGTTGTTAAAATTCTATACAGTTTTACTGCCTTATCCTTTACTACTGTGTTTCGCAAAAGTGACAGTAAATGACATGTATTAATTGGTCACGGTGCCTTTAGTTCATGCCGAAATCATCATGACTTTACTGCTTGTTTTGTGACGTGACTTTGAAAGTGTGCGGTTTGTCTTTTCGTCAGTCGTTTCAATATAGACTGAATAAACCATCTAAGCGTGGCAGGTTCGATGCTGCCAGACAGTCAGATGAAGTAGCGCAAGGCAGTGCTCTCGGGGCACTTCAACAGGATTTTGTTTCAGTACAACAAACCGGAGTTGAAGTTTTTAGCAATGATAGCAGCATGGCTCTAGGGATGGCAGTGCAGGTCTGTCTGCCAGTTTTGAGTGAAATATGTCAACCGCTATTGGCTGTATTGTCATGAAATTTGATAGACTTTCACGTCCCCCGCAGGATAAACTTTAAAAACAACAGTAAAACTAACATTCCCATAAACCTGGCGTGCCAACACACGAGACTAAGATAGTGAACAGGGTAAACGTTATACTTGATAAACATCATTATATTAGCATTGTCACTGTGAGCCTTTTACCATTCTGACATTAGCATTTAGCTCAAAGCACCGCTGTGCTACAGAGCTGCCAGCATGGCTTACGTATGATGAATATCCAGGTTGATAACAATGATAGTTATTCTGACATTACTGTTGCTCATATTAGTACCAAATTAGTAAAAAATGTGAATTCTCAAAATGTTTAAAAAATGAATCAATTTAGTCATTTACATTGCAAATCTAGAAGAATTTTTGAATTGAGGTACCCAGTAAAATAGCACTGGAAAGAAGTAAAGTTTATCTCACACCACTGGTGTATTTCTCATCGAATAGGCAAAGCAACAAATGGAGACTGGTCTGAGACTCAGTCACTTGCTACCATGGATATTTTTTTTTTGCAGTGCGTAACCCTCCCTCCCCCGTGACAAGACTCCCCAAGGCTGTTGCTGTGGATAAAAATGTGTTCTGAGTAATTTTGCTCTTTGAATCTGGGTTTAAAGGAAATTATTCAGCTTTTGTGCTAATAATGCTTCTGCAGTATATTGACCACAAGCCAGTTGCTGATAAAAAAAAAAAACATGCAATCACTTTGTAAAAACATGAAGAGATTACACAGGCTACGTTTACTGAAATCCATGGGCTTAATGTTTCGGTCGTATTTATTTCTTTATCCTTTGCTTCTTGTCCAAACTGTCAGCTGGACATGGTAGATCTCCACAAGCTCTTGATCACTCTCATGGGCAGAAACACAGAAAGAGGGGAAAGCAAGAAGGAAAGAGACACATACACTGCATCATGGGGTTATCGGTTTTAAACCCACTGGCTCAATGTCCTACTTTGCTGCTTGTGTGTGTGTGTGTGTGTGTGTGTGTGTGTGTGAATGTGTGTGTATCTTAACTATAAAGTTTAATAGCCATGAGTTGCTTTCAAGAAATTCCTGGTCAAAGCAAACACATGATAGACCTCGTGTTTGTGCCCACAAAGGCCAAAGCTGTTATCTCACCCGGTCACATAAGATGTAACAAAATGCACACACTTCTACATACCATCTTGCTCCTTTTTCTATCTTTGTGGGAACCAATATGTGTTTCACATCTAAAAGGATGAGGACATTTTAACCCTCTGAGAGTCTATTAGCAGGCAGTGAAGTGTTCTGGACAATCAAATACATGCAAGTACTATATATCATTGTGGTAATTCAACTTTTTACCTTGCAATTATCAAGATACAGGAGAAAATGCTGCCGTAATAAATTCCCAGCGCTGTAAAACCTTGACTAATGCCTGCTGCTGTGCTGCATCTGATAAGCCTTCAAAGTGTTTTATTCAAAATTGACTTTCTGGTTCATATTTTATTTTTTCATCTTTACCTGTAATAACACATCCACGGTCCATGGTGTTAGTTCGTGTTCCCTGTTTGTTTTTTCTAACAAAGTGGTTTTTTTTAAGCCTTTGGAAAAGTCTTTGGATAATATGAGAGTGACGTTCAGGTCCAGGTTAGGGTAAACGCTAGTCATGTGGTTGTGACTGTTAAGGTTTGTTAAGTCAGTTTTATTTATATTGTCTAAAATCGTAAATTAGACAAAGGACTTTACAATCTGTACAAATTATGAGACCGTCTGTCCTTAAACAGATATTGAAGAACTTCCAAAAAAAAAATCCCTTTTAATGGGAGGGCGGGCAACTCAGGTAGAGCAACAGAGGAAGGCTGCAGTAGATATTGTATGTGCAGTAGAATAGGTTACAGTGAAAGTCCTTACAAGAATAGAAGTACAACTGTGTGAGCCTCTGTCTGCACAGTAATAGAAAAGAGCTTCTGTCTGCCATTGTTTCGATTTGTGTCATACCTGGACACACACACGTATGCGTGCATCTGGATGCACAGTATTGTACGAATTGCACACAATCAGATCTTCTGTCACGCATGAACACATTGTTACATGTGTATGAACCCACACGAGAATGCACGCCATGATAATATGATAGAGCATATAGCTTTCCTGGCCACAGACGCACACAGACAGACACACACTCTGTGGAATGGAGTGCAGATAAGGCAGGCTTACTGGTTTCTGATGCTTTGCAGATGTGTGAAGATAACAGATATTTTTTCCCATACAGAGCTTGAGAGGATGCAGACACACACACAAAGCTCTTGATGGTAAATATAGCGAATATGAAACAGCTGTCAAATACTGCAGGGGGAAGCAACGGCCTATGAGAGCTTTAAGGAGAAGGCTGGTAGCCAGTTGGCTTGATCATAATCCGTCGGGAGGATCTGCTTGAGGAAACTGAATAACTTACGCTCTCAACTCCCCAATCAGCTGAGGTCAAGGTGCTCTTGAGCAGGGCACTTAAAGAGCATTATCCTCAATCAATTTGGGGGGGGGCAGGGGTATCGATTTCAGTGCGTTTCTTGAAGTAAAGATTGTTTGTTTTGACAAACACAGATCAAGTGACGTTAAAGATGGTCCATGTAATTTTAACATCACTGTAAAGTAATTTTAAGATGAGAGCATTATTATAATAATAAAAAAAAGACAATCACAAGGAGGACTGCCAGGCTCTACCAGCGCAAAGACATACCTTTTCTCTGTACTGCAGGGCCAGAACTAATGGTAAGTCTTTTCAAATTCACCAGTAAAAAAGTACTTTTATTCACTGCTAATGGAGCTAAAGTTTTCACACATTATTGTTTTTGGAGATGATGGTGGAACGGGTATAAAGCCATGGAAAAATGGTTCCAGCATTTTTATCTTTGGTAAAACTTTGACATGTAGACCAAATTAGATTATGGATTCTTAAAGTATTATTGTTGTTATTAATATAGTAACACACACAAATAAGTCATGGAAGACCAATGTAATAGAATGACTAGCACTGTCAATCCCAATGCGAATCAATAAGTGGTTAGTAAACAAGTAAACAGTTAAGAAAGTTCTCATAGAAGAACATCTACGAGCCAAACATTTGCATTTTCTTAATTCTTTTGGGGAGTCGAGGGACCAAACCGCGCTAAAATAAAAAATGAATCTTGAACTTGTATTTAACAGGTGGTCGAAACAAAAAAGAAGACTCCAGCAGAATATTTGCTACCTTATTAGCCATACAAACTCTAAAAGAAGATGTAGTACTATATATCCAATAGTGCTAAAAGTTAATTATAAGTTGATAGGCTGATAATCAATTAACAATTTTGAAAATCTGTCCATAGTTTAACTAGTTTCGGTCAAAAATGCCAAACATTCTTTGGTTCCAGCTTCTAAAAGTGAGTATGTGCTTCTTTTCTCTGTGGTGTAACATTTTCAATTCGTAGATTTTTGAATTTTGGGCTGTTTTTGGACACAACAAGCAATCAGAAGATATTATCTTGGGCGCTCTGAACTTGAGATGGGCATTTTCCCCTATTTGCTGAGACTTTGTAGACTAAGCTGTTATTTTTCTGTTATTTTTCTTTTTTTTACAAGAAAACAAAACATTAAATGTCTGCAGATGAATTAATAAATAAAATTGTTGTTTCCTGTCTGATATCAAGGCGTATTGCTCTTTTCTTTCATCAGCATTTCAGCTTTTTAAATTTTTTTTAATTTTTGGAGCTTGTCTTATTTTAAACCTGCTTTTAGACATTTTTGTCAACGTATTTCTATTTTTGTGGAACTTGTTGAGCTGTGAGACATTTTTTTTTTTTCTCAACAGAAAATCTCTGTATTCTTTAAGACACATCACTAATCACTTGGGCATTTAGAGCTCATTAATCTGTTCACTCACATCAATAACTCAGCCGCTGTGTTTGTGCTGAATACACACACACAAACATTTCAGACAGTGTTGCTCCAGTCAGTTAATCTTCCAGCAAATTTGCTCTGATCTGTGCGTAATTTTAGTACGTTGTGTGTACTGTACAGCTCTATTAATATGACTCTGCATTTGTGCCAGCTCTATATCAAGCTCATATTGTGCAGCTGCTGAGACCACACATGCAGAAACACGCACTTGCACACACACGCAGTAACACAATAACGGCAATTGTTTGGCTTCAGAGAACGATAGCAAGAAATGAGGGCAATGGAAAGCAAAAAGAGTGAAAATAGAGAGAGAGCATAAGGTGAAGGAAAATAAAGGTTAATTTACTTTCACTTACGTTGGTCAGCTCTTTTCTCTCATCATAACTGACAGCCTATCGCTCCCCACCTGAACGTTTTAAAGTTGCTGGGACAACTCGGAGACCTCTGTGGGCATGTGTGTGGGGTTCTTAAAGAGATTTGCTTCCCCAGCCCGCAGGACGCCCGTGGCCACAGGAGAGAGACGTGGGTCATGCACTGCTAATTGAACTGACTCAAGCTAGTGCTAAAAGCTCTCCCGTGGGAGTTGCCGTCTGAGCTATTTCCCGGCATTTCCCACCCGTATTGAAAGAATTTGTTTGTAGCATTTTGACGATTTTAATAAATCACGCCAGTCTTTCACCTCAGTAGTTTTGCGCCAAGTGGACTGGTAGCCCCTGCTGGCCTCTGCACGGCATTTGAAATTGTGTGCCACTACAGATGTGGCAGGAAAACTGCTTGGATGCTGTATAACAGACAGAAGGTGAATTACTTCCTGTCCAAAGTGAGCTACAGTAAAGCTTCCTGCGTTTCTCACAATTTCAGACGATGGATGAAGTGAAAGACTGTTTCATCCGACTGAAGGAAGGAGTATATGAACACAAGAGGAGTGAAAGCAAATAATTGGAGGGGAAGACTATTAGGGTAGTAGAAAGATTCTTTCTGTTTGTGGAAACAGTAGCTAAAAACAAGCATCTTACTCTATTGATTTCAGAACTATGATTTTAGATGACGATCCGACCCGCAATCTAACATAACTGTTGTATATCTTAAATAATGCTTGATTTCTGCAACTTTACAGGCTGTCTCTCGTCTTGATTCCTTTTAGAAACCGACTTTTTATTTATTTATTATTATTTAGTGGAATCCTCACAATATGACCAGTGACACATGATCTGGCTTGTTTGTTCATTTTGAAAAACCAGTAGCGCAGATCACTGACAATCAGGACACGCGACAATAACAACCCTATGGAAATTTTAGGAACTGAACTGAGAGAGACTAAAGCCTTGCAGTATTCCTTGGGGAAAAGTTAGCACGTTTTTATTTAACAAATCACACTGTGTCCAAACATTAAAGATAATTTCATATATTACCCACGAGTGCTCCTCCTAACGCATTTATCTTGACTTGGTGAGAAGCAGTTTGGATGCAAGCATATTATATTTTCTTACTGTCTTTTGCATTTCCAACACTTAACAAGAAGGAAAAAAGGATCTTGAAACCAGCATGTCAGCATCTCTTACGGGGAACAGCAGCTTTTTTTGGTGAAAGTGGAGGGATGAGAGCACACCCCGTAACTGTACTAAAGTGATGGTGACTGGGGTACGGGTATCTGGAAAGATGAGGGTGTGCACCCGAGGGATGATTTGAAGCCTTTAGAGGGGTCACTATATATGTTAATGTTGCTGAATAAATAATGAATAATTAATCTCTTAAGTGTGTGTCCTCACCGGAGAGGCTCGTCTGAGTCGAAACTTTCTAAAAATGTTTCTGGAAGAGAATAATAAAAGAGAAGCTTGATCGTCACAAGAAAGAGATGGAAGAGATCAGAGGCAAAATGTATCGGAAGAAAGTGGGAATGCAGAGTGGAATAGCAGACTATTAGTTTAAGAGTTGCAGTTAAGAGTTTGTTTGTGTGTGTGTGTGTGTGTGTGTGTGTGTGTGTGTGTGTGTGTGTGTGTGGGAGGGGGTGTTTACTCCATTTATTTTCTACTTTCTTGTCCCCCCCTTCATGCTGTGAGCTCCGCTCTTCTGAGCTTGTGGCCTTCCGAGTTGGTGTGTTTACATCTTTCTGTGGAAGTCTGGGGCAGCTGAAATAAAGACCGAGGAAAAACGGATGAGAATGGAAAAGAAACAAAAACGCCTGCTGCAGAAGACATGTCCATTGCTCCATATTCAGCATAATTGACTCTAAGCCACTGCTACAGAAGAGAAGTTGTTCCAACAACTGTAAATATCATAGAACCGTCACGAAAATTACCTTTCAGTCCCCGGCTCATGTTAAATTGCTGAATTAGTTAACAGGTAAAAAGACTTAATAGAAATGGCAGCCTTTTGGAATAAATACCCCCACTCTTTGGTACAATTAACCTAACTTCTGTTGCTTTACCATTGCTAACAGTTTGCATAGTAAATTTAGCTTCTGTTCAAGTTTCATTCATCAACAGTGGACACATTTGTTCCTCAACTCTACAGTATCTGATCTGGTAATCGTGATCATTTTATGTTAGTTGATTATCGCATTATTCATAAATTAGCGCACAATTCCTCAGTTTCACAGAGAAAAAAAAAGCACTTTTCAGCGTGTGCAAGCAAACTCAAAGTGCAAAAGCACATCTCACCTTGTCTTGTGTGAGGAACTACATTTTTTAGCTAATGGCTATGTCCTTTATTAGCACCTCGACACATTAGTGAGGTGTTAAACAGCATGTTTTCATCCCAGGGATTTCTGTTGCAGGCAGGGAAAATGGTTTCTGCTGTAGTTTGGTCGGGCATGGAGGACCTCCCTCCTGTCTTTGTGTGAGTGTGTCTGTGTGTGTGTGTGTCGTTGCGTGTGCATACGTGTGTCTGTGCTCATTAATCCCATTCCAATCGGCCATGACATGTTCATTAGTCTGCTGCCCGTCTGCATTGTTAACGCTAAGCCTCAGCCAGAACTACAGTAGGTGTGTGTTTTGTTGTGTGTGTGTGTGTGTGTGTGTTTGAGAGAGCTCTTAATAAGCACAAGTCCAGAGGGAAGACGCCTTTATTTGTTATAAAGAAGCAAAGCAAAATACACTGAGACAAGGCAGCGATAAGTGCAGGAATAAAGAGAGGCTTAAACGAAGAATAAGAGAAGTTGAAGTTGCTATTAAGCTCATTAAAGATTAGATGGCTCGCAAAATAGATGGACAGACACATAGGACTCAGCCTCCTACTTTGAAATGCTACAGAGTCACATAACAGCAGCTCCAACATTCTGGGTTGATTACCGTTTTGTAGAATTAATTTTGTATCCTTTTTTGTTGTTAGTTTGTTGAGCCTGTGGCAAAGTAAACACTGTAGGTTCTGTTTTTACGTGGGAACATAGCAAGAATTAGTTTTTATTTTAACATATTTGATTGCTTTTTTCCCTCTTACTTTTTTTCTCTTCAATGATTTTGATTACAAAGATTTGGCTTGTTTTGTAATTCTTTTGTAACACGTCCAAAGTTAAAAAAAAAAAAAAAAATAACACATTTTTGAAAGCTAGTTTGTGTAATGTCTCTCCATTTGCCCAGCCAGAATGATTCCCTGTTGGGTTTATACATCAGTGTCTTTATTCCCTGTTGCCTTTCTGGGATGTGGGATGTTGCTGCAGTGGTGTTATTCCCCACTGAGCAGCTCTCCACTGGAAAAAAAAAAAAAAAAAAAGTCAGTCTCACTGCTGCTGTGGCTGTGCTGCATCCTGGTCTGTTGAGGCTGCCTCGGTCAGGGCATTAGCACAGTATCTGGGCCCCCTTCTATGTTAGATGTATGCGGTTTAGAAAAAGCACTATGTCTTAATGGTTGATACCAAATTGTGTGTGTGAAAATGTCTTGATTTGACCTTTGTTCATCCACTTATTCAAAGGCCAAAAAAAAAACACAACACAGCAGAACAAAGTGACCTTGTTCTGTCATGTACAGCAGCCATAGTTTTGAAATTTTTGGGTGAATTTTTCCTTTAATGTTAAAGATCTCGTTTGGCATTTTGGGAAAGACCCTTAAAAGCGGTGTGGTCCAAAGTTAGATGAGAAGATCAATGCCGCTCTTATTTCTGTTTAAAAAAAATATGAAGCTAGAGCTAGACAGTTAGCTTAGCATAAAGACTGGAAACAGGGAAACGGCTAGCCTGGCTCTGCTCAAAGGTCACGAAATCTGCATACCAGCCTCTCTAAGGCTCATTACTAAACATGTCATATCTCCTTTGTTCGATCGGTAGTAGAATAAGCACATTTTCCAAACTGTAACTGCAGCTTACTGTCTAATTGACAATAGTATATTTATTACACGAATCAGACAGCTTTGCTATTTAGCCTACTGATTTAAAGATAAAATAACACAAACTGTGCCGCCCTCTCCTGCTCCAAGCCTAGTCTGGACTGGTCAGGGTGAAAACATTACACTCCGCTCACGTAACATACCTGCTGCTGTGAGAGAGCAGGCACGATAAGTATGCACTGTAAAAGTCCCAAAAGCGAGCAGAGCAGGAACGGAAGGGCGAAATAACTCACTGGGCCACGGCCTGTGTGAATACAGGAAGATATCACATGGCTCAGAGCAAGTGCGCACACACACACACACAGACACATGCAGACAAACACGCACACACTTTGAATTTATGTTGGGAGAGCAGGCAGGGACGGTCGTTAAGCACTGGCAGTCCAAAAACCCCGTACAAATAAGTTACAAGAGAGCCTAAGCATATAACAGGTCGCAGTAGTAGGCTACAACACTTTTAAATTCTTTTTCCATATGTTGTCATGTATGAAAAGACCCCAAATGAACACTGTAAGCAGACTACTTGATTACTGTGAGAAAATTATTTAAACAGAAGTTGTATAGGAATGATTTTGTCCCAAGCTTTTTTATCCATATAGGCAGTTGATCAGTGTAACCACTGTAAGCAGTTTCCGCTGTATTCCTCTAATACCTTTCTCCTTTAATGATAGGACACGGCATTCCTTTTTTACATTAAATTTTAATAGATTGATCATTTCCTTTCCTATAATGCTGTCCTTGTTCTTCTTCCTCCCTTCCATTTGTTTATTTCTCCTCCCCACCTTCCCTCCTCCCATCCTAAATTCTGCTCCCCATCTCCAGGTCTTATTATCACCATGTCCTTCTGCCTTTTGTGACACTACTGCACCTGCCTCCTTCCTTCGTTCATTTCTTTCTCCGCAGCTTCACTCCATCTTGCCCAACTCTTTTATGTTCTGCTTAAAATTCTTACTACTTCCCATCATTTTTTTCCTGTTTTTTTTTTACCTTCCTTTTTCTTTCTTCAATGCTGCCATTTTCACTCACTTTCTTTTCATCTGCACAGCTTTTCATTTTCATGCCCCTTCCTTGTTCAGCCTAGGTCCCGGCTCCTGTTTTAGTTTTGTTTTCATCTCACTTTAGTTCAGTCGATCTGAAAATGCTTCAAAGCGCAATTTAAGTGCACCCTGCATAGAAAAAAGCGTCCTCTACTCCTCTGCTTTCATTCCCTTTCTTATCCTTTCCCCCATCTCTCTTTCTCTCTCAAGGCTCAGTTTTGGTGCCTTGAGTCACACAAAAGACAGCAAAGGTCTTCTGAAGGTTGCCCCTGTCATGTTTTGGTCTCTCCCAGTATTTTAGGATGTTGTTTTGCCTATATGGTTCGCTGTATTGATCCACTTTGAATACATCCTCTGATTTGTGCGCACACACACACCAGCAGGGTTTTGACTGCCTGAACTGTTTGTGAGGCATAGCAGCAGGTTGTTGAGAACTGCAACTGCCTCATTATGTAAGATGTGTTTACCAGATGCCAGTCTACAGTTTCAGTTGGCCTCCGCCTCACTTTATCACTCTCACTTGGCTGCAAGCAATCATTATCTCTCTCTCTCTCTCTCTTTTTGTACATTTCTCTGTCTCTCTATCACATCTCCCTATTTACCTCCATCCTTCTCTGTTTTTCATCATTGCACCACTTCTGCATGTTACATAAACCATGTTGACATCTATGCTTTATTACATCACGACATGTTACAGTGTCAAAATATGAGTCTAAAATTTGGAGTCGTGTACAGAGGTGCAGATACACTCGCAAACATTCCCTGGAGACTTACATTGGGATTAGAGTGCAAAATATTTTTACGATTTGAGGCGATCATTGGTCCGTATACTCATAAATTCTTGCCGTGACGTGGCAGATGACATGTTGGACCTCGACTAGTGATAGCTAGTCACGCTACGTTGGATAAAAAGAGAAAATTTGCACTCGAGTCTCATTGTCCTTCCTGATGCCCCATGTTTTTTCGGGTTGGGTCATTATCTGGCTGATAATGTTTGGTTTGATGCTTGCATTACCCTACCCATAGTCTCCGATCCCCACAAGGCTTACCTTGTAGGGATAAGCCTTTTTTTGTCCAAACATGTGATGGGTCCACATAATGTGTCTGTGTAAACAGGTTTTTTGTCCCCACAGTCTGATTGATGCACAGTACAGCAAGTGCACACGCTCGCCATCTTTCTAGAAAAGTAGTCCAATTATGCCAAACAGTAAAGGTGCAGAACAACACCATACAACAACATAATCTATTGGACAAACCTAAATAAAGAAAAGATGAAAACAGTGTGTCAATCAGTGTGTCAGTTGAAAACTTGATTTTAACAATAAAGGGACTTGATCACTGTTAGACAAGAATGACAAGGAAGAATTAAATAAGAGTAATTAGCATTTATCATAATGGAACATAATGAGCAAAACAAAAATGTGTTATTGTTTTCTATTGTTACTGCATTGTTATGGTTTATTTGGGGTGTTTCAGATTGGAGTCCAAAATTTGGTGCCTATAAAACATCGTTAAAGCGACCAAAACATTTCCTTTTGTGTGACTATCTATATTTTAATTTCACGTATTAAAAGTAAAAGCAAAAAACAAAAATGGATAAAGCGACAAAACAGTCAGTTACATAAGAGAGGATATAGTAGTGTAGTTTAGTAAGCACTACAAAAAAGTTTTCATCTCTCTAACTATTGTCCTTTTCTTCTTCCTGCCTCGAATCCAGCCCAAGCAGCGCACCTCTCTGTCCTCGTCCCTGGACGTCCAGAGGCCGGTCAACCACAGCTGTGAGCCCAGTGAGGTGAGCTCATCCCTGGGCTACGCCAGCTTCAGCACCAGCCCCCCTGCCAGCCCTCCCCTCAGCCCCAACCAGGAAGACTCTGCAGGCTCCAACGACGACTGTCAGCTCACGGGTAAGACTCATGAAACAGACGGGAGGCCGGGAGATCAATTAGTGTTAAAAGCTGTCTCTTAGCCAGAAGTCATAGTGAGCATTGGCCCTGGTGGCATACACTCTGTCCTGACCTCTGACCTCCCCATGGAGGAGGATCAGCAGAAACACAAGTACCTCCTCAAGGGGAATATCACAATATGAAGACTCTTGCTATCAGGTCTCCTGACTTTGTCTGCTCTTACAGCCTTTGGTGTTTATGTAGTGGCAGGAAACAAAGCAATTAAACCGAGGGCTTGTATTTATAGTTGCTGTCATTCAAGACAGAGATATTTGGAGTTAAAATGGATGTGTAGTCTATTATAAGGCTGCAACTAAATGTTAATTTCATTATTGATTAATCTAATATTTTCGTGATTAATCATTTTGTCTATACAATCCCAGAAAATAGTGAAAAATTACCATCGCAATTTCAAGAAACCCAAGGTTACATAATAAATCCAAAGACATTCTGCTTAATATCATAGAGGACTAAGAAAAGCAGCAAATATTCTCATTTTAAAAGTTAGAATTTGTGATTTTTTTTCCCTTAAAATGTGGATTAAATGATTAAGCCATCAAAATACTTTTCCGTCAAACAACTAATTGAATAATTGACTAATCGTTTCAGCTCTAGTTTGTTGTGTGAATTTACTAAATCCTATGCATATTACTGCTAACTGCAGGGATTAAAGTCCTCTGTCGCTACAGCGGTTTTCAGTCAGTTGGATTCCAGAGAGGCCATCTATGAGCGAGGGGAGGCGGGTGTCACAGCACTTAAGAATCGCGCTACCAGGTAATTCAGGTTAGCTAGCATGGATGCGCTTTTACTGAAAGAAGGCTTCGAGGTACCGAGATCTATAAAACTTTCAAAAATGGTTTTGGAAAGGGTTTTTTTGCCAAAACCGTTTCGCAGATTCAAGCCCATCTCCCCTAATGCATGAAGCACACACTTACTCTGAAAGTCACTATATTGAATGCCTGTATAATACCTTTGGCCTTGTGCGTTCATTTATTTACATTTTAGTGATGGTCATAACACTACTCAGCCCATCTTTTTTTTTTTTTTTCTCTGTGTGTGGAAGCTTCCTCCTTCATTCCGTCTTTGCTGCTTTAGTGCAGGTGGTGTTTAAATTCTTTCGGCCTTGGAACCAAATGAAACTTTAATCCTCCTGCGCTGGGTCCAGGGAAATTGAAATCATATTTCTGCTCCCGTCATACTGGTGACCAGAGCCAAGAGTCAAACACCTTAGAGGTTAAGAAGTACTGGACTCAGTCGGACTGTGGAAGGAGTGGAGAGCGCACTGAGCTGACAGCTGCGACATTTCTGTAGAAGGGAGAATTAGAGAGATGAATAAGAAGATGAAGAAATGAACACCTACAGAAATAGGTTGAAATAGGTCTTCTGGCAGGGTGTAACACTATTATCTGTGAGAATTGACTGTTCTAGATCAAATCTGTTAAGTCATAGTAAGCTGGCAAAGCTGATACCTCGGTGAAACAGTTTTGTTTTTTAGTTTTTTTGTGGTTCATTTCAACCTATTTAGGTATCGGGTAGGTATGTTTCGCAAACATTACAGCCTTGATGTATTGCCGATTTTTAGGCTAGTGTGCTAAATAGTGAATCCCACCTGTCTAGGCATCGAGGGACGTTGAAACAAGCATTAAGAGTTATTCTACAAAGGTTTTGACCTTTTTATGTAGTCATGTGGGTTTGAAAACCGTATGAGAGAAGATCATGTTTAATTAATGATGGGCCCCACTGGCGCGTCTGGCAATGTTGAAGAGGATCAGGTCACAAGGAGAATATTGCTGTTGAGTTAAAACATGTCAAACCATTCATGCCTCTTGTGTGGAGCAGTTCATAATCCAGCGGAGGAAGTTAAGTGACTGGTGCAACAAAGGCAGTAAGCCACGAGAGCGTCCTGGACTCTCCGCTCTCGACGTTCTCTGTACTGTCATGATGGATTGCTATTGCTCAACAGCATGAATTAACTTATCAAAGTTCACCAAGTTTGAACCTGCAAAGATTTACACCGCCTGCACAAGTGAATTCACCAATTGCGGCGATTGCGTTGAAATGGGTTGATATTCCCTGTGATATATAACCCTTGTAAATGCTAGTGTGACCTGGCCTCACCAAGTACATTGATAATCTATTACTTTTAAATACCAAATGCAGTTGCTGTTAAGATTTAGTTTTGAAAAGGGATAATTTGAAAGGTACTTTGAGGTGAAAATAATTTTCAACATGTATATTAGTCTCAAGTCTGTTTGACTAGAAATTGTGATGGAAACAAACTCCTCAGGGGAGAAACTATAACGGATATCCTAAAAACCAGGCTTCAAGCCATCAGCAAAGGATGCTCTGTTAATCCTGTGGGGAGTCCCTTTTAATGTCAGACCAGATGAAACACTGTTAGTTTCATTTAATGACGCCCCCCCCCGCTCACTTTAAAAGTTGCTCCCCCAAAAGGAATATTCCATGGAATCAAAGAGGTGTTTTCTCATAAGAATCTCAGAATGAATGCAATTAAGTCTTAAATCTGCGTGAAAAACACAAATTCCAGTACTTTAATTTTGTTCACATAAAAAGTATCATAAATATTAAATAATGCAAACATGTTTACTATTCACATGTATTTATAATTATAATTTGTCAACAATTTGACAAATGTTCCTTTATCATGAACCCTAACCAACTAATAACTAGCAAGAGTCCCTGTGCACCCCCCTTTTGCCTAGATTTTATGCTCACATTTAGAAATATCTTTCTGACTTGGTACTGAACTAGATAATAGTTGTCACACAATTGTATGTATTATCAAAAATTCTTAAATTTAATCGTATTATAGAAGTTTTTATACTTCACTGGAACACTGCAAAGGGAACTGGGGTTTGGGAACCACTGGCTTACTGCTTGATTTGGTCTTGACCCCTTATTTCCTATGCTTCATTTCCTAGTCACTCGCTTCTTGTGTTACCATAGCAATGAAATTCCTTGGTGTAATGGCGAAGTGGCGGCCTTGGTGATAGTTAGCTGGTGACGTGGTCGTGGATACTTGATTCTCTCACCTGGGTTTCAGTCCAACTGTCCCTCACACCCGCTGCCATCCGGCATCGACAGAGGAGGCACAGCAGAGGAAGTGGACCAGGCGGGAGGCATTTTCTGTGTGTGTGTGTGCGCGTGTGTTTCTGTGTGTGTGCGTGTGTTTTTGTGTGTGTGTGTGTCCGTTTCATCCAGGAGCAGATCAGAGACCCAGCTAGACTTTGATCCGTGTAGTGCCTCAAACGAAAAACACATTCATTACCAATCCACAGGTGCATGCACATACAGACACACACGGATGTAAAACTGAATGAGACATCTTCATCCTACTATCCCCAAGCGTTGCTTGTGTATTTATGTAACAAGAGTGTTTTATTTCCCTCTTGAACCTACATGGTGAGCCTTTGGTCTGACACTGATGTCTGATGTCTTCTGAGGACAAACACTGGGGGAGCAATTATCGATCACAGTGTTGAAAAGCTCTCATTTTTAGTTTGAACACATTATCCTCATCTCTCTTTATATATATTGAGAACAGATAATTTTTACAAAAACCTGAATTTGATGACATGCAGGAAGGCATTCATGCTTTATATTGAAAGTGGTGTTGATGATGATGGTTTTCACAGGACTGATTTATCAGTTGCTCAGTTTGATTGCACAGCTGCTGTGGCTCAGGTAGCGTGGGTCATCCAGCAATCACAGCATTGGCAGTTTGATCCCTAGATCCTCCTGTCCACACGTTGAAGTGTCCTTGGGTGAGACCCTGAACCCAGATTTGCTTCTGAGGGTCAGGCCAGCACCATGGTACAGTATATGAATAGGTGAATAAGAGGCAAATTGTAAACTCCTTTGGATAAAAGAGAGATATGAAACAGTTGCTCCTGAAATTCATTAATTGTGCAGCCAGTTATCGGATGATGACAATATTGTTTGGTGCCTCTTTTGGTTGATGTGACATGGATTTAGTTCTGAGCTCCAATGCAATGAATTTGATAAATCACTCATATTCTTTAAGCTTGGTTTCTCACAACAAACCTATTACAAACTAATTTATCATCTCCTTTTTTTTTAGTAGGGATTCGTAATATCAATCTTTGAGCTTTTAAATAAATAATTTGACAATTTGGGAAAAACACTTTATCACTTACTTGCCGAGAGTTAGACGAGACCGTTGGTGTCACTCTCATGTTTGCATGGTAAATATGAAACTACAGCCAGCACCCAGTTAACTTAGCTAGCATAAATACTAGAAACGGGGGGAATCAGCTCGCCTGGCTCTTTCTTAAGGTAACTGATCCGCTTACACGCACCTCTAAAGCTCACTAACACGTTTCAGCTCGTGTGTAAAAACGACATTTTGGGGTTTTACAGGGTTTGTGTGCTGGGCTATTATTTGGCGGGGTGCAATAACTTTCTGCAGTCTTGACAGCTTCATGTTTACAACAAATAATAATAATAAAAAAGAATTATAAATAACCTATGTACTGTATTATACCTGATTAAACTATTCCTTTAAAGTTAAATTACTTATTTATTTGGTTGTTTAAGTCTTTGTAACTACAGTCTTTGGGTTTTGAAAGGAAATAAATTTTGATAAGCAGATTAAGCACTGGGTTCACATTTGAACAATCACTATTGAACACCAACACTAAAGGTAGGATGACAACATGAAATATAGTCACCGTATACTACCAATACCTGACAGTAAAAAAAAAAACTGACTTCTAAGACATTTGAAAAGTTCCCCAAAAAATTTGCTTGAGTAAAACATGGCTGTTGATGCAAAGACACTGCAGCCCGAGGCGCTGGAGAGATTGTCTTCTCTCATTAATGTAAATCTCTGCTGTAGAATGATTTACGGAGAGGGTATTGCCATAACAGGTCAAAAGCACATTTACATTAAAAAAAATTATAATGCACGCATAATGCCTTACCTGCCACACTTATAAAAACACATTATATAAGCACTCACAGCATATTATAGATTTATCTTATAATGTATTCTAAATTAGTGTACCTCTATTTGTTTCTCTCTCTCTCTCTCTCTCTCTCTCTTTCTCTGTATGTGTTTCTCCCTCGCTCTCCCTGCCTGAAACTCCAACATCAGCAATAGATTGGTGCCCATTCATATTTCCATTTAATGTTTTCTCTATTTTTTTCCCCTTCCTCCTTCTTCTGCTGCTACTCTGCTCATCCCTCCTGCTCTCTCTACTTATTAGCTTTATAAGGCCCATTGTGGGGTTGCCATGGTAACAAGTGGCTTACAGAGAGAGAGAGAGAGAGAGAGAGAGACGCATATATGTATGTGGGTACAGAAGGCAAAGAGTCACAGAATTCAAAGGATGCCAGTGAAAAAAGAGAGTGGGAGAGAGAATGAACGTCTAATGTTGCAGGGTTGGGGGGTGGGGTGGGGGGTGTCAGGAAAATGGAGAGAATGAAATGTGAGATTTCAGGGGGTTGGATTGAGAAATGAGGACAAGAAAGTGATGGGACCACTTTTTTTTTTTTCCTCTGCACACCATAAAAGGTCTTTTCTTCCTTCCGCTCCACATCTGTATCTCCTCTCCTTATTCCTCTCATTCTCTCCCTAAAAATCCTGAAGTGTTTCCCAACACCAACCTAACATTTAGACAATAAATCTCTGGCCCTGCAGCATAACATGCAGGTGTCAGCCACCTGCGTGGGCAGTCGGATAAAAAGGAGGCCTATTTATAACCGAATCCATCACTGGTGCTGCTGTTGATGCTACGGAACTACGGTTTACGTAATGTTGGACATCACTCGAGAAAATATTCCTTCATTGCCCTAGGTGCAGAGTGCCAATTGCAACGCGGTATTATTCAAAAGCAGTGCAACTGTTGACGCAGTTTTCTTCCATGAATTATGCAGTGGCCCCTGCGACGAGCCAGTAACAAACAGGCACAAATCTGCAGGTCTGTGTTTGTTCATCTGGAAGCTGTTTAGTTGTTGAAACACTTCACAGCTGTTTATGTACCCATTAATGTAAATACAAGCAGTTTTTGCTCATATGTACAAATACTATTGTAGATTACATATCGCACTCACTATTTTTTGTTATTTTTAATTTAATTTAAATGGAAATCCCAGTGTTTGTCAACCTTTGTCTTATTCTCATGTTTTTGGTCTCGATGACATTTAAAGCTGCAATAATTTTATTTCTGTACCAACAATGGGGCAAATGACGCCTTACTCCAGTCACCTTACTCTGATGTTTTCCTCAGCTTTACAGAGCGTTTTAGCATCTTTCAGCCCATTGTTTTGGTTTTATGACTTGCAACTTTACTGGTTAGGCTGACACCCATGGCTCTCATCTGCATTGTCATCAGCCACAGCAGGCAGCTGTTTTCAGCAAAAAAAGCCCTGAGAAACCCACTTAACACTACCGATCCAGCACCAAACAGCAGACAAATTTGATGACCAGCTGGTGAACATAGCGGAACATTTAGCAGCTAAAGAACTAACAATCTCTGTCAGGAGTTGGTGGAGAAACAGAGCTAAAAGAGAGTGAATATTGGACCTAAGTTCATCAGGTGGCCAGAAATATGACTCCAAATGAATTCTAATGTTGCTTCGTGTCAGTTGGATGTGTAAATCTGTAAATCTAAACTAAAGCCAGAGAGTAGCCCCAGGAAGTCCCTTTAGCTGTTGTCAGGAACTACACGAATCATTAGCCACAAATGGAGTCTGGCTTTTCACACTTGCCGCTACTTCTGTAGCACAGACACAAGCTAAGTCAGATTCAGTAAATCTAATCAGCAGCATTTGTGTGTATGTTTTGCATTACAGGCAGGAACAACTTACATACCTCCACTTAAAAAAATGCTGTTTCCCATGTATTTTCTGACATATAGGGCCAGTTTTTAATACTCTTTCTTCCAATTTATCATTAGAGTTCTCTCAGTCAGTTGTGGAAAAACGTCTACCTGCAAAACCAAGCTTCATACTTCAAATGCAAACAGCCACAGAGAGGCTGAGTGATCAATGAGCTCCAACAGCTGAGCCGTAAATGGCAAAGCAATCAACTGGTCTCTGTGTGTGTTAGTGTGGCACTGACTGAGTGTTTACTCGAAGGAGTTAAATTCATTAAACCGCTGTTGCTTAATTCAGTCCTTTGCTCTCTAATATCACGCGCTTTGTATCTAACATCAGCTCACAGCTACAAGCACACTCTTCTGGACAAATGCACAATGGGTCTGTCAGCCTGCTGTGCTTGATCATTAAGTCACCCTGAAAGTCAGCAGTGCCTTTATTTGCAGCCCTAATTTGATGCTCAAGCACACTCACGCACATACACACACACTCATGCACATACACACACACACATGCACATACACACATGCACATGGTTTTTCTTGATTTTTTTTTTTTTTCATCCAGTTGACACCTTAGCGCGGTCCTTTGCCATCTTTGTTTGTTATACACAAACAAATTTGAAGCCATTTCCTTTTTATGGGTCTGAGCCAGCATGAAACTTTGAGATAAACCTTCCATTTATTGGCCGCCAATATTAACATATGTAATCATAATCATAGCTTAACAGAAATGAGCATGTGTACATCATACAGTTTTTCTTTTTTTTTTTTTTCTCCCCATATTTTACTTTGAAGCAGAAAAAGAGCAGTGCCGTCTGCTGACTTGCTCTCCACTTACATAAAATGACAGGCATTTTCCCTGCTGTTCTACCCAGGTGCTGAATATGTTCCCCCCACCGTGTGGCAGATGGCAGATGTGATGAAATTATAGCTCTCCTCTTGCTACTTTTTCACTCGGGGGTGAGAGAGAATCAATCACGGATAAAAGCTTATGTCAAATTTGATCAGTGGAGGAGGAGGAGAATGGTAGATAACATTTAGCTGGTTTGTTGTGTATGCAGTTTTGTTATTGTGTAGTTGTGTACTTGTTGAAGGAAACTGATGTTTATGTAATCAATATTTGGTCCGGTATGTATTCAATAAAGCATATAGCTTATAGTTAGATAGAAATGGCACATTCTGTGTGGTTGCATACTGCACATGCATACAAGTTTATTAGGTACACCTATACAAATCAAATGCAATCCAGTGCAAATCCTTGAAATATATCCTATTTGTTTGTGAATCCAATAATATTAAAAAAATAAGTGCTGATTTAATTCTAGGTGCATTTTTGAGGCCATCGTCTGTGGTGTTATATACTGACAGTTGTTTCTAAATTTCTGTGTGTGTAAAAACTACTATAGAGCAGAATCAACGACTCCCTGATACAGGGTGGGTTCATAGTCTTGCACCCTCGGACATTCTCAGTCCTAGTAGTAAAGTGTCCTCAGAGGTTAATTAATAGCACAGTTTCATTAATGAGCGGGATGGTTTTGATCACACATACTATGTGCTTGCTGTGCCTCCACGCCAGCAACAGCCGTGGCCGGACGCATTATGTTTTTGGGTTGTCCATCCTTCCCGCTCTCGTGAACGCAACCTCAACAATGGGATTTTGTTGAGCAGATTTATATAGATGTGCGCACTGTTGAGGTTATAGTGGTTGATGGTGGTTACAGTTGTCTTAAGAGGTATTGATAAACCTCTTAAACAGACTCACATTACTCCCTAATCCATCCTCCTGCTGTATGAGATACCTTAGAGCTCAGTGGAGGATCTCAGGTTTTGATCCCAACACGGGTCCAGTGTCCCTGAGCAAAGCACGGAATTCCCACCTGCTTTGTTAGACTGCTTGCCTTTGAGCCTAGAATAAATATGACCTAATGGCAAACAAAACATTGCACCATAGTGGTACTAGTAGGCAAAAAGTCCACAGGGTACCTTTAATGGATTGTTTTACTATCCACTTATATTTACACCTTAAATAATGTCATACAGCAACCCTTTCTGATTTGATATTTTGGGGGCATCTAGGATACTTTCTACCTTGTTTGCTTCTTAAAAAAAATAGTCTGATTTTATGATTTGGTTTTACAGTTTTAATCCTCAGATTCCAGATTGGCCAGACCTGGAATCTCTGCCTCCATCTTGGTTAGTGGGCTGCAAAAACACTTGGGGACGATGATGGAAATATTGGTTACTGCGTTTGTATTCTTGAACAGTAAATGATGAAAAATTAGTTTATTTAAAACAAACCTACTGCTTTTTGTTTAGACTACATAGTTCATAAAAAATGTAAGTAAATTCCATTACATTGTTTTTTCCATATCATGTTTTGTTGCCCCTAAAACTGCTCAGTCCCAGACTAAAACTTCAGCCCATCTGTCTCTGAGTCTCCTCTTAGCTCCAAATATTTAGTAGATGTATTGCACTTTTTTTCAGAATAATATAGTGCTATTTGCAAATAAAGAAACATTTCATGTGAATAGTTGCAGTTAATATTTACAAAGGATTATACAGTATACGTGTGTAAGGTATGAACTTCAATATGTATATATTTACAGAATACATATAAACATGTTTTATATGCATAACATAGGGAGATAGCTCAGTTGTCTTCTAGATACATCTTAGCTATTTCCATGACAACTAAGGAAACTCCATCTGCTGAGGATCAACTTTGAGATGTGGTTGAAAACTAGAACTAACTAAAAGTTAGAAAGGTAGATCCGTTAGATAAAGTAGATCCGTCCACTGATTTTTATTTACTTACTTATTGTCAAACGTCTATTTCCAAGGCCAATGAGGTTCAACTAGAAAAAATCCAGTTACAAAATGCATTTATTTCAATTCCGAGAGTGTCAAATATAATTTCTTAAAATTTTAAAGTATATAATTGCAACAAAAAATCTTAACTCAGAGTAAATTTCATTGATGTTTTAATCCAGTCAAACCATGTCACTAATCTTTCTGACTTCATCAAGGTCAAGAGTCAGAACCTAGAATGTCAGTTATTTATAAAAGGTATATCAGCGATAAATAACACAAGCAAATATTTACAACAGTGATAATGAACCCTTTACAACCTGTTTTCAGCACGTAAGGAAAGGTTAAAACCGAGCTTGACAGCTCATTTTGCTTGAAGAAAGAACAGGAACAATCAATATGTCCCTTGACAGCAAGATACATTAAACCAGTGGTTCCTAACCAAGTCAAGGCTTGAAACCCCTTGAAAAACACTGTATCTACTTAGGAACCCTCATCACAGGTTGCATACTCTATGTGCATGAGCTGTGAGCAGTCTAACTGAAAAGTAATTTTTCCCTTTCTGGGCTGTCGCATTTGAATAAATTTTAAAGGGCTGAAGATGCCAAATCGTCCAGGATTTCTATCCAGGATTTGGGAAAGCGAATATTTGAGGTAACACATGAACAAACGATACAGCAAAAATACGGCATGTTTTGTTTTCTTTCATATCCTGTTAATCATCTCACAACAATTAAGATTTAACTTGTGATCCGTTGTGGGGTCTCAAACCTCCAGGCTGGAACAGCTCAAGCTTGAGCCTTACTTAAACAGTGGGTGGAAAGCTGGCATTTGCTGGGACTTATCACATCACATTTTGGGTATAATTGAAACCCAGTGCTACTTAGGAGTATTTTAGTGCCTTAAGCTAATGATTGCGACAGTTCATACAGCACTCGATGGGAGCATTCCTAAAGCTTTCCCGTGTGATTCATTGCTTTTCCTGTTGCCTTAACACTTTCTCAAATCAACAATCCAGACTTGAAATCATTTCCTGTCGTCGTCACGTGGTACTACGGTGCCCTCTCGATGGGGAATTTTTGTTAGCATAGCCTAGCACTAACCAAGCGATAGCTTGGCGCCTGAGGCTCGGGGGGCTGGTAATGATTTATCCGGGCCTTTGCCGCTTAGGAAATAGGACTCGGTCTTTAACCTTGGGAAAGACTGACAGCTTAGATATTACTCTGTAGTTTTTAATAACAGTCAGGGCCGCACCACAAGAGACTGAGCAATGAACACAGCGCTATCAGATGTTTGGATCATCCCCCAGCCCCTCACACTACCACACACACACACACACACAGGAATACATCAGAGTGTATGAGGGATAGCTTGTATTCTATTTATAGTGTTTGTGCGTCCGTCTGCTTACACGTGCTCACAGTTCATTTTAGTAATTTTCAACCAAAATGAGGGACACGATAAAGATGCAGTGAGATGAGTCTTATATACTGTCATATAATAGTTTGTGGCTGTAAAAGTTATTTGAATGGAACTTTAAGTCATTTCATGACCTTAAGTCTTTGTGAAAATCAATATTGAATGTGGTTTTATTAGGTTTTTGATACGATTTCCTCAAACTTTTTTGTAGAAACCCAGCCTCTAGTGGACCTTCAGTCCCTGCTACTATGTAGACTGACTGGCTTTACTACGACAGATCAAGCCTTATTCCCCTCCTCCCGGTTTCTCCTCCCACCCATTTGGGCGTACAGTACTCTATAACCTCCAACACTCCCGTGTCCCCACGCTTTCATTTCTCTGCCTCCTGCCCCCTCTTGTCATTCAATCTGTCATTCTGTCAGTCCTTTATTTCTCTAGCCACTTTTCACAAGTCTTCATTTGCTTCTCTGACTCTCTTTTTCTGCCTGTCATTCACTGTTACATTCTCCCCACACACCCCCTCACTTCACCTCAGCTTGCCTCTCCATAACCCATTTGCCTTCCACTTAAGTTCTGTTTTCCATTCAATCAGACAGCCTCCTAGACTTTCTCTCTCTCCTTTTTTCTCTCTCTGTATTTCAACGTTCACTTTCTTGACCTGTCCCTTGAGCTCCTTATTCCCCCGTTCCGCTCTTCTTCCTCCCTCCCTCCCTCATTGTCTTATATTGTCTTACTCTCTATCCTAACGACATCGACACATTTATTAACGAACAATTAAACACACCTTTAAATCTTGTCTTGCTGCATATGGGAAAGGAAAGGAAAATGTATTAAATTTTCTCTTACGGGGGATGCACATAGGATGCATGACATTTAGATACTGTGTGATGGATTTCATATAAAATAGAGATTCACTGTTCATCATACTGAAATTAGATCTTAATTGCTGTAAAGTGATTGCGGGCAAGAGAGTGAAAATCATTTTTGGAAGAATATTTATTTTACATGCCAATATGAGCTGGTTAAAGACCAAAGCTGTGTCCCAGTTCAATATACTACTAGTTCTAAGCAGATTTGAATAAGCTACAAAATGAACCATACTCAAAATAGTGATAATGCCCCCTGAAAAGAATAATTTTTATGAGTGTGCTGTTTCTTAAAACTATTGTCTCACGATGTAGTGCACCAAGGAAACGGAAGAGCCTCTCACAACTCCACAACATTGAACCGAATTACCGATGGTAGTGAGACAGCTGAAGTAAGATCGGATAAAAACGAGCATTAAAATAATCAGTATTGAATCTGAAATCAATCTGAATTCTCTTTAAGTTTAATAAGCAGCGGTGTTCCAAAGTCCAAGCTGGATTGACATTTGCACACGCACTGTATAAACCTTTTTCATGACAATATGACGTGTCGCAGCAGAAAAAGCACAGGTATAACTAATAATGTTAATTGTGCCTGCATTCCAGTTAGGTGTACAAGTTCCCCGGCCTTTGATATTGAGCATGCGAGCTGACAGCTGCTCACCGTCATGGCTTACAGGAGTCCCTGGAGTCCACGCCCTCTAGAACGACACACAGAACCGTTTTCTGACCTGACACCCCTGTTGACATGATTCGCGAGTTCTTTCCAAAGCTGTCACAAACAAAGGTTAGATTAGGTTTCAACACAAAAAAAGACTTGATCAGGTTTAGCGAAAGATCATTGGTTTGGGTTAAAATAATTACATTGTTAAAGAAGAAGAAGATTTCAGTCCTGGTCCATTTGGCGACACCTGTAGTTACTGGTGGTAAAAGCAAATGTCGTTTAATACTGAAGGTCACAGCAATAGTGCATTAGTGCGTTGTATAGTGCAATAATACTGTGTTGAGTATTATGGAGTCACTTTTTCAGTTTTAACACATTACACACTTGGAACCCGTTGAGAATTAGTACGTAGTGTGGAACTGCGACGCAGCTGCTGTATCTTAAATCGCTGGACAGCCATGACACCCCAGGAGTGATGAATTTATGTATTTTTCTATAGAGGGCTATATTGTTTAGGTACATTGAATAAAAGCTTCATTTCAGATCTGTTTCTTTCCCACCCACTCTCTTCTTCTCGGCCTGTCTTCCACTGATATGAGGGCGGTGGATGGATGTACACAACTGAGGATTTTGCCTCTGACGGTTTATCAACTTGAGGAAGTGATGACCTTACACATCCCTGCGTCGGTCAGTCAATAATATAAATTCATAAATCAGTCTCTGTCTATTGGGTGACATTTAGTGTTTATGACAACGAAGGACAGACAAATCGATCCTTAACTATTAAAGAGTTAATTCTATACCTGTGGGAAATAAGGTTAAAATTTCTCGTGGCACACACAATCGCATACATCACTGCAGTTGTTTGTCTGGATATGAACGCAACTTCTCCGAATACCAATCATTAGGGTGACCTGCTAGCGGCATTCTAATACGTGTGTGTGTGTGTTTGGAATAAAAATGTAGGTTATGCTGAATGATGCGGAAGCTGTTTCACGGTCTGATTCTTAGACATTTTCTGCATTTCAGCAGAAGCAGGGGGCTGAGTTACTATAAATGTGTGCAGTACATACAGTTTGTTTGAGCTGATATTGCCTTGGATTCCCGGGTAAGAAACACACACACACACACACACAGTCAGTGAGACAAAGCTGTTGATGGGCTTCATTTAAAATAGAGATTCACTGTTCATCACACTGAAATTGGATCTTAATTGCTGTAAAGTGATTGCTGGCAAGAGAGTAAAAATCATTTTTGGAAGAACATTTATTTTACATGCCAATATGAGCTGGTTAAAGACCAAGGCATGGATAAGTAATGAAGGTTAAAACAACAGAGGAGACTATTGATCGTTTACAAGGGAAGAGGAAGAGCAACGAGAGACTGTCCTGCCTGAGTTGAGCCAAGTTATGTGTCTACTGCATTATTGGTCCTCTAATTTTGCCACCACAAGTTGTCAGTACAGCAATATTCTCATCATCTCAACTGATATAAGGTTTAATTCTCTGTCTTTACCTGATATCTCAGCTCTGCCTCTCTCATTTTCTTTTTTCTGTCTACACAAACATCTTCTGATTTGATTGCTGTGTTTATCAGCGGCCCACTTTTCCCTCGCTCTCTCGAAGGCCGAAGACTCTCAGCCGCCCGAAAACTGGGTGAGTTGCTGATGCTGGGGCTCTCTGTTGCCGTAGCAACCAGCAGGCTCACCTGTTGCCAGTGGTTCTCATCTTTAAAAAGGGAAGCATAGAAAGGGATAAAGGATTGTAAAAGAAATTCACAGTGAAAGAATACAGAAAGAACAGTGTGTTATATATAAAATATCTTAATGATGCTTTAAGGGTGCAGTCGAAATGTAGGATTTTCTGTGTAAATCCAACCAACCAATGTTACATTGCTTTGATTATCTCAAAAAAATGTTCCCTGTTTGATTAATCTAACCAAAAAAAGATTTATAGTTTACGTTTTTAACTGTAAGTCTAACACAATGTACAATGGTAGTGTTTTTTTCTCATCAAGTAGAGTGTGATAACTCAAAAAAATTGATTCTCTGACATATTGTCAATGGTCAGTGCTTTGGTTATTGATTATGGTCAAAATGTAAATCGCTTGGAAGACAATGCATGTAAAAAAGGAAATTAAGGGCTGAGAACAAAGGTTGACACACTGTGTATTTATACTGATTTTTTTTTTTTTCTTCTTTTAGTCCTGTAAAATGTTGAGGATTAGTCACAACTAAAGATCTTTAAGCTTGTCCAGGAAATAATGACAATTTCAGGCCATGTAACACTTGAGGATGAGTCGTGTTTTCAACCCTCCTTACCTGCGGACTTTTAATGGGCGCGTGTCATACTTTGAAACTCAGAGACAACTTAGTTGGGGTGCAGTAAAATGCAACATTCACCCTCCAAATGATGCGAACTGGCTCTTCAAACGAGGACTGATGTTAATATTCTTCCACTTTCTCCCATTTTTATTCTTTCACAATACCCAAGAACTCTAACATCGTCTGATTCAGTCACCTTGAATAATTCCAGTGAGAGACTCTTGTTGGGGTTTCAAAGAAAAAGCAGCCGAGTGACTTCTTCCGACCTATATTTTTTCTATGAAGGTCTGTTCAGTGTCGTGCT
This sequence comes from Xiphias gladius, assembly GCF_016859285.1. Lineage (NCBI taxonomy): Eukaryota > Metazoa > Chordata > Actinopteri > Istiophoriformes > Xiphiidae > Xiphias > Xiphias gladius. The sequence goes on from NC_053401.1 coordinate 7,191,166, forward strand.
GCCCCGCTTTATTCTGTGCCCTTGGCTTGAATTATGTAATTGTTGTATATGGATGTGTGGTTGGATGTGCTGAGGACAGTCAAGACGTGCTAGCTAAAACTGGCTGACAACAGAGACTGTGTGTGTGTTTGGCGGGGGTGAGGAGGTGGCAGACAGAAGGAGTATGTGGTCAGATGACAACATTGTAAATTCAGTGTCTGTGTAGGGCAGTGAGGGTACATGCAGTTATTCCAATGCCAGTTTTGATTGCAATAATGTGGAATTTGCATTTATGTGAGTGTGTACAAGCACTGTTTTTGATTTGTTCTGTTTATTCACTATGTGATTGTGAGACTGGTGCGGGAGACTGTGAGACTCTCTCTCAACAGTCTCACAATCACATAGTGAATATGAGACTGTTGAGAGAGAGTGTGTCTGTGTGATACTTATCAGAGGTGAGATTGTTTACATGGCCTGGTACACGGTCTTAACACACAGTGACAAGAAACAGAAAAGAGTTCTGGGCTTGCCACACAAAGCCACACAAACACGGCTCTCGGGTGAGTGTGTGTGTGTGTGTGTGTGTGTGTGTTTGGGCAGATCAGAGAGATGTCATGTTTATGTATACTTTGCCTGCTGATGACTTATCAAGCATGACATTAACTGGCTACACCAGGGGCTCTGCATGATCTATCAAGTTACTAGCATGTAGCTAATACAGTGCTGACCTTTCTCATAATCTTCTTATGAACTGCATCAACATGAAATGATGATGTAGCTTTAAAACTTTTTGTAAAGTTTCAATACGCTGCTAATTGATGACATACATTGGAAATGAATGGAAACCAATGGTTGCCTAGAACTCTAGAAATTTGAAAGTTTCCAGCAAAAAATAGTAAGTGTACATGATCTGTAGTTAAAGCATCAGGACTTGAATTTCGGCCACACGGGGGCAGCATAACAAGATGTAAATGCAAAACCGACATATTATCATCTCGTAAAGTTGATATGGAAAATGTGTTTGTAGACATCAGCAGACATGGTGATGTCTTTTAATTTGTAGTCTTGTCTGCAACTCCTGGGGGAAATATTTGGCTCTTTAGCTGCTAAACGCTCCACTACCTTCATAAGCTTGTCTCTGTAGTCACAGCTGTTTGTTGCTAGGAAAGTAGTGCACCATGGGTTTATCAGAGCTTTTTTGCTTAAAAAAAAAAAAAAAAGCTGCATCTTGAAAAGTCGCCGATGGGAGCCGTGTGACTGAAGAAAAACTGTTAAATTGCAGGCCTCCTTTAAAACAAGGAGATGAAGGACACTAAAAAGCTTTTCAGATCTGAGACGATCTACAGCGTCCGGTGATGATTCTCTGTGGATTTGTCACATTACTGATGCTGTATATGAAGTTTAAAATCCTCAACACTTTATTCACATCCATCTTTGCTTCCCTGTTCCTGTCTGTGATTCATTCTGTATGATTTCTTCCACCAGCCTACATGGTGTCTGTCATACTGTCTCTCATGCTTAGTATCCACTTGTACTAAGCTTTCTAACTCCATAAATTTCACCTTTAGTTTAAGTCACACTGTGTGAGGGACTTTGTGAGACCATAAATAAATAAGAGCAGAGCCGTTCCCTGCGGAGCAAAGCTACAACCTGAATCCCACTGGACCATAATCTTATTCCTTTGCTACGGTCTCGTATTGAGTCGAAGATTTCTCATGAGTTTTAAGAGTGGCACTGCTCTGGTGAAGTGTAATAGTTAATCAAGGTAGAAGAAGAATAAATAATGTGCCTGTTATTCTGCATATTGTATCATGAGGAGTGCATCTTTTTAACATGTAAGATAATTATTGTGACCTCCGGTGTCACTTGTTTTCAGATGTGAGCATAAGCATACATAATCTAACAAGTGAGTAGTCAAGCAGACACTCACACACAAACAGAAACACACACAGACATGCATCTATAATTACACAAACACATACAGAGAATCAAAAGAAGCTTTCAGTGGCTTCTTTCACCCCACTGCACACAGACAGTAAGTTGGGCTCTGAAAGCATCCCCTGAAAAAAAAAAAAAAAAAGTCAGTGGAGTAAGAACGTCTGCCCCTGCAAAAGTGCACAAACATACACTTTTGCACCCAGACAGTGGAGGAGCAGATGTGTAAAATCCAAGTCAGGAGTTTCTTTTATTACTCATTGGAGAGACAAACAGCTTTTTCTATGGGGAAGCAGAAGATGTATTACCTCGTTCTTATCTCCCTATTTGCAGCTTTGGTTGTTTTGTAGTATTTATTCTTTTTGAAGCCTCATTGCTTTTTTCTCTGTTCTGTTGTGCACTTTGAAATATTATTGTGTGCTATATTTGTGAAGTGAGTATACATTTCTGATCTCTGTCTTGTTTTCTTGTAAATTCATTTGTGTGTATCATTGTTTTGACAAGAGCATTTTATGCAAATCTATATGATTTAATCCTAATCAATGTTTTTGTGTGTGTCCTACTTGCAGACGACGGGCCGTACCAGCGAGACCCGCCGCCTCCTCCCCCTCTCTGCTCTTCCTCCGCATCAAACGCTCTATTGGAGGACCGAAGGAAGAGCCACATCCCCGAGGAGTTTGCAGGCCTTCTTCATGGATCTTCCCCAGCCTGTGAGACCCCTAATACACCCTACCATCTTTACAGCCCTAAACCTCGCAAATATGCCTCTACAGATGTCCAGAGCAGTTTGGTGCAAACCCCAGAGTTCAGCTTTGTGATTGGTGGAGGACCCACTCAGGTCTTCTCCAGGACAGGGAGCGAGTCGTCGCCTCAGAGGACCGCCAACGACCCCCAAAAGCCGCAGGTGGTGTACCGGACTATCTTCCACACCAGGGTCAACCAGGACCAGGCTCGACCCAAGAACTGCAAGCAGGCTGAGCCGCCTCGTGGGTGGTCTACACTGGGCTGCCCACCCTCCGCCTCTTCTGGTAAAAACAGGGAAGTTCCACAGTTACTGGGGATCCAGACAGTAGGTGCTCCCAAGGACAGTTCTTCTGGGCCTGGCTACGAAGAGAGGGCTTGCACCCTGGGGAGGATGAGGTCCATGCCCCGCAGTGTGTTGGACTTGCAGTTGTCCAAGTCTCTGTCCAAGTCTGATTCCAACCTGGTAGCTGTTTCTCCCATACAGGTAAGTTGTTGTAAGTAATCGCACCGCGAAGATTTTCTGACTAAAATGACTCATTCTAAGTACAGTCACTGCGTTAACTAAAGCGTGATTTATAAAATAAAGAATTGCATTATTGCATCTCCACTGCATTTGTGCTGCATTATGAAGGCGAGTTAAAGCACCGTCTTTTTTCCTGATACTGCTTCGCTCTTCTGAGACATTTATGTAAGACGCAAATGATAACAGAAAAGCTTCTTTAATTTAAAAGTTATAAAAAGTTTCTCTTTTCTTAAAAGTTTAGGTCAGCACCAAGATCTCAGTTAGCAATGAAAGCAAATGCATTTATTGTAAATATTCAGTCGCGTAAATTATGCAGTTGTGGTAGTTTGCATTTTGCTGTATCATGTAGTGTGACTTCAGAAACAGCACAGAAACCAGTTCAACCAATTAGATAACTCACTAAACTGGGCCACAGTGCTCCCTGCCGTGCAGCACAGTTTATGAGACGACTTCTTTAATTCATGTTAAATAAATCATAAGCTAAATACATAGTCTATTTGATGAAAATAGCTTCATTATAAAATAAACTTTGATGAGCTGTGAATGGAATTGGTTATTCTCTAAACAGTTTTTAGTTCTTAGTTGTCAGTTGTTTAAGGTTATAATGTTTGGCAGCCTTTGTATGTTAATGACTGTAGTTTAATAATGCTTGAAAATTAAATGGTTGGTTTTTGTCACGGCCAGGAGGAGCATAGTTGGGGGTCCGGAAATCGGGGTCAGGTGCCTGGAAGTCCAAGCCCAGGAGAGGGTGCCAGCCCGGGCGGAAGACTGGAGAGAACGCCCTCCTTCACCGCAGAGTGGGAAGAGGTAAGAAGACATTTTTTGTGACATGTAAAGCTTTTTACCTGATGTTTAGGATAAATCAAGATAATCAGTCCCTGTGCTGACACTATATGTACTTCCATAGTAAAACTGATTAAACCCAGCATGCTTTTCAAAGTGAACTGTCTCTGCAGGGGTCAGTTGAAATATCGGCACCCCCAGCTGTGAGCTGCTTCAGTTTTGTCTCCCTTTGAAATCCACTTGGTTACTACAGTGCAGAAGGAGCCCCAGTGCTAGTTTAACATGCTCCTACATTGATTTTCCTCTGTAACCAGCACTGAAGCTGCAAGGAACAGCAGATATCAAAAAGACAGCAGTTTCTGTTAGAGAGGGTAAAGAGCAGAGGTCGTGGCTGCTGCGAGTTTTGGTGTGTTTGTGCCTGCGGCCTCTTCGATATTAAAGAGTCTCTGACACGACTGGGATCTGCTGACTGGACAACACCGTTAGATCGTGCCCTTTTATAAACAATTTGGGTCTCATACGCATTAGCCTCTGCTCAAAAGTAATCGTTCACACCATAGAAAACACACACTCTTGAAAACTGATGCGTATGTGTGTGTTTACACCCTGAAAATTACGAATCTCATACCATTTTCATACCACTTCTTTGAAGAAAAAGTTTATGTAATAATGAGGGAGACTTAATTAGTCTCTGTACTTTTTAAAAAAAATGCAAATGCATGGGAGTGAAAGTACATTTGTTCATGCCTGTCCACATTTGCATGAACATGTTCATTAGTTTGTCAACACTGCTCATAACTTGCTGATGGTGATGAATTACCATATGGACTTTCCCATAATTCTGAGCAATTAAAGTGACCTTTCCTGTTTAATTGCGTGCTACGGGAGGATGAGATAAGACGGCCTCAGGGAATTTTGTGGAGAGATATATGGGGATTTCAGAGGCAAAAAATAACAAAGTTGCTATTTGCAGCACATATTCGAGTAAGAGTTGCATCATTAGCAAGAGATGAATCACAAGGGATGTCCCACAACAGTCAGTGATCTGAAGATAACCATACTCATTAGTACTACAAGCTAGACGAGGTAGTCCAATTTATGTTACAAATTTCTGCTGTAATCTGGCTTTACCTTGAAAATTGTTACAGTGTTGAGATTATTTGTGTTTATGTGGATCGTAATTAATAGCTTGTATTGAAATGCTGTTTCTTTAGCCATTCAAAAAGACTCTTTCCACCAAAGAGGTGTTTAATCTAGAAATCTATATCTACGGTAGATCCCTTAAAGGATAATTCCAATGTATTAAAACTTGGGTCTTACTTTTGTAGGTTTGCCCATTTTCCCAATCAGTGCTTAAGTTAATGGCTGAGATGTTGTTATGCAGCAAGATTGCTGGGGGAAAAAAAGTGTGAATCTGGGCAAGGGACGGGATTGATCGGGCAGGTTATATAAACCCCTCCCCCCAGTTTAGCCAAACTTATTTTGAAAAGAAGAAAAGTCAAACAGTAATATTCGTCATATCCATGACAGTTTATAGACAAATTTCCTGGTTCAGCTTTGACCTACTGTACTTACGTTATTAACATTCCCCTTTCGGTTTTGCCTCGTTTAGATAATCTGACTATACTGTTGGTTTATTTACAACTGATCGTCTGACCTCTCGTGTTCCTCATGCCATCAGACTTCGTCTGAGTGATAGTTGGTTTGTTCAAAGATCTCAGCGATTACTTTGTGTCAAAAGTTATTGTAACTGATAGGAATGGTGACCGAAACTATGAAAATAAGAGCCAAGTTGTAAAAAACATAATTATTCTTTAATCTAAGAAACTATAGCTATGGGGATACCGTTAAAGAAGCATTGATTGATCATGTTTTTGGCCACTTGGGGCAGCAGAAAAAGTTGAACCCAATATTGACATATTGTTAGTTTATGGAGTTGTAATGATATACGAGTTAGCAGAGATGTATATCCAGCAGACACAGATATACAGCGATCAGCAGCAAGATCTCAGTTAGCAATGTTTATCCTGCTGAGATGAGGCCAACTTCGTGGTCCGCCAGCTTGTAAACACTGTTTTGCATTGTCAGATCTGGCCCTTAACACGCTGATCTTGGACCGGTTGCAGCAAGACCAGGTTTCTCTGACCCGTGGTGAGCCAGCGGTCCTGACAGGTGGAAGGGCGGCAGGTCGAATAGATCAGTGATTAGCAGCAGGTCCAGGGTCAGGGATGACCGGTCGACAGCCGGCAGCCAGAAACTAATGTGAAGCCACTGTAGCTCTCTCCAATCCAGTCTCTTATTTCGTCTCTGCTCTGCTTTGTCTTTAAATTTCCTGCCAACACATCTTATTCTCTCGCTGCTTCTCCATGCTCTTTCAGTTCACTGGGGGAATGATTGACATTCAGCGTGCTGGCTGGCGTAATGATCATGTTATGTGACACTTGAATCCAGAAATAGGGGTTAGCCTTATTACTGGGAAATGACTTTTCCGTGCACATGTTGTACATCTCTCTAACTCTGGTTCTCTCTCTGTCCCTCTCACCCATTTGTTCAGATCGACAAGATTATGAGCTCTATTGGGGCAGGAATAGGCAGTGGATTGGCCATCAAGGAGGACACCTCAGGTAAAATACACGCGAGTATGTTTGTGTGACTGTGAGTAAAATCTGACTGAAAGGATAATTCCGATTTATTATGAACTGGGTCTTATCCTAGTAGTTTTAGCCATCATTGCTATTGGTTATGATAACATTGCCCTCACTAGAGTCATTTCTGATTTCTGAGAACCCTGACATCACAACAACAAAGTCTGGCGGAGCAAGAAACACAAGCATTCGTAGACAAGTCAACAGTGTAGCCAGGTTATCTACAACAACTTTATTTAAAGGTAAAACCAAAAGTGAATGCACCTTAAACATCAGCAGTAACCCCTCATTGTACAGGAAAGCTGCAGATACAACTATGTCAAGTCGGGTAGATCAAAGCTGAACCAGGAAATTGGTCTGCCACCTGTGATGGATGTGTTCAGTAGATAGTTTGGGTAATAATTTCACACACACAATTTTATTTTTTCAGATTATTTTCTAATCTTTGCTTTTTCTCTTTACGAATTACTGGACAGTATTACCTCTTTAGGCCTCGAAAATCAAGGGTTACTTTTACTTTTTGGTTCTCTTCTTCCTAAACCGTAGACATATGCAACTGTTGATGAAGGGCCAACATTGCTTAGACATCAATAGATGTGTGATTCATTTGAAGGGGTCCCAAGTGAAAAAAGGCTCGGAAACCTGTGCCCTAGGGAGCCACAGATGGTTGACACTGGTGGCTATAGGATGATAGGATGGTGGAGGGGTGCAGTTGGATAGACTGTGATTACAGTGCAGAAATGAAACAGGTAAGATAGCTTAAACATTCGTTGGCTACGATGCTCAGTGGTTGATCGAAAAAATGCAAACAGATCCAGGTCACTCGATAATAACTGAGAGGTGGAGCCCTAAAGAAATGATGAAATTAGAACGATAATTTCTGCCTGCACTTGTGCTAAAAGCTTCTTATATATCACTGATGGCCAATACTAGAAAAATAAGACCTTAGTTGTAAAAATCGGGAATTATCTTATCTGCACGTGTCTGTGTGTTGATGGGTTTTTTTGGTGTTTCTTTGTGGATATGTGAGACCTTCCATGACTCTTGCATGAAGTAAATTTGGAAATTTCTTGTGCGCATCAAATCCCTGTTTTTTGCCAGCTTCTTCACCTGTGTACATCGAATCCTCCGCTACTCATCTCTATTTACTGCATACATCCCCCTCTCCCAGTGTTAACTCCCTCATCCTCCACCTCCTGATCCCCTCCCCTCTTCCTCTCTCCCTCTCTCTTTTCATCTGTGAATGTAAAGCCTCTGCTAATCATGGTTACCACAGGGAGAAATCCTGTTTGTGCCCAACCAGCTCTACCCCCCACCAACGCACACATAGCCACAGCACACCACAAACACAAACAAACACATACATATAGACGCAATTGCATCCATACGTTGTGTGTGTGTGTGTGTGTGTGTGTTGCTGAGAGAGAGAGTGGGAGGGAGCTTGGCTTCTTGCAGACAAAGAAGCTGGAGCTGTTGTGATGGCTATTATCAGCAGAGCAAGCCAGATATATGTAGAGCGGCAGAAAGAGCAGGGTGACGATCAACACCCTGAGAGAAGATAGAGACAGGAGGTAGACAGAGGAAAGTGAGCAAGAGAGTGAGGCAGAGCGAGAGTGAGGGAACTAGGGGAGGAAAGCAGCGCTCAGAAAGGAGAGAGCGAGAGAGAGACGGGAGGCTGCAGAAGCATACAGATGAGAGTGGGAGTACTTGATAAAGAAAAATCTACAGCGCAGGCAGCTCTCGCTCTTTCTCTCTCACACACACACACACTCTCTCATACATACACACAGACGCGCGCGCGTTGAGGGGAGCAGCAAAGCGAGCGCAACAGCTGAAAAAGAACACGGCTGCTGAGCACGACAAACACAGTCTCTTATCTTGCGGATCTGTAACTCCAGTCTTATCCAGCACCCATCTCTGGCAGGATTTTACCCCCGGGACAGAAGCTCTTTTCTGGATACAACTTAAGCCTTCAGCACCTTCTCATCCTCCCTCTGGCTGGATTCAGAGAAAGCAGCATCTGGACACCTTAACCTACCCTTTAACCACTTACACCCTTGCATGCTGACCCCCTCAATCCTCACCATGCCTCTAGCCTAGCCTCCCCTTCCTCCTTTTTCTCCTCCTTCCTTGTTTACCCCCCCTCCCCCCAACCTGCATCCCCTTAATTCTCCTCCTGCTGCTGCCTTGCCAAAAGACTCCTCAAAAGCATGGCGGGCTCCTTTGACAGCCACTTTGCCCGCCATAACATGATGTGGCAGTGCCAGCTGTCTCAGCCGGACTGCCGCTGCTACCGCGTGGACGGTTACTCCCTGCTGAAGCGTTTGCCCCTCCACCCCCTCATAGGTCCCCGCTGCCCGCTGCAGTCTGTGGGCCAGTGGCTCGACTCCATCGGCCTGGTCCAGTACGAGAACCACCTGCTGGCCAATGGATTTGACAACGTCCAATTTATGGTGAGTGTTTTCACAAGTGTTTTTTGGAAAGGAGGAGGCAGTAGAAATCTTAATGCTGTGATATTAAGATGGGGTATGATCATACATTTCTCTTCCCTTCTTGTGCTTTTTCATCTTTGCATTGGTTTTAAATGTAATCTCCTCTCTCTATTCGTCCCACCTCCCTCTAAGCTCTCTCTGCTCCCCTAGGTGTAACTCATCATCTCTGATATTTTCTTTGCAGTGATAAGTGAGACTATTTTTTTTTCTCTTTCACTCTGATCTCTTTTATTTCTGGAGTTCCTTTTCTTCGTATCATCCTCTCTCTCCTTCTCCCTTTCTCTCTCATTCTGCCTTTCCCATCATCGCTGCCTCTCCCTACTGATGCCATGTGAGGTCCTCCTACGCACAGAAATCCCACACCAGATCACCACGGCAAAAATCCAGCATCAAGCTGCACACGTACAGGCTCATACTGCACTAAAGAGCATGTCGTTTGTTTCAGGGTTTTTGTATACACCTATACATGCACACACAAAGAAATATTGCAGGTGCCATCACCTGTAGCCTGTGAGGATGCAACCTGATCCTGTTATATCCCCGTGGTCCGTTCATCTCCAGCGACGTAGGAAGAGACACTCGCTGGGTCATTTCACATTCAGAAACTCCTTTGATGTTGGTGTGGGTGTGAGTGCATGTTTGTTAGTAAACGGACATCCTCACGAACAGAGGTGAAGTGAATAATAAAGAAGGAAATTAAGAGAAAGTGGGAAGCGGAACAGAAGTAATGAAGCCAAGTTGAGAGAAACCGAACCAAAGGCAGAAAGATGGGCAACAAAGCAGAGGGATGATGACTGGATGAGTTTTTCTGGAGTTTGAAATTGTCACTGTTGGGGAAAAACCTCATCCCTCCAATGTTTTGGGGTTTATCGAAAGGATTTTAGAAGCAAAGTAGCAATAGTGTTGGATCATTTCACCAACCAGTTGAAGAAAATGTGATTTTGTTATGTTTCTGTTTCAACGTGTTGAAACGATCTCACACGATGTTTGACTAACAAGGTTTTCACATGAGGATACCTAACATTGTCCCATTGAGATAGAATTTCTAGTCCTTTATTTTTGTACCGTTAAACTGATTTGACGTGATCACATCCAGACGGGAAGAGAGAAAGCAGTTAAATGTTCTTTCCTGAATGACTATAACTAACAGTGTATGTAGGCATTTGTAAATTTGTGTGTGTGTGTGTGTGTGTGTGTGTGTGTGTGTGTGTGTGTGTGTGTGTGTGTGTGTGTTCGTTCCAGGCCTCTACTCAGTGTGACCTGCATCTGTTGCTTTGGTTACCCTGGTAACAAATCACAGAATCTCTCCGTTTCTTTGTGCGTTTTTCCCACACGTGTTCGGCGTGTATTTGTTTTTGTTCATAAGCATCCTTAAGCATTTCACATGAATTAGTTAATTGGCTGTGGGGCCGATAGAGAGATGTGTTTTGTAGCCTGCCTGTGTGTGAAAGGACACTCTTGCTCCTCTCCGTGTTTACTCATCTACAGTTACATAAGTATTTAGACACTGAAACACATTTTTGTCATTTTTTTCTCCATACACCACCACAATGTATTTTAAATGAGGCCATCAAGATGTGATTGAAGTGTAGACTTTCAGCTTTATTTCAAGGGGTTTGACAAAAATATCACATGAATTGTTTAGGAATTACAGCCATTTTTATACATAGTCCCTCATTTTCAGAGGCTCAAAAGTATTTGGACACTTGACTGAAAATCAGTTTCATTTCCAGGTGTGGCCTGTTTCTCCCTTATTTCATGACACTGTAAGCAGATAAAAACTCAGGACTTGATTCAAACTGTTGAATTTGCATTTGGTAGCTGTTCATGGGAACTCTCAAAATGCGGTTCAAAGAGGTGTTGATGCAAATGAAGGAGGCCATCATTATTGCAGAAACTTAAGGAGTGGCCAAATCAACAATTTGGTACAATCCTAATAAGAAGGAATGCACTGGTGAGCTCAGCAAGATCAAAAGGCCTGGAGGACCACAGAAGACAACTAAAGCGGATGATCGCAGAATTCTTTCCTTGATGAAGAGAAACCCTTCACAACATCTAGCCAGGTCAAGAGCACTCTCGAGGAGGTAGATCTAAAGTCTACAATCAAGAGACGCCTTCATGAATGTAAATACCGAGGGTTTACCACAAGGTGCCAACTACTGGTAACACACAAGAACAGAAAGGCCAGATTAGACTTTGCCAGAAAACATCTTAAAAGAAAAAAAACCTGCCCAGGTCTTGAACAAGATTCTTGGCAGAGATGAAACCAAGATGAACTTGTACCAGAATGATGGGAAGAGAAGATTATGGAGAAGGAATAGAACGGCTCATGATCCAAAGCATACCACATCATCTGTCAAACATGGTGGAGGCAGTCTTATGGCATGGGCCCCGTATCGCTGCCAATGGAACTGGGTCACTGGTGTTTATTGATGATGTGACTGCTGATTAGAAGAAGTAGAAGAATTCTGAAGTGTACAGGGCGATAGTATTTGCTCAGATTCAGCCAAATACCGCAAAACTGCATTTGGTGATGTCCGTGGGGTTCCAGACCTCAGGCAGTCATTGACTTCATAGGATTTTCATCCAAGTATTAAGATAATCCTCATATTTTATAATTATGTTGGTTCGTCCGATTACTTTTGAGCCTCTGAAGTTAGAGTGACTATGTATAAAAATGGCTAAACAGTTCATGCAATATTTTTGTTAAACCCCATGAATTAAAGCTGAAAGTCTACACTTCAATCACATCTTGATGGCTTCGTTCCAAATCCATTGTGATGGTGTATAGAGGCAAAATTACGAAAATTGTCACTGTCCAAATACTTATATACCCAACTGTTCATTTAAAAATCTCAGATCTCTGCAATGGCTAATTATAAGTAATATTACTTATCATTTTTCCACATTAACCAGTCCTAGACTGCTACTAACACACCAACATGCGCCCGTCGTCATACTCTTTATTTCTCCCTGCCTCCCTCCTCCTTTGTTTCTTGTCCTGTCTTTCTTCCCCATTCCTTCCTTTTCTTTACCTTACGTCAGTGGAATTCAGTGATGCTTCATTGGCAGGATGTTTTATTGGCAAAAATGTTGTCAGAGCACACGTAAATAAAACATACAATGAGTACTTTTTAAAAAGTTGCGCTGTAAACAGTACATGACAGCTAGTTACTGATTAGATAAATTACAGGAAAAATAAGAAAAAACCAGTGTATTACAGTTTTACTGTGTATTTATTCCTCCCTGTGTATTATAATTCTTGCAGCGTAAATATTATTTATACATTTTTGTACAGATTTCACATGTTTTATTTTCCAGGATATCATATACAGTTCACAGGTAGTAAAGGAAATAATATTAGTATATTATTTGCCTATAAGCTGTTTAAGGCAAGATTTTTACATAACAGCATTTTTTCAGCCTAAATGATGAAGGATAAGGTCGCAATAAAGAAGTTGGCTCATCCACCGAACCATCTTGACCAATTTTTTTTTTTTTGGCCACTCAAGGGCAGCACGACAAGCTCTAAACACAACATTTACATATTATCACCAGATTGTAAAGTTGTTATGCTGAACATGTTAGCAAACGCCCTCTTTACACATCCAGCAGTTATGGAGCAAAATTATCGTTCATTTGGAGTTTTTTTTCCAGTATTCACTCTCATTTTAACTCTGGTTTGTATTTTTAAGTTAAATTAACTTTTTTGCTGTTAACAGAGATCACTTCTCCCAAATGTTGGCTGTCTCAATTTGAATAAATACAAACATCTCTGGAAATTTTCAAAAATAACTTTTTTGTTGTTTGCTGTGTTTTTACATTGGGTCACACCCATCTCTCTACAGAGGTAAACGGGTGAACGAGTAGGGCTACAGTAGGAGTCACTGCAGCAGCTGTGAGTGTGTGCAGGCAACCATTGGCGTCACACACAACCTGTTCACATAAGCAGTGTTTTATTTTTGCTAAAGATGTCTCTGCACAGTAATGTCCCCGGGGGAACCTTCCATTCATTTACATTCCTTCTTCTTACTCTTGCACACACTTACACAAATATATACCATCATATCAGCATGCCAACATATTTAACTCTCATTTGGACTTAGTTTATTGTCGCTGTTTTTGGAAGTACTTCTGAGAGACTTGGGGATTCTCTGCTCTCCTGGCCTCGCCCCTCTTGTCTAAAAATGTTTCTGAATAGCTCAGTCGCCTCCACTGAAATGCCTTTAGATACAATTAATATTGAAAAGAGCTGAGATAAAACAGCCTTGCAAACGTCATGCTTGACTTCAAAGTTCTTTTTGAGAGTGGGCCTTTCACTGGTTCTCTCTCTGCCTAAAGTTTTCCTGGTGTCCCACTTGCTGAGTGGAGTTTTACGCTCTTTTTGTTTTTCCTGAGCACACAGAAGACAGTTAATGTTTTCCAACCTTGGGAAAACTCAGTGGCTACCACAAATTGATATTCATGTAGCTGAGGCACAGGCTGCAGGGATTACGTTGGTATTCGTGGCGCTGCTTTTATTATTGGCTGTGGGTCCTTCAAGGAGAGGTGTGGGTCAAACTCATTTCAGCATCACTCCAGATGGAAAATCAAGTTAAATGGCGGATTCGAACTCGAACAAGTCATTGCATTAGAAAATAAAAGCTGCTTTTTTTTTTTTCATTTGAAGACCAAGTTCATCTGTAGAACTGATTAGTTTGCAAATGAATTTGACATTGAGTCTGATCTGTATCAGTGTATGACAGCGAAAAAGGCACGATGTAGTGGGACGGAAAGTGTGCAGATATGCAGACATGCACACATATGTGTAAACACGGACAACTCCCATCCACCATTACCATTTAGCACTAATTGGGGTCATTAGAGTGGGTGTGTCTTGTCATCTTAACCAGCCAGTAGAGGACATGTACTGCTTATACTGATGGACAAATGACAAAGGGGTGGAGTGGTTGTTATGGAGACAGCATTTAATATGAAGGACACTGGATGGAGACTAATCACACCCATTTTAAATGACTTTGCATACACGTATTTGTGAGTGAGAAAAAAGGAAAAGCAGAAGACAGCGAAGCTGAACAAAGAAAAGCAGATTGATATAGAGAGTTTGTATTGTATGTGTCCATTGTATAAACCTAAAGACCAAACGAAATGACACAGACTAACAGCAGAAGCCACAACACAGGACAAAAAGAGCCACGGACTTTGAGCCACAACCCAAATTATTTTTTCTAGCTAATGTCTGTATAGATGCAAACAAAGCCACGTGCCTTATCTTTCACTTTGGCTTGCTGAAGAAGCTAAAAACAAACATCTACCAAGGAAAAGTGCTTGCTAAAATCTGTTCGCTGTAAACACAACGACATATTGTCAGTGGTGAACTTGAAAGCAAGAAGTTTCCTATTTACACATTAAGCAGACAAAGAGCAACATTAGCAATAATTTGGAGTTGAATTGATGGCAAATCTGGCAAACGTAGGGCCAGTATTCACTCTTCTCTTAGCTCAGGTTTTCTCTCCACTAACTCCTGAGGGAAATATCGAGTGCTTTTAGCGACTAAGTGCTCCACTGCATTCACCAGCTAGTCATTAAAATGGTTTGTCTGTTGTGTGGTGCTGGGCAGGTAGTGTACAGTGGGTTTATCAAAGCTTTTTTTTTTTTTTTTTTTCTGAAAACAGTTGTGTGGTGAGTCTGGAAAAAGTGCTGATGAACAGTGAGATAAAACCAAACTGGTCAGGGTGCAGGCTGTAAAACCAAAACAAAGAGCTGAAAGATGCTAAAATGCTGCATAGAGCTGAGGGGAACTCCAGAGTTGGTTGATACTGTAATTCTCAGTTTGGTCATCACTATGAGCAACCCCTTTCACATCAAACACTCCATCATTTTGTCATTTATTCCACAATTAATATATTATGTTATACTGTGTATTCATTGATGACAGGAATAGCTAATTGTGAAGGAAGGCCCCTGATCACAAGCAATGTCCCAAGTTCATACATGCTTAGAACCACTTAACTGTGGCATCTTTATGGAACTAGTCTGTAGCAAAGAGCCCATTCACCTTGGCTGGTCCTCTGACTGCAGTCACATTGTCCCTGTTAACACTTATTATTGCCATCAGACACACACACACACACACACACACACACACACAGAACATGGCACATGAGCATGGGCCCTCCGATATGTGACCAGAATATGGGAATGAAAGGAGATGAGGGAAGGAGGCTGATAGTGGAAATTGACAAGATTCAGCATGATTTGTTGTGGCTCACTTGAAAGATAAATATTAGAGGGTATAGGGTAAACAGAATGTTAAGACAGGAAGTGAAACAGGACAAAATAGGTTTGGAGAGAGAGAGAACAAATATTAATGATCTCTATCTTGCTCTATCAGGGGCACAACCGGGAACAATTAGTCATGCCTTTGAATTCCCCCACAAACTACTCTGCGCTGAATCTGAGAGTCATTACTCTGCTGTGAAGTTTTAGCATGGTAATTCCAACGTCCGCTCTGCTCTGCGCTCTATTAATCAGCCCGGGAGCCGATCTATTACCCGCTCTCTTCTCACAGAGGTACCGGCGTACAGGTTGGTGAGGAGAATGTGGAAAGAATACGTTTAGTCACAGGATGAGCCCGTTCAGCTGCAGGGACAGAGCCAGTGGATCCCTAGAAACAAGTTTTTACTAATAGTTCTGCAGCAACATCACTCAGTTCTAAGGGGCTTTTTTTCCCCCCCAATGTGTGTTGACATTTTAAACTTAGATTCATCAAAGTAAAGTGTAGGGAACCTGCTGGGGTCGAAAAATGGTAGAAAACTAATACGGAAATTAACCAAGTGCATGGATTAATAAACTGAGAGCATGGATTAATAGATCACGTTTTTGGTTTAGCAATCCGTACACATTGATTAAAGAACGAGGTGAAAACATAACTTTGGAAGTGCAGCGTAAAGATGTTCATTGAAATGGAAAGACGTCCAATATGAACCTGTAACCTTCAAAATCAAATGGGTGGATGCATTAGTTTGAAGGTACTACTATTAGTTTTTTAATGTTTCTATCCACTAAATGAAACCACAAAAGTCAGTGTCAGCAAAATAGTGAGATGAGCCTGCCATATACCACGTGTCCAGCATGCTGCACATAAGAGACGGCCATTCAGACACTTAGAGCAGTGAGAAAGACACTGTGCAAGTTCTGTTTGATCGTCAGTGCTAAATTTATGCGATGTTAAAGCGCAGGCCAGACGAAGAATTTTACATATAACTTTGCTTTATCAGTCAAAGAGGAATTGTACAATGCTAACAAACTGTGGTGTCTTTGTTGTTAGTCCGTTCAGTCATCATACGTGATACCAAACAATTTTTTTCACAGTTTTTCTGACACAAGTTATCGGTCGGTGGTTTTCTGTGATTCCACTGAGCTGGTACGACAATTAAAGACTTACCTGCTTTTATCCTGCGTGCCAGATGCGTATTTCAGAAGTCTTGATTGAATATTTCCCCTAAACTGTGTACAGTTTAGCAATCTGCTCACGCAATTTATTAATCTGCTATCAATGGTTTATTGATCCAAGCACATGAACTGCTAAACTGAGTGCGTGGTTTTGCAACCCATGTTCCGGGATTTCCATACCAGTATTCTTTCTACTGTATGGCCCCCGTGGTTCTGTAAAACTTGACTGATATTCCTTGCTGGAGCCTTTCCAGCTCCGCTTGTGATTTACATTTAAATAAGCAGGGTTCCACACATTCACACCTCGGAAATGCAAACAAACAGCCAGAGTCTTCTGGAGTAGCCCAGATGCTTTGCTCAAGGGCACCTCAACAGCAAAAGCAGCGTGCTACTTATTGACCTTCCCCACTTTCATTTTCTCAGAGGATTCAAGACTGTAAACCCCTGGTTACAAACATTTATCTTTGTAATCCTAATTCGTGCAATGCGCCCATACTCTCTGAATAACCTGACATTTCCCTCCAGCTGTCTTCCATGTTTGCTATTTCAGCTGCTTGTCAGGTCGTGACCAGTTTGCCGACTGGCGCTGTTCAGAGCCTTCTACGTAAACTTTAACGGCCTAGTAATTAAATGTGCAGTGATCTACAGTAGGACCAAGATACGTTTCAAGATTCGTTTCACTTTAGCATGCACAGGCCTCCAAAGCTCTAGTCAGTGTACTACAATTTTTGGAGGGTATATACTAAACCTTAAGCATACAGCACAGACCATTTCTATATTCCTGTTAATGAAAAAGTACATGCAGATACAGTTGACAGTGCAGAACACCGATTCAAACAATAAGAATTCCTGCGTAGATATCTGCATTTAAGAAGTACTCTAATAGATAGAAGACATCCGGTTGAATATTCAGTCTTTTAGTTACCGTTGTGAGTGAAATAATTATAGTTATTTTACAACACTTAATCTTATACATGATCAAGCAAATGCAACACAACTATTATAGTCGGTAAGTGACTTAGATGATTGTAGTAAATCTGCTTTCCTTTTTGTCATCTCTTGGATATTTATCCCTATTATTAGTTTGACAGGAATGAGATGCAGAGGGGCTGACAAGGGTCCTGAGACTGCGTCCAGGCCGGTCACAAAGCCCCTTTCCTCCTACAGTATTTCTGTACCGTCATTTTGGTGATTACCTTGCTTTACTTTTCACTTGTGTCACAATCCATATTTCTTATGGTATTTCCGACTGAGTTGGCCTTTTGTCTATGCCAAGGCGTTCCTCCTTTCTTCTAATTATCTGGCTTAATGAAGAATTCCTTTTTGTCTCTCGGGGGGTGACTGATAGGTCTCTTAAGTTTCTAAGTGGATTAATTTAAGGTGAAACTCTGTACGATGCCCATACAAGCTTCTGTGTGCTTGTGTGTGTTTCTTAAATAACACTTAGTCATGGCCTTTATGATCCGCTTACTAACCGACTGCTGTTTTTATTGCCTTAACGTTTGATAAATTGAACCAGACTTGCTATGCCAAGGCCCGTTTGGCACAGCAGTTACTTTAGCAGTATTCTAAGTTTCACAGGTAACAATATCCCGGTAGTGCTACTGTAGTGATAATGTTGGTATGCTACGTTATGAACAGGGCATTATCAGTTCATACAAAGAAGACTTTTACTTCACTTAGGAATTTAAATGTATTTTTTCACTGGGCCAGGCAGCAACATGTTTTTATCAATTTCTGTACGTTATAAAATGTTACCACACTCTGTTAAAAAAAAAAAAAAATGCGAGATGGATTACACAACACACGCAAGTTTCCCAAAGTTTCTCTTACTACTTTAATTGGAGAACGGTTTGTTTGTGTCGGTCTGTGTAACTGCTCCACCTAGGAAGCAGTCAGGGGCACTGAATTTTGAAGGCACCTATTACTTAGTGAGGCCTTTTTAAACGACACCAAGGTTGCTTCGGTTCTATTGTTCCAGGTTCCGGTTCATTCCTTTCGTTCTTTTTTTTCCTTTTGCGCACACACTGTGTGATATACAGTAATACTGTGATGAGGTGAGTTCCTCCGTGCGTTGGTTCCAATAAAATTAATGTAGGAGCGGGCTTAACTATCATAGTTACAAAGGTCCATCTCAGTTGTCACACGCCCATTGATGCACATACTTCTTTGTAAAGTTAATTAAATTGGTTTGGTCGTTCAGTCCCCCCCCCCTCGCACATATACTTTTTGATTTACGGTAATACTGTCAAGAGCCAAGTCTTCTCATATTTTTCACTCAAGCCTCACTTCTAGCTGGAGTGGATAGCTGAGTGGTTGGGGTGTATACCACATAGGTGCAAATTCCCTGTGCAGTCAGTTCCCGCCCCGACTCCTGGTTGGCTGGACCATTTGCTGCATGTCCATCTCCTTCCCAGCATTTCTTGTCTGTCTTCACTGTCCCTATCAAATCCAACTGTAAAAACATTGAATTTACTCAACTAAGTAACATTAAATTTACTCTATAAAATCAAATTGAGGTATGTTAATAAAATTAAATTATATTCAATGAATTAAATTAAACAGATTTAAATTAAAGCAAATTAAATCAAATCAAGTTAAATAAAGTTATATTTACTCTAATTACATTAATTAATTAAATTAAATTGAGTTAAATTAGTTGAATTATAAATACTCAACTAAATTAAATTGATTTAAATAAATAGATTACATTTGCTCAATCATGTAAATATACTCAAATTAAAATTATTAATTTAAATTTCCTCGATTAAATTACTTTAAATAAACTCAATTAAATTAAATTGATTTAAATTAATCAATTTACGTTTACTTGATTAGATTACATTAAAGTTTAACTAAACTCACTAATAATGGGTCTGTCATTTTCTCTTGGCTGAAAAATAATAATAATAATAATAAGAAGAAGAAGAATAATAACTACAACTACTCCCTTCATGTCAAAGTTTCTTTTATGTCAAATTCATCTACATAATGTCAAAACATAATTCTACACCTACACGTCTACACCTGAAAACGTAAGTAACATCCTGGACAATAATGTAAAATATGTTTAGGATTTTCAGGAAAAACTGACTTCATAAATAGGATGATTTAAAACATATCTATGGATATTAAAAAATATATAAACAAAATAACTATGAAACATACATTTGAGGAACAAATTACAATTGACAGATGTAAATTAATGCTGAATATAAATGTCCAGTTTTCAAAAATTGATTCATTTTATTTTATTTATCATTATTGGGTAATGCAGTGTGGATTTTTCAAATCAATCTGTGAGTAGAATAGATTTTCATTACGTACTTAAATGAATGGAAATCAGCATCCACCTGGAACAGTAGGAAAAACATCTAGAACTGTACAGCATGCTTTCAAAAACGGTCAGTAAAAATGCGAAGCTGCAGACACAGTCTTATAGTCATTTTAGACTGATGTGTGGTTGGTGTATTTTCCATGCACCAAACATATAAGATGCTGATATCACAAACTGTTTTATTTTTTTAATGGACACGTGAGTGTGACTTTTGAATTGTTATTTCGCCGGAGAATCGCCACTAAAGTCATGTCATGTGGAGCGGAGCATTGTTAGCCCTAGTTGCAGACACACTAACCTTGGCTGTTGTTTTATTGCTCTGCAGGGCAGCAATGTGGTGGAGGACCAGGACCTGCTGGAGATTGGGATCCTCAACTCAGCTCACAGACAACGTCTCCTGCAGGCCATACGGCTGCTGCCCAGGGTCAGTGCTAGCAGCTAGTCAAACACTCCAACAAGAACAATGTAGACAGCTTGTAGAAGATATGAAGTACATCTGAGCTTTCTAATCGGGGTTTATCGTGGTTTCAGTGTCATGTAATTCACATAAATTCATTGTCAGTTTCAGGAGAGAAATATGTAAGTATTCAAGTTGAAATTTGCATTTCGAGAAACAAAGCTCGTCTCCACTTTTAGCTCTCAGAGAGTCGTTTTTATTTAGCACAAAATTCAGCAAACTCCTGCTGCATCTGTATTTCTGTGTTAATATAACTCTCGCTGGGTGGTTGGGTTCCTCCCTGCATCTTATGCTGACTACTTGAACGAGGCACCAAAGACCAGGGGGATTCAGGAAATGTGAATTCAGCCTCCAAAGCACATGAAATTAAATGACACAAGAAACTACAAAATTCGCACCAAATAATAATCACACAAACACATATGGTACATATCATATAACTGTAGGTTATATTTTGATCTCTCATACGTTGCAGATAAGGCAGAAAATCGTCTGCTCCTGCTTAGTTTTCAGTAAAAATAACTTTAAAAGTGTGCGATTATTCAATGTTGGAATAATATAAAGAACAAAGTCATAGGAAAGTTTGTGCATGCTGCTGTAGGTTAGGCAGGTCAGATGCCTTTGTGTGTGCATACTTCTATCTCTGTGAGGACCAGTTTGAGTTACGGGGTGAGGACAATTTGGCCGTTCCTCACACCTTCAAAGTGCTATTTGAGGGTTAAGACTTGGTTAGAGGGCTAAGGTTAGAATCAGGTTTGGGTTAGGGTTAAGGTTTACGGCATTCAGTTGTGATGGTTAGGGTAAGGGGCGAGGGAATGCACTATGTCGATGAATGTCCTCACAAAGATAGAAGTACAAGTCTGTGTGTGTGTGTGCGCGTGTGAGACCGGATGGAGCGAGAGCAGAAAAAAATTGGTCTGCATACAGACAGAAAAAGGGAGACTCTGAGCTCAGAGATAAGCAGGTTTCGTACAGACACCCAGAAGACTTTGATCTCCCGTCAGCACTTTCCTCCTCTCATCCCCACTAAACTTTTCAAAACAGTGTAAAAAATTAAACCTTTAACTTTTGTCTGCCCTCACACACACACACACACACACACACACACACACAAAAACACACACATGCACAGACCTATGTAGGCAAACGCGCTCAACCTAAGGTGAAGGATGCGGGATGCTTGTTTGAAGCAGCATAAACTCTCTGAAGCTGACTGTCAAAATAAGAGTGAATGAATTATGGAATGCATTTGCTTCACACACAAAAGTATCTCACTCTAAGCAATAACCAACTGCTGCCGGCATCCTACTCTGCCTTTGTCAAAAGGTGGACTTTCGTTTACTTATTTGCGCTGTGAAAATATTAAGCCAGGGTTTAGTCATAAAGTTGTTTGAAAAATCCACTCTGTTGGTTCTCATTTACGCCTCTTTCCTCCTGTACCCTGCTAAACCGGGGAAGGTCTTTGACATAGAATAAATCTTTAATTCATTTCAAGATCCCCATGTAGAAATGAGGCTGTTGCAGGAGAATCAAGAAAGAAAATTAGAAAAAAAAGTGCAGTGCAGGAGTCAAGTGTATGAATAGACTTTAAACAGCTGTCATGTTATATAAGAAATAGGTATTTAGGCTGTGTTGTCGTTAGCTTGGTACAGATCGTACCTTTAGATAGCAGCTGGTCTATGCTACAAGGCTCTAGTTCAAAGTTATTGCACCAGAAATGGGCAGAAAAATAGCGAAACACACCCAGTGTTTGCTCACAGTATCACTGTATTTCTGAGAACAAATATCATGAAACCCCACAAGAATGAAATTGGACAGGTAGAAATATGCTTAGCGGTCCAGGATATCTTGAACTGCAGAAAAGTAATAAAAAGATAAAAATACAGAACTTGAAAGACCACTTTTTCCCCTAACCTCTCCGTCCTTTCTGTACTGAAGGTTCGGCCTATTGGTTATGACGGCAACAACCCCACGTCAGTGGCAGAGTGGCTGGAGTCGCTGGAGCTCGGAGACTACACCAAGTCCTTCCTCATCAACGGCTACACCTCCATGGACCTCGTCAAGAAGATCTGGGAGATCGAGCTCATCAATGTGAGTCCCACACCTGTTTTTTCCCCTCCTTCACACCTGCAACCTTACTCCCCAAGATCTTATACACTGAGTGACATGCTCCTTCCTAACAATGAACATAAGCTCCGTAGTTTACTTTTGAGTCGATCCCACATACACTGTCCTGCTGCCAGAAATACTTACTAGACCACAATATGTGTATTAATCCATGGCTGAAAATAGTCCCCAACATATGCAATATTCACTCCAGTAATATGTGCTAAAGAATACAATGCCCAGCTGTTTGAGGAAATTCCTGGACCTTTTGAAAAAACAAAAAAGAAACTATATTTGTGAGCAGTTTTTTAAGATTTACCCTTTCACATTTCTAGGGACAAATGGGCAGGTTAGGGAAGTAGGAAAGTATTGAAACACTTATTAATGCAATGTCGGTTTTGTTGTTTTCATGGAATTTTGTTGACAATAAGAAAAATCTAGAATAAAGCCAGCTTTATCCTGCAAGATAACTGCAAACAGAACAGATTTCCCTCCTCTGAAACCATTTCTTTTTTTTCAAGTGATGCTTCTCCAACCCAGAGACAGATATTTCCTCCTCCTTTAGGCAGAGGAAACAAATTTTTGGCCTAAATGATGGGGTTATAGCACAAGATTTTCCCTTGCAATAAAGGACAGAGGTGTCACAGCGGCGGCTTTGTGGAGCTTGTCGGTTTGTGCGCTCATCTTTCACCTTTGCGACTGACTGAATTTGTATCTCCTACTGAGTATATTGCACTTCTGACCCGTACATCACTGTACGCACGAGCTTTGTCCTTTGGCTTTTTATCCGAAACAAGGCTGAAGCCGGTGTGAAAGTTCCCTCTGTGGGAAAGATGCCGAGGCCATAACTGTGCAGAAGGCCCATCGGGCATTTGTTCTCATTACTGTGCAATGCGTGATAAGAATACAAACATGACAGCCCTTCATCTTGCTTTACCGGTTTGGGGTTTTGAAATTTGCAGTAATAAAGAGCAAGTAGAGTTTGCAGCTGCTTTCCCTTGTTTGATTCTCCCCTTCTGTAAATATCAGTAATAGTGGATGATAACGAGGTTTGACTTTTGAGCTCCTGTGTTGTCACAAGTAGTTCAGGTTCATGATTCCATTTTTACCAACATGAAATCTTCACTAAAAGATGGGATGTACTGCAGCCTGATCTCATCGGAGAGATGCGCTCCTTTGATGCTCGGAGTGTAATGAAGTCATGCCTGAATCCAGAGGGCGCCTGCCTGGATGATTTTAATGAGTAAGAGAGAGAGAGAGAGAAGAGACGGGGTGTTTTTCCTTCCCAGTGAAGGATAAAGTCATAAAGTGATGAGTGATCAGCTGGAGGAGGTGGAGAGGGAGTTATATAAGCATGTGGGATGCAAGATGTTTCACAGAACTGGGGATACCACCCACAGACTGTGCTTGTGTGTGTGTTTGTGTGTGTATGGGTGTGTGTTTCTGGATGCATATGTGAGATAGAGAAAGTGTTAATTACGTGCCTTCGCATTCATGTATGTGCTTAAATGTTTGACTTCTCAAGCACTAGCCAAGCTTTACATCTCTTTTACGTTTTTAAATGATCTGATTAGACAAGTACTCAACGTGGACCTGCTCGTAAATAACACATTGTATAATGTATAAGCTTATGCTAATTAATTCACCTTCTATGTGGTAAAGAAACAGCTGTAGTGCAGATTGAAGCCACAAGAGGCTGCACAAGTACATTATATGTACATTAGGTACGTCCACATAATTTTTGTCTACTTTTGGTCTGGGGCTGTTTTTTCGTGGTTTGTGTTGGGGCACCTTAGTCCCAGTTAAGGCGAGTGTCGATGCTACAACATTCTCGGTGGATTTTTAAACAGTGTGACAGTATCAACATGGCATTGCCCCTTGTGCACAGAGCCAGGTCCGTGCAGAAGTAGTTCTGCCAGTTTGGTTTATTTTCCAGCTCCCATATCCTGCTATAATTTACTAAAGGAAACCGGTATATAACTGTAAGGTCGAAGCAGGTTTCCTGAAGACTTTGTAATGGAGGGGACTAACTTAAGGGGAAAACAGAGACAATGTTCAATAGGTAAACTTTCCAATTAGTTGATTCCAGTAGGCCTTCTTCATGGAAGACAGTTTGCTATGCCCCTTTAGAAAAAAAAGCACAGGTGGAAATAATAAAAATGGAAGATGGCTGAATTCCATTTAGCTGCTTCATTTTCAGGGTCCGGGTTTTGTGCATTCTGGTCGACGCGCTGTCACGGCTCACTGGGACACTTCAATAGAACAGACCCATCGTGTTATTAGTAACACCTGTGCTTTTCCTACAAGTCCGAATTGGCCGCTGTTGGTTGCTCGTGAAACCTGGAGTCTTACTGCCAGTGCTGAGCAGGCTTGCGTCTACAGGCAAGCATACAGTTCGTCATAAACGCAAAATGAAGTTTTCAATGATAGATGATTAATGAAAGAATATTTACAGAATTGGGTTTAAATAGAGAATTGATTTCCAGAGGAAATGTCACCGGAAAAAATGACTGATTATCAGAACGAGAGCCAACTTTATTGGCCAAGTGTGTTCACACATTCAAGGAATTTATGTAGTGAGAGTATATGAACAGTATATATAGTCAATTAAGAAAAGTAAAATGATTTATTACTGTAAAGTCATCGTAATTAACTATCCTTAAATAACAGTCGTTCCTACTTTCTCTAGAATTATCACCAAGTTACATTGTTTTTTCCAGGAGAATTTTTAGGGAATTGTTATGAAATTACATACCCTGCAAAATAAAGTGCTAGTGTTGACTGGCCTGCACCGAGGCCTGACTTCAAGCTCCTCAGACGCCTTTTGGACAAACTCGAAGGCAGAGTATGAACCAGGCTTTATCATATGCAAGTAGTGTTCAGATGTCCACAGATTTTTGTTTTTTGTGTGTATGCACCCGTGTCTGGTGTACAGGCTGTTCTGTAAACACTGCGTAGCAGTGCAGAAGTACAGTGTCACTGAAGTAGTCTCTGAGGTGAATGAGAGGTCACTACTGTGCCTGAGAGGGGTGTGTGTGTGTGTGTGTGTGTGTGTGTGTGTGTGTGTGTGTGTGTGGAGAGAGAGATACTGTAGTGGGAGAATAAAAGCTGTAGAAGAAAGGATGGGATGGAGAGAGATGGAGAGGAAGAAGAGAATGAGCCTTTAGAAACAGACTTTGGCCACTGCTTTCATGTATTGACCA
Source organism: Xiphias gladius (assembly GCF_016859285.1). Taxonomy (NCBI): domain Eukaryota; kingdom Metazoa; phylum Chordata; class Actinopteri; order Istiophoriformes; family Xiphiidae; genus Xiphias; species Xiphias gladius. Next base: position 7,216,825 of record NC_053401.1, read on the forward strand.
GATAATCGCTATGGGCAACAGATGCTGTGGTGTCTATGGAGACAAGGGACGAGTGTCGAGCATTGTTGGAGTATTTTAAAATAGAAGGATACAAGTGTGTGCGGGTGTGTGTGTGTGTGTGTGTGTGTGTGTGTGTGTGTGTGTGTGAAGCCTTTTGATGGGGCACATATGTGCAGTCCTGCTGCTGTGGGATTGGAAGAGAATTCTCAAAACACCTCTTAATCCTGCCTGTCCACACAAACACACAATATACTGCAGACAGGCGAGCAGGTGCACCTCTCTCTGCAGTATATTGTGTGTGTGTGTGTGTGTGTGTGTGTGTGTGTGTGTGTGTGTGTGGCAGTAGCTCTCACGGTTTATGTCATCAGAGTAGTTTGACTCAACTGAGCCACACCTGCTCCAAGTTAACAGTTACATTTAGTCCTCAGGAAGAATATTAACGGACAAGTCCAGTTTTTTACAACTTGGGTCTTATTTTTGAGGTTTTGGTGATCACTTTGAGTGGTTTGGATAACACACTCATCTTCCCAGACGTCATACCAGAAGAAGCCAATTTTCAATAATAAATAAGAGTCCTAAATTAAAGAACTCTTTTTTCTTCTTTTGTTAAAACTATCTACAGAGAAAAGACTTTAATCTGTTTTCTAACAATAATTTTGTTATTTTTTTAATCTAATACCATATCTAACATTAACAGTGTGAGCACATTTGATATTATTAATAGTAGGTAGAGGTCGTCAATAAACCTTTTAGGGTTTTTCCCTCTCACTGCACATTAATTTCCATTTTTCTTTTGTATGTCATTTGTATGTCTTTTTTTTTTTTACATACAAATATACAAACATTTGTTTGATTTTTAACCCATGCAATTGTAAAAAGTCATTCATTGTGTACTCACTGATGCAGCTGGTGAGGTGTAAGAACAAAGTATCATGAGGCATGAAACAGATTTTAAATAGGCTGAACGTATTTAAAAGAGAAAGAGAGTGTTAAGATTATCACCCAACCTGTTGATTTGAAACATCCATCACAGTTTACACACCGACTAGCTGTTTCAACTTTGACCTGCTGTGCGCAGTTTTCCGGTGACACGAGGAACCTACCACCAATTTTCTTAACACTTTACTCGGAGGTAAAACTGAAAGTGAGGGTTTACGGTGGAGAGTTTGGCAGTAATTTTATTTGTTTTTTGTTGGTGTCTCCAAAACAGTTGGGCTAACCTGTTGGCTTGTTTAAAACCTTTTCTGACTGTCTGACCACCTGTGGGTTTTTTTTTTTGTTTTTTTTTTGCCCCTTCTGACTCCTTTTTTGCGATGTTGCAGTGTTTTCAGGTCTCAGCAAGGAACTTGTTGTATATTGTTATTATTACGATTGGAATAATGGCCAAAACTATGAAATAAGACCCGGTTTGTAATAATCCTTTAACGTGTTTCAGAGCAAAAGGACCTAAGCCAACATCAGTCTGACATCACAGAGGACAACGTGTGTATATACAGTTAATTAGTCATTGTATATATATGTAATTACTCATAGTACAGTTTTGACATGTCAGTTAAAAAAAAAAGAAAAAAAGAAAAGCCTTGTAGAGTAAAGTGGGAGTTTAAAGTCTTAAGACCTGAAATGAAAACTAATTAAATCAGACTTTATTTAAATTGTTAAATTAATATTAATAATTTATAAGAATTATTAAAATATGGTCAAGTGTGGACACACTGCTTATAATTGGAGTTTATTTTTTTATTTTTTACTGTTAAGATTTAACAAATCAGTCCACTGAATGTACTGAGCTAATGTAAGTAATTTATCAAGTAAAAATATGAGCCATTTATTTGTTACAGCATCCTAAATGATTATTTTCTTGGATTCCTTCATGTCAGACGATTGTTAATGGCATATTGTGTGTGAGAGGGCGGCAGTTGTTGAACGTCTTTGTCTTTGGGGAGCCACGATTTAGGCTCCTCCGTGCCCTTGATTTTTTTCCCCCTCACCCAAACTAATTTAGAGGGCTATGTCAGGTACTTGCTAATGTAATGATGGGGAGACATTGCGACTCTATCGGCCTGCTTTTAATATCACAAGTCTCCTGGTAAAATCCTTCAGCTGTCTCAAGAATAATTCTTGTAATAGTCTTCGATGTGTACAGATCTTCGGGCCTGAACCCAGGCTTTGAAAAAGGCTTGTTTGGGAACCTTTAAGCTGGATCTAGACTGACACGCTGACATTGAAAAGCTTCATTGTGCAACATGAACACTAAACACCACCAACAACACTGTTGGGCTGATGGTCAATCTGATCAGTTATTGACTGCAAGAAAAGTCTTGATTGTTCTGTTAAAACCAGGCGGAGTTTCAAAATATTGTGGAGCCCGGATTTACATATTCATTTCCCTGCAGTGCAGTAAGCTACAGACACATCCTGTAAAAATCCACATGGTGGTGCTGCTGCCTCTTAGTTCAATCAGACCAGCTTGTCCTGAGGCAGGGATAGTGGGGAAGTACAAAACAACTGCGTCAAGGTTGCAAATTGCTCTCATTTCAAGTGAGTCCTCAGAGAGCCCCGAGTGAAGCAATTAGAAATGGATTTCGTTTTGGAAAGTCACGTTCTCCACAGTGGAGTGCAGATACATTTTAGTCCTCAAGGAACAATTCCCTTAATGTTTTCTAGATGAGTGGACCCCGATATCGGAGGAGGCCGTGTGTTTGTGTGTGAGTGTATATGCTGTGTGTCCTTCGTTACCTGTGCTGAAAATGCAGAGAGATTGAAGCTCAGTGAGGATAGAAAGCTGAGTTTTTCTGATCATGCATGCACATTATTCTCTGGATGTGAGAGTGTACATCCCAGGTACCTTCATCCATGACTATGATCTATGAAAGGACTCTGAGCCCTTTGTAGTAGATTGATCCAACACCATGTACGAATTATATGTTTCCATAGCAATATACATCATAATAAATTTAAAGTTGGTTTTTTGGGTTAATACATTCTCAATTGCAGTAAATATTTGACAGATAAAGGTAGTTTATCACATTATCATCACATAAAGCCGTCCTGCTCACTACAATGACCTAATAACACTGGTTCTTCCTAACCCCTTTCAGCTTGTGACCCTTTAAACCAATAGCTCGCACTCCCCCATTAGAGTTTCCGTACCGTACGTCTGTGTGTTTCGAGCAGTCCAATCAATGAGTTACAAACCCACCTGCGATAGTTTCGTCTGAATACTATTAAGAGGCCTGAAGGGGTAAAGTGTCCGTAATTCCACCATTAAAAAAAAAAAAGCAAAAGATGAGAGAGTTGTTTTTAAATCTGTTTCCTCCGTGGTGAAAGTAGAAATTTGAAAATACTCAGTAACAAGTAAAAGTAATGCATTCAAAAGTAAAAATATAGGAGCACGAAAAACCAAATGTATTTAAAGTGTCAAAAGTAAAAGTATTCTTTATGCAGAACGTCCCCTCTCAGAGTGTCATATTATTGTATATTTTTATTATTTAACCTTTATTACTGATGCACCAACCTGTGAGCACCGTGTCAGGGTTGGAGCTTGTCAATGAGAGCAAAATGTTACATCGTGTACAGTTCGGTCGTTTAATCTGTAACCAACCATGTAACGCTTCATACTTTATAAACTGATCACATGGTTTGTATGTAAAACCTCAACCTGTAAAGTAACCACTTATGACAGCTGTCGGATAAATGTAGCGGCGTGAAAACGTCAGTACTTTTCCTCTGAAATGAGAGGACCTAAAAATTGTACTTGAATTAACTTTGAGCTTCTTTATTTCCGATCTTGTGATGGATCTCATAACCTCTCTGGAGGGTCCCCGACCCGCCCACCACTGACCTAAAGCAACCTTAGATATTTAAGGGATAGGCAGTTGCGTAGAGAGAGTATTGCAAAGTCTCCTCTGGTTGACAAATCGTCATTGCTTTGCGGTATATCATCATTTGGTATGTAGTACGTAGGAAAAGCTTTTGTGGCTTCATGCGGGTCCCTTGCATGTGAAGACCTGCTAGTGTGTGTCCACATTGTGTAGGGGTGTGTGTGTGTGTGTGTCTGTGTGTGTGCGCGAGCGTGTGATTCACCTACAGGGCCCGACTTGTCCCTGCATTCCCCTCTGTTATTACAACATGCTATTTTGGGAGGTACACACACACGCACACACACTCAGAAATGGGAATGTGTTCTGAAAACCTCAAAAGGACTAACTCTCTGTGTGTGCGCACAGAAGTACGAGGGGTCCAAAATAAATTGAGGACAGTCATGAGAGTTCAGCCTTTCTTCTACAGTTTGTACTCGGTTGCCATGGTGGCTACTAGTTACCATAGAGACAAGAGATATGTGCACTAGGTATAATGGAGTTGGAATGTGTGTATGTGTATGTGTGTGCACTGGATTGTCTTTTCCTGACACTATTCCAACTACTCTGAATATATGTGCGTGTGTGTGTGTGTGTGTGTGTGTGTGTGTGTGTGTGTGTGTGTGTGTGTGTGTGTGTGTGTGTCCTATTCCTGTGCTTATCACCTTCTTTGTCACCTCTCCAAATGGACAGATTGTCTCACTTCCCAACACCAAATGGTTCCTGTCTTCATTCTACACCACAGGATTAAACCCCCTATACATCATACAATAGTACCTACACACACACACATGCATCCACACGTCCGTTAGTTAGTTTACCCATTCACATATGCATGAGTTTTAACACCAAAAAGACGACTACATGTGTGTTAACATATGTAATTGTGGCTGTCACACACTTGTTTCGTACTGTAGGCTTTCAGACGTGTCTGACCTGTTCAGATATGAGGATGCAGTGCGTTCACATAGAGTTTGTGTGAAAAGGGGAGTGAGCCGTAGCTGGTGTTAATTTTCGTGTAGGTGGATCTGCCTCAGGACCGCAGTGTACTTCACCGTCCCTGCCTGCCGATATCGCTCTCCCGCAGCCTTACTTGGCATCTGCACTTCCTGTTGTAGTGCTCACTGTGATGGAGATAGTGTGGGAGGTGTCAGGAGAGAATGTGTGGTGACCCCCTGAGCACACCTTGAACCTGTGGCTCACTAGTACGGCTAGAGAGCTGTAGCTGCTGGTCTGCTGTATCACAATCAAAACCCTCACTTGTTAACAGGGAAGGATTTAATCCCCAGGTGTTCGCTCAGGATCTATGTTAGCTGATGTAGATGGACCGAATGTATTCAGTATTTAAGTTTATATACAGCTAAAGTTAAATTGAGGCGCTGATTTCCCTTTATTTCTCCCTAATGTTTTCGTTGGTGAAAGCAATAGGCTGATTAGTTATATTTTAATCCAAAATGATGATGAAGTCACCGGTTTTGCTTTTGTTTAACTCAAATCTATGCTTACTTAGTGAAAATAAAGCATTTCCACCATCTGAGATTTAAGGCTAAATAGGTTCATCTCCTATATCTCCAAAGATGTTGTCAACTCCTTTCTTTAAACATAATGTTAAAATTAAACTTGAAAATAACTTTTTCTTTATTCTTGACTGCAAAAAAGGATGAGTTTTGTAAATGCTGTTGGATTCTGATTCAGTAAAAGCATCCTCGTTGTGCTCATAAATTCTGTTGAATTTGATTGGCAGGCATCTCTCAAGTCCATTTAGTGTTTGTTCTAGAGTTTTCGATCATATCACGTCATCTTCATCTGCCGTTTACGATGTCAAAGGATAAAGGATCATCTTTGAAGCTCAAGCGCTCAGAAAACTGGGTAACTCCTAATGAAGATCATGTGATGTGATCAAAAGCTTTAGATCATCTCACTAAATGGACCTGAAGATGAGATTTTGTCGAGGTCACAAATTAATTCTGAAATTCATCTCTCAAGTTTCCATATCATAAGTTTCTAAATGCTCTGAAATAGTAAAAAAAAAAAAAGGATAAATATAATTGTAATAAAGGTGTGGATATAATAGTTTCCATTACATTTTTCCTTAAATTTGTTGATTGGTCCATTTCTTTTAAAATGGTTTTCTAAGACTTCTGGACATTTTTTCCCAAATTTATGGTCAGTTACAGAAATGGACCAAATAGTTTTCCTTACACCTTCCCTATAAATACAGTACAGATTCAAGTAGATTTGTACATTTTCTCACATTAGCCATAAAAGTTATATTTCTCTAATTAAATCTGCAGTATAGTTGTTCAAAAGTGTTTTCACAAAGAGGAGACAATAAGAAGGAGTCATGCACTATCTTTGGTTTATGCTGCTGGATCACATAAGCTGACCCTTGTAAGACAGAAATAGTCAGAATGACGTAAAGCTTTGTGGGTTGGATTTCATTTATTTGACACGTGCACACACACATGTAAATATATACTTTCATACATAAACACATATACATGCTTCATATAAAGCACCACAAATACACACACACACGTGAGCACTGGTGTTGTCCTAGTTGTGTCCTACAGTCAGCTGATAGATAAGCCGAGAGCACATTATAAAAGTGAGTCAGATTTCAAGCATGTGTAATTTCTTACCCAATAAGGCTGTTTGGTTGTCATGGCTAAATGTTGTGCAGGTATTCATATGCTTCACAAACCTGGTCAGTGATGACGTTGCTCTGAAGTACATGAGGCCTAAGGGAACATTGCAAAAGAGTATTTAGGATCAGATAAAGAGGAGTTTCTCTGCTCTGAGCCATTTTCTCGCAAATGTCTAAACTTGTCTCTGTCTGCAGCTAAACAGAAAAATGTGATACAACAAAGACTAATAACATAGATTAGCAAAGTGGAAGGCTGTATTTTATGCATCTGTAAGGGTTCAAGAAGTAAAAGTCCCATTCGTTCTTTACACAGACAATGTTAGGTGATTTACAGTTGGAGCACTTCCAAGACTTGGACTGGAATCAAACTCTCCTGGTTGAGGGCACTGACCATCTCAGGCCGTTTCTTGCATGTTATCCCCCCATCTCTCTCTCTTTGCTTATTTTCCTTTTATCTTTATACTGCTGTTTGCTCAAATATCAAAGGTACAAGCTTGTGTACATAAAAATGTCAGCACTGAGCAGAACCTAACCGTCACGTTTTTGTAGAAACCCGTTAAAATATTAAGCAGATTAAATCGGCTCACTTTTGGATTCTGGGTCAATTTTAGATAAATTCAGCACCTATGATGAGGTATTGGGTGCCAATTTCTACCACAACAACAATGAGTTCTGAATTTGCTACAGCTCTGATTCACACCTCTTGCTGGCTTCTCTATAGCAACAGCAAGTGAGGCTCATGGGTGTTGTATTAGAGCTTTTTTGGCATACCAAACTGACTCACATGTCTCAGAAACAAGCTTAAAATAGTTAAAACTGATGGCCATGACATAAACCTATAGCACTGGTAAACTATCCAGGAGACTCCAGTGATTCTTATGTTGAGGATATCAACATAAGAATCAGTTAAAGGAATTGCTTGACATTTTGGGAAAAACACTTATTTACTTTCTTGCCGAGAGTTTGATGAGATGATCAACACTACACTCATGTCTGTATGGTAAATGTAAAGCTACAGCCAGCTTCTTGTTAGCTTAGCTTAGCATAAAGGCTGGAAACGGGGAAACAGCTAGCCTGGCTCTGTCCAAAGGTAAGAAAATCTGCATACCAGCATCTCTAAAGTTCACTTAGCCTTAAGTTATATTTTGTTTAATCTACGCAAAAAGAAATGTGTAAAAACAAGTTGTGGTTTTATGGGGACGTTTGTGCGCTGGACTAAATTTTGGCTAGGAGCAGTAAATTTCAGGAGTCTAACCAACAGGGATTGTTAGCCTGGATTGACCCAAGCTAGCTGTTTCTTCCTGTTTCTAGCCTTGTGCTTGGTGCTGGGATACGCTAGCCAGCCGCTAGCAGTAGCGTCATATTTGTTATACAGACATGAGTGATATCAATCATCTCATCTAACTCAGTAATAAAGTGAATAAACCTATTTTTAAAAATGCTGAACTATTCCTTTAAAATAAAACTTAGTTGGGAAAAATACTTCAGGCACCAGCAGCTCCCCTAGTTCCCTTTTTTTTTTTTTTTTTTTTTTCTTAAATTTCCATTGATGATCAAATTATAATGATGATATTGCTGTTGTCTCTCTCAACTCATGCAGCACACAAACACACATTTACACTCCTTGTGAGCCAGCACGAGCTTGTCTCTGTATGAGCCCAGCGTCTCCATAGTGACGAGATGGAGAGGAGGAGGAGGGGGGAAATGTAAACTGGGTAGAAAGAGCAGGAGAGCATAAAGAGAGGGAGCGTGTGTGGAGAGAGAGAGAGAGGGAGGGAGAGAGAGAGAGAGAGAGAGAGCGCTCAGGCAGAGACATGTAGGAGATGTAGTCTGGCTGCCGCAAGCTGAAGAAAGAGGAGGAGTTGGAGAGCGCTGGAAATCTGCAGACAGAGTGAGAGTGAGAGAAAGGGAGACAAAAGCTGGTGGTGAGGAGGTGAGGAGTAAAGCTAGGAAAGCGTGGATGAAGAGAAGAGAGAGGCAGAAGGAAAAGAAACACTTGTCTTGGACAGCAACAAAGCCACAGTAAAGAGCAGAAGAAGAGAGTGTGAGAAAAGAAGAGGCTGCAGGAGAGGAGACCAAACTGAAGACGACTTTCAACCATTCATTTGGAATAAGTCCCGTCTTGGGGGGAGGTAAGCCTACTGGGAGACGGAATGGGGAAGACAAGGGATTACTGTAAAACAAAAGAGAGATAAAAGGGAAGAGAAAAGGTGATGAGCACTGATCCTTTTGTTCTTCGCTTGCTGTTTTATTTATGCATCTTTCATCTAGATGCTGTGCGAGGCTGAGGTGATTACTATATATGAAACACTTGCATGGCGCTCAATCGACACTGCTGACTAGGCTAATTTAGTGGCTGTGCGTGTGTGTGCGAGTTTGAGATAAATGTTTTTTGTGCATTTAGTCTGTTCTTGAGCCACCCGGAAAGAATGAGCTCAGTGTTAGAGCATCAATCAAACAATCAATCAGGCTTTGGTAAAACATAAGTTTGCTGCAAAGTCTCTTTATTCCACAAGTAGAGTAACAGACAGGATATCTCTTCTGCTTTGTCTCTTCTTGGAACATTAAGTTTTTTAATAAAGAAAAAAATAAATTCAGATACTTTTGTTAGTTGCATAATAGGCTGCTTTGATAGTGAGGCATTTGCTTGATTTGTGTACACGTGTAAAGTATATTCTTTGGTTTTCATGAACATGTAATCAATCCATGCCATCATCCGGGGACTGGGCCAAGTTGTCAAGTTTGTACTATTCACAGGACTTTCTGAAAAGCATAAGGTCCAAATCTCAAGTCAGGTTTTAAGCTTAAAAAAAAAAAAAACAACAACCCACAACCCAACTATTGTCCCTAGTTCCAGACTGAGTCAAGTGAAGCAGAGAAAAAAAGATACTGTATTACCACTACAGTTAAAATCCACTGGAATCCAATTGCTGGCCTAATTTATGTCCTATCCTCATTTGCATGCACTAGCATACTCTTAGAAGATGGTGAGAGAAGTGAAATCTGGGACAAGACGGAGAAAAAAATATAGTACTTTAAGAGAGGGATGTTGTAAGGCTTTAAGATAGTTTGTAAGAGTATGATCCGCTGTAAATACTGTCAACTTGATGAATTACTCAATCGCTATGTATGAGAGAGAGAGTAAAGATTTATTAGCACAACGAAGGTCACTCTGCTACCGTAAGATGACTGTTTTAAGGTTTTTTTTTTAATTTAAACTCTGAGTCTTAATTTTCTAGACCCACTTCCATGTAAAGCAATCATTCAAAGAAACAGGAGTGATTACCATGTTATTTTACTTTAGCTTTAGTTGAAAGCTTGTTAGATTTATCTTAGTTGTCCAAAATCCACAGATAACTAAGAATCGAGCAACCAAGATGATAGGTTAATAATTCCTAGCCTGTATGAACTTGTTTTCTGAAAATGATTAAGGGAAACAAGGCATCAGTGCTAGCGTAAGACTGAAAAGGAAAATAAGTGAGGACTTGCGGCAGGTAAATGGAGGGAAAGAACAAGACAGGTCCCAGCAGGATGAAGGGAAAAAGAAGTATTTTTCTTCTCCCAGCTGCTGAGGAACAAACCAGACAGACAGATGGAGTTGGACATCCTGCCAGATGCTGTTTACCTCAGACCACCCGTCAATCAATCATAATCTATCCCCCTGTTCATGGAATCTTCGCCACAGCGAGTCATTGGAATAGATTCCTCTTCGGTGACCAGCATTAGTCAGAAGGCAGCCAGGGAAACCGCAGCATGATGGGTGATCCTGTGAAAGGCATTTTGTGGACAAAGCCATTTAACATACAGTAGCCGGGGTAATGATGTGAATGGTTTAAATTCTAAAAGTCATTTTGATATGGTAACAGTATTTTCAGAAACACAGCAGGTTATATTCAATTTAGTTTAGTTAATTCTGCCGCATCTTCTTTTTTAAGCAAACCCTCAAATGATTCATAGCATTAACCATTATATACCACACCCTTCGGTCACTTACATGAGTAGGGGACAGTTTATTTTCAAAGTGCTGACATCTTATTTCTGGACTGAACATGGTAACAAAACAGGAGCCGTTGGCAGACACTTGTTTTTCTACACAAACTGTACTCAGCTGATTTCTTTTTCTTTTTTTTTTTTTTAAATCTGAAAAAAATCTGTTTGCCCTCATTGGCAGGTTAAGTAAGGTGGCCGAGGTGCAGAAGTCTTGAGATTCCTCTGTATACGTGTATAAACATATGAGTGACTTCTCGAATAACCTCGAAGCAGGAAGGACATGGTATCTTGCCTTATGTTTTGTTTGGTCTATCTTTAGCACCACAGCTCTGACCGCATTCGCCCCTTGTAATATTCAGCTACATCTACACTGCTGCTCTGATGTGGCTTGATTCAAATTTTACGTCATGTTTGATACAGATAAGGAGCCGGTTGCATCAGCTCTTCATAAGTATAAACACAAATTAATTCTTATGTAGAGATTAGTTGTTACCAAATATTTACACCCAGTAACTGCTCAGGTCTAACTGTTCTGTACTGTCAGCAAATGGAACTTGACTGAAGCGTAAAAGACTTGATCATATTGTTTAATAATGATGTAAGCTGGGATTTTAAGCAACAGTTCACAAAAATAAAACAATGTTCCTCAAATTACATTATTATGCTAATAATGTTAGCCCTAATTATTGTAAAATAAGCATAATCTGATGTTTTCCACTCACTGAAAACAGTATGAACACTAATATCTCCGACACGCACATTTCACCATAGATCTATACATAAATAAAACAACAAAATACTAAGTTTAATATATCTTTTGCCTCCCTAAAATTGTTATTTCAACATTTCCTCGGTTTTTGTTTTGAAACCCAATTTAGTAAATGGCTAGTCTGGAACGAGCTAGTAGCTTCTAAGAATTTAGGAAGAACTTAACGCACAACCTTAGTAATAGATTTAAGAATAGCTGGAGGAACTTATTCCAGATTTCTTTGTCAGAAGTGTAAACATTAGAGAAACACACAGTAAGCCAATTCACCTCACACATCACTGGCTACATCACCTACATTGACTGCTAGAAACAAGCACCCGACTTCTTCAGGGACAAAAAATATTCAACTGTTTAACTTCTCATTTTAAAGTTTTCCCACATAGTCATGGAAAATCACTGTGGAGTACATAGCGGGGTCCCATCCAAGGCTGCCCCTCAGCAGTGAGTTCACAGATGCACATATCGCTGCTACAAGCATCCTATTAACCTGAGCTTGTATCTGTAGCCTTTATTTCCCCCCAAATTGTACCTATACTGTATGTTGCACGCTTCACTGACTCTGACCAGAAGCAGCTGTTGTATGTGCCCGACTGTACCTCTGAAGTGCAAGGTACCAAACAACAACATAAACATTCAACTGTGCGCTCTCTGCTGCTATGTCAACCTTAATTGTGTTATTCATTTGGACACGCACATCATACAAGCAGCACAGGTCTTATAATGTACACGTGATTGACAAAAGACCTTGCTTTTACTAAAAACCTAATCTAGGCATCAAGACCTGTAGTGAAAAAATGTTAAGAGTTGCCTCAATGATCAAAGAATTGCAACTTTAATCAATAATCTCTCATCTTATGTGGTTCTGTAAAAGCCAAATGTTTAAAATTTCTAACATAAATACATTGGGAACTTGAAATATATATCTCCCTCTGCATTTTTAGCATTCTGAAAAACCAGAGGTGGCTAAACTCCTTGAAGCACCCACACCCAGATAGTATTGTACACGCACATACATATACTCAAAGCATCTTCACACACAGCCTGGTGCCTTAGGAGGGTTTGTGCTCCTCTGCAGTGTGAAAATCAGTCCATCTTGAGGCTTCGAAGTATTTATTAATCCAGAAAAATATCATAAACCACTTCTTCTCTCATCATATAAGAATTCAATTCATGAGCTCCTGTGTGTGGTAAAGAGCATGTGTGTGCGTGTGTGCGTGTGTGTGTGTGCGCAAGTGTGTCTGCGGAAGACAAGCTTTGAGAGATCTTGTTTAGCCCTGATCCCGCAGCATTAGGCAGTGTCTGCACACACACACACACACACACACACACACACACACACACACACACATACTTCCAGGCTGTGCTTCCAGTCATAGTTACAGTTCTCTTGCTATTAATGGAGATATATCTGTCTCCATGTAGGCGGGCTTATTAACAGTCCACTTTCATTGGCTGCCTGCATTCTCAGCAATGAAACGAGTCATCCTATTCGTCCCCGTAGGACATCATTTTTAACACATCACCCTTAGCTGCAACTCCCCTCCGCTCTCTGGTTGCTAGGCAACCAGTGGTCTCTGGTTTCCCTCCAGTGTCAGAACCCCGTATTGTGGTGTGTGCGCGAGTGTGTATACACACACACACATATATACATATATATATATATATATATATATATATATATATATATATGTGTGTGTGTGTGTGTGTGTGTGTGTGTGTGTGTGTGAAGGAGAAGCTTTGGTTCTGAACAGAGCAAAGAGCGATGAAGCAGAAGCCTGGACATCGTTGTCATGAACCCAGCTGAGCTTCCTGTTGTGTGCCGTTGACAGTGTGTGTGCGTGTGTGTGTATGTGTGTGAGAGAGAGATCCATTGAGAGTCCAGGCAAATCAATACTAATCATTCGACACACATCAACTGAGGGATGGAGCAATGAGAACAAGAGGAAAGTGGCTGGCTGTGATTAAGCATTCAGGGTTAGAAAAACATCAATAATCACGGTGAAAAATGAGCCAAGTACTGTTGCTGTATATGTCTATGCCTTCACATAAACTGAGCACTGTGCACGTTATCCACATTACATCAGTGCTGTTCTATAAAAAACTCTATAGATTGCAAGATAGAAGCTATTTCTGGCTTTTGACCTCTATTTATCCCATTTTAGCTGACAAAGTTGGGCATACCCAGTGGGTGACGTCAACTCTCAAATTTTAATTTCTTGCACAAACCATGTCATATGATTGTAGTAATATAGTCAGACTTTTTCAAAGATTGTAGAAATACTCAGGTCATAAATCCAAATTGCCTCAGCACTACCCTACCCACTTAAAAACTTTTGACTAGCCACCAACCAAATTCTGTACTATTTTCTGAATATTTAAAGGAATAGTTTGGGAGAATTAATTTTTCTGGAGACTCCACCGTTTGCCTTCCAACTGCTCCAAGCCAAGACCTTTTATTTTCATTTAATATATTTAGTTTTTACTAAGAAACGGTCAAATTTTGAGATACTTAGACTAAAAAAAACAGAATCATCCGAAAAAATTCTCCATGACCATGAGGACATGACCTTGGAGTCTTCAATGATATCTACAGCTCAGTACTCAAATACTACACTGACCTAAGAAAGGTTTGACAAGACTAACTTGATATTTAGAATTTTCAATCTGATAAACGTTTCTCAATTTCTGTGATAATTAGCCAAACAAATATAATATGGGAATATGTCTGTAATAATAGAATATAAATTCCTCCATATGCCATTAAAACCTACAACGTCCCAGAAGTATTTTAGAGGATGTGACTTTGGGGTTCTCAATGGTAGCTACAGCCCTGTACTCAACCTCTAAGATGGCACTGAGGCAGACACAGGATATGTGCTGATCAATATTACCATTTAGTTGGCCTGTGATGTATTCTGACCAAGGCAATTTAAGCAACCTTACGCCAGTGTTTCTTTGAATTGGAAAAATCAATCCAGGATTCTTCAACGTGTTGGGGGGGGGGGTGTTGAATCCCAATTGCACCAATAGCAGCTGACGCCTGAGGGTCTTCGGAGGTCTGTTGACACTGCAGAGGTCACCACCTTGTAGTCTACAGGGGGGAGAGGTGATCGGTCATATTGACCTGGAGAAAGGTAGATACACACGTCGAAAGCTAACAAAGCTGGACCAATCCCATGCAGTTGCCGAGGCTGAACAGAAGAAGCTCTTTTAACAGCCTTTTATTAGGCCAGATCACTAACACACTCACAATATTTATTCTCTCTGACCGTTTTTTTCTTATAGCCTCTCCTTCAATCACCTAGATATAGCAAAAGGGGAGCAGAGTGAAAGTAAGGAAAGGCTAGTGTAAGTGGGTAAATAAGTAGGTAGGAAAGGAGAGATGTTTGAGAGCAGATGATGAGCTGTAATTTGAGGTCAAGGGAATATGGACTGAGATTGAAAAAGGGGGGTGATGAAAGGGATATTTAGGTGAGTCAGTGTAGATTAAACAGGAGCAGAGAGTAATAAAAGAGTTTTCACTCACTACCTCCTTCATCATTAAAACTACGTGCTAGCTTGAGCACAGACAGTGACTGGACTGTTGGTTCCCTCACTGGGTTTTATGCTCCAGTGAGCTGACCAGCTTCCAACCTCCCCTCCAGCAGGAAACGGAGAAAAGGCTTTTTGTCTCTCGTGTCCTGAATGAGAGAGGTCGTTGTTAATGTCCCCAGTCACTGACACTTTCCACTTAACCCTTATTGTTGCACCGGTTTCTTTGCAAGATATGTCATTTTGTCGCAGCTGCCATCATTATTCTGTGTTCTCTTTATTTTAGAGTGGTCAGCATGTGCTTGTAAATTTCTTGGAAGTTTAAACAAATGTTAGCATCCTGAAAGACAGTGATTCAATAAAAAATAGGATTTGATTTGTGGTGGCAAGTAAAACGATCTCAGTCCTACTGGGAGATGCTTTGCCTTGGCATGTTTTATGACTCAAAACACTAAATAAGTTGAAGGTGGTACAGTTGACATGCATAAACAAACAAAAATATTTAAATGGCAAAGAATCAGAATGTCATTTATGGTTTAATTTTTTGTATTAAATTGACAGCAGGCTGCAGAGAGTAGATGGCTGGGAGAAAACACAGCTCCGTTAACCGTATGTGTGGTTGCTAATCCGTTAATCAAGCCTGTTCAATCTGGGCTAACAGGGCTGTTAACAGGATTAGTGCATTGATCGGCACACACAGACACACATTGAAGGCACAAACATAGCCGCCCAGCCAGAAACTGGAGGCAAACAGCGCCCAAAATCACTTCAGACTACAGTAATAAAATCAAGACCAGAGGGTAAGAAACCCTCATTGGACGCTTTAGCTGCTCACTGACACCAACCAGACAGAGAGAGCTAGAAATGGGCATCCATGTTTACATCCCCTGTTTGACATAAGCTTAATATTTTATACCATATTATTCACACCAATCACAACATATTTTCTACATATTTTTTTTTAATGCGATGAACATGATTCACAGTTAGATGGAAAAGCATTGCGCTTTAAGAGGAGTGATGTTCATTCATTCTGAACATATCAGGTTTGCAGCAATGCTGAAACTCTCTATTAATTTTTTGTTGTAAATGAAATTTTCAGACCACATCCTGTAGTCGTCCAGTGTCTGAAATCAGGAACCCAAATCTGTGAATATCTTACTGACATCACTTCCAGTTTCCAAAGTTTGTTGTTTGTTTTGAATGTTTTAATGTCTTTTAATATATTTTAAAAATGCTACTATTATGAAAAGTAACATTGATATGAACATAATATGTGGATTAAAAAATAGACTCCCTTTTTCTGTCATTGTGGCCATTTTCAAAAATGATAATCCAGGTATATTGCACAGCAAAGTATACAAGTTAAACCTTAGAGATATATCTCCCTTCCTTAAAAGCAGCCTGGCAGTCCAAGTGTAATAAAGCCTCGAAAATGTTATGTCCTAACTCATTGCAGGGTTCTAACAATGAAAAATAGTCAATCTGTTTTCATTTAAGTGGACTTGATAAGGCTGGATAAATTCTGTTTTTCCTAATGTCAATCCACGATAAGCCCAAAACTAACAATGATTGATGAATGAAAGTATTGTCTGTGTAGTCAAAGCCCCGATATATATTATTCCTCTGCACTACAGTGCCCCATTATTGTCCAAAAACTATTCAAAACACACGGTTACACTGGGTGTCATGTTCCTTTATTACCGTGAAACATGGCCATTGCAGTTTATTTTGACTTAGTCCAACACACACCATCCTGCTGCTGTAAATACTCATTAGAGCATCAAATGTGTATTAATCTTTGGCTGAAAATAGTTAACAACAAATGTCCAGCTCTCTCCTGTTTGAGTAATGTTTGCTAACAACAATAGAGCTTAGCTGTTTTAAGCAATAATTAAACTTTTCTAAAAAAAAAACTAAATATTTTTGATCCGTTTTTAAACATTTACATCTTCAGTAGGGACCAACTGGCTTGGGGCTGAATGCCAGAGACAGGGTAGAGAAGTCGTAAAATATTAACACGTTGTTAGTTTTTGGTCTTTTCTCTGTATTTGTTGACAGCGGGGGAAAAAAATAGAATAATGCCAGACTTACCCTGCTGTCAGCATCCATCAAGTGTTTGCTTTGTAGCACCTGCACAGACATAGAAATGTGCTCAATGTCTGTTCAGCAATTTCTGCCTTTTTTTCCAGTTGTCAGTGTGTAAGTGCTGTTGACACCAAACATACAAGCATTGCATTATCAAGGTTATATTATCAGAGCTCTGAGTCGATCTGAATAGAGTTGAGCTTCAATGAATGAGTAGTTGGCGCAATAGCAATAGATGGAAACAGAGGAAGGGGTTGCCAAGGAGTGTATGCTGTGGTGGCTCATCACTTCTCCTGTCAGTATATACTGCTGCTATGAATATAATTTAAATGCAAATGGGACGATGCTGCAGTCAAGCATCACACAGTGTCAAAATGCGAGTGTGTTTTCACAATAATGGTCGGGTTGCATTCAAATTCTCATCCATTCAGGGATAACAATATAATCTTCTTCCCCAGGCCCCGAAACAGCTGTTTGGGCTGTGTGTGCGTGTGTAAATACACATCCAAGTGTGTGTGTCTGTGTGTGTGTGTGTGTGTGTGTGTGCGTGTGTGTGTGTGTGTGTGTGTGCGTGTGTGTGTATATATGTATATATATATATATATATATCATCTTTCCTTTTTCTTTTCTTTTTTGGATGAGTGTGTGTAGGTGACTGCTGCTGCTGCCGCTCTGTGTTGCCATGGTGACAGTTGAACTTCTGGCTGAGGTTGAGGCTTCTACTGTAGTTGAAGTAGATGCTGTTGCATAAGGCCAAGTGTAACACGCTGATACACAAACAGATACACGCTGTGCATGGCAATTACTGTTCTCTTCCTGGAGTTTGTGTCTGTATTTGTTTGTGATCTAACAGCAATGTGACGACTGGTGTCATGCCATTGCCCCTCAGGAGACTGAATATTTCATAAGCTTTTCTACATACGGCAAAAAATCAGAGTCAAAGTCATCAAATCTTATTCTTTCTTTTAATGGTTCAAATAAATTAATATCAAGTCTGGTCACCTGTTACCTGTTTGCTATGTAGTCTTACTATTTTAAGGAATTTCTTTAAATCAATTGTAATTTTTTTTTTACTAGGGAAAGCATTACATCATAATTTTATTGGGACCGCAACCAACAATTATTGTGATTAATTCATCTGCCAATTTTTCTCAATGAACCGATTTGTTTTTTGTAACATTATATGCAATGTCTCAAATAGAGAAAATGCCGATCCCAGTTTCCTGAAGCCCAAGGTGATGTCATCAAATTGTTTGTTTTGTCAAACAGTCAAAAACCCAAAGATGAAAAGCTAGTAAAACATAAGACAATGAAAAGCAGCAAACTGTCACAGTTGAGAAGCGGCGACTAGAAAAGTTTTGACATTTTTTCTTGAAAAATGACAATCACTAATCAAAACAGTTGCCAATGAATATTCAGTCGACTGACTAGCTGAGAAGGTATCAAAATGTAGAAGGTAATGTCGCCTGTTTGCAATTATTTTCAAGAATGTCCTTAAATCAAGCATAATCTTTTTACTTGTAGAGCAGTACATTGCATTCTCATTTGATGATGCTGACACTTGCTTCTAGAAAAGCTCCTGGAACATGAGTTAGTAAAAGCTTCACAACAGGACAAAATCACATGATCTTAATGTACCAAATTCAGCAAGCCAATGTTACCGTCAATAGAAAGAGACAGACAGGGAGGCTGTTGTATCACTGACATAGTGTGTCCCTAAAGGACACCGTGTAAGAGAGAAAGAGACACAGGCTGTGAAAGCCAGAGAGGAGAACAGGAGGGGAAAGATGAGTGAGTAAAAATTGGTGGAGGGAGCACGGGGTGGCCATAATACGCCAATTAGTTCCACTACTGCTCTCCGTTTCCCTATGATCCTTCTAATTTTAACAATTAAAATACATGGTTTTCCATGCAGAGAAGAACAGCGTAGGGTGTAATTTAACAAATTGGTAGCTACTTTTTAAATTGTCCCTTTTCCTTATTTACTCTATGACATTAATTGAAATTTATGAAACCTACAAACTAAAGTAAACAACAAGAGGGAGTGTTTGCAATTTTGGGCTTGCTAGACACAATATGCCTTAGTTGTTTCATGCAATTTGAATATATACGAGATTCATTATGCATGGGATTGGTTTATTTATGTTGTTGGTGTGTTTAGGTTTTTCCACACATACAGAACCAAAGTGTGTGCATCCTACACAACATTCTGTTGTTGCTAATTTGAATTTTTATGTTTCTGTAGAAAATGTGTGTCTGTGAGTTGTATTAACTCGAAGCAAGACTGTTGGGAGAATCATTAGACTTCAGCAAGGCCTCACGATGAGGCTAATTACCACCTTTTGCCCTGAAGAGACACACAAATACACACACATTCTCTCACACTCGCACATACCTTTAACTGGAAGACCTTCAGAGGCAGCCCAATAAAAACCAAGACAGCAGTTTGTGGTATATTGAAGTATGTGTGACAGAAGGGGCAAAAAACATCCCTGCAGAAGGATGCCTTATTCCAGCTCGTGTCTTTTAGAAAACCCAGTAACTGGCAGTCAGTGGATGCCTGGTTACCAGAGAAAGAATGAGTGCTTTCATTGGAGTCCAGTGTGTACGCGTGTTTTTGTCTCTGTTTGTGCCTGTGTAATGAGCGCCTGGGTAAAATCAATAGACTATTACAAATTTTCCACAATCTGATATTGTTGAATTTGCATTTCATGGCTGTCAGTGAAAAAAACTCTCAGTAAACCTTCAGCTCTCAGTAACAATGTTTTATCAAATAATTGCCTTGGCAAAAAACCTGAAAATCTGACAGTGCAGTACTTGGTGTGTTTTTGGGATTTAGGATTTTTATTACTCCCTACGTTGTTTTATAGGAATAGTGTGACATTTTGAAAATGATCTTGTTCAATTTGTTGCTGAGAGTTGAGGAGGAGAAGATGGATATCACTCTCCTGTCTCTACAGTAAATATGGAGCAACAGCCCCTTCGCAATTATCTTGGTTTAGCTTGCATAAAGACCGGTAGCGGGGAAACTGCTAGCTTCACTCCGTCCAAGTTGAACTTATATTTATGTACATTTCTTTTTGTACATAAGGAAATAAAAAAATTTCTGTAATACTGTAATATTGAGACCGGGTCCCTTCAGTGCTTAGGCCTAATGATTAAAGATTCAAGGTGCGAGGCTATGCAAAGCCTGCCTGTCGCTGTCGTATTTACTTTTTATGTTCCAGGGTTTTGAGAGTGTGTTTTTGGTTTCGTGTCTCACAGCAATCAAGTCGAAGTCAAAAGTCCTTATTTTTTTGACTGAAGTTTGAATTGAGTCCAAGTCTACAGCTCTGTTTAATCCTAATCCTTTACTGTCTCAGGGGATACTCATTTTCTTATTAATTTGACGGAAAGAAAAGAACAGTGTAACAAATTACAGCAGGATCACCAATTAATTTAATCCATCTTTTGATACCTGCCCTTCTGTCTCTGTGCATGTGTGAGTCTCATACAGGATACTTTATAGAGCACATTAGAAGCGTGGTATACATTTTGATCTTGTTCATGTAACAAAGCAATTAAGAGCATCAACCTAGCCGTCCAAACCATGTCGGTTCTGTCATACTAATGACATAATGTATGCATGTGCTCAGGGGCCTTTTATATCATTATGCACTCATTAGTACTTCCCTGAGCTCTTCCCCAGTTCTTTCTGGTGTTTTTCCCTGTGAAACTTCTTCTGGATAGCAGATTTTACTCCATTTCAGGCGGCAGATGATAATGATAATTTGTAACCTTCATGCAGTTTTTTTGCAGTTATAATCTTATTATCCCGTCTTTGAACTCTTGCTGTCTCTAAAAATTGTTTTAAATTATGCAAATGAAAGTGAGTTGTCATTTTTTCCCAGCGCAGTAGCTTTTGACCCAGCATTTCTTGTGTCCTTGCAGAGAACACAAACAACAGCCATTTTAACTCATTAATTTTTTGATTTAACAATAAATCCTTGTCTATAAAATGTGGTGCATTTTTTTCATCCACAATACATGCAGACTACCCTGCATGTCATTTAACTTCCATGTCATATCTGTGTCTTCATTCAGGTATTGAAGATCAGTCTCATTGGACACAGAAAAAGGATCTTAGCCTCATTGGGGGACCGGCTACACGAAGACGCCCCACAAAAACCTCCGCGGGCCATCTCCCTAAGGGTGAGTGAGTCTCACTGAGCAGACAGTATGGTGTATGAACCATGATAACCCTCAGCAATATCTAAACCAACATGGATTCAAATTATTATGAATTCATCAGACAGAGAAAAGCATTAGTCCTTCCCCAGATGGCTGTGTATTTCTCTGAGGGGAAATTCAGCCTCCCGACTGCTGCTGATACCACCCAACTGATTACCAAAATCTCTCAGGCAGGCACAAAATGGCCGAACCAATGCAGTTTCCTCCCTGCCGGCTTGTCCTGGATATACTAATCATAAGGAACTGGCTTTCCCTCTCCAATTGGGGCTACGCTCTGTTGTCCCTGTAATACTCTCTTGCTCTTTGTGCTGTTGAGCCAAGGGAGGCTTGTGTGTCTGCCTGGTTGATTCTGCTCATTCATGTAGGTCCAAACAGCCCAAACTGTCCACTCTGTCTCAAAATGTTCATCTGAGAATTGGAGTTATGTCCTGAGCCTCAAAATAAGCAAAAAATCTTGTGTTTCTAGTTGTTCCTGGAGCAAGGGACATTATACTAAAATCGAATGCTGGTGTCTGGAACTATTTTAGACAGACAGTTCAGAAGCCCCACAAATTACATACTCCAAAATTACCATTAAAATAAATCAACGCCTTTCAAACAGATTCAAAACAAACCGAACATTATAATCCTCATGAAGGAAGGATTAATTTCAGGTCTTTTGTATTATACTGCACTAGTTTCATCTAGGTGTACTAAACAGATCGGTAAGTGAGTGTATGTGTCACAGCAATCCTTTTGAATCTGTGGTCCAGTACTTTCTGATCAGGTATCTGACAAACAGGGTCTATTAGTACTATAAATATCAAGACACAGTATTAACGTGGAAATTAGATGATGATGATTAGATGACTGAATAAAATGTTGAACTGTTAGTGAGATAACAAGCATGTTTCGAATGGGCACTGAACTAATTTCACTTAATTCAGGGAAATTCTTCAAAAAGTACCATTGGCTTGTAACTGAAGAAAAGCAACATACTGTATGGCTCAATAAAGCGTAAAATGATGTGTTTAAGTGGCCTTTTATTCCAATGAGTGAGGGGAGGGCTTTGTTTTCTCAGTAATACAGAACAAATGGTGGCAGACAGCTGAGTGAATTAGAACAAATGGTTGAATGAACAGAATGCGTCTCAGGATGAGAACTGAGATGCAAAGTTGTAATGCGTCAGCTTCCACAACCCAGAAAAAATTAAGAAAATCATCAAAGAAAGCCTCTTGTAACCAGTCTTCTCATATGTAATCAACTGAAAGGGAATAATCTCTCAAGAGAAATAACTGACCTTCTAGTATGTAAGACCATTAAGCCATTAAAACAAATGAAAGTCCTTATTCTTTTGGGAATTTTAGTCTCCAGTCAGCTTGAAGAACCTGTTAAATGAACATCCTTTTCCACTTTAAGGATCTATCCAATATTTTCACTTAAAGTGACTGAACACTGTGCAGGCAAGGCTTCAGTGCTGTGCTTAAGAACACTGTGATGGACTTGCTGAGACCTTCTGGTTACAGGAAAGCGTCTTTGTCCCCGATTTTACAAAGCAATTTTAGACAATAGCAAACCAGCATGGCAACACTGAAGCTGAAAAATAAAATGTGACAGTGCACAGTCAATGCAATTGTCCTACTTATTGTACCTGCAGCAGTGACACAGCACATTATGAAAGGATGAATGAACCCTCTCTTGCTTCCTTCCATGCCTCCACTCTCCCAACCCACCAATTCTACCCCAGGAGCCCGGCGGGAACCACACTCCTCCCCAGCTCAGCCCATCGGTGGGCCAGGCGGCGTACACGGCGGGAGTCCCAGGCGGATCTCTGGACGTGCAGCACCTCATCATGCAGGCTGATGCCCGGCGCAGGCAGCGCAGCAATGACAACTACTTTGATGACGTGCCGCGATCCAAGCTGGAACGACAGATGGCCCAAGTCAGCATGGTGAGTAGGGGAGGAGAGGATGGAGGGATGAATGGGGGGGACTCAAGGGGAGTATTATGAATGGTCATAGAGATATAAACTTGGCTGAATGAATACTCAAAGGGTAAATCTAGTGATATTTTATATTTTCTTCCGGTTAAAACCTCCAATAAAAAGACCAAAACTAACAATAAATTGATCCTAGTATTCAAAGCCTGATACAGCTTTTTCCTTCGTGCCGCAGAGCTCCCTTGTTGTCCAAAAACTATTAAACACACACTGGGGGCCATGTTCCTACAGTTCAATGAACATGGGCACTGCATATTATTTTTGAGTAACCCCACATACACCATCCTACTACCATAAATATTCACTGGAGCACCAAACATGTATTAATCCGCAGCTTAAAATGATCCCCAACAAATACTCCTGCTTGACTAACGTTTGCTAAAAACTACAGTGACCTGACGAGAAACCTTCTTTAAAAATGAAATTGTATATTTTTGAGCCATTTTAAAAAATGTATGTCGTCAAAATGAACCCATGTATAGGGGGGCTCAGTGTCTGAGACAGGGTAGGAAAATCAGAAGGTATTGAGGGATAGAGAAAAACAATTTTTTATTGGTTTTGGTCTTTTGTTGATAAGAAAAATATAGAATAATGCAAGACCTATCTGCTAGGGCCAAAGTACCAAATCAGATTTTAGGAATATTCAAAGCTCTGTCCTGTAATTTTACAAATTCTAAGAATTAATAAACTAAAACTCTCAGGCATCACATTTCTTATCAGGACAGTGGAATACAATTTAATCATAAATGAAAAATCTCGGTAATTAAATACTGGTCTTTAATAGATACAAGATGCCAGCCAAGAGTGTTATGTCTGCCTGTTTGGTTGTTGAAAATCCAGCATTAATATTCTGCAGCAGGCAGACCATCTGACACCAGCATTCATCTTTGCTGTTTAGAGCTCATATAAATTTAGCAAATAAGGGAACAGGAAATTTATGCCTGAAAATTATGCTATAAAATGATAAAATGTTCAAACCACAGTTCAGTGGGCAACGTGCAACATTTATTTTGGCATCCTTACAAATGGAATAATGCATAATCTACTGCCTTAGGAACTAAATGTTTATCTGCAGCAGTCTGTTTCTGATGCACACAAAGTGCTTGTCATTGTAGAAACACAGCATTTTCAACTCCTTTATCAAAATATGTAATACTTAATAGTCCTACATAAACAAGACATGCTTTTCCAAATAGGCATCTCAACTTTCCAGCCAATTTTATTCTCATCAAAATGTAAAACCAGAATTTTGACTTCCAATCGACAACAGTGACTCAGAAACACACACACACACACACACACACGCACTTACACATGTGCACGCATCTGAGGCAGCAGCTGTGTTTTGATTCAGTATGATTAGGGTCTTTTTGTGTGAATCACAGAGCTTATCAGCGCAGATTATCACACACTTATGATTATCCTGCTGAATCTCGTAAAGTACGTGCGTCACAGTGTATCCTCCCATCTCCAGATACAACGCTCTGAGGTGGCCCTGAGTCAGCTTTGCAAGAATAGAAGGGTGACTATTGGAGAAAAGAGGAAAGATCTTTACTCTGTGTTTTATTTCTGTGATTTGTTACCTCACAAATGTTTCTCCCTCCACCTCTTTTTTTAAGAAAACAAAACCCAAGAGAACAAGACATATTTTCTGGCCCTTTAGTTAACACACAAAAAAAGAAAAACTTTATGCAATTTAAGATTTTCAGCTGAGCCCCTCACTGGGGTCAAAGTGTGTGGGGGTAAAACAAGTTTGATATTGTTAAGCTGGTGGAGTTTAGTGTAGATTTGGCAGATGCCTGTTTCTAAAAGCTTATCCCCAAGTTGTTTATCTAACATCTTTGCATCTGACTGTAAGATCTTGCCTCCACAGTACCTCACCAACTTTCTGAAGGGGATTACACACAAGCAATCAGATATGGACAGATGCACAAACATACAGTCTTTGGCACAGAATGTGTGCATACCTCCTCATGCAAAAAATCATCTGGTTTCATTTACCAAAGAATGAAAGACCATAAAAACAGCTTGATTGTTATCCAGACATTTGAGAGGTATGCAGATAGGATTTAGGTATTTCCTTTGTTTAAAAGGTGAAAGCTCACTGGGCGAAAAAGTGGCAGGCAGCAAAAATTCTTAAACTGAGCTCAAGTATGGGAAAATTTAGAAGCCGAGCATAATTCGCTCAAGTTTAATATCCTTTTGGATGTCCTCTAAAGCGTGTCCTTTTGAAGGCGTGTTCATGTTCAGTTGGAAAGCTGTTACATTATGAACTTATACTCAGGCCAACGGGTTATGTCAACACAGGGCACATACACAAGTCTCGATGTCATGTCCCATCTTGTAATCTTGTGTGATGCAGTTTGTATCCTAACATGCAATTGGTTGTTTCAGGCAGGCGAGTGGTGCGAGCCAATTACGTTGCGCCCACCAAACGAGGCCACATCGTCCACTCCGGTGCAGTACTGGCAGCATCATCCTGAGAAGCTCATCTTTCAGTCCTGTGACTATGAAGCCTATGTGAGTCCTACCCCACCACTCTCGTATCTGTGTGCATTCACAGTTCAAATATGTGTGTTTTGCATGTAGGGCCGCAAATAACAATTATTTTCATTACACTTAAATAGTTGATCAGTTATTAAAATCATCTCCTGTTGATTGACTTGTCAATTAATCAAAAATCGTTTCAGCTCTACTTGCATGCTATTTATACATACTTTAAGTATAATATGAATGATTAATGACCCTCAGCTTCACCTTTCAGTCAATACTGCACTCAGTTATTCTCAGCACTTTGGTAAATTTAGACCTTTGCCAGTTACATAAAGAATGTTATATATTCACGTTATCACAGATACAGCTTTGTACCTTTGATTGGTTACATGCTCAGCAGCCAAACTTCAATGATGACTTACTTGGAGCAGGTAAAACACTGCAGAAAAGCAATTTTAGATACCACTGGCTCTCAGAAACATTGAAAGGGAATGGAATTGGGTATCTGAGAAATTCACATTCTGATTGTTTCTGAGGCACTTTGATGAAGACATGGAGTAGATGAGGGCCAGATTATTAAGTATGAAAGAGTGGGGGAAGGGGAGGAAAAACGCACCTGGAGAGATTTCTAAAATTCAAGTTTGAACAAATAGAACGGGGAGATGAGAAATTAAATGTGATGCTGAAATCAAATATGAATGAAGACAGGAAAAGATGAGATAGAGGCAGTGAATAAGAGATACTGTAAGTACCCCAAGAGCATGTCTTCCCTCAGTTAAAAATCTCCCCTTCTTCATTTCTCACCTCAGAAGATTGATAGCAAAAGTGCGGACCACTAGGCCTGTGACAGATGTACAACTACACAGGCAATGTGTTTGGGGTAGATTGGGGTGGGGGGGGCGGCATACAACAGGTGGGCCACCAAGGGAAAGTATGGAATTGCTTTCACAGAGCCATTTATGACAACACCTCTAACACTCGCTGTCCTAGAACAACGGGTTCCAGAAAGCTCAGAAAGTGAGATAAATGAGCGGGAGCCACAACAGAGGGGGAGGCAGAGCGCTCAGTGTGAAAACTGGCAAGGTGAAGGAAGAGAGTAACTAAGAATAAATTAGATGGATAAGACACTGATGATGGGGAAGAGACGAAAGAAAGGAGTGTATCGTGTTTGTGTTAACAGAAAGAGGGGGATGGTAATAAGCCAAAATGACAGAATAAAGGATGTACCGGCACTGTTCTCTTTTCCATCTCAGGCTCTAAACAAACAAAATCTTCTCCTCCACTTTCAGCACCACCTCAGATGACATCGTAACCTTATTATGTCAGCTTTACAACCAGAGCTTGAAAATATTATCTGAAGTTATCGCAAAAATCCATTGCGATAACCCTGCAGACATTGTATCATCATTAACAACCAATGTTATCTCAACTTTGTGCTCTATCAAATTAATCTAGACGCTTCTGTAGATACAGAACATTCAATAAACAAATATTCAAATCTTTAAAATTCTGAACTGTCACAATCAATCTCTTCTTTTGTGACTAGTGTAGATTGTTTCTTTCAAAACTATAAAGAGTAATGGCCTTTACCTGGATATCCCCTTCATAAAAAGAGCACTATTATAAAATTTTTCACATTGCTCCATTCTAGCTGATACTATGGAAATTGGCATTATACATTTTTTTACCAAATTGAAAAATGATACAAACATATGACTGCGTCAAAACTGCTTTCTTTAGCAATGCTATCAGCAATGGTCTATGAATAGCTATGTGGGTCTATCCATCCATCCTCCACTTTGATCTTTCTTTGAAGTATCTCAACCATGATTGAATGGATTCATGGTCCCCAGAAGATGTATCTTAATGGCTTTGATGATCCCAACTTTCCCTCTAGTGCAACCATGAGGTTGACATTTTGATATGTCTCAGTTACTTTAGGATGCCAAAGTTGCCATGATATTTGGTGCAGATATCGATGGTACCCAGAGGATGACTGGATTGGTTCAAACTTTGGTACAGACATTTGTGGTCCCCAGAGGATAATGCCTACTGGCTTTAATAATCCCCCTACTTCTCCTCCAGAGCCAGCATGAGGGTGACATTTTTGGTTTTTACTGAAATTTCTCAATAACTATTGTCTAACTATTGTAAGGATTGTCATTAAATTTTGTAAATTTTGTTCCCCTTAGGATGCATTGTAATCACATCAGTGACCTTTCATTTAAATTTCAGTTCGTCCAATAGTTTATTTCTTGACTAAAAGCCTGCAAAACTAATGATTTTGCCGTCAGTCTCAGTTGTACTTTGTATTTAATGCTAAGAAGAAAATGTTAGCATGGCATCACACTATACTAAGATGATGAACATGGTAAGAAATAATACCTGATAAACAACAGCATGTTAGCATTGTCACTGTGGCCACTTTAGAATGCTGATGTTAGCATTTAGCTCAAAGCCGTACTGCACCTAAGTACCCCCTCACAGAACTGCTAGCGCGGCTGTAGACACACTCTTGCTATGTTACCAACATCTTTGAATGTTACTTGAAACTTGTAAAAGACTTGTGCGTTTGTATAAACCAACAATAACTGACACAAAGACAGGCAGACAAGACAGCAGCTGGTCTTGTGTGTAATTGTAATGCAATTTCTAGGATAACTGCCAGTAACCCTGCCATAACAGTGATTTAACATTGTTAGCTCGAGTCAAGGCTAAAGTATTAACATGCCGAGACGACCTCCTTTTGATCCGCCAAGGACCAGACTCCCTAACTGAAAATATGGCTGAGTCACAGTCTGTGCTACATAAAAAGTGATTCATTACGGAAAGCAATTTGCCTAAAGGTTGTTTTGCCTCTGTAATCAAATGTATCGCTAATCAAATGTCAGATAAATCCTCTGAGGTTAATATTCAATTCTTCTATCCATGATTTTGGAGTCATGTACTGTGGAGTCACACAAATGGGGTAGAAGAAGCTGTAGATATTTCTCTTTTAATTCGCTAAAAGCCTTGTAAGGGTCCCACTTACGGGAATAAGTCCCTATCCATAAACTGGAAGGGCACTACGAGGTGGTGAATGTCACACCCATTAAGTACTGTAATGTCAACATAAACATTGTCCCTGTAAAACACTGTCAAGATTAGTAGCTTTTTTTATTAAATCAGATTCTACGCATGCAGAATGTCTGACTACCCAGTCATGTCCAGAGAGAAGGATCTGCTAGATTTCGGTGTTAATGTTCCTCCAGGAGCCTCTCAAGGTTGATATAATCACTGCTGTGTTTGTCTGTGTGCATTTAATGAAAACCCATATTAGTACAGTTGAGCGTAAACAAGGTTTTCATAAATTACTCGAAATAATGGAGTTAATATTTGTCACAAAGAAGTAGACATCATAATTAATATTGTAAACTAAATAAACACTCCAATATTTTACTTTTTTTCAGTTTATTTCATTAAGACAATAAAAACAAAAACACTTACACTATAAACATAATTCAGCTATAGAAAGAACACTTTCAAAAGACACCACTCTCTGAAGACACAACAATCTGGCCTTTCATGAATCTGTAGTTCTGGGGGTGTGTTGTGTTGAGCATGTAATTTACAGACTAACGCTCTAGTAGTTTTCTGACATGTGTGCCACCACCAGACAAACCAGCAATGTTTAGAATTTTCACATGTTGTTATTCTTTTTTTTAATCTCCTGGGAATTCAATGATAAGTTTATTAAAGTTAAAATTAAGTATCTTCACGTACTGGAGTGGAGTTGCTGGTACCAAGATGATCGTGATTGGCTCTTGCTATTGATATTTGCATAAAGTTAAGACTTTCTTTAACTTTCCTCTGTAGTGTAGCTTGGTGCCTTTTGAATCTGTGGATCTTAGCAAGGGGTGCAGGGATGCAAAGCCATGTCTCATTCACAATGAATAGCAGCTTTTGCTGTCATAACTTTTTGAATCCATGTGTGACAATGTTAAAAGGCTCCCACTTCATTTCCTCCACGTGATTGTTGGTGAGACTCTTTATTGTTCATACTGCTAAAGTCCAGGCTGAGCTGGCTGATGATCAAGACCTGGATAGATCTGATAAGAAAGGAAATGCTTCAGTGTTAAATGGTCAGTAAAGATTGACTGCCGGTGTTGCTGGAGCTTTGTATCTCTGAATATGGACTGCAGTCATATGCTGCTGGATTATTATAACTGCTCTCAACATCTGTGGTCAGTGCATTCATAGACTGAGGTGTGATTGTGGATCTAGGGCAACTGATGATGCCTGCTGGTCATCAGGAAAGAAATTAGTGCTTGAAGCAGCAGCTTTCACCAGTCAGGACATGGACAGGACTGATGGAGATGTTAGTTTCCTCCTCAACAGGAATTAGTTTAGAATTCAGCTACAGTATTGCTTGCTAAATTTGCCTGGGCGGCTCAGACCATTTCATCATAATCAAGGCATAAAGTAAGGCAAACACTGCTAGAAGCCATCATTTCCATTTGAGTTAATTTGCAGAACTGAATGTTGGAGGCAGGGACATGTCTCTACCTGATTTCACCATAGATATTCATTTACTAACAAATCACAGCTGAGTCAGCTGACCTACCATTTAAACAACTTCAAGAAACACTTCAATAAACCCAGTTTCCATTCATCATGTAAAAAAGGCCAAACATTCGTGGTTCAAGCTTCTCAAACTTGCTCCTGTTACCAAACTTTGGGATCTCCACTAGAATTGAAAATTAAGTTTGAGATTGAGGTTGAAAGATGCTGAGATTGCAATGACAGACCCTCTGTAGTGTCTGGCAGTGATTATGAGGTTAATACAGCTAAAAACATCTTGTACACAGCCATAACCAAACACTGACATACATCTACATACCCTGAGTGTATTCACTAAACATGTCTTTTTTTGTGTCCTTTCCACAGTACCTGGGCTCCATGCTGGTGAAGGAGCTGAGAGGAACGGAGTCCACACAAGATGCTTGTGCCAAAATGAGGGTAAAGCATAGCCTCACATACTTTAGTTTTGCTACTGCTATGAGAGATCCATCTACATTAACATAACTTGAGGGATAATTCTATTTTATTGCAACCTGGGTCTTATTTTTGTAGTTTTGGCCATCTGGTACTATTGGTGCTATTAATATTTCACTAAACTGGGGAACACAAATTTGGGAACACAATCTAAAAGACGCTATGAAAATAAGAAGTTGTAGTAAATTATTATTATCTTTTATTTTAGCTTTGCTGAAATGGGACTAGTTGAGTATGATTATTCTTATAACATGTTCAACTTATCCATTTTAATACAAACCAGACCCCTCCTTGTGGTTTTAACAACTGAACATAAATGCACATGGCTGAACTTTTGGCTTTATTACCTCCTTTGAGGAGGTTATGTTTTCAACCATGTCTGTTCATCAGTTTGTTTGTTTATTTGTCAGCGGGATAATGCAGAAAGTACAGAACCAATTTGCACCAAACCTGGTGGAGGGATGGGGCATGGGCCAGGGAAGAACCCATTAAATTCTGGTGCAGATCCAGTTAAAGGGGGGAATCCAGGAATTTTCCTTAATCATTTTCCTTACCATTGCGAGAAATTTCTTTTCATCAATATTTGGCCTTGGCAGAGTGGCAGGAAGTGCCACTCTAGTTATATTGTGTTTCACTCCAAAAAACCTTACTGGACCTTTTTAAATCTGAGACACAGTCTCACAGTCTTAGTGTCCTCACACTCACTAGAACTTAAACAAACTTAAAATATCATGACTGTGGATTAAGTCTATTTAAGGATTTATTACTAATATCCTTGCCTGTGGGTAGCTTGATACCCCACAATCCCCCTTTTACCTTAAATCACCTGATGTCTTCCTCTTGCTTTGTCATTCTGCTGCTCAGTTTTTCTTGCTCTCCTTCTGGTTTTATGTGTTGCTTGCTATCCATGTCTTTTCTTCCTGCTTCCTACCGTTTTTCTCCATATTTTCCATATGTTACAGTGACTCCCTCTCCCCTCTGGTCTTCAGTTCATATCGCTCATTTTCATCCCGAGCTGCTGCAGTGTGAAGATAAATTGTAATATTCATGAGCAAACCTTTCTCTTCCTCTCCACTGTTCCCTCTTTTTCTTCTGTCTTCATATTTATGTTGCCACATTATAGGGCATCTTTCTTTCTTTCATACCTCTCAGTCCTCAGTCTGAAACACCTTTGCTGCACGCCAAGGTTGTAATTAAGTGCAATGAGATGCACATCGTATCATTCTAGCTTCTATTACCGCATCCCTCCTTTCACCTGTCGCTCCATCCCTCCACTGTGGAGGTAGATGTGGATGTTTAAATCTCAACTTCAAAGCCTCTAGCTGCCAGCGAAGCCAGGCAGCGCTGCCTTTGTCAGCTTTTCAGCACTACCTGATCCTGACAGAGCCGAACTGCAGCAGCAACACACTGTGAGCAGGGAGAAAGGAGCAGAACAAAGAAATGACATGGATATGGAAAGGATAGCAGTGAGCAGGCTTGACGGGAGGAGAAAGAAAAGACAGTGTGAGATAGAAATATGGGTACTGAGAGAAGGAGATGACGAGCTAGAAAGTAGGAAAAGGGCCTCATCTCACGTCTATTTTTTGAATATATTAAAGCGTTGGCAGGTACAATGACAGATGGGAGGGTGATGCTTACATCACTGTAAATCCCACGATTCTCCACAGAGCCTAACTGCATAGTGAGTTTAAATATAGGTAAATGACATATTAAAATGCCAGTATGTAATAAAAAAGGAAAGAGTAGATATATATACTGTAGGAGCCTGATATGGTTAAAAATGTAAGAGACTTACTGGATTTGTAGCGTTGCAATCGATTTGATTTAGAAATTTAATCTGTAAGCAGTTGTTTTTTATGAGACTGCTTACAACCCTTGACCTTTGAAGATGATTTGAATTGACTTTGGTGATTCAGTCCATGTTAAATTAGCTCATTTACCTCATGCGAGATTGTCATTATTTTTCTGACATGCTTGTAGACCCTAGGCAGCTTCAGAGACATGGATCAGGTCTTCTAGGAAACTAAAAGGTTATTTAATTTTAGTGGAAATCTCGGCCGACCCAAATTCATTAATCTGGGACTAATTTTAATTTTCAACAGCAGGCTAATGGGAGTTCAATACTGCAATCTATTCCTGTTTTTTGTCATTTATGTGTGAAATGCCTCAACAGTCATTGCTGCCTCTCTCCTCTTTCTGTCCCTATCTTTCATGTTTTGTGCACTCCAAGAAGTCGACAGAACAGATGAAGAAAGTGCCGACCATCGTACTCTCTGTGTCCTACAAAGGAGTGAAGTTCATCGATGCCACAAATAAGGTAACATTCATGGCTCGCTTCGTGTGACGCCTACTAAATAACACATTAAAGGTCAGGCTTTTGAACATGAACATCAGTGACATTCAGAGGTGTCAGGTCTGGCCACCATTGCAGCACTGATGTCCGATTTTGCTGCAGCCGGGCAGATTTAAAACTATATGGTAAAAATTAATATGGTGTGAAAGCAGGCCAAAACACTAACAGGCAATAATCAGTATGGAGTAGATGAACTGAATATTAAGGAAAATCACTGACAACCTACTACCAGTCCACTAAATCCTTACTGGAACATTTAAAAAGCTAATAAACAACTTTCAAAGTTTAAATGTTATAAAAAAGCAATTTCACAGAGTTTATCATCACCTCATTCCTTCAGCATCCAGGGTGACATTTGAGTGATTGGGGCCCAGTGTGTGTCAGCTTGTCCATCTTAGACAGAAAAAAGTGTTTTTTGTTTTAGTGTTGAAGTTCACACTAAACTTAACAAAACAATTTTTTAGATAATTGCAAGCTACTTGCTTGAAAAAAGGTAATGTATTTATTTAAGCCTCTGTTATGCACAAAGCACACACACAGCAGAAGATGAGCATAATTTGCAGATAGTCAGTACCTTTTTAGTTTAGCGCTTTTCCTCACGCAATAATACACAGACTCAAGTAAGTCAGCCAAAACACATAAAAAATGCATTGTGTACTGCCTCTAACACAATAAATCAGTTAAGCGGATAAGGCATGCTAAAAAGGAAAATCAAAAACGGGACAGTGGCTTTACCTTGATTCACCTCTCCGGGACATTTAATGGAAGTAGTAAAATCTCTCCATTCTCTCTCCTTAACTTATCTGCTGTCCCAGTGTACAAAAACAAAAAACACGGTATCTTGCTGTTACTCTCCCTAATTTGCTCTTTTTTCATAAAGTAAACTTATGATATTTGATTTGTATTATTAAATATAGTATTACGTACAAATGTGTAGATAGAAAGGTAAATAAAAGCAGACCAGTTGTTGTTACTAATTATCAGGGAAATGTTCCTAATATTTTCTTCATTTAGGAGCAAATTCCATCTTGAAAATCATGTTTTCATATTGAAAGACCTCACTAAAGCTTTCCTTTGGGGCTTTGATATTCTTTAATTCACGGCAATGAAATGTGCTTTACCTAACACAAAACAAAGTCTGAGTGTTCTGCGGTGATGTTACCAGAGGACAAATTCCAACTCAGTGACTCCAGAAAACAGAAAACAAAAATTGTGCTACAGTGATTATGGTTTTTGGGAGGTGTGAAATGAGACGAATATAAATCAGATTTGTTGTTCCATGAAGTGGATCAATGGAGATGATCAACGATCTCTCTCTGCACATCTTAATCGTTCTCCGTTTTTCTCTTTCTTCATTTTTCTCTTACTCTGCAGAATATTATAGCAGAGCATGAAATTCGTAACATCTCGTGTGCGGCTCAGGATCCAGAGGATCTGTCTACATTTGCCTACATCACCAAAGACCTCAAGTCCAGTCATCACTACTGCCACGTCTTCACTGCTTTTGATGTGGTCAGTACTGGCACTGTGTCTGTGTTTATACGCACACATCATTCATTCAACTTGTAATATTATATTGTATTCTTATTCCTGTGTACCTTTACCTCCTCTTGTCAGAATCTGGCCTATGAGATCATCCTTACACTCGGGCAGGCCTTCGAGGTGGCCTACCAGCTGGCTCTGCAGGCCAGAAAGAGCGGCCACGGGTCGTCCACACTGCCCGAGAGCTTCGACAGCAAGCCCAGCAAACCTGTCCCCAAACCCCGCGTCAACATCCGCAAATCTGTAAGCATCGCTCCCACAACAATTATACTACTGTTTGAAGGGAAAATCCATCCTAAACTAAAATTTACATCACCAACTCCGGGTGTTTTTGATGGTCTGGATTTGAAAAATTGAACTGGCTTTTAAAAAATTACCTTGCAGAATAGCTGATTTTTTTTTTTTTTAACTGGATCTCTACATCATGTAGATTTTTCTAGATTTGTAGAACTAAAATTTAATTTTCTGTAACTCCTTCTTACCAATCCTAACCAGCATCCCATCTTCACTGCAATCTGTCCTTAATTTTCGTCCCTCTGCTCTGATTCTTTACAGTCTCTCATCCCTGCTCATTTACATCGTTTTCAACTCTGTTTGGTTTACTGGGATTATCCTGGAATGCTTGTGTTTTTTATACATGTGTCTCTGCCACAGCCTCCGACGAAGATGGACATTTGATCTGTTAAGTGTCCTTTAGGTCTTGTTGTCCCTGAAGTCTCTTATAGACTAGTTTGATGGTGAGGACTGTTTGCATAGGGCTCCTGGAAGGCTTGCTTGGCCCACCTCACTCAGTGTGTGTGTGTGTGTGTGTGTGTGAGATTTTCTGTGTAAGAAGATAAGGAATCCTCATGTGAAAGACTCCCGCATACTGCAGCCTTGTTTTGAAAAATGGGTTTACTGACATTTCATTCCATCGGATCCTCCACAAAAATGGTGTGGGATTTAGGGGTCTCTGATGAGTTTGGATATGTGTCTGAGCAATACCCATATTGCAATAGAATATACAGACCAACCTGACAAAATAATTGCAGAATGGAAAATTTGACACCGGCACCTCCTCTGTGACCTCAGCACTTCATACCTTACTTATTGGGTCAGGTATGTTTCTCTACTCAAACCTTACAGGAAAAATCTAAAAAAAAAGAAAAAAGAAAGAAAATTATATATAAACTTTTTTGTTTTTGTTTTTTGACGTATTATTTAGCAGCAGGTTGCATCATGATCTCACCAATGTCTGCCCAAAGGCTAAAATGTTTGCCTAGGATGAAACAGACTGTGCATTTGTAAAACTCAAACATTTGGCCCAACCTGGCACCTGAGTCCACTTGGAAAATTCTGTTTCCGGTGCAGCCTTAGCGCCGATACAAAACTTTTTGAGAAATAAAAATATGCTTTTTTTTTCTACAAACCCCCTTTTTTGGGATTGACCAGAGATTTGAAGCCGGCTCTTAGTACTTAAAGGGGCCCTCTGGCGTTTTCTTGTAAACATGCAAATGCTATGTTTAGATAAAGTGTTTCTTACTAAAGCGCTTCCTTAACATCTAAAGAAAACGACCATTTCCTTCCTCATTAAATGTTTGTAAAGCCAACTAATTGAACATTGCTAAACTTCCTTGTGTGTTACCACCACATAATGGCAATCAGTGGCATAGTGTGAAACCAGAGTTGCCCACATTGCAATCAAAACGAGGACCGACCCACAAAAATATCGCTCTACTGCAGGGTACCTTAAACAGTTGTCTAACTTCAGTTGGTACCAAAAAAGTATTGCCGTTTGATACCCAGCCCTAGCTTTGTGATATTAGATACTTGTGTCCCTCACATTCTATCATGAATTTGTGTGTGTGTGTGTGTGTGTGCAGACATGTGTGGCCTTTCTTCATGCCTCCTCTAACCACAGCGTCACAAAGTCTATCTGTAAACCTGTCAACCTCCCATTAACCGCCGACAGAGCATTAAAATAGACAGGCTTACCCACTCTGCACACACTTCCCTCCTCCACTGACACGCATCGGCTGGCACAGCAGCACATGTGTCTAAAAGGACCCAGTATAGAGTTACGGTCGCTGCTTTATCAGTGTCCTTGGACCAGATTTAAATCCATTTACATACTGTGGTGATGGAGGAGAATCAGTGGCTTTGGAGGTCTCACTTTCTAAAGTTAGAGCAAGATGTGTGAGGAAAGACAGTGAGAGATGGAGGAGAAAAGAGATAAAAAGAGGACATGCAGTATTTGTGTGTTCGCTCTCCTCGTGTGTGTGTGCGTGTTTTTGCAAAGCTTGTATGCGGTCCTGTGTCTACGGAGATGTTGGACGATGGCATGTGTATAGACAATCTGCTGACTCGGCTTCTGTTACATTAACCATTAATTGCCTTTTTCCCCTTGTGCTGCTGTGTGTGTGTGGTGAGTAGTCAGCGGCTTGTGGTGTGCAGTGGGGCAAAGATACTGCAGGATTCACTTAATATTCCTGCCACCTGCCTGCCATAATCTCCATCCTGCAGCACCTCTGAAGCCCCTCTGCTTTAAAATACTGTTGTTTCTCTGCCCACAAGAATCAGTTTCTCCACACCCTCTCATTATCATTTTTATGTTGTGTGTGTCTTATCAGAGCACATCTGCTTGTAAATCTCCCTCAACATCTACTTAACTTACCCTAAATAGTATGAGCGTGACTGATATGACTGTTGTCTTTGATCAGAATCGGCATCTGAGTGAAGCTTCAGATGACATTGAAATACATGACCCTAACAGTAAAGGATTGACCTTTTACAATTCTATGTTTATTAAAGTGAGTGAAAAAAGCTTGCTAGTGTTTTGAAAATAGCTTGTTTCCAGGCAGCTTATTCATTTTTAGTAATCTAGGCGGCCAATTTAACTCTCAAATTTATTTCTTTTTTTCAATTGGTTTTTTTTTTTCAAAAACAATTGAAACGCAACCACAAGCTATCTCAGCTCAGTGGCAGAATTTTGCATGACATTGGAATAACAGGAACATTAGAAATTTGAACATGAGTCTGAGTCATGAGAGTAGCCTTGTGCAGAGTGATGTTTTGTATAGTTGCTGTGCCATATTCATCTTGCTGGGCGTGTTGTTGCCATGCAGGAGTTGCTATATAAATGTGGTGTAGCTTGGTCTACTCTAGCTTGAGTTTTGTTGTATTGCAGTAATGCTGCTGTTGCCAGGGCGATTGACTTTGCTGCCATTTTGTTGCCATGGTTTTTTCTTTGGTTTTGGAGTGTTGTTGCCGTGCAGCTGCTCTGTCATCGTTGTGGCTTTGCCTTGTTACTTTTTTGTTTTTGATGTTGGCAAGCGGGCCCTCTTTGACCTCTATGTGACCTCTGCCCCTGTAGGTCATCATGTCCCCTTCCAGCCGCTGGTCACTGGGCCACATATACACCCCTCACCGGCCTCCTCTCCACCCTCCTCTTCCTCCCCCTCGACTCTTCCATCTTCCTCACAAAGCTCAGTCACAGGTCCTCCACGCTTTTTCTTCTCTTATCCCTTATTTCCACATTACCTTTCTTTTAATCAAGGAGAAAGTGCCGTCTGTAAGTGCATCCATTTTATTCTGTCGCTTCTTTCAACTGACTCTGCATCCCTTGTGTGTCCTGTTTGCTGAGTATTTGTCTCTCATTCTTAAATTACTACATCTATGTCCATAGCAAGAGTTAGTAGCATTGCTATTAAAAAAGACAGATTTGACACTACAGCCAGTCTTGCAAAGCCAACCCACTTCAATTCTTTGTCTAATACAGCACCGAATGCAGACATCAACTTTAGTACCTCAGTCAGTTTTTATGTGCCCCACTGCACCAATTCAACCCCTGGAAGGGGGTACACTGCCTCCTTTAGGTGGTAAATGTATAAATAAGTGTTTGGAGCAATAAACAGTACTTCAAAATTGACTAAATGTTTATAAAAACACTTATTGCCACCTCAGTCCATTAAATCCTTCATTGAATGTTTTGAATGAGGTTTTTGGAGTGTTTTTACATCTGACCCACACTATTCCTCCCTCATCCACATCTTCCTCTCACAAACAAGGTAGCTGAATTTTTAAAGCATCATTAAAAGAGGACTGCGCTACCAGAGCATACACAACGTGCCAAGAAATTAGACATATGTGCAATGGACCTCCACTGCACGTGGCATGTTTTGCATCAGATTGGTTCACTGAGGTTTCTGTAGTTTAAAGGTTTGCAAAGCCAAATCACGCACTGGATGTCTCTGCAGCAATACTTCGAGTACTGCTCATGTTCAGACCCTTCTGCAGAAAATCAAAAAAGGTCGTTGATATAAAACTTATTTTGAAGGCAGACATAATTCTGTCAGTGGCATCAGGTGTGGGTGATGAATTTGATCCTGGTGGTGCTCTGGCAGAGTTCCTTACTAAGTATGATGATGTAGTGTTTCTGTGAGATCAAAAGTGTGTCTGTCCTTAATCCTGTAACCCCATAACAAGATTATAAGGTCTTGCTGCTGTTGTCCGAATGTGTGTGTGAGAGAGGGGGAGGATAGAGAGCTGGATTAATACTAGTTTCTGTATTGTTGCTGTTGCTGTGTGTCGAGAGAGGATAAGAGAAACGCGACTTTGTTAGTGTACTGCAGAACTCTGAGATTGTGGTATTGGAGTAAACAGAATCAAAGACACCTACATCTTTGATGCTTTTTTGTAGAACATTTACACTGTATTTTGATGCATTTGACATACTGTTCATATTCCAATTCGTTTTATTAAATAAAACAAATTGGAATATGAAGTATGCAACGACGACAAATTTAGTATTCTACTGTCAAAACTGCAGTACTCACAATCAAGTCTCCCCTCCCTGCAAATCATCTGAAAATAAACCTATAGATTGGAGGAAAAGCACCCTCGGCAACTGAACCCAGCTCCTTGATTGGTGGCCGTGGGGTTCTTTTTGGGAGCAATGTATTTTTGGCTTGTTTCTCAGTT
Source organism: Xiphias gladius (assembly GCF_016859285.1). NCBI lineage: Eukaryota > Metazoa > Chordata > Actinopteri > Istiophoriformes > Xiphiidae > Xiphias > Xiphias gladius. Next base: position 7,256,296 of record NC_053401.1, read on the forward strand.
TTTAAGCCACAATAGCTTCACAGTGGGAGCAACAGACAGTCCCCTGTTCTTTGAACTTGGAACTGCTAGGATGTACAGAGAGGGATTGCTGCATGTACAGGACCAGCAGAATCTTGTATTTGGAAATGTACTCATATGTCAAATTAAAAGGAAGTTCTTTGAAATGTAAGACTGAGCTTCTGTTCTGCTTCCTCATCTGTGTCTCATCCCCCTCTCACATCGGCGATATTTTTCATTACATTACAGTGTAAGCAGCACATCCTCCACTCTTTTGTTCCACCATATCACTCAGTTTTCACTGACTTTATTAACATGAAATTGTGTATGAAAATTGCCCCTAAAGTGTGCAAAATGTTGATTTTCAAAACCAGGAAACAGTCGTTGGCATTCAAAATATGTCATGATGAACTGTTTGGTACAAAACCAATACAATAAGTTTTTTCAAAATATGAATAAGCAGCTGAAATTAATCTGTCTCTTTGCCCCACTTCTCTCTCTGCTTCTTGTTTTCTTTCTTTTGTTTCGACTTTCCCCTCCTCCTCCATCTCTTCCTATGTCAGATGGAGCAGCCGTCCATGGACCAGAAGGGCCACGCCAACGTACCATGGATTGTGGAGCCGGGTCAGGAGGCCAAGAGAGGAGTCAACACCAAGTACGAGACCACTATTTTCTAACATACACCCGCCTTGTCCACTCCTGTGTGTGTGTGCCTTTCAGAGGTTCCCCCGTACCGGGGCCCCGCCCCGGAGTTGGGCTCGAGCGACGCACGCCGCCGCGTCTCCTCACTGGCTGAAAAATAGAAAACAATACATCCCGCCCCGCCCCCGTTAGCCGAGCCTGTACACTGCATGGTGACGTTTGGCGCTGCGCTGTCTCTTCTTCTCTCTTTCGTTTCTGCTCTCCCCCTCTTTGGCCCAGGCCCCATCCTACTGCCTGCAGGGCTGGCGCATGACCTTTGAACCCAGGGCTGTGGTGCACTTCTGTCTCCACCTGTAGGGGGAACGGTCAGTTCCGCTTTTCCACTTCCTGTTTGTCAGTCAGTCAGCGGTCAACCAGTTGGTTGCTCTGCTTTTTGTTTTTAATTCCTTTTTATGGGTGTAACCGTTTGACTTCATCTCTCTCCTTTTTTATCCTCCAACTGCCTCCATCCCTCGCTTTTCTCTACATTTCAGTCCCTCTGTCCAACTGCCCCTGACAACTTGAATGAAATTTGAAACCAGAATACTGCTAAGAGCTGTAACAGTGTTTTAGCTGTCTGTTGAGCCCAGCGTGGGAGCTGACAATATCGAGGGAGGTTGTCTAAACATGACAACTGGAGGAAAGTTCAGACTTTTTAAACATTTTTTAAATCAAGGAGGAGGTGATGTAGCGCAGTCTAACTTTGACTCAAACTGGTTCATCCAGCAGGCTACTAGAATGTATTTCAACTTTTTGATTCTTTATATAAGATTATTTTTTTGAAAATATTAGCAAACTTGTGAATTTCTTTGACAAACAACTTTAAACTTGACCTGTGACACAGGAAGATGTCGGTGACTTTTTTTTTTTTCGCTTTTATAGCACCTGTTGCCAGCACGTGTGTGTATATGTTCAGAATTCTTTTAACCACATGGATTTTTCCTTGGCCATAAACCTAATTTTATTTGGGGGAAGAAAATATTGTATGTAAAAGGTTTAGCATGTGGCTTGTGAGACGCATGGTGGCCATTTTGGATTTGCTGAGCAGGGGGGCCGGTGGAGAGGCGGGGTGTGAGGGCTCTCTCGATAAGTGATGTCATCTCATTTGCAGGGCAATGCCGGACGCTCATGTCTATTACTGTGGAGTGCAAAGAATGTAGCCAGCCCTAAACACGGACCTTGTCACACATACAATGCAAAAAGGACTACAAAGGACCACAAACACGGATGCCACTCCACAGTGTTTAAGGTTGACTACAAAAATTCTAACATCATTCATCCACATGATGCTTGACACAGTAAACATTGGACCATTAGACACACACACACACACACTAACAGACAACGGTCTGCTATGAATGTACACTTATTTGAAAGCAGCCTCAACTTTCTGCAACAAAAGCAGGATCTGTTTTATGCAGCCAGCTGGCGGGCATGACCTTTGAACTTTTGGGAGGTTACAGGGCATCTGTAAGTAACAGACAATGGGCTCACTAAAGGTACCAGTGGGCATGGGTTTGCGTAAATCTGGCTGGCTCTTTTTGTCTTTTTATTTTCTTTTAAGTCAGAAAATAAGAGATATATGCACAAGCGTGTAAATGTGATTGGACTAGCTGCAACACGCTTAAGCTGCAACAGGTGTGTCATCATAACGGATGATGAACCTATGTGAACAAAACTGCATCTGATGTTTAAAAAAAGTATTCTATTCGTATTGCCCGACATTTTAATGTTTAATATGAGAGTATTATATTACCATGATGATTATGATTATTCTTGTGCAATTCTTGTCTACTGTTGTCTTAATGTTACATTATTTTTCTATGATATGCTGAGATGAAAACCTTGGGCTTGAGAACGATGGCCATCCTTTAAAAAAAAAAAAAAAAATCTCACACTAGATGATCGTACTTGTGGACAGAGAGTGAATGTTGCAGGTGACTAGCTAACTCTTGTCAGGTCAACCCTCCATCATTTCTCATGGGGCTCTACTCTTATCTAGCAGATGTACTATTTTAAACGCAGTATTACTGTATTATTTGGATGAGACATTATCCAATTATAAAATGTACATAGATATTTTGTCAACTCATTGTTCATACATGTAATGTAATGTAAAAGAGAAAAGAATAAAGGATTTGCAGTACATGGCACTGGAAACAAGGTACCAAAATAAAGGTTGGAAATGAAAACAAAAAACAAGTGGTAGATTGTAGAGATTGTATTTTGAGTGAAAAGCTGAAATGGGTTATTTGGTGACATCACTGCTGACCAACTAATGTACATAGGCTTGGGCTTCCAGCACACTGATTTTTGTAATTTTGGCCATTATTTATATCCTTGTAAAGCACATGGAATAAAATATGACTTGTACAACCATTATTTATCCTTGAGATAATGTTGTCATAAGTTCTCTTTTCTCATCCACCACAGAAAAATGTCTTTTACACTGCAGTTATGATAAAAGTGGGCCAGAAAACAACGATTGACAAATTGTTAATTAGAGGTAAAACCAAAAGTGAGCACCAGAAATGTTGGTACTAATCAAAGTTGGACCAGAAAGTCTGTCATGATTTTTACAATGGACAGTTGGGTTAATAATGTCACCGTGAGAATTTTTTTTTTTTTTTTCAAATAGTCTGATTGCTGGTGCTTCTGCAGACATTGCAGACATCCCATATCTCAGCAATTAACTTGGTTTGTGCAATCATATTGCTGGCAGAATAGCAAAACCTAATGTTTTTAGTTACCGCGATATCTTTTAGAGATTGATTTTAACAACACGTCAAACGTATCCACGGTTTTGTTTACTAGTACGTGCAGATCTCGGCGTCAAACTAAACAGGAACATGCATTTGCAATGTGTAACATATAGATAATTCCACAAAATCTATTGACATCCCAGGTCAACTACAAGTCAAAAAAATAATGATTGCAATCCAAGCCATGTCAAACCAACCTTACATACAATAAAGGTACATAAGACAATATAGAGTGTTACATACCTCATGTTATATATGGCACCTGGCTGTGATGGCAGTGACTCCAAAGCTCACCCTCCCTTGCTGCCCCAAATCCAGCTCCTTGGACAACACCTTAACATTGAGAGAGACAGGAGGGTTTTTTTTTCTTCCGCACGCTTCAAATCAAAAAAATCTAACATTAAAAAATTGTTTGTATACTCATTGATTAAATAAGATGTTTTAGGATTTGACTCTTGAGGCTAAGGATTTCTTTCTGGACCAAGGAGAAAGCAATACATTTTCTCACACATTTTCTTAGGATTCAGCCTGTTTGAATTCAGTAACCTACTGATTTATTAGATTCACCGATTATTCTCCTTCAATTGTAATTGTTTTTGCCGTGCGGGAAGTTCCCTCACATCGGACCCTTGTGGGTGATTCACACCTTCAGGTTGTGAGAGTCATTAGTATCGCAAAATGAAAGTGTAAAGTGTCGTGAAACCACAAGAGAAGAGCTGTTGAGATGGTATTGAAAGAGGCTGAGAATTGGATTCACATTCCCATCTCCACTCTGTTTGGGGAACTTCGTTTAAGGTTACTTTTATTATTCTTTAAAAACCACCTATGCTCTCTGTCCAAAATGTTCACACTGCTTCTATCAGAAGTTTCCATTTCTCTATAGGTTCATATAGACAGCTGAATCTGGATTTAAGTAGTTAGTTATTGCCCAGTAAAGCAGTATTAAGTCTTCAGAGTGGACATGTTTGTGCTTTAGCATGCAATCACACCAAAAAAGGTGGTGAAACTTTGTGACGCAGTGGCTACCACTGGTTGCGGCATTTTGGATATGCATAGGAAAACTTTACAGATGTTGCTTCCAAATCAGCAGAGCAAGGTAATACAAAATTGAATGGTGCGATACAGCGAATATGAAAATTAGAGGCCATTGATTAATATTCTCTCTCATTTCTCATATGAGTTTTATTGATGAAAAAATGCCAGTAGTGATGTTGAGTATTTATAAAAATAAAAATCTATAAATAGCCTACACTACATATATAATAAATCAAAATACATGAAACTGCTTAGAACTAACTACAAGTGGTGATCAGATGAGTTGTATAACCTCTTCAAGTTTATATAGCAAGTACGATTTGTGACTTACTACTTATAGACTTTACAGTTTAGACAGCTCAGGACTACATCGACTCTGACAGAGGTCGCCACCAGGTCAGCAGTTTGCTGCCTTCTCATTTGGTCAATCAGCTACCGTCACTGAACTCCAGACAACCCGACTGATACTTGTGGTAACGATAAACCTGGCTATAGTGTAGCCAGTTTCCATGGTGACCAAATCCCCACACAGTTTGACCCATAAGCCTTTATGTAATGTTGAAAATGCACAAACATACATTGACACTGCCATTATAAATAGACAGCAAAACATCACATCACAGTGGCCATTTACTGACCGAAGGGACTTTGATGTGCTACTGTACAAGTGCCCCCAATTTGAAATCTGAATAAGCCACAAACTTTGCCAATTTTGTGCAGAGATCAACTGTCTAAAACAAGCAAAACTCAATGTGTTCCCTCATTAGCCTCACTTCTCAGCTGATTGAGCATGTTTCACTTGTATTTTGCCAAGCACTGAACGGGAGACTTCAGGCCAAATATTAAGGTTTTTATCATTTATCTAACAAGAGGACCAACCTGGCAACACACTTAGCATGTCTTCTTAGATGCCACTTTCACCACTTTCCTTTCCACTTTCTTTCCTTTATGCTTTGTAAAATCGGACACTAAATTAATGAAAGGTACAGCACAAGTTTACATGTACACAAATGCATCAATGAAATATTAAAAGGAGTTTAAACTTCAGATGAAAGCTCACATATGAACATTTAATCAGTCATTAACAAACATGAGCAAACTGAATAGGACTGTCTATGCAATAAAGAAAACTATCAAACAAAGCTTAACAATGCAGGATTTAATTAAACAAACTGGCAGGGCTTGGGAGCTGGAGCCCCTCTGGCTGTTCGCACCATATGGCCTGCCTGGATTTGACTGACAGAATTTCCAGCCAAAAAATAAACCCAAGCATGTTCACTGTTACAATTTTAAAAGGATCTAGACAGAGTTAAGTGCATCTCAGATCAACAGGGGCTGCTACAGTAATTTTTTTTAAATATCAAATCATGTTTCAAATTTGTATTTCAATTTCACCTATATTAGTTTATTATGATGTACACTGCTAATCTTTGCCATAGAGGCAGGGTAGGGTTCTGATAACCGGTTCTGTTTGGATCACATTCCTGGTTAGCAAAATACCCAGAATTACAGATGTTAATTAATCTCTTATCGAAGCTTTCAATGTCCTCTCATTCTTTCTAAGCAAAGAGCACTATGCAAAACATTCAGGTAATGTTACAGGCTCGTTTTTGCTTGTCGTTTTTCCTGGTTAATATGACAAACATCACTGAAAATATTATGTCAGCTGAAGCAAATTCCTACCAATTCCATAAAGGCTAAAACTAAACTTGACTTTGCTGCAACTAGAGCCAAATCAATTAGTCAATTGAAACATTACTCAAACGATTAATTCATTATCATCATCAGCTTCTCTAATGCAGGGATTTCTTGTTTTTCTCTGTTTTGTATCATCATACACTGAATATGTTTGAATTTTAGACTGTTAATCAAACTAAAGACATTTGAAACTAACCCTTAGAGTCTGGAAAAACGTGAGGGCATCTTCTGACATTTTATTGACCAAATAACTGATCGATTAATAGAGAAAACAGTTGGTAGATTAATTGATAATGAAAACGATTTTTTTTATATTTGATGAATCTTCTGATTATTTTCTTAAACCAGAAGACAGTGAAAAATTCCCATCAAAAATTCTCAAAGCCTTAGGGGATGTCATCAGATCTCTGGTTTTGTCTGACTAACCATTTAAAGTGCAGGTATATTCAATTTACTATCGTGTTAAAACAAGGAAAAGTGGCAAAATCTCAGTATTGAGAGGCTGAATGAGTCAAATATTTGCCTCCATCTGTTTGCTTCTCTCCTATTCTCTGCTCACATATACAGTATTTTAATACAGCGAAATTCCCAATAACACTGTTCTCATTTACACGTTTTTCTGTGTCTGTTGTCAGACAACGGAACAAATATGAAATAGTGACAGCCCATTAAGACTACATGTTAAAAAGCAGTCACTTCTTAGCCATTTCCAAGCTGCTGCTCTGCACCGCTAAAATCCTGATTTTATAACTACGACGTCGTCTGACAAAATTACCATACGCATCAGTTACAGACAACGGCTTTCCTGTGATTTCAGCTATATTTTACCTGTAAAATGATCACTCAGAGAGAAAGTTAGAAGCTCATTCAAGTCTGTGTCAGCTGCCATGCGGTCAATTGAATGAGAGGCATAGAGAGGTTTTCCCTACAGAGGGAAAGCCCGTTTTGCGGAACAATACTGGTGACTCTCTTCTATGGAAAGTAGCTAAGGTTTGTACAAAAAGTCGCTAGATTTTTCCCTTGGTGCTTTTGTAAAGAAAAGTCACTAAAGGGGTCTGAAAGGTCAGTAAATGTAGCGACAAAGGCGCTAAGTTGGCAACACTGCCAACGACCACGATGACGCTATAGAAACTGTTTGCACCAATTCATTTTGAAGGAGCAGCGGCCATTGGCGAAACTCCAGCACTCAGCCAGCTGACCAATGGTGTAACGTCAGCACTCAGTAAGGTGGCACCTGACAAATGTTGTAACATTATCATGCATGCACTCATTCAGTCAGTCAGCCACTTATAAAACTGAATAAAAACAATATATCAAATGTGTGTGGTAGTAAGGATAAGCGCCTGTGGTTGAGTGTATATTAAACTACAGTGGTCTGACATTTACAGTGAGCTGAACAGCTGAAAGGCTGAACAAGCATTTGTCATGAGCTATAAAACCACCAAATGAAAGGGCTCAAAATCTGTTTGCAGGTTAGACATTTAAAATCTGCAGCCAATAGAAGCGACCAGTGGGCTTTTTCCTGAGATCGGAAGAGAAAGGACCTGGGCTACAAATTGGTGCATTCTGTTGAAAACTGACAAAACATTTTATTTTTTGTATAGAGCAGACCACTGCGGGATCAGAGTGGGAGGTAATTCAAGACATTATTTCTGGGAGATTAGACCACAAGTGAATAGCGGTCCAGTGGCTGCTGTATTTAGGCTTCCAAAAGCTCAAACAGCTCGATTTTATTTCTAGTGCTGGCAGAGGTGGCAGCGCAGAACTTAACAAAACACAGAGAGGGACAATGAGGAGAGAATAATGAAGGAAGACAGGAATACATGGAGAAATGCTGCATATTTTCTGCAACGTGAAAAGAAAATAACTGATAATGGCAAGGTGATAGTTTGTTAACAGCAACTAATTGCTTAGATTTACTGTTTGTAATGAGAGTGTAAGACAGGAAGAGTATGTGCTTTGTTTCACCGTCTGTGTCAGACTGCAGCAGAGGGCCAGAGTTCCAGATGGTGTGTACTGCCCACAGCTACCGGCTAAATGAGATGTCTATGTAAAAAACTGCTCATGTAATAATAATAATTACAATAATAATATCTGGCATTCATTCAATAGAGGCAGCTTCAGCCAGAGGGCTACTAACTAATGAACTGGTTTGGGGCAAAAAAAAAAAGTGTACACACCTAAATCCGCAGTTCTATGCCTCTAATACATATAGAGGGCCAAGAAATGGGAGGAGGATCTGCAATGAAAAACTGTTTTACATAAAGACAATTTGCTGCATTTTGTAAATGACTGGCTGAACAACAAAACACTTTTTTTGCACCTGGCAGATGTGATGCAATAGCACTCACATTATCATAATGTACTGAAAGACTCCAACATGGAAACTGACTGGCTGGAAAGTGGGTGATAGAGGAATAAACTGCCTCTCCATAAGACTTGAACAAAAGGTAAGCTAACCCACCCACGCACACACACACACACACACACGCACACACGCACACGCACACACGCACACGCACACACACACACACACGCCCTGCTGGGCCTGGATTGCGATGTGCAACCTGATAAAGCTGGACACAGTGAGGAGAGTTGGTGAAAAAATAAAAGGCTCTTTCTCTCTGTTATAGACACAAACAATTGAGCATACACATTCACAGTAGACTCTGGCAGATTTTATCAGTCGGGTAAAAAGAAACAACTTGGACAAAACAATCCTGCACTATCCTCTAAAAGAAAAACACTCAGACTGTTACTGCCTCTGTTTTCAACCGTAGTGAAAAATATATTTCCATTACTGTGCAATCGCGAGGCCAATATTAGCTTATTGCAGATAGATTGGTATCAGTGTAAATGTTGGCTGATAATTAACTGGAAATTGCAATACCGAAAGACCAAACTAGGTCTGAGGTAATTAAGAAACAGTGTGACATTCGTATAGTTTCCCCACCAGCAAGCACTGATAATTTGATTATTACACTTTAAAATGTCCTGTTCATCTTATTCACAGGTCCTTAAAAAAAAAAAAAAACAACAACAACAATCTAAGAGATACATATTAAAATTGACTGTTACCTCTGCCAGGAGATAATGTAATCACCCGTGTCTGTTTGTTGGTTTGTTGGTTTGTTGGTCTATTTGTCAACAGGATTATGCAGAAAGTACTGAACCAATTTGAACTAAACTTGGCGTAGGGCCATGGGCCAGGGAAGAACCCATTAAATTTCGGGGCAGATCGAGATCATTTACTATGAATTTGATTTTTTTTCTTCTGATGTCTGATGTATGTTATTTGACAGTTGCCTTGGAAGAGGTCACTGTCTACTGAGGACATTTTCTAGTTTATGCTATGTGTTTGTTGTTTATATGTGAAAGGATTTTTGAAGCCAATACTGATTTTGGTATTTGGGAGTTTTTGGGAGTAAAAAAATACAGTAACGATTATATAATATATTATATAATGTTACTGTATTTTTTTAAAAACTCCCAAATACCAAAATCAGTATTGGCTTCAAAAATCCTTTCATATAAACGTCATAAACAAATTGCAACTGAACTTTTCCTCAATTAAAAAAAAACTGCAAACTTTGATACTGTTGGTAAGTCACAATTCTTGACAACGTACTAACAACCCAATCCCAACACAGAAATGAAACTCTCTCTTACTAATCAAATGGCAGTCCTTTAGGAATGGAAACCCTACTTGCCAAAATTGACACCAAGTCAAAGAATTGTCGATGTGGGTGCATTTTGTTTAAAAAAACAACTTTCCAAACAGCAGTTTGCATATCACAACCAACATGGCATATCATTTAAAAACGGTTGGCTAACTTGTTTTCGTGAGGATGCTCCGTGTGTGTGTCTATATATATAATATAATATATATAATATAATATAATATAATATATATATATATATTATATATATATATATTATATATATAATATAATATATATATATATAATATATATATATATATATAATATATATATATATATATATATATATATATATATATATATAATATATATATATATATATATATATATATATATATATATATATATATATATATATATATGGGCAGGTGCACGCTGGTCGGCTTAGAGTCTTATCATTTCAGTATAAAATAATTAGGTTAAAATTATTTTTAAAAACATTAGCAAATAATAGCTTTTTATGTTTATTCCTAATTCATTTAGGCTAATAGGGCTACCATTTAAGGTTAGATTTAGTTAATCTAGAAATAAAATGCAGATTTTTTTTCTCCACAACCAATCGATTGGTTGAAGAGTGGGAACGATTTTAGTCAACCAAGATTTTCTTTGATTGTCTATAGCCCTACAGACTATTGTTTTGGCATCAAAAGTCAGATAGTTAAACAGGAGAGGTGAGCACTTCCTCTGAGGAAACTTTTTTGTGTCGGCACAGAAAACAGCTCAACACTCATAGTAACCTTAAACATAAAGATCTGCTTTGGATAAACAAGGTAACGACATCGATGGTGTGGCAGTACGATGGATGACGTATCCTTTAACTGAGCCAACAAAAACAGGAAATACCACAAAATAACTTAATCATCTGAAGCATCACCATGTAATAAAGCACTGACACCTCACCAGTAACTCGTCCCATCCCTTGGAACAAACAGCAAGGTTCAGAGACACAGCAACAAATCGTACGATTACTATGTTACATTAGGCCGCGGTGAAAATGAAGGTGTTAATTGATGATCATAACTGACACAAGATACAAGTCCCCTGGCTGTAAACATTTTCCAACGCGCAATTAATAAGGATTCAGACAGACAGGTTTGAAGATTTTTGCTTATTCTTATTTTATGTATTTATTTAAATAGATATTCACACAATTCTTAGTAAGTTTTCAGGGTCTGAATCTACTTCTAGGGAATTTTAAGTTTAAGGGAATCTTTAAGCTCAACAAAAATAGGGATTTCATATAATTTGTGACCCCTCACTTCAACCCAACAAACTCCAGGAAATGCCCCAGTCCCCCTCTGCATTGACTACAACTGTGGCTACAGCTACATGACTCTGAAGGTTTACATAACAACCAGCGCTTCTGGCCTGCATTCAAGCCAAGGAGAATTGGTCAAAATAGAGTTGGAATCTGGCCTGAGGTTGGTTCTGGTGGAAACAGAAAATCGTCTCAGATGTGCATCAAGTTTGTATTCACTGAATTTGAACATTTGTATAGAAAGCCTGCATTAAATAGAATTTAAATCTGTGTTTGTTTGCCTGGGTCTGCTTAGAGTGGCAAATGGGCAGAGGATAAGCATGTAGGTTAAGTGCTACAGCAAAATGAGATTTGACAGCACTGAAGAAAGCTCAGAAGTATTTTACATAACAACAATTTGCTACATTCTTTGCAGCTTAATGCAGAGCACAAATGTTTCATGTAAGGTAGGTGGTGTTATGGCATGTGGGAGAGCTGCATGTCGATCTACCCTGGAGAACACAAAAACTACAACTGGCATGACAGTGATAAGAGCTGACGGGCTCTCGCTAGCCGTCCTGGCCGGCATATCTGAGCTGCATTTGACGTCTGCTCCCAAAGCTAAAGCTGAGATGACGCTGTGAGCTCATAGAAAGACGTCTTCCAGCAGTCAACAAAAATGACGGCGGTGAAGCCGAGTTGTCACATAAAGCAGCTTATGTCACCTTTCCAGTACACAGAATCAGGAAGGCAGAGATCACAAACCTATCTTTTACGCAAAGAAGAATTAAGAAACACAGGAGATCAGGTGTTAATACCAAAGGAAGAGGAGTAGAAGCTTAAGCTGCAAAAGGAAAGATTTTTTATATATTTATTTAAAAAAAACAAATAAAAACCCCACATATTTTTAGGGTTAATTACAAAGTGAAGCTGAAACAGAGAAGATGATTCTACTAGTAGTACTATCCAGTTGTTTGTTTAGTTGTTTTACCCTGAATTGAAATGCCCAAAACAGAAACGGTTGTTCAAGAGGTAATGAAACAACATAGCTCCATCTAAAACCACAAAACATCTAAATCTACACTAGAAAGATAATAAGCGTTTTATTCTTTTAAACCAAAAATTCAAACTATTCCTTTATGACAAAAATCAAATCAAGCAGGAGTTCATTGGTTCTTGACATAAAATCATTAAAAACACCACCTACCCTTTTTTATGCTAAAATGGAATGATTGCCTTAAGCCCTCACTGAGTTGCTTGACTGTAGGGTTAGTACAGGTAATCAGTTGCTGATTACACCATTAACCAGTACAATCTCTATCCAGAGCTCAGACAGGCCACACAGTCAGCTGACCACAGCAGTAGCTATTATTTATTCAAACTCACTGGCACATTAAGGCGCTCTATTTAAGGAGCATCCGTCTTGTGCAAGCTTCGTTGAATGGACATAGCTGTTCGGCCATATTAAGCCATCTGATGTCATAAATGGTTAAAGCTCATGACATGAGTGAGAAACTATCACTGACTTTCATCTCATCTCAATCCTCCAAGTCAAAACCTGTACGATGTCTAGTTTCTGTGTTCATGTGGCTGTTTTCTGTGAAGCTACGAATGAACAAATAAGCAGATAAATTGCACAAACGCACAAACACAGAAGCTTCCTGAGGCTAGAAAGACTACAAGCCCACACGGCTCATCAGCCTGCTCCAGTCACTCTGCTCCAGATCTGTCTGTCTTTATTTGAGCTCAGCAGCAGCAGCACTAATTGTTTGGGACAACCAATGTTTATCGCTAAATGGTGCAAGAGCGCTGGCACAAGTTAATACAATAATGGCTTCCTGACAAAAACATTTTAAAATTACTCAGTTTGTTACTTGGTCAAACGGAAAGTTCATGGAGACACCCTTAAGGGCCACTATGTTGCTTTTTGTAATGGTTATATAAAGTGAATTATTTGGGATGTTTAATGAAGTACCTTATTGATACCAACCAAAATGTGTCCACAGCACCAAATACTGAAAAGAGTCCAGTTCTGAAAACCGGGATGTCTGGACAGATTTGTAAAGGTGTCGACTTGTTTTTTTATTTTTATTTTTTTAAATCAGAAAGCTCCTGATTTATATCTAACTTTTGCCAGTTTTTGACTATTATATTTAGACAAAAACCTTGTAGAGTTGCTTGTGTACAGACCACATTTTAAAATTTAAAAACATTGGTTTTTTATGTATTTGTTTGTATTTGTTATGTAAAATGAGAGGAATTTGCAGGTATGTTTATGTTCCTCAAAATAAAGTTTTGAAAAAGTATTGTTTTTGTGTCGGTGCTGAAACTCAGGTATTGTATCAGCATTAATATTAAAAAAAAATTTTAAATGATACCAAGGCCTAGATGTGAATGATAATAGACAAAATACCTTCCAGTCACTTATATGGTCTCATATAAAATACAATAACTACTGTAAAAAAGATCCCTAAATAAATATAGTCAACTCAACAGGAAGAACAAAAGCAACAGCAACACTCCACAGTACCGTAAAAACAAGCTTTTGTGCAGTGTTGTGACCTGCAGAGAGGCTCTAAAGGCCCACAGTATGTCATGAAATTGAAGACAAGAGTGCAAATCTGCCCCACTACAATAGAACCTCAGACAGCAGTTCCCCCAAAGCTAGACAAACAAGACTCTGGTCTGCAACATCTCCCACAGACACTAAAAATGTGGAAAGGTCTTAACTGCAATGTGTTGCTACTTTCATAAGAAATCACCTTGAAAGCTGCCAGTGTGCCCATAGTCAGTGGAGTCACTCCACTTACACTTCCCTTATGGCACCAATGATAGAGGCTTGGCTGTATTGATTCTAGCCTTCTAAATAATTGGAAATAAATGTCCCACGAGAAAGTAATGGACCATATGAGATTTATTCCAGACTGAAAAATCAACCATTTGTACAAGCTAAGTCCTTGTCATCATGAGTGACTGCACATAAAGAAAATAATTTTAACCCTTAAATGCATATCTAGGGTATTTAAGATCCAGGACTATAGTACAACCCGCTTAATTAAGTCATTGTATTAAATTAAGACAACTCCCTTGTATTCCTTAAAATATTTGTTTTAACTATTCTCTGTTGCCAAATGGTCAAAACTGTTGAAAAACAGTGTTTTTCTAATTTTTTTCCTCAAAAATTTTAGGTTTTAATTTTTTTTTTTTTTTTAAATGCATGCCGGTAGCAGTAAATGTGTTTTCCTGTTAGGCCTTATTTTGTGTCGCTGATACTACAAATTAAATGCTGAGGAAAGGATGAAGAAGTAAGGCTGGATTGCAATAGCCGGTTCCTGTACCCGTTCCAACACTAATGAATCTGTAAGCTAATCTTTTCTCTCTCCTCTCTCAATATTTTGAGCTCATTAACCTCATTCTTCAGAATCAGGACTTACATTATCTGGATCAAGTAGTTTGTGAATAATCGGGCATAAAAGTCGGTGTGTTATAGTTGTTACTTCAGTGTATCAGAACAACACTTCATATCTGCTGCTGCTAAACAATCAAGATCATTTAGAAGCAGAACTGCAGTTCGTGTATGACAATGCAAGCTCAGAGGACACAAGCGCGACTTCAGAAGAGCACTGAATGCAGTGAGCACAGTCATGCTGAAATGACCACAAGACAGCGACTGCTGGTTGTGATTACTGTGCTGACTCATTTGTACTTGGTAAGTGCCAGTTACAATAACCTGCATGTGCCACAACAGCCCATGTGTTACCATGAAATATAAAATATACAAGGCTATGCTGAAAGACATCAATCAAAATTTTTGCCACATTAAATTATTGGGGAAAAAATTATTGGCAATGTTTTAAATATTAATATGTTCTGAAATAAATATGAATCTCAAACTGTGTTACATAAGTAAGGTGTGTTTAAAGATCTAAGGGATGTAGGAATGTGCAGCAAAACACATGCATTTCAAGGTTAAGTGTTTAGATTTTTTCTTCTAAATGCATGAATAGCATTTTGGAATGAAACTCTTCATATTTGTTGCGTTTTGATGGATTCATGATTTAACCTGTCACTTGCTCGTTCTGCAGTTTCTCCTAATAATGACTTTAGAGACTTAAAGATCATCTGATTTTAGAAATGAGATGTTTTTATCCATCCCCCGAGAGCTCTTTATATAACTATGATGAAAAACTTAAAAAGCTAGGATTTTATATTAAAGTGTAGTTTTGTTCAGCTCTCCCTAAGATTACACACATGCTGTAAAACATTTGGAAATGCATCTTGGGACATTATAATCTGATCAGTACACAATATGCATAACCCAGCCATAATGCTGGTAAGATAAAACTGACTGTCACTCCACTGAGCCCTAAAGAGGCTTTTAAAACAGCTGCTGAACGTCCGGTGGCATGCACTTTCCCTGCTGCAATGAATCTTGTTCACGAGCACAAAACCAGATTAAAGCTTGAAGCTCTGTCTGGAGTAGTTTGTGTGTGTATATGTGCATTTAGGGTTTATCTATTGGGAGCAGCACCTTGTTTCATCCTAAAAAACTGCTGCTGTGAAGGTTTCGATGATCCCAGCCTTATATTTCCTTAACACATCTGAGGTGAAATGCATTTGGTGCCGTATTGTAGTTGGATGACTGACAGTGACTGTGTGATTAAAGGGGCAGCAGGGATACAATGGGGACAAATGAGTTGTCTATCAAGACAGTTTGATTGCGTCAAAAGTGTGTGATTTTCAATGTATGATAGCAGGGTGGTCAAGTGCTGGAGAAATTGTTTTGTAAGCAGAAGCGTTCCCTGCAAAACAGCAAGTGTTTGTAAACACATCATCAACAGGCTGGTTGAAGTGCCAGCCAGATTTTTTTGGTCATTGTTTCATGATCTCATTGTATGTTGTCAAAACACTTCAATACATTTTTTATCTCAACTCTAAATTCTGCCAGAATGTCTTTCTTGGGATCATGGAATAATTATCTTGTGAACAAAATACAGCTTGAAACGTCAAGACCACACAGGGCTAAACAAGGACCAAATCATTAAACAAACAAAAAAAACCAAACAAAACAAAAAAACTGCTCCATAAAGCTACTAGAGGTCAAAAACCCAACAGGGAACCTTTTACTACTACACTAGAATTATGAGAAAACACTAATCTTCATCGCCTCTGCCCAGGTACACTGAAGTAGGGCTGCAACTAATGATCATATCAATTAATCTGCCAATTATTTTCTAAATTAATGTAACCAATACATTTTTCTTTTAATCAATTACTAATACATCTTGTAACAGACTCAGCTCTACACTACAGTCAAACGCTCCTGCAGAGAAGCCGCCCCACACTAAACTCCAACAACACCCTACATATGAAGCGTTACCTGTAAGGCTCACACTTTAGTACTTTTACTGGCATCTAACATTGCTATCTGTGATATAAAAAAAACATTAGCTTTGCAGACAGATATAAGGAAATTAAAAAAAATAGGAAATAAAGTGTGTGTATGCCCTATGATGACAATAATAATAATTCTGTTAAATCTTATTATCTTTTTGTATTATGTTTGCAAGTTGAAACACATCTGCAACTTGGAATCACAGTATTTCCACTCTGCACTGTTTTTATTTAATTAGAGTCTTAATTGAATGCCTCAAGAAAAATTGCATTACAAGTTTATAATTACCCCAGCCTTGAAAAATATATTACGGGCCAATACATGAGCCTGAATGTTACAACATTTATATATTTTTGGATAGTGAGATGGACATGATCTATTTAATTCATTGATGCCGTCCAGCTGGACGGATGAAGAAGAGGTAAGCCATCTCCCCCTCTTCCACCTCCCTTCTTCCTGTGGCGTGTCAGTGTAGGTGCTCCCGGTCTGACTGGGTGAGCTACAGGCCAAGGTGAGGCACAGGTGACCATAGCATCTCCTCCTCATGGGCCTACTTCCATTTTAATTTCACTTACACTATTCACTCTCACATCCTAACTAATTCCCATAGCAATAACTAGTGATTTTTTTGCAATTTCTCAGTCCTGCCCCGTGCGACTTAGCCACGGCTGTGTTTCATACATCAGCCCAAACCATCTGGGCAGACGGATGAGGGAAGGTGAAGCAGCGAAGGAGAAATGGGAAACGGCCCAACATGGAGCGAGTTCTGGCATTCAGCCTTCTGGCTCAACGAGGGAAAGGAATAAAGGTGGCACACAGCTGAGCCAACAGCTGACAGGAACAGGAACCAATGTTTGGCCAAGGTCAGGAAAAAAGGCACGCACGCGCATGCGCACGCACGCACACACATAGTGTGAGGTTGAGGATGTAACAGCAAAACATGGTCAAAAGACAAAGGGGAATGATAATGTGGTGACCCACTTCTCAAGGGGTGTCAGAGATCTAATGGTCAAAGAGCAGAAGGACAAGTGTGTGTGTGTGTGTGTGTGTGTGTGTCAAGTTGGGTGTAAGGGCTGGCAAGTGAGAGAGCTCTGTAATCAGTGTAGCTGCTATTGTTGACGGCCGTCACAAGGCCTGATAGCAGGTAGAGATCACACACGGATATGAACACACACACACACACTCCGTAGATAAGGCCTTTTTCAGTTGCCTGGTTCATTCAGTTTCCTCTTTTGCCAAACTTAGCAACTGCTCCTTTAATGTGTGCCTTATTCTTATGTGGGCCAATAAATAGAATTAGGACTGAAAAGTTTAGTTGTAGAACCCAATTTATAAATCTGCCAGGCAGATATATTGGCTGATATTAGCTTACCACAGATATTTCTGCATTGGCCGATAAGTGAAAGAAATTGCAGTACAGAAATGCCAAAGATTTGTATGCAGTAATAGCAGAAATGTTTTCTCCCCCTAGACAGCACTGATAACTTATTGCTTTTTCAACTGTGATATTTTCCACTATTTGTACATATGCTGTTAACAATTCTTCAATAACGGAATTGAAGAAATTTAAGAAAAATGTTTGAGTTTATGTGAAAAAATGAATAATACACATTATATTTCTATTAGGGCTAGATTAGTTAACTGACAAAAGTAACCTGCATCTATTTTCATAAATCAAATTATTGTTTTTTAAGTAAAAAACATATCCACTACTTCCACCTTCTAAAATTGAAGGATTTAAAGCCCTTTTTTGTCATATATGATAATGAATTGAAGATCTTGGCATTTTGGATTGTTGGTTGATTAAAACAAGGAGATTTATAGGGATGTTTCCCTGGGCTGTCAGATATTATGGGAGCTGTCACTATTTACTGACATTTCATGGACAAAACAATTAATCAAGAGAATAACTGGCAGACTAATCAATTATGAAGACAACTGTTAGTTGCAGGCCTAATTGGGAGCATATTTTTTTAAATAATAAATTTTTTTTTAATTAATAAATAGGTCAGTTGACCGAAAATGTATCTATATGGATCAAACAATTCTGACAATGGATTAATGGTTATAGCAATTGATCAAGCAAAAATTCCAATCATTCACTGTTTTACCTTATCAATGTGAGGATTTGATGCTTTTGTCTATTTTATATAATTGTAACCTGACTGTCTTTGAAGTTGGGACTGTTGCTCGGACAAAACAAGCTGTATTTTTCTCATTACTTAATTTTTCCATTATTGTATATTCTACTTATAGTCAGCAAATCCCACTAAAAGACCAAAAAACAATAAACTGATCCTACTAACTGTACTGTACTGTTCTGTAACAACTACTGTCTCTGTCACATAAGCCTGATCTATAGCCTTTTCCCTCTGTGCCATACAGCTCCACTGATGTCCAAAAACGATTGAAAAAATACCACAACGTTGCACTGGGTGACATGTTCCTTCATTATGGTCAACATGGGCATTATATTTTCTTTTCATTTTTTTTTATTATTCAATTCCACACATACCATCATGCTGCTGTAAGAAAAAAAAAAAAATATATATATATATATATATATTAATCCGCAGTTGAGAATACCACACGCAGACAATCACACATACACTTCCATCCTCCGAACATAATCTGACACTCAGATGTGCCTCACAAGTCTCTCTGAATACATGTAACTGTATTTAGCCTCGCCGTCCCTCACTTTTTCAAAGTGTGCATGTGTGTGGCCATGTGTTTGGGTGGCTAGCCAAAAATCTGCATGCACAATTGCACATTGCATAGCCACCAGCTTGAAAAATAGCAAAGTGAAAAATTAATGAGAGGTAAGAGGGAGAACAGAGAAAAAGAGCAGAGAGAATGAAAACAAAATGAAAGACTTAGACAGCAGACAGAGAGCCGGAGGGTAGATTAGTTCTTATGAAACAGAACCTTTTAAAATCTCCTTGGAGTCCACGTGCAACTGCAAACTTCTGACTTGGAAACTATAAAGGTTTAAATATCAGCCTCGATTAAGCCTACACTTCTTAACAGACACTGCAGCTTAATCAGGCTAATTAGCCTTGTAGGCCTCCGAACTTGACATTTAAACGACTTTTTAAAGCAAATTCTGTTATCTAGGGTACAATTTGTGATCTAAATGTCTAAAATAAATTCATGATTTTGTCTCTTGCAATGACTTGGTTTTTGCTTTTTTCCATCACAAAAAATTGTCACCATTAAATCAACACTGAGAAGAAAATTCATGAAATCCGAATCGAAAAATGAATATGAAAACAGAGGACGCCAATCATAAGTACAGCAGCAGAATATTTTTCAACTCCTGAAACATTAAAGGCAGACAATATTCAGGAGTTCAAAGGACAAAGCCTCAGCTCCTTTTTACTCCCGGTCACGCCACAGTGAATTCGCACTTCCAGTATGACAGACATCAGAGACTGCAGAAAGAAAATCCTGTAGCCAAGAGAGGAAGGTGGTGTCAGTAGTGTGTAGACACTCAGACAGCCAGATAGCTGTAATTACCCTAGCAGCAGAAAAAGATTAATTAAGCAGGAGAGAGCAGAATTAATGAGGTTAGTGCACACCTCAACAAGACATTAAAAACTTAACACCATTCCCATGGAGACTGCAAAGTGTGACACGTGGTGACAGAGATGCATACAAAAAGAAGAGGAAACAAACTGTGGAATCCAATATTTCTCTGTTTTTCATTTGGAAAAAGCCAAGTGAGAGATGTTTTTACACAGATATGCACTCAGAGGAATAGAAAGATTTTTTTTAAGCATACAGAGCCAAACGAATTGGCTGTTTCAGACCAAACCAGATATTTGAAACTAATCCCACCTTCAAGGGTATGGATATGTTTCATTTTCACTTGAAGGCAAAAAGATCGCAGCTAATTATCTGAACTTGGCAGAGCCATCCTTATAGGTGGGAAATGGGGAAAAGATGAGATCAGCAACAATTTAAAATGCTCATTCTTTCCTCACAAAAGGCCCACGGCTAACTGCATATTAAAATCAGACAACTAAGCTTTCTTTGCACTTATGCAAATTTGTGTAATTGTAGCTGGAACATGACTAAAACCTCCTCTAAATCATTTGTTCTTCATGCAGCGGACATCCTATCAACCACCTATGAAAGACAACACTAAATTTGACTCAACATATCCTGGAAATATCCAGTTCGGACCTAACCGAGAATATATAACCTGATAAACAGGCTGGTGCAGCAGAAAAACAGGCTGCCTTTGCATCACCCACTAAACTACAGTATATAAATAGAAAGTACTGAAGTCTGACAGACAGCTGACAACATTGCATTAGTATATCATTTGGCTGCTCCAAGTCTTGCACCATGATTGGACCAGTTCCCAAATCTGACAGGCAGCCATGACGCTCTGCTGTGCCCAGATTGTGAAAAATGGTTTAAAGTTTACTGTCAGAGGATAAATAGGTAATGTCGTCCTGGTTTGGCAAGATAACAAGACCTTTTGTTATGTGGCCTGGAGCAGACCATTATTCTAACTTTATATAAAGGGCAGATTTACCACTAGTATTCAAAGCTGGTCCTCAAGATGAAAAACAGGTGGTGAGGTCAAGACAGCCATAATTTACCAAGGGAAAATCTTGGTAAAGGTTGGAAGGGGTTTTTTGAGTGTCCTGATATTCAGACTGACCTGCTGTTTTTCTGACATTGCCTCGTTTTCTGCTGGGAATCCATTTTATTTTGCATCAACAGAGCGTGACATATTTGATTGGTCGGATGCCATTTTCAAATGACGCTGAGGCTTGCTGACGTTTGCAAGCTAGCTAACTTACAATGGCAAGAAAAAGTAATGTGTAAGTTATGTAAAGTTGTGTGGAAATTTGTCTTAAAATATGGTCATATCTTCATCTAAGTTACAATTTTGAACAAACATGTTCTTTTTAAATATTAACGCACAAATCATTGTATTTTTCTTGTCCTTACTGAATACATAAATGAAACCTTCACAGTGTAGGAAAAAGTATGTGAACCCCCTCGGCTAATCAACATAAGCTAACTGGAGTCAGGACTTATCTAAGCTGGAGTCCAAACAACAAAACCAGATCGCAGGTGTGGGGGTTACAGCTACTTTAATTTATAAAAAACACTCAAAACATTTTGAGTTTGGTTTTCACAAGAAGCATCTGCTGATGTGAACCATGCCTCGCAAAAAAGGGATCTCAAAAGACTTACCATCAAGAATTGTTGATTTACATAAAGCTGGAAGCTGGCTTACAAAGTCATCTTAAAGAGTTTGAGATAAATTTTATACAAATGGAGACGATTTAGTCCGGTGACTACTCTCCCTAGAAGTGGGCATCAAGCATCAAGCTAAGATGACTTCAGAGACACAACACAGAATACTCAATGAGGTAAAAAAAACAGGAAACAAAAAAAACAACCCCAGAGTAACAGCTGAAGGCTAACAGGAATTATTGGAGTTGGTTAACATCTTCCGATAATGAGTCTACCATAAACAAATCAATGTCCATGGTTGGGTGGAGTATTGCGTCCTTGGCAGGACAAAATGGAGGAAGCCGCTACTCTCCAAAAAACAAACAAACAAAACAAAAAAAAAAACACATCACTGCATGCCTTAAGTTTGCCAAAGAGCACCTTTATCACTCCACAATGCTACTTGGACAATGTTTTGAGGACTGATGAACAGAAGGTTGAATTGTGTGGGAAGAACACACAGCACTATGTAGGGCATAAAGAGGGCACTGCATACCAACATGAAAAAAAATCATCCCAATGGTGAGGTACGGTCGAGGGAGCGTCATGATTTCGGGCTGATTTGCTGCCTCTGGGCCTGGAAAGCTCACCATCAGAGGGGAAAATAAATTCCCAAGTTTAACAAGGTAGCTTGCAGGATACTGTGAGGGTGTTGCCCACCAGCTGAAGCTCAATGGCAGTTGGGCGATGAAGCAGGACAGTGACCCTTAACATCGAAGTAAATCAACTACAGAATGACTTCAAACAAAGAAAATCTGCCTATTGGAGTGGCCCAATAACCCAACGGAGATACTGTGGAACGATCTCAAGAGAGCCGTTCACACCAGACAAGAATAAGAATATGGCTGAGCTGAAGCAGTTCTGTAGGAAGAATGGCCTAAAATCCCTCGTGCCATTTCCACTGTATTAGATATCATCTTTGCCCTAGATATTTTCTCATATTTCTTGTGTTTTCTTTCAAGGAATGGGCATTTACCAGGAGGATGATTACATAACTGAAAGCTAGGAGCAGGATGAGAAACCAGAACATTAAATCGCTCAACAGAATTTAAGATGTGAGCTACACTTTAGACGTCTGAAACATCGGTGGAGGGCATTTTCCATGACAGCAAATCATTCTATCAAAAAGACTGTTGACTGAAAAGAACTTTGCCTCCTATTAGGGCTGAATACCTAATGGTTTTTAATATAAATATTACGATGTAAGAGTGTGCAATTTTCAAATCGCAAGAGCTGTGATTTTAATTGCATCTTACTTAAGAAACATTGCCTTAACAAATTGTAGCAAGTGAAAGTTTAAGCCAACGTCTGTTGATTTTTGTGCCATTATGACTGTTATCGCTGGTAAAGATACTCAGCTATAGTTAATTCTGTGAGTTGGCAAACAAACCATCATCATATCATTAGGTGTCATCAGTCAGATATCAGGTGTGACTGACCAGCAATTTGTCATTATAACCAGAACTTGCCAACTATACAGCTATATATATATACAGCTTATCAATAAATACAAATGCACTTTTGAAGTTCATGATTATGTATGAATATTATTGACTAATGCCAATTATACCAGTGATGTAATATCTTAATAATGTGAGTGAAGTGTTAGTGAATGTGAGTAAATTGATCCATTTTGATGGTACACTGGGCAAGTTGACTTTTTTCTTTGTAGAAGGACATCAACCACAACAACTGCATTGTTTTATCTTATTCTGCAAAAACAAAAATGGATACATTTGTGATTATGCTCTAAATAATCTTATCTGTTTTAAATATACTGCATGTAGACCACAAATACAGGTCAGTTGTTTAATTTATAGAAATGAATCGGAATTTAAATAACACACCACATACTGATCATTAAAATTGCAGTTAGCTACTTTCTTCAAATCGTTCAACACAAGCTCATGCAACAAACCCCAAATCCTCATAAACACTCCTACTACAAACTCTGATACTACACTTGCTTCAATAGGACATGGTAAGTACTGACAGTCAGGGCCATATCCCCTTGGCCCTCCACACCAGCTTGTCACCACACAGAAATCAAACCAATGAAGCACCGATGAGCCACTCTACAGCTTTATCAATCACTGCTATATCTCAGCCTTCACCCAGCACTACAACCTTACTCAAAGTCAACAGATGCATGTGACATGTGTTAAAAGAAGTACATCAGCTACGTTGCCTCAGTAAATGTGTACGCCTCATGTCTTCATAGCCTGCAGTACAGACCATCCTTCAAACTGTGTCTAAATCAGTGGAGTGATGTCAGTAAACAGTATGTAGGATATATACACACACACACACACACACACGCACACCCACATATATGGAATATGATCTGCATCTGTTGTCTCTAATTTCAAGAGGGAAGTCATATATTCTGCCATCATGTATTGCCGACAGTGTATGGCAATAACATCTATTCATCACTTGGAGGTCAGATGAATAAACATGTATAATTGATAATGCATAAAACTGAGGGGTTGTGCTAAGAGGCAAATATTTCAAGTGTTCCTTAAAACTGGACAAGGGGATGACTAACCTGGATTAACTGACTAAACTAGGTTTATTGATTAAGCAGAATTTTTCAAAAAATACAGATGTTTAGAAAAACTAAAACTAACTGATATCAGTGTGAACAATTTTAGTGTTAATATATAATATGTATATAATATCAATAATCAGCAACTGTTTTGATTATCCATTCATTATTGATAGTCCATTAATAAACAAATCAATTAGTCGAGAAAATAATCAAATTATTTCCTCGACGATATGACAGCTGATACTTAATTGATAATTAATTGTATAATTAAAATAATTTAGGCGCAGCACCAAGTGAGTGTAAGTAAAATTAAAATAGGTAAAATAAGGAAAATTAGCCTTTTACCCTTGACACAAAGAACAATTGCTCAATCATAAAATACCAATAAATAGAAACCATTCACTATTGCAGCAATGTCAACGGCTGCAAAATTGAATGGTTAGAGCACAGCTATAATGAGTGAGGAATATACACACATGCACAGAAATAAGCAAAGGTCTTTAATTTCCACTTCATCTGTGCGGTGTGTCTGTTTTCCTTTTTGTTTTTGTTTTTAATCGACAACAAATAAACAAAACCGAGGCCACAGAGGCCCCTGGAGATCTAACCTCTCAATGCTGGCACCCTATAAAGAATTCATGCATCTTCAATACAGGCAAAGCTTCAATCATGAGCACCTGCATCCATCAATGAAGGAGTTAATGAGTCAAATTAAAAATCAGCTGCGGAGGAACAATCAGTGGAGACGCAGCGAATTGCGCCGCTGCAGGCGCGCCACCGACTCACCGGCCATGGTGATGACTTGGTCCGGTAAAACATCAGAAAAAATCCGCTACTTCGCATCCAGATCCATCAATTAGCCCCACTTATCAAACCTGAATTACTGTAAGTTAACTGGCAGCCGCAAGTCCCGCCAGCCTCTCCACGTTAGCTTAGCCGTTAAAGCAGCAATAAAACGCTCAATAGCATAGCAAGCGGTCTTACCTTAAAGCAGGCGCTTATTCTTTGGCCTCCCTCTGTGCAGAGCCTTCACCATAGTGCAAAATCCCAGGGCACCGAGCAGATTTAATCCTTTCTCGATATAATAAAAGTACCAATACGTCTCGGTGTTAGTTCATTCTTTTAGGCCATGCATCCCAGTTTGGAAAAGGAGCACTCACTGTGTCGCTTACAGGTGTGCACAGGTGAGCTGACGTTTCTCTAGAGGCTGCTGTCACTTCAGATTGGTTAGCGTAGCTCAGTCAGCTAGCATCAACACACACTTCAGAATGGCGGACACTGTGTAGCTAACTTTCTTCCACTCCCGAGTTGTCCTCAAAATATGTGCGTCCACCAGCCTCCTCAGTAGTATTGTTGCAGTTCTCGGTTTTTTCATTAACTTCTTGTTCTTTTCCAAGATATGGAACAATTTTTTTTTTTTTTTTTAACCCGTTTTCGCCAACCTGGGTGGTTTAATCTGCCCGCCGCTAGAATTCAACCGGAACGGGCGGCTATGCCAACCGTGTCTGCGCAGCAGTGCCACCCTGTGGCGAGGAGAGGAAAAGCACGAGGACATGGCGCTCACTGGAAAACACATTTAATCTGCCAATATTCATTTTCTACATTAAAGGTTTTTTCCATTCATATAACTGCAGCCTCTCAGCTTTCACCCTCTACAGAGTGCTGCTTTTATTACGATAAAGGCCCGGGATTTTCCGGACACTTAGGTCATGACTCCCACAGAAAAAACTTGACCAGGCGCCAAAATTGAAGTCCCAAAATGCAATTTATTAAGTGTTTTTTTTTTTTTTTTTTAAACCCAAACATTTTATTGGTTGTAAATGGCACATAATTACTGCATTAATTACTACATTATAACGTTGTTCCAAATCGCCAGCTTTTCATGAGCCAAGATAAGCAGCCCTCAGTGGTAGCTACGGCCCTGATTAAGATAGACCATAGACTGTGTGGTAGCATCCCTTACCAAGAGAGATTAATTAATTAAGCACCAATTAATCAAACCAGACTCTTATCAGTCACCGCTTCCACTAAGCCATAACTAAACTGAGAACTGGATCTCTGCATTCCTCAAGTTTAATGAAAGCCAAATGACGGATGTGATGACAGGGAGGTGTTTGAGACGTAAATCAGCCACACGACCTCGTTAAATGCGGACGCCTCCTGTCATCGTGGATTGCAGTCCGCACTGTCCTCCACCGTGTGTGTAAATTAGCACGTGGGAGGCTACATACAGAGTGCGACAAACGCGACCCGTCGTGTCTGCAAGAGGAGCGTTACGCTGCGATTCGAATATGATATGATTAGGAGAATCTTGTCAAATACAGCAGAGTGGCAGCTGTCAAAACTGCCAAATGAGCTTGACTGGTACGGATGTTTTTCGATCTATTTCTGTCTGCTTCCCAAAATTCAAATTGTTGGCTCCTCTCTAATGGGTTAGATTGAGACGATTAACCTTGTGATCTGCAGATAGTCAAATTTAGAAAAACTAAACTGGAGAATGTTTTTTTTTTTTTCTTTTTTGCAGATATTTTTGTCAATTACTGTCAATAGCTCAGTGGTACAAACAGTGGAGCAAATTATGAAGATGAACACAGAGTACAAAGAATTCTAATCTTGCAGTCATTGAACCGTAACTAATGTTATATCCGATCCAGGTCTTCTTTTCAATCTGCTATACTGTAGAGAATAGCACAGTAACATACGTTAAAAAAAAACAATTTCTTTCGTTTTCATGTGTCATTACATAAAGCATCGGGACACCTAATTTTCAGTGTTTTCTGAAAATACTTCATACCCAAGTGCAAACAGCGCTGAAAATCTATTCTTTATTTTTTCAACAGGTTATTGAACCTCATTTGACTCGATTGTCCAGACAACAAGAATGACTCTCCGGGTGTGAATAAATGACTCTGGGTGACTTGAGGAGTGAAAACGGGAGGTGACCCAGGATAGGAATTGGGTGGCATTGAGATTCAGTCAGTCTCGAGATATAAAACCAAATGTCGCGCAGCACGCCCGAGAACTGTTTAAGCTCACGGATTCCACTGTCATTACACACAGACAGCATGGTCACAGAAATTAAATCACTAAAAGCTGGACAGCTAACCAAATCAAGACGGACACACAACATGATCACAGTGTATGTAATTTAATCTGTTAAAAATTAGTCACATTGCACCACACCGTATGACAGTACCAATACATCCTGAGCAGACATCAATATTTCAACAATTATGTTTGACAGAGAAATTGACAAAGGAAGAAAAATCTGTTAATTGAATTAATCCTGGCCTTAAAAGCACCAATCAGGAAGAGCATTATCTGAACATGACAACAGCAATGTTGAAATGCATCCCTACTTTGTCCATTTATTGTCCTGCAGTGCTTACTGCTCCTACTGGAGCCGGAGATTGTAATATCACCGCTGCAATGAATAGCTGTGATAGATTACGACACGTGAAGGGGATGAAGACTCATCTGTATTGTCAAATCAAAGTAAGAATCCATTTTCAGTTGCCTGAACAAAGCCACGTTTGCAAAGGCTTCATGAAAGATTGTAACTCCTGCTCAGAAGAGGAAAAGGCTCACTAACACAACGTGCTGATAAAAATGTGTAAAAAGAACTGGTACAAAAAAAAAAGAAATTCAAGCAGTTAATAAAGCACGAAAAATGCCTTTTAACTTTAGCAAGTAGAAATTTGATAATTAATTATAATGCGATTTTTTTATAGAAAACATTTACCTTTTGATCTAAGTTCAAAAGTACAAATAGTTCGGATCTACAAATAGACTCACAGGCTTTCAAAAAGATTTTGGATTCAATTTCAAATGCGTACTCATTAAAACTTAATCACACAATTAATTTTTAATGCTTATCAAAGTGTATCGGAAGTTCTATCTGTGCTGGTGGACTAGAAAGGGGTTACCCATTTGGAGGAAACATTTACATCCCCTACTACCTACAGCACTCCCATTCATGCCAGGGCTGCAGTTTAAATAAAACGGCTCAGAACTGTTTGTGCTAACGAAGGTTTAGACCATTTACCCTCAGACGTAAGTATAAAAAAAATAAAAATAAAGCTCATAAAAGATCACAGCACAGATGAGTGGAATGCACTTTACCACTTCAAATGGATCGGCAGACATGCACGTTAGCTTATATCGATGACGAATGTTGGAGTGGAAAAACCTCTCCCATCACATGCAATAAAGTTCAGCCCTCACGCAATATGGATTAACATTTATTATTCACATTTGAATCGGTACAAGGATCACATCTCTTTAGCCTGTTGATATTTACCTCATTATTTGTACGAATGATTCAAAGATCTACTTGAGAACATCCGATCGATAGGATTGCTGGCTTTTTTTTTTTTTTTTGAAGGAAACATGTCGCTTTTTTGACGCACCTCTTCTTCTTTTTATAAGAGATTCGGCTCTGTTTTATGTACAAAAATCGTGCATTTGCATCTTCTGTCTTGATGTGTAAAACAGAGAGACTGGAGCGGGAATCTTTAGCTCTTTCACTGAGTATGTAAACTCCCAAAAGCTGATTGTCACCGGAACAGTTTTCATTTAAAGCTGGTATAAAACTGGTCAAGTCAAGTTTCGGCTAGGAAATGTAGTGTTCAGTTGGACTGTGATGGTCTGTTTCTGTCGTTTTTTTGGCGTCTTTTGGAGTGGCGCTGGCAGCGCGGTCATCGCACCACCTTCTGGAGGATGTAGAGGATGCCGATGCTGTCGATGGTGACGAAGGTGGAGAAGTCGGACGATACGTGGATTCTCTTCAAAGCGCTTCCCGTCGGATAGAAGGTCTGCAGGGCCTCGCCTTTCTCCACATCCCACCACTGGACATGCGACAAAGAAAGAGAGACTGTTGGAATGTTTTAAGCTCTTAACAGACATTAGACGGTTGTAGAGTATCTGGGCAGGGAAAATAATGGTAAACTGAAAACAAAATTGTGTAGAAACTCAGAGCTTGTCGATAGAAAAGGACAGTCACAGGCACATACACTGTGCAAACGTGAGACAGTCTAACACTTTCTTTTGTGACAGATCAGCTCTCCCAAAACTATGAAGTGACATTTGAGGAAATGTGATTATTCGCTTGGCAAAAAGTTAGATGAGAAGACTGGTAACACTGTCACCTCTGTACAGTAGGTATGTAGCTGGAGCCAGCGGCGGGCTAGCTTATTTTAGCATATAGACTGGAAACAGGGAAAAAATAGCCACCTTGGTTTTGCCCAAAGCTAACAAAGCACCTCTGAAGCTCACTAGTTAACGTTTTATATCTTGTTTGATTTCAGCGAAAACAAGCAAGAAGTCACTTTGTGTATGTGTGACCCTGGTTTCCTGTTGCACTCTCACTGGATGCTGCTTATCCCGGGTTTCAGACTCGTCTCCAAGGTTTTTTGGCTACGATAAATTCAAACATGTTTGGAACCTGTTGACGAATCTGTTACCGCTTATAACGAGGTCATAACGTGTGATCTAGATGACCCATCGTAACAAATCTGAGTGCGAATTTCACGCCGACTTGAGGGTGTTAGCCTCAGATCTCGAACATTTCTCCGGGACAGGTAAATAATGGCAAAATTCAAATAGTGTGCACTAGGCTTTATCTGAACCAGACCTTGAGACAAACACAGGAAAAGAGAGACAGACTGGGAGCTTTATATTGGTTGACAGGAAGACCATGATGAATTCAATAGGATAATACTACCAGACTCAAACTCACACACACCCACAGGCTCGAGCAAACACACAGGTACAGACGCACACGCCGCCCAGCGGCCTTCCTGAGCGATTCCGTTTAATCTCGGTTTAGAGTGGACATTTTCCCTTGAAGCTCCATCTCACTGGGATGAATCATCAAAGGCACATCAAGTCAATCATTTATAGCCTGGCCAGAGTGTGTGTTTGTGTGTGCACTTTCAACTATGAGAAAAAAATATAAAAAAGGAAAATAAAAGACGACAAATTACTTTGGTGGTGTATGGTTTTGTTATAAAAATGTGCTTGTGTGTGTGTGTGTGTGTGTGTGTGTGTGTGCTTGTGTGTGTGTGTGTGTGTGTCTCTATTTGGAATAATAAATGCAGCCAACTCAGTCCCTCGACAGACAGGCGGACAGATACACTGTGACAGAAAAGGTGGTGGCAACAGATGTCTAGCTTATCTCATGCGTGCATGCGTGCATGCGCACACGAACACACACAGACACACAGACACACACACACACACACACACACAGAGAGTGAGAGCTCATTATTCATTTATTTTAGCAGTCTAACAGTCCCATTAACTTGTTTCTTTACTTTCACTTTCTAAAAATAAGTCTTTCATTATTGTCACTCCATTTGCTTCTTCTCTCACTGCTGCTAAACAGCAGTAAACTTACATTGGTTTTCTCCCTCGCCTCACATAAGTGGTAACTGGCTGCCAGTCTCCTGCTGGTAGCCCAGCATTCAGGTACACTAGTATGAAACATTTTTTGTGCCGCCAGATGGTTTCTACAGGCGATGCCTTACGTGGAACAAACAACAAATCAAACCTGAAAGCCCCATTTTCCTGCTTTGACATCTTGACACGGGTCAGATCCAACAATAAACCTGTACAAATGTTCTGTTTGAAAAAGGCCTTAGATAACTGTAAGAGTCCGGCGCCTGCTAACCTGCAGTTATTAATAATTCACTGTGCAAAGAGAAAACACGGTTTCTCTCCTCATATATCTGTCCTTGTCTGGCCCTTCACCTAGAATCACTCAGGAATCAGAAAGGGAAAACATTTTACACAATGTGCCTCTAAAAATACTTGAATGAATCACTGCAGTAAAACATTAAATTGGATGTAACTGGTGTAAAAGCTGGTTTACATAATGGATTAGTATAGACCGCTTGCTTAACTTTTTTCTGTTTCTGTATCCGGTACCATGATGAATCTGCTATGCTGTGTAATCTACATTTCCCTCAAGGCCGAATGTGACCTGTGAGTGAACCTGACATTTAAACAAACAAATTAATTTTGTTTTTTTATAGACTAAAAAAAAGTAAATATACACATATAGAGACTGAATAACAGGCCTTAAACATAACACAAACATAAATCATTGTTTGGTATCTCACATTATTCCCTGAGGATTACAGGACTTTTAGGGTTTTGATTCACACATAATGAGAGACAGATGCAAAACAGCTGCATAATCAAATTCATTTTCACAAAGGGCTGCAGCAACAGTTTCAGCATCTCATATTTTGTCTCTGCAATCTAAGGCTGCACACATACATACACACATATATATAAATGTATTTACCATAGCAGGGTTTTCCCCTATTATGATCAAGCCTTTCTTGGAAATATCCTCGTAATTCACAGCTAAATCTCAGCTAATTTTTCAGACATTTTGAGGAAAGTTTCCAGGAAATTAGCTGGAAAATATACGACCCATCAAATAAAGCGCAACCAAATTAAGCTTTAATGATCTGAAAAAGAAATAATGGGCAGTTTTCATCTCTTACCTGAGCAAAGAACTTTTCAAGGGCACACAGTGACAGAGCATGATATCAGCCTCAGGTTTAAAGATTGAATGAAGAGGATAAAGGCTGAAACGTATATTGTTTTTTGTACAGATCATTCATTATAGATGAAATCTGGATCGCTCTGTCTCTGTCCAGGGATGAAGAGAGAAAGAGAGATGTGTGGCTGAATGAAGAGAGATAGACAAGATAAAGGTGGGATCGATGGAGAGGTGGAGGGATGAAACAAGGATACACACAGACCAGATATCAGAGGAGGGAATGAGACACTTGGTTAAAGTGTAATTGCATCTGAATGGAAGGAAAGATGGCTGCTGGCTGCCAAAGCACTGACAGCGCAAACAAAGAAATAAGGCTCAAATGCCTACACACATGCCATACACACACACACACACACACACACACACACACACACACACACACACACACACACACACACACACAGATATAAAGAGTCAAACAAACGAGGGAGAGAACAAGTAGAGTCAAAGAACGACAAGAGTGAATCCCATGACAAACAAGGGCAACAGACGAATGATGAAACTCTGTGATAAAATGAAAAATAAAGGCAGGAAAAACACTCCATGATGCCAACTGGATATAAAAAAACGGATTAGCAGAGAGATGCAATGTAAGGAGAAAAGAGCTGGTGCAGAATCAATGTTTAAGAGTCTGCAGGCTCGATGGCGGAATGGAGGGACGTGTGGACAGAAAGTGTGAAAATGATGTTCACTTCAGAGTGAGACTGGATTCGCTATGAAGAGAAAAAAAAGGCCAGAAAATCACTATGTTGAATCATTTACATCAGAGGACAGTGACAAGACTAGACTGGAGGGCTTGCATATTTATGAATTTGCATGAGAGGGGGATAGAATTAAGAAGACAGAGAAGTGGAGAAAAGTTGAAGTATCTTTGATTCATGACATAGAAAAGAGAGAAAATGAAGTAGCTCATGTGATGAAAGTGTAAGAGAGAAGGCATTCAGCAAGGGAAGGTGCACTAAACAAAGGAACAAATGCAGATTAAAGATGCTGTAAATGGTAAAAACACATTACACATCTATCATAATAACAGCGACACAAGATAGATAAGTCTGTTTCCACTGGGGTTTGTGTCTATTATGGGAATACACAGCAGTGTTTTGTGTGTTTGTGTGTGACACAGAGCGCCCATATCCTCAGAGCAGATGGCTGATGTGCTAATATCAATGCCCTCAATATGGGACCATTGATTTATGGGAGAGCTAGTGATGCGCGTAGATGCTAAATGATTATACAGTAGAGGTGTATTTCTGAGTTGCTGGAGAGAGGACAATACCCCTGGGCGTGTTTACTGTGTGTGTCTGTCTGACGGTTGTGGGATTTTGTTTGTGGCGGCCAGAAACATATCCAAACATTACACTTGAAATTAAATTGAATAATGCTTGGAAAACGGGGTTGCTACAGTGTCAGCTGTACATTACATGAAAATAAAAAAGGCAAAATCTTTAAAATGGACAAATTTATATCGGCTTCAATTTTATTTGACTTGATTTTGCCTATACAGTATTTGCCATGTTGAGATATTTATCACTGACTAAAAAAAGATTACTTTTGAAACAACTAAGATGTGGACTGTTATCCATTCATTATATTTTAAGAATGTTGATGACGTGAGGGAGTAAAAAGAGACCAGAAGTCGGGGGTAGGGAGTATACACATATGACATCTGCTTTGATAGAAACTTGATGGTACAAAATAACAAGGGCCACTGAACCCTTATCTATAAAGCCACACCATTCTGCGTGTTCAGATAAGCTCCCTCTCAGCGTCACACTCGTGTACACACGGGTCAAAAAATCACATCTGGGGAGGCCGGGATGGCTGCCGCGTGTGTGTGATTAACCCTGTTTCATTTCAGCTAACAGCAGAGGAGCACCAAATCTGCTCTGACAGGCCCTCGCCGTCAACTCCAATCAGGCTAAATAGGTCTGCTTATTCGGGCTACCCGATGGAAAGTCGGCCCTGCTTACATAACGGAAATACCTGCCCGTGTGTTGTTGCGAGGGCCGGAGAGACGTTTAGGTGCGAGTGAGCGCACAGTCGCGTCTCTCTCTGAAGGGGTGGAGGGAGGTAATTCATCTTCCTCTTACATAAATAGCTCAGATACGGAGTCCGTGGGGAATAAGTACAGTTTTTACACTTTATAAAAAATCATAAGAGACTCCACAGCCAGCAGGATGCACACAATGGATGGAGGCAGAAGGGGAAGGGGATTAAATAAAGAGGGGATAACAGCCGGAGTAGATTCAGGCAATTTTGTGAGGCCACCTCCATTTCAGAGAGAAAAATCAAGGGATTTAATGTGTGTGTGTGTGTTTGTGTGCGTGTGTGACCAGGCCAAGAGTCTAGCGGAGAGGGAAACTGTGACACTGAGGTTGAATTATTCATCCAAGGTTCAGTCCACTGAAATATTGATGCTTAGACAATCCACTACACATCTCTCCCTCACACACGGTCTTTTTTTTTTCTTCGCTTTCTCTCACCCACAATCCCATTTGTTCATCAAAAAAAAAAGAAAAAGGGCAGGGAATATGAGTATGGATTGTGCGGAGTAGCAAACAGAGATTTTGTGTCCTAAGGTAACAAGATACACATAATAGTACCTCTAAAGCTCACTAACTGACACATTATATCTTATATGTTTATACGGTACAAAAGCCAAAGCGTACAAATGTTAATTTGCCAGTAATTTAGATCCTCTGCTGGTTGCCCGGCAACTGATTCCAAAAAGTGTCAAACTATTCCTCTTAATGCCACATGTGTTTGTGGATTGAAAGATGTGAGGAGTCTCGAAACTCCACAAACAAATGTAATCCAATCCATATGCGTCAGGTGATCTGCGCACCCAGATCCCGCAATCCGTTAAAAAAAATGCTACGCAATTTCATAAATAATTTTATACATTATTATGCAAATTTAAATTGAATATAAATTAGCATTTTTACTTTACATTTAAATTATTGTAGATAGGAGGAGGCAAATGTGAATGCCATAATTTATACACATTTGTACAACTTTGTCGTACACTTTATTTGTGGATTATAAAAACATACATTTGCCAGGAATTTTGAGATTCATTTCCCTCGGACTGTTTTCTGACAACAGTGGTAAACGGGTGCACTTGACACAAATGCACCACGGACCCAGAACAGAAGCAGTAAACAATGAAGAAAGCAGACCTGCAGGTTCGGAAGGATGGGAGAGGGGTCGAAGATTGAGATTCAAATAAATGAACCCAGTTTGAAAACTGCCTCAGAGACCGTACAAGAATAAAAAAGAAGTTGAAAAGGAGTAAAACAAGGGGACAAAGAGTTTATGAAAAAACAGTGTAAAAGAGAGTAGGAAAGACTAGACAGAGAAAGAGCTAGTGTAAGAGAAGTCGGTAAGTGTGTGTTTATGTCCATACATTTTACAAAGAATACACCATCAACATCTCCCTCCACCTCGTCCTCTATCACTGATCTCCCATCTCCACTCTGCCTCATTTCATCTCAGTGTGATGCGCACACACACGGGCCCTGCTTCTCCAGCCGGAGAGACAATTAACCCCGGTTTAATGAGCAACGCAGGGGAAACAACTGCCTCCCGGAGACAGATAAATATTTCACCGGCCCGTGTTTATACCCCAAGCCTGACAACAAGAGCACGGAAACCGGGCCACATTCGTTCTAAGCTTAATTCTTTCGAAGTTCTTCGCTCTTGCTTGGTCTCGTTTGAAATAGAGAATGCAACTGCCAAAAGCAGGGAGTCAAGGGCAGATGAACACTACCCTCTGGATGCATTTAGAGCACATGAAGATAACGTGTGCAATTTTTTTTTTTTTTTTTACAATCTCTGGAATAGGAAAGAGAAAATGTTGAAAAACTGAACAATGGATTATGAAAAAAGATAGAGGCACTTTCAGGAGCTGTTTTGCATCTTAAGAGTGTGTGTAGTTATTTTTAGTGGTAGGTCTGCCGCTACGCTGGAGCTGCACTGCGGGGCGCTTACTTCTTAAACAGCGTGAAGAAAGAAAAATCGCTGAATGAAATCAAAAAATGCGAACGCTGCCTAAACCGCGACGGTGGCTTGTTACATTGTCTCAAATGTCCTCTCAGAAGACAGCAGTCCTCAAAATGTGTTACTTCCACCTCTGCACCAACTGTGAAGAAGGTGGGGGTGCAGGGATGAAAGGAAAAGCCGAAGGGCGCTAGTTAGCCTGTTAACCAACATACAGTTGCAATAATATCCAATAGGGTGGTCTTTAGACATGTACAGAAAAGTGCTGCGGGGAGATCAAATGAAAGGTTAATGAATCCCATGAAGAACTTCGGTCACTGCTGTGGGAAAAAAAGTGTCCAGAAAGGTTTTTTAAAGCGCATGAAAAAAAAAAAAACTTTCTGGACAACGGCTAGCTGCCTCAAGCTATTAATGAAGTCCTGGTACAATGTATTAATTGACTATTCATAAAGCATCCTGCATTCATGGGCTTAACAAAAGATAAAAGATAAACTAGACACTGCAGGACATCTTTCATCGCTACAGCACCAGACATGTGTCACAACCCTCCTACAGGCCTGTCCTGTAACATTTAGACCCGGGGGAGATAAAAAAAAAAATAAATGTATATGGCAGGCCCTCAAAGTCAGCCATACTGCACAACTGTGACACAGCAAGTGATGATAGATGGACTGTGCGAGAGTCCGACTCACTCAGAAAATGTGACAGTTTTACAGTGCGGCTGCAATGACCACTTGAATCTAAATGTGAGCATGTGTCGTATATGTATAGTTGCATTTTGCTGCTTAAGTCACTTCATACTGTGCAAATGGGATTTTTACTGTAAGTCAGTGTGGCTACTAAAAAAAAAAAAGATTATTCTGTTTTCAGCCGTAAAGCTGAAATGATTAGTCGATTAATGGATTAGTTGATCGGCAAACTATTTTGAGAATCTATTAACCATTTCAGTCATTTTCCAAACAAGGCGGCCAAGCATTTCATAGTTCAAGCTTCGCAGTTTTTCTTTGAGATTTTTGATAGTAATTTGACAATCCATAGGTTTTTGATTGTTAGGCAGACAAAACAGTCCATAGGCTTTTCATAGACTAAATGATTAAACGATAAAATGATCAGCAGACTAATCAAAAATGGAAATAATCAGAAGTTGCAATCCTGTGCAGCTGCACAACTGCAAACAGGATAGGACAAACTATATAACTTTGCATGCATTTTTGTTTTCCATATGGGTGTTTGCTGCCTCCTGTTAATGGGAACTTTGTTTGGATTGTTCTCATTTTTCAAATCATACCAGTTTTGACAGCACCTGGAAATTGCTCATTAGCTCTTCTCAGATCCTTACTCATCACATATAAGCATATATATATATATATATTATATATATATATATATATATATATATATATATATATATATATATATATATATATATATATATATATATATATTATATATATATATTATATATATATTATATATATATATTATATATATATATTATATATATATATATATATATGGACTGATTTGTCGGCTGACTTAGTCACACCATTATCAACATAATGGGATATGGTTCTGATTAGATTCTGTAAAGAGGGTGGGAGTCCCAAATATCTAAGATGGAGCCCACATGAAAAACCCAATAGCAAAATGGTGATAAATATTCGAACTTTATCACATTGCATTGTCGTCTCGCAGGTCATTAGCTCTGTTCTGCGTTTCCAATTTTAGCTTTTCCTCAAACGTAGGCTGTCACACTTAAAAATAAATCAATTAAAACAGACTGCATTTCCTGATGTTTGTTCTCTGTTGTTTGCTCTGACGCTGCAACACTAACTCTACGATACTGGGTTTTCTAAAATACAAAATGTTTTTTGCAAACATAACCTGCTTCGTTGTTGTTTCCAACCAAAAGAAACCCTCATATGCAAAAAGTTTGGTGACTTCTGAAACAAAGACCGACCTCAGGCGGAGGCACCTCCGGGCAACATAACTCTAGCCTGAGAGGTAAGACTGAATACTTGAACCGACTCATGTTTAGCATTGAGAGGAAGCACTAGACTCTGCTTTGTCATTGAGAGAAAATGGAGACACATTTACTTATGACGCAGTCAATCTCATTATACAAGGATCTTGACTGCTTGATGCCCCATCCATCCCTCAGAGAGGTGATTGCATTTCCCCTCCACTTTGTCCTTTTTCTTCACTTCCTCGCTACTCTCTGCTAACCAACTGCTTCTTATTCTTTGATAAATTCACCGTCCATCAAATGGTTCTTCGGGGGGGGGAGGTCAGTGCAACCTTCACTCCCTCATTTCGTCACATCTCCCTGCCCTCTTCCCCGCCTCACTTTGAGTTTCGCTTCGAGTGATGACTGGCTGCAATAGTTCATTGGCCTCCGAGGCCTTGTTAGGATGCGCTTAACGATGATGGCTCAGGCTGAGAAAGCCGGAGAGAGGCAGACTGACACCTGATGGGTGAGAGCAATCTCAAGTGATGCGAGAGAGCTTTAGTCGGACCTACTGTACAAAGTTAGCACCATTTAAAAAAAACAAAACAACACAACATCACATAGAAAACCACAGTGCACAGGGTTGTCAGTGTGAACATCGAAAAAGCCTCCGGGTTGTGAGCTTCCAGCGAGCGAGGACGGCTTTAAACATGACGTCACCAAAGTGGACAGATGAAGAAAATGAAAGCAGAGAGAAAAAAAAGCAAATAAAAGGTGTGAAACTGTGAGATAACAATTGGGGAGAACACAGGAGGAGGAGGTCTGGTGGGAAGACAGAATCAGAATACTAAGGAATGAAAGCGAGGGGAGTTTAAGAAGGTGAGATAAGGTGAAATTGTGTTTCTCCCCTTCTCCTCCATCAAGGGCTCGGCTGATAAGTGATGTCTGACAACACTGGTGGCAGGGGAGAACTGTCATCTAAAACACTCCCATCCATCTGTAGATACACGGTTTGTTAGTGTGTGTGTGTGTGTGTGTGTGTGTGTGTGTGTGTGTGTGTGTGTGTGTGTGTGTGTGTGTGTGTGTGTACTACTAATGTCAGTGTGTGACAGTGGGTGTGTAAGAAGAAAAAAAAACGAAAAAAAAAAAAAACGAAGAAACTGTGTTGCTACCGTTCCAGTTAAAGTTGACATATTCTTTCCTGGGTTGAAGAAGATCTCTGGTTCTGAACTGGTATCTTGTTTTATTTTAATTCATTGTAACCTTTTGGGTTCTTGGCCATTAGTGGCTCTGTGGAGCAAAATCTTTTGATTTATAATACAATATTTTTCAATATTATAAATTTATATATTGCATTTGTTTTCATACTAGAATGTTTTCTTTTGCACTTTGTGAAGCACTTTGTAACCCTGGTTTAGAAAAGTGCAATATAAATACTTACTTACACGCTCAGAGAGCTGCAGTTATATCTAGGTAACTTTCTATGTCTTATGGATGGGGATTCGCTGTGTGTTCTACTGTTGAGAAGTAGATCAGATTGTTCTGGCTTGTTGGGTCACAACGTTCCCGACTGACAATACAAACCAAGCGGGCTGAAAGCAGACGGAACACATTTGACACAATGTCTGCGTTTTCATGCTTTGAAAAGAAGAACGAAAAGCTCCCCCCGGGGGTCGCATCGTAACAAAAACAGTACTGACGTGGAAATCCGCTGGCACAAATTTCGACAACGGTAAATATATATTTTTCCCACCACATGACCCTCGGGACCCTTAGCACAGCGGTATCACGCATTTTCTTCTGCAGCTGACTAAAGTAAACAGCGCAACTCTCAATAATTCTATAACGTCAAACTGCCTGTCATTCAAAGTTACGGTTAATCTGGCCACAGTATTCATGCGTTTAACACTACTACAGATCTGAAAGAAGATGGACGCTTGAATTCAAGTCAACTAAAAATACAAATTTACACTGGAGCTGACCCTTACAAGTATGTTTGCTACTAAGCGGGAAGGTGGGGGTTCAGTGCCTTGCTCACGGTTAACTAATCAAATCAGTAGTCTGTATTTAGTAGTCTGAGTTCTTATCATTGTCCCTCGCATAGATTTTTCAGACGTGGTTAAAGGATTCCTCTCCTCAATTTTTAATATGTGGTAACTCACTGGTAATGACCTTTTTTAAAATTCAACAGCAGTATGACGGGTGCCTCAGTGAGTCTGGTCCACCCGAAAAAGGAGCATTAACAGATCGGAACATATCTGCCATCCCTGCTGATGAGACAGTACCTCAGTCTGGCTTTTGACAGCTGGCTCAGTGAAACAGACCTGAGAAATATTGATTAAGGTTAAATAAGTTCAAGCCTGTCATGCCTTTGTTTGTTCAGTAAAGACACTTTCTGAAACTGAGAAACTGTTCACAATATAAACACAGGTAGAATTAGAAAGATCTGTGTTGGTAGTAATGGAGAGGAACTTTTTTTTTTTGTGCTTTTGTTTTTTCGTGACGGCTTGGTGTGAATTATTCTGGGCTGCTGGGCATGTGTTTGTGTCCTTGCAGTCAGGATGAGCCTTTTCACACCTGCCAGCTCCCTCTTGGATCATGGCACTGTGACAGATCAACACGTTGGCATTGGGTGAGTGTGTTTGTGTGTCCTTGTGTGTGTGGTGTGTGTGTGTGTGTGTGTGTGTGTGTGTGTGTGTGTGTGTCACAGACAGGTGTGAGACAGGTACAGCATTTCCTGGCAAGAGAAGGAATGACGACTGATGGGAATCAGTGTAGTATGTAAGAGCCTCTTTCAGAGGGTGGGACGGCAGCACTCCATCACACCCTGTCACTCGCTACACCGAAACACACGCTGCTCGCAAGCACATATGCTTACCTAATGCACCAATATGAGCATTTATGTTATGTTTTTATTATGTAAAGTGAAACACTGGTAATAAGGTGCAGAAGAAATGTTTAATTAAACACTCCACACAGGTAACTAAACACAACAGGGGACTGGACGAGCACATATACCCCCACACAATAGCCCTGCTGGTTTTAATTACACTCACACCATTCACCCGGCCATGCAGAGAGGGAGGGAGTGATAAAATGGAGAGAACAAGAGAGGCAGAAACATATATTTAAAATAAAAAAAAAAGCAGCCTGAGAGGTGATTAAGGCAGAAGTAGTGACAGATGAGTAAAAAAAAAAAGCACTGGAAAAAAAACAAGAAAACATCATTCCTCACTGGGAGCCAAAGGAACAAATAGAAAGAGGTAAACAATAAGGACTCTTCACGCTACAAGCTTAACGTTGCATCACATCAACTGATTGACTCAGTGGGAACCATGGGAGCCGTCGACCGCTGTCACTTCTCCTGCTCTTATCCGACCAATAACAACATCATCCCGTTTAGCAGCAACAGCAGCACACTGAGTCATTGTGTGCAAGGGCTTCTGATGTTGGGAGCTGCGCTCGGAGAGGATCTGATAGCTGAAAACTCTCCAATGAATCACATCATGATAAGAAAAACATAACTTCTCTCCTCCGTTCTGCTTATTTTTATTTATTTTCCCCAGCAATTCTCTTCCAGGAACCCAGCGATGATAGTTAGCCTGAGCATGCTTAACGTGTGCTATCGTTTTTGTTTAATTTGTCTGAAACTGTAGTACCTTTTCTAAATGGTGTCTATGAGCGAATTTCTATGCACCTAGATTATGATCAATGAAATTATCATCGTAGTAATTACACAAACAATGCTTAGAGGGGCTGTGTTTATGTTAACACATAATCCATTTTAATCTCATCTTGCCAGTATTTACAAATGGCCCCTAAAACGGATTTGCGACGGCCTTCAAATTCCGCTTGGTCTCCTGTATATGCGAAACGAAACACTTTACTGGAGCTTAGAGCTGTAGATTACTGTTCATTTGTGCTGCCTAATAAAGTTGGGCCGGAATCCTAGGAAATATTAAACCTCTTGCTAAAAGATATAAACACTACACTGACATACCAACTTATAAAGTTGTTATGGATACTGTCTTGGCCATGTGTTATGTCAGTGTTTGTGTTTATTTATTATTCTGTATGATGCTGCGGTGACATGAATATGAATAAAACAGGAGCATTATTCATATAATAAATATGCTACACTCACGTTCAAAAAAATGCTTTGTTTATATTTTATCTTCATTTTCCACATGACCTATTATTTTATTATCAAGTTATGTGGTGAAAATGGGTTTCTAACCTCTAGTTTCTGCATTCTAAAAACACAAAAAAAGTTTTTACCACTCAGCAAAGCCATTGTTCAGAGCTTTTATGGTATTCAAGCCAAACTTCGATATCAATCAGTCTACATGTAAGATTCAAAGGCACATTTTACACAGTCCCACTGATCCTCCATAATGAAATCTCTCCCTTACACCAGCTGAGGATAAATACCAACCAAATACCCTTATGAAGATGCTCAGATGATTGCCAAGCCTTTTTCCAAGACTGACAGAAATATAATTACAACGTTCCATTAATTATTTTTGGATGTCAGTAAATAATTT
The DNA here is from genome assembly GCF_016859285.1 of Xiphias gladius. NCBI lineage: Eukaryota > Metazoa > Chordata > Actinopteri > Istiophoriformes > Xiphiidae > Xiphias > Xiphias gladius. The sequence continues at coordinate 7,298,697 of NC_053401.1, forward strand.
GTTTGATCATACTGGTATTCTTGCTTCATATTTATATGGTAATCCCACTTCCTTTTCATTCTCATATCTGCAGCTCAGAAAGATGGGAGAGCTAAGGTATGAAAGAGCATCTACTTGGGTACAAACAGGTCTGTTTAAAGTCGTGTCTGAGCGCAACGGCCAAGTTTTATTTTCAAGACATTTGCTGATTGTAAAACATGGGGAGCATGGAGACACGCTCTGGCAATAAGCATTAAAACAGACAGACAGAATATTATCGTGCTTCCTCATTCTGCAGGCTATATTATCTGTCATAAGCGGTACACACTCTGTCATGGTAATTACTATGACAGGCGGGATGGCCTCTCATAGCCGTCCGGCTGACACACCGTACGATTAATCAATCAAAGCTCCCAACTCAGGGGGGGTTCATCCTTTAAGACAGGCATAATAATCCATTACTGCTTCGCACATCCACATGCTGATCCATCAAGTCAACATGCTTTGCTGAAGTAGAGAGAGAGAGAGAGAGAGAGAGGGGGGAAAAGTCTGTCAAATGGAGTAATGGAGTGATCTGGAAACTGATTCCCAGAATAATTATGACTGTCATGGTGATGTAATGGAAGACGGAGCTGATGAGTGCTAGACTCGTGCTTCAGTAAGAGCAGGCCTGCATATAAAGTTTCCCACAAAACAAACAGAAGGGTATATTAGATGACTTCAACGGTTGGTAACCGATTGGTTTCCAGTTTGGGAGCAGTTTCCAGGGTAAAACAAATACAAATCTATTTTAACTAGAACTACCGCCTCGTGGTTGTATACCCCATGCCAACCAGTTAAGTTGCAGTTTACATCAATGTTTGTCCAGACTTTTATACTACACATAGTGAAGACTTTTGAAGGTAATTAATAAAAAGGTTTTACATGTATTATATCATAATAAGCATATGAAACCTCTAGTTTAGGGCCAAAAAATGTGTTTTGTGAGGTCACAGTGACTTTGACCTTTGACCTTTGACCACCAAATTCTAAATCAGTTTATCCTTGAGTCCCAGAAGTTCCCGAGGTATCGCATTCATGAGAATGGGATGGATGTACGGGCGCACATATGTACGGTCATTTAGACATGCTGGTAGGGAAATTTTTTTTATACTTTGGACCGAGCCGGGCAAGAAAACAAATATACGTATTTCCCAGAATGTAAAACTTTTCCTTTAAGCTTCAGGGAATCTTTGGTCTCAGCAGAAATATTGACTTGATTAATATCCTGATATAATCTACAAACATATTGACTGACATCACCGAGCCCTATTAACAGACACTGCCAAATCTGGAATACAGCCAGAAGCCAAACGTGGGCCTTCTTATCTACATCCTCAGTAACTGGCTCGTTTGCTTTACATTGATTCAAGTACAACCTTACCCTCTTTTCAATTAGAAACCATTAAATTCAAACCTCAAATCTATATTCTCACATATGATGTCATGCGGCTGTGTCTGGTGCTCTTTCTAGCACCTCATCTTTCTTTTTAATAGCTTTCTGAGAGCTTTTACTCTGCCCTTTAAACTGCATGTGCAATGTGTACTTTCAGGGAAAAAAAAATATAGGTTTGACAGCTGAGAATTTTCTGAAAATCTTCAGATACTACTATAAAATGTATAAAAAGAAATGGTATTTAGTAAAAAGACGTGCATTTGGTCTGTAAAAATGCCCGAACAACAGCATCCACTGCCTTCACCAGTAACATCTCTGTCAACCCACACAGGCAGGTATAAGCAAAGGCGCACATGCACATATTCACACACACACACAACAAAACCCAACCCCACACACAGTATCAGAAGTAATCTGAGATATGAAGCCTCATCGATCAGAGCTGCTCTCTCTTGAGGATTACATCATTGCCCAGCAAATAGCCAATAAGAGCTCAGCTGAGACTGCCCGCTGTGTGACCCCTATATCTCCTGTAAAAGTAAAGACAATGAGATGTGCGTGCGCTCACGCTCTCACACACACACACACACACACACACACACACACACACACACACACACACACACACACACACACACACACACACACACACACACACACACACACACACACACACACACACACTTTTCTGGTCACGCCACAAGGAGGCATGGATATCATTCCCCAAGGTATTGAGCGTATTTATGTAAACCTGAACCCCTGTTAAGGTCCCGGTGCATGTTGGGGGAATCTTTGTATTGTTTCTACTGTGACACATCAAACATCTCTAAATCATCGATTCTTCCTCTCAGGTATACACGTATATATTGTTTAAAACAGCAAAAGGTATGAAAGGAATTAGGCTGCATAACTTTGTGAAAGTGTCTTCTTGAGTGTATACCTCTACTCGAGTGGATGAGGTACGTAGTGCATTTTGGTGCCAAATACCAGTCTGTATTGTATCCACTGCATAGTGTGTAAGCAATGCATTACATACATAGCAATTATATATTATATATATACAGTTAATGTTTGAAACTCTATTGGCCTTTTAGGGTAGTAGAAGATATGTGAGGTAGTTTTGCTATTTAATATAAGAACCTGGTAAATACAAAAAAAATATATATTGTTTTTTCCTTTGAAAAAAATATTACGGGGCATCCTTATGACCAAGGGGTTTAAATGTAAACTATAAAAACTAAAACATCCCTTGTTTTCCATCAGTACTTCTATGTCTCCTATAAAATAAAGAATTCCCGCTGTAAAATCTTTATAAAAAAAAAAAAAAAAAGGTGAGTACAGGTTAGTTTAATATGTTATTTTGGAACAATATCGATATCTTCTACTTCCCAACCAACACACTGTGGCATTGGGTAACCGTTATGATTCATATGTGTTATCATACCTTGATATAGCCGCCAGTCGAGACCAGAAGAGAGTTGTCTGGGGAGAAGTGCAGGTCAGTCACCCAGCCTCCGTGGAGTGAGTCCATACCGTCTTTCCCCTCCCGCGAACAAATCTTCAGCAAGGATCCTTCCTTGACACTCCACAGCTGCGATCAACAGCCAAACATTATAAACCACCCATAAATTAAATGCCACTGATGAACAACAATGTTGCCAGCTGTGTTGGCATTTACAGATCTGATTGCTTGTGCTGTCCACAGACAAATAAAGGGTTTGGTAAAGTAAATAAATAAATTCCTGTCACAAGGTGGACTGACTTTGCTTGATTTTTCTGCAGCTTTCAGCCACATCTTGTGGCCTGTATCAGCAGATGGAGTTGGGTCAGTTGCCAGTGAGATGGTTTAGTTTTTAAATCCCGTGACCCAATTTTGATCATGTGATAACAGGTGGTCATATTTGAGGGGGCATCGGGATCTCCGTCTCTGTTCGAAGGATGGTCTCTTGCATCAGATGTTACCAAAACGCCATACTTAGGTGATAGTAATTAAACCGTTTCCACGGCAACTGAGCAAACACCTGAGGCTTATGAAATTTATCAGATGTGGCTGAAACCTCTAGAAAGACGCCAAGTAAGTGGACCTCGTGATATTATTTTTTCGTCAAACTTTTAGGTCTGAAGTAAAGAATGACCCTTCAAGCTCAATAAAATGGAAAATAAAGAGAATCTGCACAGACATAAACATTGTGAATCTAAACTTGACATTACCCATAATACACATATAATGAAATGGTGGTTTGTGATTCTGACATCACTGGTTCAGCATGTCACGTCTATTGCAGCGGTTATGCAACTGTTCACATGACATGCTCCTTTGACAGTGACACATCACATGTATAGCTATATTTAACACTTGGCATGCTTTTGTGCCGAATGACTCAGATTTGTTTCCATAGAAACAGGGGTGATATTTCAGTAAGGTTTATGTAATTGGATCTAATGGATTCGGCCATTTCTGGATAAAAGGAGCAGGTTCAGCTCAGAGGCCACTAGAGGGCATTAACCCTTTGTTGACTGATGGTGCGCCGCCATTCGTCGCTGCAGGCTGAACGGTGCTTAATGACTTTTCCTCATCTTCCTCCCTACCGCTCACACAGTCTAACTTCTCGTTTTTCATTGCGTGTGTGTGTGTGTGTGTGTGTGTGTGTGTGTGTGTTTGTAGATGAACGGTGCCAATTCCAAAGCCTTGGGGATCTAATTTGGCAGCCTGAGTCCTCTCCTTCACCTCCCACTGTCAGACATCTCCTCCTCTTCCTGCTCCCTTCATCATACCAACTTCTCACACAAACTTCAACTCCTCCAGCTCCCGCAGCCCCCCCTGAGAGGGGGCCTTGACACCTTCCTTTCATCTCATCCTTTCTCTGTACACTGCAGCAATCATGACGTATTAGTAAGCACTTTATCTAAATGAGTGATGCGATGTAATTATGGGCTGATCTCTGGAATAAATGTTGCAAATTAGATAGTTTAAGGCATTGTTGCTAATTCTCATACTAACATAATGCCATTTGGCGTATGGACACACTAATGTGAGCATCTTGAGGCATGATGGCTCGGTAGGAAGCGTTTCCTCACCTCTAATCTGTAGCCTCCATCCTTTCTGTCAAATTACCTCCATCAGTCCCTCCACTTTTTTTTTTTTTTTCCAGCTACCTAATTTTCCTCATAATTCCCTAAAAAGCATTCCCAGCGTCCCAGCCTCTCCATTTCACCTTTTTGGATTTGGGTACTTTGCTGAGATGTGATTTCCAACAGGAAAAACAAGCCTAACGATCCTAAATTCCTAGATCAGCAACCAATAGTAAGAAATAAAAAGCTAAAGTAAATGGCTGAACTGCTTTGAACACACACCCGGATCTCTCCGTTGTCATCTCCAGTTGCGAGGCGTCGGCTGTCCCAGGAGAATCGGCAGCTTCGGACACAGTCTTGGTGGTTGCTCAGTGTGTGGACACACTGCCAGGTCTCACAGTGCCACAACTAGGAGCAGAAAGTAATGCATCAAGAAGACTGAAAAGCAGAAGTCAGTATGACAGTTGTATGTGATTTTTTTTTTTTTTTTTTTTTTTTTTTTAAATGAAATGTACACATTCTTACTTGGTTGTTGCAAAAAAAAAATAAATGTACTGGATACATTTACTTCATTTTTACACTGCATTTGAAATGTAGTGAGTGAGTGACCCTTGATTATTCAAGAGTAACCTATTCAGAAGAAGACTAAGCTACCTGCTTCTGTACTACACGGCAGCTAAATGGGTTGAACTCCCCTTGGATAGAGTGTGATATAGTGTAGATGAAATACAATTATAAAAATCATCACACAGTAGCAGTGTTTACCTGGGAATAACAGGTATTAATAATAATAAAGAAGTTTTATTCAGTCATCGCCCGTGCATGGGTGTTATGAGGACAAATAATCGTTTCAAATGCAGAGTTAATGTTGTTACAGCACTGCATAAAAATGATGAAACTGTTTATGAGTTCTCTCGCACTTTTTTTTTTTTGTCTGTTGTATTTCCCTTTTCACTTTCCTCCTATCTCCCTCCTTTCTTTCTCTTCCCATTCTTGTCTCTCTCTCTCTCTGTTTCCTCCTTAGCCTGGTTGCATCCTGTGCTGCAAAGAAAATAACACAGCTCATAATTAGACACTTCATTTGGCAGCCGGCTAACTATGTCTGCACACAAAGTCCCATTCATCTGAGGGTCAGCAGAAAAACAAAGAAAAAACAGAAAATATATGGGGACAGAGAGAGACGGATGGAGGAAAGGGAACGAGCGGAACACAACGCCCTCCCTCTTTTTGTGGTGCTCAACAAAGACACTCATGGCTGAGCTCTCCGGTTTGACCTCTAGATAGATGGAGACCGGGGACTTCGGTGTTTGTGTGTGTTTTGAGCTACCAAAGCCCCTACTCGGTCTGGAGAGCAAGGACTATGTGACTGGCTGCTAACCAGCCTCACAACACACACACACACACACACACCTCAATTATCATCTTTGCCAAATCCATAAAACACACATTCTCTCTCACTTCCATCCACAGACAGAAGCCAGATTGGCTGGCAACCCAGTGGCTGTTCTCTATAGTAAATGTCGACCAAATCCAAATTCCCGTGTGAAACTCGGTGGCAGTGGCTCTGATTCAACTGCTTTAACAAATGCCTGAGAGCGCTGCTCTGCATTGTTTCTTATGCTGGACACTCAGAAACACCAGTTGTCCTCCATGGTCGAATATTGGATGGAGAAGTACAAATCTAACTCTGAACCCACAATAATTTATGATCCAAGAAAATGAATGAAACGGAGAAGAAGCCAGTCTCAGTACAGTTTGGCTTGTCCTGTGCAGCGCAGTTCACTTTGCTGTGGATGATGAGTAGGAAAAGAAATAATTTAAGAGGTGCTTGTTGAAAAGTGCTATATCCAGGCCACTGAGTCAGTCAAAGTCAGGCCAAAGTCTAGCGCAACGGTGTTGGTAAACGGCAGCCTGGCAAAAACTCCATCCAGACACGGAGGTGGGTTGGTTGCAAGTCAGCCTGCCTGCCAGGCTGGCAGTTCAGCAGGTCCATGGGCTGCCATTTAGCCAGACTGAATGATCACTGAACGTGGGTGTAGGAGGACAGGCTGACCTGCAGCTAACTCACCAGGCCCGGGGCCAGCTGCTGCACGCTAATCTCTGAGGTCCCACGTCTCCATACCGGAGAAACCTTTAGCCTCAGATATAACTCACGGCAATGCGTCCATGTGTATATGCTGTAAGCAATAACTTTGGAAGGACGTTAGAGGGAAGATGTTGATGTCATAGGTCACGTTGTTACTGGCAGCACAAACAGATATGTCTCACCCCCTGAGTATGAGTGTGTGTATGTGTGTGCATGTGTGTAAGGGTTGAACCTTAGCAGTCTTGTCAGCAGAGGTGGTGGCGAAGAAGCATCCATCTGGTGAGACATGACAAGACAGAATGGCTCCCCGATGCGCCTCGATGTCCTGTAGCTTCTCTCCACTTTCTATGTCCCACACCTTATAGCGAACGAGGAAAAGAAGACAGAGCTTATTTAATACGCGATTTTACGGCACTATCAACCGTGTTTTGAGTGGCTACATGTCTGAGCTTCACCTTGACAGTACCGTCGAAGGACCAGGACAGCAGTCTTGTGTCGGCCGGCGAGTTGGAGAGCAGAGAGAAGCATCTGACCTGCTCTTTGTGTCCCTGAAGTACTCTGCCCTCCCCAGATTGCCACCTCCACACCTACACGGGGCACCAGAGAGAAAAAGAGGGACAAGGAATCTTTAAGCCGCTGATGCTTTTCACCTCAGCCCAATTACAATATCCACGTTTATGGAATTATGCACTTTGACATGGACTCCTGACAAGCCCAGAGAAGAGAAATTGACAAGTGCTTAAGAGCTCTCTCATACACTTTTTGAGCACTTGTTGTATTATTTCCATAAACTTCCAGTTCTGCTGACTTTCTTGGGGGAAGTTCCCATAATTTATACCATAATTTATAGCATCCTAATAGGAGTCTCAAACTTTACTGGCTTTACAGCAATTCTACTGTCTGGGTACATTGTCACTTGCATATTATGCGCTCGACATCAACTGAACTCTGCAAGGGTTCAGTGCTTAGAACTTAGCGTGGACACTGGAATGAGAATTGAAAAGTACAACTTCTCTGTTCATTCAGCAGGGGTACTGAGTGAAAATTCAGGTAATTTTCAATCTGTGTCTTCTTCTCATAAGATGTCCGCTTTAACTGTGGGTGATGGTACCTTTGCACTAGCTACCTGTGTTGTAGAAATTCGGGTAACAAATTTCAACCTGTGAGGTGGTGAGTTAGAAAGGATACAATTATGAGAATAAAATGCAAGTTCAAAAAAATTTTCATTTAAGTACCAATTGTAACTCATGTAGATACGACAGAACATAAAAGCAGTGGCAAAGATTTTGATTAGAAACCAAAACATCCTGGAAATAAAAGTAAAGAAAAAACTACTTTCCCATGGGCTTTTTCGTTTGCATAACGATGTAGTAGCCACATAGCATCCACCAATCATATGAAAGAGAGCAATGGATGGTGCAGTGTAGCCTCACATATACAGGGATATAATATTTCAGTGATCTCCTGAGTGCGGAAATGCACCTGCACAACACTGCTAATGGTACAGTAGATCACGGTATTTCACTTTGTTCTTTTCAGTGTTTTGCTTTTCCATCTTTTTGGTGTCATAGGTGCCCTGACTTTATGCTAATGCATCTGTGGAATTAGAACTCTGGAGCTGCGCATCCGTCTGCAGACTACTTGTTTTATGCCAGTGGGCAGGCACTTAAATGAGTAGAGACAGGAGTTCAGCTGAGCTCAAAGAGGGCAGGACCGACAGAATCATTCAGATCATCATGCCCTTGTGTGCAACGTTGCACCTTTCACCTCTTCTGAATAGGATCTGTCATGGGCCCAAAGGTTAGAATCCATCACCAGCTAACATCAGTGTCATCACCGGATCTCTTTACATTCACTCTGCATCTGCATTAACATCTAAATACACACTTCCATTCCCTAGCGAGCACGTCCAACAGCATGAATGTGAAAAGCTCCTGAATAAGCGACGGACGGTCAGACAAAAGTGATGGTGTAGGCAGCTGCAGCATGAATACGGAATAAGGTGCTACGCTGTTGGAGAGGGGAAAAGGACTGCAGTGGAAAGGTTTGTTGGCCAAAAGAAAAAGATGAAGAAGGAGGAGGAGGAGATGAGAGGGAAATGGGAAAAGGGAAATAAGCAACAGAGCATGAACGGTGAGGTTCTGACAGAGCGTAACCGCCCGAAGTACACACACTCACACACAAACACAGATAGTTGCACACGGTCAGCACAACAGCAGGAGGTAGATAAAGAGCTATCGAGAGCGGCATAGCTGAAGGCAAAGAGAAGGAAAAGGAAGGAGATGAGACGAAAGAAGGGGATGAAGAATGGAGAGGTGAAGAGTCCGAAAAAGAAGCTGGTAGAGCGTAACAGGTAGGGGAAGGTGAAAACGCCAGAGACCTGAAACACTGTGGGGATGAGCAATTTAGGAGAGCGGGCAGCTTTACTCAAAGTGAGGAATGGGCATGGGGGAGAAGAATAATCAATAGCAGAGAATAAAAATGGGAAGCAGGTTGGGGGAGGAAGGTAAAAGAACACGTCATGAATTAGGCAAGAGAAGATGGGGAGGATGAGGGAGAAAGTGATGGGAATAACACAAACAGGAAAACCAAGCAGAAGGAAAGAAAGAAGGAGCATAAAAAGAAGAAGGGGGGAGCCGCACACCCTAATGGTGGTGTCCTCGGAGGATGTGATAAGTGTGCCGCCGTTCTGGCTGAACTGGCAGTGCAGCACCGTCTTTGTATGTCCCAGCAGAGTGGCCAGAAGCTTCCCAGAGGGCACCTCCAACACCTGGAAGCAAGAAACAAAGGAACGTTAGCACCGCAAATATTCAAATAAACAACAAGAACTACATTATGTCTCGGGTGCAGTTTTAAGAAAAAGTAAGGCCAGTGCTCGGCCAAAAAAGAGCTCCACTGTAAGTCACATAAGGTTCACGTTGTCGAGAATATCTATGCAAGCCTCAAATGATAGCTGAGTTTGCCAAGATATACTCAGGGAGGAAAACTGCCCCAGAAAGTTTCCTAAAACATCCTGACAAAATGTCACATTTTGAGGGAGCGCATGAGGAAGGGAGAGGTGATGTGCCGCTGCTGGCTTGATGGTGATAAGGACATCAAAAAGAAAGTGGAGTTGGGGTAAAAGTATGAGCTTTGAGTGCGACCATTCAGTCCGGTCAAGACCACAGAAGGTTGCTGGGAGTCTGACAGCCTGCAGACATAACTGGGGGAGTTAGAGAACAAAACTGCTTTGATGCTCAAACGATCCAGCTCAAAGAAAAAAAAATATCATGTGTTCTCACTTGGGATTGCTGCTTCTGCATAAAACCCTGTTATAATATGCCCTTGGGTTGAGAAACTTTCACAGACTATTTAATGCTGGTTTCGAGAGAGATGGAAGATTTTGTGACATCCTTAAAAAAGTTGACCTGTTGGTATTAACACTCCAGTCCAGGGACTTCCGGAAGTCCTAGATGGGGGTCCAGGGAGGTCCCTACCGAAACGTGAAAGCTTTTAGCCACATTAGCGATATGGCAACAGAGAAGGTAATGACAGTCTGTTTGCTGGTTACTTTGGTCTAGACTGAAAAATCTCGACAACTAGTTGTTGGATTTACAGTCATGGTTTCCAGAGGTTGTGTCCTAATGACTTGGAGACTTCTTCTCTAGCCACTTTGGGGTTTTTCGTTAAATGTTTTGATAACTGTTAGATGGATTTCCATCAACTTCGGTTCCAGACATTCATATCTCACTCAGGATAAATTGCATTAACACTGCTTATCTATTATCTTTTAATCTATTGCCATCATCAGGTCAAAATTTTATTTTGTGTAATACTTAGGTTTATGACCAAATACATGCTAAAATAATGATATTCCCAACAGTCTACTGTGTATTTGGTACTAATTAGCAAATGTTAGCATGCTAACACACTGAACTAAGATGGGAATCATAATAACATTATATCTGCTAATAATTTTTTTTGTACAGAGATGAGTAACAGAAGTTAATTTAACAATATGAACTCATTCTGCTTATCAAAGACCACTACAAAGAAGGCCAATAAAGGGATTATGAGGTGAAACATTTAGGTTATAGCTGCAACTGTAAAATCTACCTTGAAAAAAAAACTGTAAAAACTTCTATTCTTCATTAAACATCTGGAGGAAAAAAAAAAAAAAAAAAAAATCAAATTTAGCTTTGCTTCAGTTGGGTCTGCAACTTTAGAAACTTCATTAACAATAAATTGCTGAAAGTCATACAAATTCCATAACTGGAGAGCACAAATGAAATTCAAAACAGGGAACAAATAAAACTAAATACTGTAAGTAAAGCGCAACCTTATCTTCAGTCCAGCACTACACCTGTAGTTTTGAAAGTATAAAAGAAAGGCCGGTGACACTTGGGATTTTACCAGGCACTAAAATATTAACATCTCAGGAGGACAGGGTTGAAATGTCTGAGCAGAACAAGCCTCGGGGCATGCCAACCATGTTTGCCAAGCTCTAAGCACTGAGACGCAAGTTTCAAAGCCTGCGAGAGGACGCCTTGGCAAGCTTTACACATCCAGCTGAAGTATTTCTGGGAATGTTGCAGTAAGGCAAATCCCTGAGGGTGTTCGGTAAAAAAAATATTAACAAATATAAAAGCAGGCTAATGTAAAGAGAAAAGACTTGTTTTAAATAACACTGCCAAAGGACTAAACACGCCGCTGATGCATTACAGAACTCATATAAAGTCAAAACAAAACATGAATAAAAGTGCTGAAGGAATGAGCTGGGTAGTGTCGAGGCTGGTCCTGCATGATGAGCTGTGACTACTGACGCATACAGTTATGACAATAATCTGCCTATTCGGTTATTCGTCCTAAAAAGCCCTTTGAAAAAGTAATTAAACACACGAACAAGCGCCTAATGACTCTGGAACGCTTCGACGTACAAACACGTGCACACGGGCGTTACACTTTCCCTACCACACCTGCACGCTGCCTGTGCTCAGCCCTAGAGCAACGCCCCTGTATGAGGGAACACACGGTGACTTTCTGTTTTCTCCTGCACATCTGTCATAAAGATGTCAACATTCACACATTAGCAGAACAAAGCTGGTATGTCAGACTGACTGGCACTAGGAGCTGAGAGTCCTACACAGAAGCCGATGAATTATCAGTAATTTTTCCTCCAGTAAACTGGTTGTAAATAAGCCCAGATGAGGGACGAGAGAATGATTGCCTTCCCCTGCAGCATCCGGCAGCACCGAGAACACCTCCAGCTAGCACCGGGGCTCCACCTTGTGCTAGCTCGGGGGACTACAACAGCAAAAGCTGTGTGGACTCCCTGAGGATTAAAAGCACTTAAAATGTATCTAAATCTGCTGTTGGGGGTAACTGATAAAGTATAAAACACCAAATGAAACGTTCAATGTGCAATCTGGCTTAATAGCATTCTCAACTGATCAGGATATACAACAAGGATTACAAATTTAGATATCTCAAAAAGGATGTGAAGAATTGGCTGCAGCATTTTGGCGCACTTTTTCCATTGGTAGGCGGTTGCTGTAGTTTTAAGAACTCAGATCACTAACCATCTGTGCTCTTTTAAGTCCTTTTTTTGTGCAATAAACCTCCGCTCGCAAATTTCTGGGTCCAGGAGACAAGAGGAGAGACAGATGAAGGGGCCAGAGAAGAGCTGTAATTAACATCATTAACCATGTATTCATTAAGACTGCAGGACCTCTTAATTAATTGGAGTTGCTCTCTGCTGTAGGGCGCTGGCCTGGCCACATCACAGCTGCGTCAGGGGGACTGCGAGTGAGTAACTAAGTGTTTGTGTTTTAATATAGGACAGGAACTCTCAGGGATGTCCTCTATCAATCGCCACATGTGCAGAAAACGCAACAGACACATCCATTCACATCCACACACCTGCCACGATGCAGACTAGGGCCTCATTCTCTGCCTGCAGGGTGACAGCGCTAATGTCAGGTCTCATGACTTAACATGACCCTGAAAAACACCTCCTTCAGCAACCTGGATTCTAGAAATGTGATTGTTTGCTTAATTATGAATGGCGCTTTTTGCACTTTTAAATTGTTTTCATTAAAAGGAACAGAAAAGACTCCAGGAACCACAACTTGTAGGATTTAGATTTCTGTTTTCTCTCTGTTTTTGTACAAATTAAATAACAAGATATAGCATGTTAATTAGTATCTTAAAAAGGGATGGTAGGGGAATCCAAGCAAAGCAAATCGTCTCTTGGCAGTTTCATATTTAGTGGACAGATATGAGAATGGTATTGTCTTCAGCATCTGACTCTGGGCAAGAAAGCGACAAGCAAATTATTCCCAGATAAGTCCCACTAACGACATACTGACTTGTATAATTTTCCCACTTATTAAAAAATTGTGAGAATATTTGGCAGTGGAATGAATTAGGGCTGCACCTAAGGATTATTTTCATTATCGATTAATCATCAGATTTTTTTTTGATTGTTTGTTTAGTCTGTCCTAATTGCCTGTCATAATTTTCCAGAGATCAATGTGAAGTGTTTGTTTTCTTTGACCAACAGTACAAAACACCAACAATATCAATTTTACAATTATATTTTTCACAAGTTGGACCCAGCAAAAGTACATTATTTTTCCTTTTCCAGTTCTCAAAACAGCTTCTTTTCTATTGATTGATTAATGGATTAAATGACTGATCCTTTCAGCACTGGCACGAAGTGTTTAAATAATGTGTTTACCACCCTGTCACGGACAGACTGACAAAAGAGGAAACACATAGATACTGTACTTCAGCATGTGTTCTCTACCTGTACAGTGCCATCCTCTTGGCCCAGAGCCACCACAGAGGGCTGCCTGCACATACAGGTACACCGGATCCTGGACGACTTCTCTTCTGACTGGAACAGCACTGATCCCATCCTGCCATCACGTACCTCACTCACACACACACACACACACACACACACACACACACACACACACACACACACACAGTTTTACATGGCAACCTGCTACAATATATGGGCATAGTGCAGTCAGACATGTCTGCACTTGCTCTCACACTCAAAGAAACATTCCAGCTTCACATTCCTGCTTCAACTAGCCGACTGCCTTTTATTTATTCTTTCAAGGCCCTGTCCTCGACTCACCTGCAGTCTGTTGCAGTTGTCCGCAGCTGATACAATGATATCTTCATCATTGAAGAGAACGTCAGAGTCTCTTTTCAGGCAGACAGCTGAGGTGGTGTGAACCTTCTTAGTTTCCCATAGCTACAAAACAAGAAACACAAGAAATGTTAAGTCTGAGTGGAATTTATCGTGGACTTCCAGTGAAAGAGCAAAAGACCACAATGCATTTCACTTTTCTTGTGTTTGTTCTCTTATATTACTTCTTTGTAACCTGAATTTACACACAGGAGCTGACCATGGGTAAGAAAGCCTTGGCATTGCATTAGTTTACATAAGCACTGTTGCTCCTTATTTGTTTTTTTGGTGACTTTTCATCATTATGCTGGAGAGACAGACTGGGAATAACTTGTCTGTCGCAATAAATAAGTCATCATATTTATCTGTCACATGAATTTCCAGTTGGCTCGTCAAGCCAAGGTTATTCTTAGGGTATAACAGCTCAAACAAACACACTGGAGATTCTTGGTTAATTTCCTTTTCTCTTGCGGAGTATATACCAGGCTAGGTGGGGCTTTTCTTTTTTTCGTGTGATAGAGGCTTATAACTGCGTCACTTTAAGCCACCTTTCCTCCAGATAAGGAGAAAATGTGCACTCAAGCCTTATTAGTTGTTCTGCTGAGGCTGGTTTTAGTTGCTGTTGGGATGAGTGTGGGGAGGCAGTAGAGCCGCCTCGAAGGTCATGTTTAGCTCACAGATACCTGCTTGCCACCAAAATAATATCGTAAACTCGGGTGGAATGGAAAATCTATGTCATCGTAAGTTGTACTTACAGAATGTTCTGTCGCAGCTCTAGTTTTTCATTTACGTTGTTAAGGCCAGTGTATTGACCACCTTGATATAAAACGGTAACTGTAAAGGCCATGAATTCCATCTTAATAGGCTAAACTGCAGAAAGATTTCATAAGATTGTTTTTGTAATTGTCACTGACTGTTTTCAGGCTGTCTATGCTTGTATTGCTTTGTTTAAGGGAGCAATGAGTCAGGACAAATCAGTTAAGAATTCATGTTTATATAACCTTAGTTACAGTGAAAAGAGCCTAAAGCAAGTCAAGGCAACACCTACACAGAATTCCAGCTTTTCAGTCTCTTTCATAACACATCATACAGTAGCCGTTTATTCTTTACTTACAGTATATTGTGGCCTAAAATGGTTGGTATACAATGTTTTCATTCACACACAATCAGGTTAAGACAAAATCTTTGCAGCAAAAGCTACAACATAATTCCTGAGCACTCCTCACTAGGGGCTGATACTTAACAGCTGGCAGGGGAAGTATAATTACTCAGCTTCTGATGTTCAGTGTTAGCATGACTTTGATTTTACTGTCGCGAGAGGTAATTAGAACAATACGGAGAGTATCTGTGCAAGCTCACACACTAATGTGAATATTACACACACTTAGTCAGTCTTACCCTGACAGTCTGGTCGTCAGAGCAGGAGAGCAGCTGTGAGCCGTCAAGAGAGAACTGAACACGCTGGACCCAACTCAGGTGCCCACTGCAGTCAGCCATCTTTTTATCGGCCTCCAGGTCCCACAGCTGGAAGACACACACACGCACACAAAAACTATTATACTCTTTTTCAGGTCCAGACACAGAAGAATTGGATTTATATTTTTTCATTTTTCTTCCAGATCATTAATGGCCAGAGTTTCATAAAAGGTTCAATTACAAATCAGCCACATGGCAAACAAAGACAGTGAGTAAGAGAAGGAGGGAAATAAAGAATTATAACTAATATAGTTTTGCCATATTAGAAAAACAGCATGTATTATTTAAAACAATATAATACAATACAATTCAAAATCTGGAATCAAGTATGATTTATTGTGTACTCTGTGCTCTACAGACATTTTTTAACATATCAGAACCTGTGTTATACCTCTACAGCGTAGTTTGAGAATGCAATGGCCAGCAAGTTACTGGTAGGACAGGCGTGACAGTATTGCACTGTGCTCAGACGATTCGTTCTGATCTCCAACAACATCTCCGACGTCTCCACATCAAACACCTGAGAAACGGCAACACACAGACAACAAATCAGTGTCTACTCTGCCCTTGCAGTTGGTCATAATGTATTTAAAACGCTGCCATAACTGTACATGCATCATTTTAAATAAGAAGCTTCAGTAGAAAAATAACTGTTGTGTTGCTTTTCCCCAATACGCACTGTCGCAACACTGCAATAATTTAAGAACCAGTTATTTTATATAGTTAATCTAGATTCACCAACCTTTTAATGGAATAAAGACAATATATCTATTATATTATATTACATTATTTTGTATTATCATTGAAGCCAATAAGAATATCAGTATTTGAGCACCAAAAACCTTTTCAATAAGGATACCTTAAATTTGGTTGTACAAGAATTGTGACTAAGATATGTACTGAATGGGACATTTTACAGCTGTAAAATCGACTTGTCAGTGTTCCCCAGTGGAAAAACTATGTAATGGAGACACTATCCAAATGACATCAAACATATGTTTGGCATTTTTGTATGCTGATACCAATATGTCTGTAATAAGCTAAGATCAGCAGTCAATATCTGGCATACCAATGTATTGGTGGGGTCTACGATATATTCACATAAATCCATTATGTATTGTGCACAATTTGTATTGGATCATGAAAAAAACAAAACAAAAAAACAGTCCTCTTGTGCCTAAACATTTATACAAGCAGCAAACTTGCATCATTATAGTTTCCTTTTCTTCCCCTTAAAGCCAGAAAAACAAGCTCAGACATCTCTGCGGTGTTTGCGTTGCTTCCCGGAATAAGAACGAATGAGGACGTAGAGGACACAGACTGATTGCAGGACAAGACTGACTGATTTTGGAAAGCTCAGGAGAGGAGGGGCTGCTCACATTTACAACCAGGACACACACTCTTTAGACTCTCTAGAAGACAAACTCACAAACAGCCTCTCTTTCCTGTCTCTCTTTAATGGAATATCATACCAACAACGACTGAACTTTGTGGTGCTGGATCTGTACGGCTGAGACGTGTAGGACAAGACAGATCCACATCCAAACCATTTACACCCTCTTTACCACATGTTCAGCACTGCCCACACAACAACACACTACAGCAAACAATATTATGCATCTCTACTCCTTAAAATATGAATATGAATATAGCCTTTCAAACAAATGTTCAGCGCTCACCAAAACAGCGTTCCTGGCAGCGCATATGATACGTTTGCCATCGGCGGTCCAGGTGCTGCACTTGACAAGGACCTCTTCATCGCTCTCTGTAAACATGCTGCTCACGTTGATCGTCTTCCACTCATTGGCAGATGACACCTGAAAAAGCTGCATTAACACAGCGACACACAAAAGCACACACACAGGTTGGAGCACGTCAGCACGGAATAAGACCTAAAAGTACCCTAGCTTCAAAGCATCTGTGAACACAAACCTATGTATAATGTTTAGAAATATAGTATATTTTTAAAGAGTTTAAAGAAGGTGCCTTTTTGGATTCTCAGAAGTGATTCCCTGTGATCCCTCTAGTGGTGTCAACATCCTTATTTAACTAAACACTAGTAATAAGAGGTGTATTCACAATATCTTATGAACAAGCACAAACCAAAGACATATTAGATAGTCACCATACTTAAAAGCTATTATTCTATTGGTCAGATGTAGAATAAAGAGAGTAACTGTGCATCTTTTATTTATTTATTTCTTCTGTTTTTCTGCTTTTCTTCATTTTAGGGGGCTTATTTAACTTTGTAATTAAAATTGGGGCAGATTGCGACTTGTGCTGTGCTGATATACCTGTAATTATTTGTTTCTTTATAAAAAACAGTTTGGAAAATTTTGAGTAGAAAAGAACTAAATCGATCACATAAGGACATACGTTCTCAATCCAACAATGCAAAGCGAAGAAAAGTGTTTTAAAATTGGCATACATTTTTTAGTCTCTGATACTAAAACTGCTGTACAGCACCAGTATCGTAGTAGACTTTTTTTACTGCCAAAACCAGTAACTGAAAAGTTTTTTTGCACTGATGTTACAAATAACAATAAATATGGCACGATGCATCTGACTCTCATAAATCATGCACAGTTTAAAGTGCATGGAAAGGACAGCTTTACAAGTATCTAGTTTGATGGCACTCACCTTAACAGTGCCGTCGTTGGAAGAAGTGGACACATAGGTGTCATCGGGGGAGAAACAACAGTGGTTGACTGGCTCAAAGTGGCCAAACATGGTGTTCTGGGAGGATGGCTTGTTGAGGTTCCACACCTACTGAAACAGAGAAATACAACGAGAAAGAGAGAGAGAGAGAGAGAGAGAGAGAGAGAGATGAACAAAGGAAAAAAAGAGATAGGAGCAGAGAAAGAATTAGAAACAACAAACAAGTTGCCTGTTGTAACAAGTAGTACATGAACTTACAATAATTTACATTTCTCCCTAATGCCTATATATGGTTATTTTACTTTTTTTGTGCAATGTACGACCCGCACACCTTGACATTCAAGAACTTGTCGTTGGAGCAGGTGGCCAGGAGGAGGTGTCGTCTCGTGTTTGTAAACTGACAGTGATTGACCTGCTCTTCGTGCTCCTCCGCAAAGACCCTCAGCAGCATGGCTCGGTCCACATTCCACACCTTGGAGACACACCGTTTCAAGAATTTTAGGATAAAATGACAGAGAAATGACTTTTTTTTCCAGTCTAACATTAGTATGTACTTTATTTGCCTGTTTGTTGTTGTAATCAGGTTGGTTGTAATGCACAACCGGAGCGTTATCTGCTTACTTTTACTTTCCTGTCACTGGAGCAGGTTGCTAGGAGACGGTCGTCGGGGGAGAAGGCACAGCAGAGCACCTCATCGTCGTGGGCCTGGATCTCTTTGAGCTTCTCGCCTGAGGTGCTTTTAAACACCTGAGCACACAGGTACAAGTACAGCAGTTACATGAAAATTCAAACATGCAGTATAAGTACTAAGTTACTCATTAGGACCACAACTTTAGTTTAGCTTCACTTCCGGATTCAAAAGTCTGAAAGTTCACTGTTAATGTGGATAATTTTGGAGTGAATGACTGCTCAATGATTATACATTTTTGCTATTACATTTGTTTTTTCTTAGTTGTTGCCCAGGACAAAGAGTATTCTGACAGCAATGTTGAATTTCCTTTTTTTTTTTTTAAATAAATAGACCTCTGGCCTTAAAAGTGGATTGCTCTTCAATATTTCCAGTATTTTGTCTCCATGGAAACTATTTCACAATTTTACACATACGCACACGGACACACATATTCACAAGTACACTCGAAGAAGCACGTCTGCTTTGATACCTTGAGCGTCTTGCTGGCTCCACAGGTGGCGATCTTGGCTCCATCGTGGGAGAAGCAGGCAGAGTAGATGGAGCCCTGGTGGGGGTGGATCACCAGACGGGACAGACACTTCACACTGCTCTTATTCCTGGACCAAAAAACAAACAAACAAACAAACAAACAAACAAAAAAAACACACACACACACACACACACACACACACACACACACACACATGAAGGACAGTCCAAACTAGGATACACAGTCTAAGATCACCAGCAACAATTTTAAAGCAGCAAGAGCTACCAATAAGGACAAAACATTCTACTTGTTAAGGGTAGTAGAAAAATGTTGTAATAGATGTTTTAAATCCAAGTATAACATTGAGTTGAATGCATTTATCCCACAAAAGTCCCTTTAAATGAATGATTTGATGCTACTGCATTAGTCCATTTCAGATGCAGTAACTGCACGTGTAGCACGTGAAAATGAATAAAAAACTGCATGTTATTAGTGTATTATCTATCTATCTATCTATCTATCTATCTATCTATAAAAACTGCAGAAATCTTCTACGTAACTGTGCGCACAGTTTGTAGCAAAAAAAGGGAATTACGGCTGATCTATAGATGCACAACAAGGTCGAAGTATTACTTTTTGTCTTCATTGTTTGAACAGTTACACATCAAACACCATATTAAATCATTTGCTTGCTTGCGTACAGCCAGTCAAAGTAGAGTCCCCCTGTGCTGACCCGGTCCTGTGCCTGCAGCAGAGCCTGTCTGTAGACCTCGGAGGTGTGTGGCTGAGACAAGGCAAGCTGCACCACATCAGGGAAAGGACGCTGTTCCAGCCGGTGGCCGTTCAGGGACAGAAACTCCTGGAACTGACTGCGCACGTCACTGTGCTGGGAGGATAGAAAAAAAACAAGCGCACTTCAGTCCACTCTATAGGGCATATTAAAGGGAAACTACACAAGACTTGTTTCCTGTCATTAGGACAACTATTCTCCATAAAGGACTCCAAAGGCAGACGTTTAAGCTTTGAATAATTACTTGATCTCAACACATAATTTTGTGTAACGATAATGTTTATTCCCTCTTCCATATTTGTCACCCTAACCCTGATGTTTTGCGCTAATCCTCTTCTTTGCCCCACCTAACCTTGCAAAATTGGAAAGGCACCAGGGGACAGCCAAAATATGGAAGGGGCAGAAAAATGTATCACTGTAAAGCAGATCATGAAAACCAAGGAAAAATAATAGAGGGACACACTTTTTTATTTAATTCGCAAAGTTTCATGGAGAGGGCAAGAAAGACAGATTGACTTTATAGCTGCATTTTCCCTGAGGGGGGGAGGTTTACTTATTATTATTCATATATTTTACATTTCACATTTTAATGAAGGAGAATGGCTGATACCGTTACCTTCTATCACTTTAATCATCTAGTGACAATGGAAAATCAGCAGCTAACACACACAGTAGCCAAATGTGCTTTGTTTCATCCATAGTAAAGTTCTGTTATCTGCTGACCTCTTTGTCCAGAATTGGTCCGTACTCCACATAGTCATTGATGAGGTGGGCTGGACCCATTATCTGGGCCTTGATGCTGACCCAATCCAGAGAAAACATGAGGGAGTAGAGCTCCTAGACAGAAGAGAGCAAGGCACCATGAAACAGAAAGACAGAGTGACAATCGTGGTGAGCAAAAGAGGAAGACAGAAAGACGCTGTTGTCAGTTCTCTGTCATGTAGAGTGGCTGTCCATATCTAAAAACAGGGCATGTGCACAAGTGTAGGCCTGGGCCTGCTTTTGAATTAATGTTCAGTAAAATGAACTGTGGTCCACTGTAATGCAGTACATCAGAAAAAATCTTTACACATACCTAAGTCAATAACTTTTTACAACTCTTTTTTTTTTTTTTTAGCTTTGAAGCACAATTATCACTAGTTATTCAGTTTTGTAACATGATTACACAAAACAATATTGCCTAGATATGATTCCTCTAGGGGGAGGCTAAAATATTGTACAGTATTCACCTGCATGCATGCATGCGTGTGTGCGTGTGTGCGTGTGTGTGTGTGTGTGTGTGTGTGTTACCTGAGAAAGGTTGGCTTTGGCCATGTGGTAGGTCAAATATCTGATCCAATAAAGACATTCCTCATCTCCTGAGATGGGAGGACCATCTCTGTAGTGATACTGATACTGACGTACCACTTTAGCGTGAAGGCTCTGAAATTGATTAAAGTATTTATTAATTTTTAATTGTTAATGATTTAACTATACCCGCTTTGTGTTATGCTTACCAACACCTCTTAGCTGTTCTGAAGCCACTGCTGTAAATCAGATGACATGGCCTCTTAACACTTCTTGCTTAATTGACAAAGCTGGCCACTTAACAAAAAGACTGAAAACCAACAGCTTGAGAACTCACCTCGAGCTGGGTGCGGTTCTGCTCCACCAGGAAGTCCAGCTGAAGGTCATGGAGGTAATACAGGTAGGGTTTATTGTTACTGTCCACAAAAAGCAGAGATTTGTTGACAAACTCCTCGAGAATGTCCTCCACCTCCTCCGGCTCAAGGTCCCACAGAACAGACAGCACCTGGGAGAAGGAATAACATTGTTTTCCTTTGTAATCTTTGGGTGATGGGAGTCCGTTGCCTTATTTTTCTGTACAAGAGAATATTGGGATAATGTCCAAATACTGGAACATAGTGGGATGTTTTAAGTATTATTTTTAGTAGCAAAATGCAACTTGTATAGATTTCTACTCCAAGACCACAGAGAGACACCTCTGTAAACATTTGTAAGGCCAATTATGATACTTTTTTTGTTCATATGATACTGTTGTAATGTAAAGAAACAAAAAAACAACACAAAATTAAGTGCTTCAAATTATATCACATATTTTATAATATAAAATAATGAGCCAACAGAGTCACTTCAAACACTCTCGTTGTGTAGCCAAACCTTGGCAGGGATTTTAATGTCTTTTTCTAGCACAGTGAGGTCCTTGTAGAGCTCTCGATGTTCATCAGGCAGGACCTCAATGCTCGCAGCCATGGCCTGGTCCAGGGCGTCATAGTCATAAGACGATGATTTCCGTATACGCTTGAACTGCTTCTGCTGCAGCTGGCGGAGGTAGTAATGCCACCGGTTGGGTTTCTCTTTGAGCAGAGCCCCGATCAAGGACACCACCAGAGGGGAGCCTGACATGGCGCCACAGAGAAGCAGAAAAATGCATGTGTTAAGGCACAATTTTTGAGATGTGAATCTGCAAGAGGACCACACAACAACTAAGTCTACATTACTAATATTTTCAGATAAAGATTCATTTAGATCACCAAATAATTGGAAATGCAGAATTTAGTCAGGTTTTTTTTTTCTTTTATAGTCCTATTTGAAAAATTAATTATTTTTAATACATGATATTTATATCATGAAACAAAATTACAGATTGCATGTACGGTACGTTTCAGTTTACAGACCTTTACACTCTCTGACAATGCTGCGAGCTTCCTCGGGTAGTCCTTGCAGTTTAGTTTTAGTGTACAGAGCGAGGATCTCCAGTCCTTTGTTTTCATCCAGACCACTTTCCACTTCCACCTCATATTTAGCACCTACAAAATAAAAGCACACAATTTGTTTTTCCAGTGTAAAGTCAATCACAGAACGCTTCATGCATTTAAATTTATACGTGTATAGCGAACAGAGTAAACTATAGGGTACATACCACTAACTGAATCAGTAACGCTTCTATTTCTGGTGGTTAGAAGTATACGACATTGGATATCAAACGTCTTCAGCACTGTACTGTCCCAGATGTCATCTAGAATCAGCAGAGATCTAAAAACCAGAAAGGAAACCCATATTAGATCAGATGGAAAAAAATGAAACGTGTTTACCACAGCACCTAGCGTGTGTAATTAGCATACTAAACACAGTAAACACATAAACAAAAAAGTAAAAAATACTTAAATGTATGAATTTGGCCTTCTCGCAATTATCAACCCCTCTAAAACAATTAAATTCAAACTAAAATGTCAATCCAAACCTTGTACAGAAAAATGTACAAATGGCTAAAACACCTACTCTGACCGATACTAGTACAAAATTTACTGCTACCCTTGACATTTATTTGGTTTAGTATATAAATAAATACATCAATACATAAAAAATAGACAATTTTATTCTGGCTGTTAACTTATAATAATATTATCCATCCTTATATGTTTCCATAATTTCCTATCACTTTTTACGCCCCTGTGCTTTATTTTTTACCTTAACATATTTTATTGTGTTTTTATTGCAATCTCCTGTTTTCATTGTACATTATTTTATTTTTGATTATTTACTTTTGTCCTAATAATATGGTTTGTTTTTGTTTCTGTGTTTATCTTGCTATTTACTACTTCTGCAGAAAACACTGTCAAATGATTATATGCTTGTGGAGTGGTATTAGGTATTTGTCGCTGTTCTCCATATACGTGCTTTGTATTTTGTTTTCATTGCTGGCATGTCATTAAATCACTACTGTGGGATTCTTCCATGTTGAAACTAACAAGCCAGATTCAATGGAATGGAAATTTGCATCTGGAATTTACAGCATATAAAGGTCAACAGTAATATTTAGCTAGCTGCAAAGTACGTCAGGATTATCTGAGCATGGCGACCTGGGAAATCTGCGCAGCATGAGAAAGCGCAGACGCTCCTTGGCTTCATCG
Organism: Xiphias gladius; assembly: GCF_016859285.1. Taxonomy (NCBI): domain Eukaryota; kingdom Metazoa; phylum Chordata; class Actinopteri; order Istiophoriformes; family Xiphiidae; genus Xiphias; species Xiphias gladius. The sequence goes on from NC_053401.1 coordinate 7,322,450, forward strand.
AGAGAGTTGGGGGTCCGGTGGAGGGACTGGGAATCTAGGCTCTGCTCCAAACGGAAACACAATGACTGGATCTTCACCAACAGGTCTGGTTTGTCCAGTTGGCCAATGGACAACCAGTGGATGCCTCCAGGAAAGCAGTCTGCAGATGGAGGCAGGAGGAGGGGGAGGGATAAGACAGAGGTCAGAGGGGCAGGAGGTGAGAAGCTCCTGAAAGCTACTCCTGTAAGCAACCACGTTTGAAACTGTAACATCAGTGTGAATGAAAATCAGTCTAGGATTACTTTAGATTTTTACAATTTTTGAAGGTTATTTTTCTTTCAATAATCTTTGACTGTAACACAATGTAATGTATGCTGATAGTTAGTATTAGACAGCGTCAGTCAAAGATGATTCACCTTCGATGACCCCTTGGTGTCTGACAGCCTCTGCAGCCAGGATAGATTTGCCCGAGCCGGCCATCCCGAAGACAGTGACCCAGCCAGGCTCCTTCTGTAGCTGGTAGAGTTTCTCTCTGACCCGGTTCAAAAGCTCCGGTCGGCTGACAAACACCACGGGCCTCTGTGGTACACCACCTTCACTCAGCACCATCTGGACTATTACACAAAAAGGAAGGGGACTGATATCAAAGGTGTAACAGCAGAAAACTTGTAGAATTTTCCAACACGCATAAAATAACACTTGCATGTCTACTAATAAGAACATTTAGCTGATGTCTTAGCCCAACATATCTAACTCAAACTCACAGTCACACAACCAGCAGTTAATACACATTCTTTTTTTTTTCTCCAACACTCATAGACTCCCACACACCTACAGCACAACCCTCCAAACCTCCACTCTCTCCACCCACAACTTCCTGCTTGCTCACCAGAAGATGAGGGGCCATCAGAGGAGCTCTTATATGCATTTGGTGAGATCCGCGGTAGATCGTCATGAAGCAGATTGGCCAAATCATCATAGCCCTCCTTGACCAGGGCGTTGTAGAAGGAGATGTAGGCAAAGTTGTCCTTCCTCAGCAGCAGCTCCAGCAGAGCCGTAGCCTGTTCCTTCCTGGTGGGCTGGTTAGAGAGAAATAATAGGATGTTATAATATGCATTTTACATGTAACTACTTTGGGGGATATCATTTGAGCTGGTGAATATTTTCATGATTGCTATAAGTAAGCTTTTAAAAAGGGATATATATGCTTTTAAACCATATGTTTAACAATGTATAAACATATCTGAAACCCACCTTGTAAGACAAAAAGAGCATGAAATAAATTGAAAAAAAAAAAAACAATTGGTGTATTACTTCAAGTTAAATGTAAAAAAAAATTCAGAGTAATTTTAACACAGAGATTGGCTGTGCTGATTGTTCACTTCCAACAACAGCCAATATGTATTCTGTTAATATTCTCCTCTACAGGCCGCCAACACTAAATCTGCCGACTCATCATTAGGTCACTCTGGTGAATTGCAAGTTTAATTTTTTATTTTCTTAATTAATTAAAAAATAATCTGAGAGCAGCAGGTGAGGAGCAAGTTGATGAGAGTTGTGTCCAGAACTTTATATCCTGCACATGAAATGGCAAGTAATGTGGGAAAACAAAGAGATGACATGCATCAATAAACGAAGTGGGTGATAGAGGGTGAGTAAAAACATATTTCACTGACTGAAAAAATGATTAATTCCTAGATACCATTATCTTGATATTTTTAAAAAAAAAACACTCAAAACCGTGCAGGAAGCAGGAACAAAAAGTTACCAAAAAAAAATTGCTAGATGATATGGGTTCAATATTATAAATGACTTCCCCTTTTGCTCCCCCCCTCAGCAGGGGCTGACCTGAGCCCTGATCCTCTCCTCCTCATCCACACTCATCACACCATCACTGATCAAGTGGTCCATCAGGTAGGGGGGCTTGATGTCCTGTTCCAGTCTGTGGCGGAAGCGCAGCAGACAGCTCCGGGCCCCTTCCTCCAGCGCCATCTCTGCGCAGCACACCAACCATGCAGGATGCTGTCGCGCTGCAAATCATCAGAAGCAGTACAAGGCAAACGGATGAAGTGGGTTAAGGATGGGGTGGGTCAGACCTGTGAGGGGGCAGCGAAATAAACTATATCGCTAAACGTATATTGACACCCAAACATTATACCTGTATGTAATTGTTGAACGTGTCATTCCAAAGCCACGGACGTTCACCTGCTGCTGTGACGGATTCCCACTTTTCTGGGAATGCTTTCCACGATATTTTTGGAACATGGCTGCACCTGTTTCCTCTCGTTCAGCCTCGAGAACACATTAGTGAGGCGGGCCACCAGCGCCAACCGCTAAAGTAACCGTCAGATTAGCCAATAATGAGGACGCGTCCACGTGAAGAACTGAACTACCAAGACGCACACAGAGGTATGTGAAACTTGTGCCGCAGATTTTAAAAAAAGCAAAAAGAGGAAGGCGAAGAGCCAAAAAAAAGTGAAAGGACGTGAACTTAACAGCTGTTCACAGAGGGCTGACTGTGCAGAAGTGGCGTTTAAACAGAGTTTAAGCAGTCTGCATGAATTTACATACAATTTGTTCTAAAGTGATTCAGTCGAGGCTCAGATAACTTAAATTTACCAACCTGGTTAACGTGACGTTTATGGGTTAATTTCCTCTTAACGGCGTCTAGTATCAACAAAACGGTGTGAGGACAGCTACTTTTTTTGACAGGTCTACAGTTCCGGTAACTGAGTGCTTAAGTGAATATGGATACTGCGAGACCGGGGCTCAAACCTAACCCCGGTTACACACTTTCATTTTATCACTCACTGACGTCGGGCTTACACGCTGAACTCATTTCAATACTTGTCTCGACAAAGTTCACTCACTCTGACCTGCTACAAGGAAACAAAGGAAGAACCCCCCCTGGTAGATACTTACTGGTATCTTCTTCTCTTTATCGAGCAAGGTGTTGAACCGGTTGTGGTTGCGAGGTGGAGTATGTGTTAAAATATCCAAAGAGTCAAAAAGCAAATTATTTCCCCGTGTTAACGTCAAACTTACACGCCCAATTTTGAAAGAAGAGAGCTTCCTGCTTCACAACAAAAACAACTACCCGCTGTGTGGCAGCCAATCGAGCGGCGAGATTCGAGCCACGTGACCAATGAGTTCACGCAATTTAACGAATCTGTAACTAGGCAAACTGAGGGGTGCCTTCACAGACTACTACTATGCTCGCCAATATGCATTTTCACTCATTTAAACGATTTGGTCTGGAAATAAAAACAAATACGAGCTACATAAAAGGATCGGTTGAATACACATGAACGCATCTGCTCTAAAACCAAGTGGAAGAGGGGAATTAATATACATATATATATATATCCTAAATGCTTTTCGTCTTCTACAGATTACATCTCCGGGTATTACAAAGTGAAACACCAAGTGTCCATTTGTGTTGTCAACTCGTAATTGTAAGATTTCAGGGCTGTATTTAAAGGCAACAGTCCTGCATGGTGTCAAGAAGAGACGCGAGCGTGTTTATTCCACAGTACAGTGGTACAGTAGTGATTACGCCGTGGCCATAAACAGATTACCTGCATAATCCTGTGAACATATTACCTTGCAGTCGGACATGCAGAGCAATACGAATACACGTGTAATGACATTTTTTAATTATGGGACTCAGAGAATCAAAATCCAACTGCTGTATCTCTTTTTAGGGAACATCATAACTACCTGGAATAAATGTAGTCCATATCTCACCAATTAGGATGTAAATCTCAAATGGGTTTTTTTTTTTCAGGTTGTTGGCCATAACTTCCTACCTTACAACATATAAACGGGGGGTGACTGATAGCAAAAATCATTTTTTCTAAAATTTTGAATGTCTGATATATTCCCTGTAAAAAGAAATAATATATACATTAATACTATGTTCTATGGTTTAATGTTATGTTCCTAAATATCCTTCACTTTTTATGTCTATTTTGCTTCATACATTTAATAAGTTAACAGCTATACTAGTACAACAACCATTAAGGTTTTTTATTTTTCAGTGATTATTATGATCATTATTTAGAGCACCATGCATAAATTGTTATATGACTTTGAAGATATCAAGCGGAATCATATGGCTGTATTTCAGACACACTGTTAATACAAATATGTTATATCCTCTGAGAAAGTCCATACATCCAGTGCAGTTCCTTTTTTGCATTTTGGTTGCCCGCTGCACTCCTGATTACTATGTTTCTGACACGTTAGACAGCAGGCCATGTATGAGACCACATTTTGCTTATACATACAGTATATCATTGTATATCATTGTAAAATCCTACATGAGCACTGAGGAACCAACACACAGTGTATGTCAAACACAGACTTAGACTTGCACACATTTTTCATAGCACTTCAAATCTGTCCTCAAATAAATAAAGACATGCTCCAATTTGTGTTTCTTTTTTTATTATATTATCTGTGGCGCAGAAGAAGAGAACAGCAACTTCCCACATTTAGTGTAAACTTTAGTTAAAATAGATAACTGCTTTTCTTTATGTATCATTGGGTCTGCTAGAAATATTAGCCACAAAATCACTGAGTTCAATATCTTTCATTTCTCAGTTGGTTTCAACAGCCAACACAGCCATACTGTAACAACTACAGTACCTCAAAATGTAACAAAGCCAGCAACTTAATCAAATATAACAAGTATTCCACAAGCAGAATGTAAGTAAAAGTATAGAATATACAACATATGACAAATAGTAATTACTAACTAATTACCTAAGTATAAACTAAAATGACAAATTCCCAACACAAAGCTACTCATGCAGACAACTTTTTTCATTTAATTATTTGAGAAGTCAAAAACCAAAGCAACATTTTTTCCATTTCTACTTCTATTTTGTGCTATAGAATAATATCAGTGGAATAGAGAAAAGAAATAGAGAATAGAGTCTCTACTTTTCTGGCTGATAAAAAAAAAAAAAGTGAGAGAGGAGAACAATCAAAGCTCTAATTCAATGGAGAAAAGGCTACCTCATGTTTTACATTACGTTCAAAGGTGGTCATTGTTATCTGTAGTTAAATGCTACTCTGCTAATTTTCTTAATATATAGGCTTGAATTTTATTCCTCTTTGCTTTATAAAGCTTACTGTATGTATTGGACATACTGTTCTGCCCTTGTTCCCCTATGGACTCCCTCCAAAAAAACAGGAGTTTGACAATGTAGGGACACTATTAGGTTCAGAAATGAATCACGGTTTTCTGGTTTGAAGCTGTGAATGTTCATAGGAAAGCGTATAGTAGAACATTTATCGCAAAGGATGCAGGTCACATTAAATGTTGACCGCATGGTGCCTATACTGCAGTGCCTTCGCTGCTAAACGTAGTGATAACAACTACATTTACAATACAGGGAAGGTAACTCCAACTATTGGAGTACACTGGCCGAGCAAAGCCGTAGCACTGCCTAGCTACTGTAGTATCTCCTTAGGTTCTGCTATATCTAAGAGCAAAAAGACTCGTTAGACCGCATGAGCCAGAGTTTGGTTTTAATTGGAGGTGACAGAGTCCTGAGCCGTGGTCTGAGGAGGGTGTGCTGCTGGTGGGCTGCCGCTGAACATCAGCTTCCTGATGATATCCGCATAGAAAGGTCCATAGACAGTCTTATTGTAGTTGACCAGGGTGATGAACTTTGCTCCTATAAATGCTAGTTCAGTCTTGACAGAAGTCAAGCCAGCTGGTACCTGTTCAAGTCTGGCCTGGGGTTTAGGATCACAGATGAGCGCCGTGAAGTACTGCTGCACGCGATCCTCTGCACAGAAATTAAAAGAATGATTACAAGGTTAGAAAATCCGTGGTGGGTAGATTTCTGGCCTTATTATCATCTCCATTTTGGAGTTAAAAAAAAAAAAAGTAATTTTTACACCTTACTCTTGATACTCACAATTTCTCTCACACCAGTGTATATTTCTCTTCCAATTAAATAGGAAAAAAAAAAAAAAATTATGGTACAGGCCCCTCGAGTCACATAGGCACTCCTGCTCCTCTCTATCTTACCAACTAGAGTTCGGATGGGATTGTCCTTCTGGGTGATGCTGCAGATCTGGCCTGCGAAGGTGGCCTGCAGCGCCGGGGTCAGTGCAGGGTAGTTCCTCTCTGTTAGCGACTTGTTGAGCTCGCAGCAGATCTGAGCACTGACGCCCTCTAGTGCCTCTTTTAGCTTAAAGTCCCTAAAGATGAAGGAGAGGGGAGTTCTGGTTTGAGCTCCTATTTGATGTCAAGTAGGCACCTGTGGTTGGTATAACCTGTGATAATAAGTTGTTGTATGTTTGAAAACAGATTGTGGATTTAAGATGGAAAGAAAAGTGAACTGACGGGCTGTGCATCCCATCCAACAGCACACTGGTCACCCTCTTCAGGCGGTCAGACAGGGAGGGCAGCCCCTGGATAGGCCCTCCGATGGTGCTGTAGACAATGAGCAGCACCTCGTTCACGGCCTGACACTGCTGGAGCTTCCACTGAATCTCCCGCAGACGTGTCTCATCTGTCATCCAGGTCTGAAGGAGAACCATAAAATAGGCTTAAAAGAATAGTTTGACACTTTGGCAAGTACGTTTATTTGTCTTCTTGCTGAGAGTTGGAGGAGAAGATGGATACTACTGTCATGTCTGTGCATAAATACGGAGCCACAGCTGAGAGGTGCTTAGCTAAGCTTAGCATAAAAAGCGGATGCTGGGGGAAACAGCAAGCCTGGCTTTGTCCAAAGTTCAAAAATCCGCCTTCAAGCACCTCTAAAGCGCACTACTTGGTTACCTCACAAAATCTCAGCAACAAGGCTCTGGAAAATTACTGCTTCCACTAAGAAATACTTCCAGCATGTAACGTCCTGTAAAACCAGAGACTTCTGCTGTTGTTGTTGTTCTGTTGATGTTGAGATTTCTATGTGATTTCTGGGAATGCTTTCCAATGATTACTAAGGGACGTGTAGAAAATGCTGTCAGACAACTGTTTTGGGTGCGATATCATTTTTCTTAAACTGAAGACTAGGAGTTTGAAGAATCTTAGGGTCCGCTGAGAGAAAGTTGATATTCCACATGCTTCTCCACAAAGAGCATTTCACTAAATACTTTTTGAAAAAAATAATGACTGCAGAAATTCAAGCTAATGAAATCCTACTCTCTCTCTTACAAACACAAATTCAACACATTCTTACCTCAGGCAGCGGGCTCTTATTGTAGTCCCATGTGAGGATACGGAGGAAGGCAGCGTTGAGGATCTGGAAAGGCCCAGGCACAGCTTGCTGTCGTTTCCCCTGAGGCTGTCCCGTGGGGGTGGTGGCCGACAGCACTTCCTCCAGCACTGACTTAATCCAGGAGGTGGTGTGGTCCAAAGCATCTGAAGAATATTATCTCAGTAACCCAGTACAGTTTTGCTTTGACAGTATAATCGCATACAACGTATCCTATTCTTAAATTTACTCAGAATCTGTTTTTTCTGCACCAAATATCCAACTCGAGATGAGTAATTTTCTGTAATGCGGCAGGTAACATGTTCTGTAACTATCTGGCCACAGATATGGTTAAAAAAAAAAAAAAAAAAAGCTATGGTGAAAATCGTTTTCTTGTTCACTTACTGGGTGTTTTTTCCAGGATGCTCTGGAACTTTGCCCTCTCGTATTCAACACTCTGTCTCTGCAGCACAGGCCGCAGATTGTCAATTGCAAAGTTGGCCATATCTGCCTTCATCAAGTCCAGCACACGGAAGATCTCCCTAGTGCGGAGAAACAACCCAGCTACTGTGATTACAGTTACTTTTTATAATATAGCTAAATAAAACTCACAAAATTCTTTTCTTTTTTTTTTTCAAGAGAGTACAGACTCCGTTAATAAACATTTGATATCATCATGTTTTTAAATGCTTGAAGTATGTGCTTACCTGAACAGTGTCACTATGTTATCTGAGCTTTCCCGCAGCTTCTTAATTTCCTCATCCCTCACCGGTGCACACATCTTGCCCATGGTGGTGATGATGTAAGAGGAAAGCCCCTGGATGTCTACAGTATCCTTGTCAGCCTGCTGACGAATCAGGTCCATGTCCAGCACCTCCATGATCTGGGTCCTCATTCGATTGGCACCCGGATTAAGGAATGACAGTAAGATCTGTCAAAAGACGAGGCAGATGAGTTACACAGGGAACTTTCAAATTCAAGAGGACTATTACATGGATCAGGCAAAAAGCGCTGTAAATAAATATCAGGAAAAATGTCAGTCAGAGCAATAAAGTCATTTCTACAGATTGAGCAGATTGTGTGTGCTGACCTCTCTGATCTCCTCCAATAGTCTGATGGCTTGGCCATATTCAGGCGGGTCATCGTTCAGCTCCGACTCCAGGATGTCCCAGAAGGCCTTGTGGACATTATCTCTAACTACCTTCCATAAACTAAAAAGAGAAATGGAGGAATTTGTTTAGCTGGGTATATATCTTTCAAGAGAAATGGACAGTCAGTGCTGTTGTCACTGGTAAGGATGGTGAACCGAGAACTAAGTAACTGTGATATGTATCACTAAGAATAAAAATACACTCCAGCTTCGGTGCACAAGAAATAATTTTGCGATTGCTGCCAGTAATCCTATGCAGGCACAAATTACCCGAGTGTACTATGCTGTCTATCTTATCTGCTGCTGTCCCTCTCTTCACTCTTCTCTACTAAAGAAATAATTTTGAACTTTTTCCCCGTCTTGCCCTCATCTCTCTTGTTCTCTATCCTCTTCGCTCTCTTGTTCACTTCAGGCTGTGCCACCGATATATAGAGACGGACACGTCAATGAATACAGTAGAAAGGGCTATGTGGCTATGTGCTCATCAATTCTCATCTGTCTCTTTACTGGGAGAGAAAACTGATAAAATTGTATTGTATTTGATCAAAGGTTGTGCCTCTATATAGTATCATACCTCATAACACTACGGGCATATGAATGAACAGTGTTTATTAGATGCAGAAAATTCACCTTAAGCATAATTTATTTTGAAATGCAAGCGATCTACATCTTTTCGTTATTGAAAGAATTCAACCGAATTTAGTAGAACCTCCTTTACTTTGAAGGAGACAGTGTAGTAGAAGTTGGTGATTTTAAGGTTGCATGCCAATCACTAGCATTAGTAGACAAACTTGTGACTGCTGCTCTAGATTGTTGATGCAGTTTTTCTGGATTTGTTAACAGTTTGTCATGATTTTTAAAGCTGATCTCCCTGAGTTAATAAATAATTCAGCATCGCTTCTGACTGATTAACTTGCAGTTTGGCCAAAAATAACAGCGTCTCTGGACTTCTGCTGTTTCATGTTCCTTCAAAAACTCCCAGAGCATTTTTACAGTTATTTGACTGCCAACATAATAAAACTCACATTTGTATTTGGTGATAAAAGTGCTCTTCCACGAGGTATATACATAATTTTGTCAATACTGTTAAACAAAGCATAGCTACAATGAGCAGCTTTTTCTGATCACAAAATCAAACTTATTCCACATTGCAGGAAAAATCTCTGAAGGGAGCTAATAATAGAGCATAAATGATGGGAGCTGAAACCAAGGATAAATATTGTAAAATTTGACATTTACACTGTATATTTTTTCTGATAAATTTGAATATAAATGTTTCAAATGTTCATGTAAGACTTTAATGCACTGTCAGAACAATACTAGTGGTATGGAGGACAAGCTTTTGTATTTTTATGTCTTTGTAAAACCCTTACATGATAAACTGGCATTTAGGTTTACTAAAAAAAAAAAAAAAAAAATTAAAAATACAAAACATGATCAGAAAGGGAAGAAACAAGAAATAACATCTTATGCAGCTGGTATACCTGTCCTGAGGTAGACTGTTTGGCTCTAGATGGAAGTTGTGGTTGACAATGATCTCATGGGCCAAGCTGAGATCGGAGAGGTCTCTGACAGACTCCAGGACCCCATCCAAGGTCAAGGTTTTGGGTGGGCTTGCTGCGGGAACCGAATATTGAACAAACTTTGTAAATAAACAAATAAGAGAGTGTTCGACTTCTGAAGCTGCATCATGGCAGTGCTGTGGGCTGTTATTCCTGGAATTTGATTACAGATAAAACACGGGCTCTGAAACCTAAACACGAGTAGGAACATAAGAGCATTATAGATTTCATTTTTCAAAGTGAAGTCTGAGTCAGTGCAGAAAAAAAAAACAACAACTAGTATGCCTTTTCTGAGGAAGGAAAATGAACATAAACACAAAAATGAAAACAGTAAGTCAGAAGTTGTCCGACGGGCTTAGAGACCAGAGACCAGAAAAAGGGCGAGGGGACAAACTCACAGGAGGGCGTGCAATGCTTGCTGGAGCAGTCGCTGGTGAAGCTTTCACGGGAGCAGTCCAGGTCGCTGGTCGACGTTATGCTGTCACAGCGCTCTGACGACGACTCTACATCACTACCTTGGTCCTCACCGCTGGATGTGGAGGCGGGTCGCTCATCATTTAGAGGCATCTTGGGTTACAGCTGCACATGAGAAGTTGGTGATGACTTCTGAATAGCTTGTTGACTATAACTTCAACAGAATGCCACTGGGTTTGGCAACACTTTGGCTAACTCAACCTGTTCAGAAAGTCACAAGTCAATGGGTATTTTATTACTGTCACAGAAATTTGGAAGGAACAGGTTTAGAATTAACGATAAAGTTTATCATTCTTCCTTTTGTATGGAAGTGGTTGTCAAGAAATCTTTAGTTCTTTGTAGTTCCTAACAGGAACTGCAAAAACAGTAAAAGATATCTGACGTTTGGCATCTAGTGATATTCTATATGTTTTGTTGTTGGCAAGGAATCCCATGAAAAGACCAAAACCAATAATGAATTTATCCAACTAACAAGTATTGTCTGTGTTGCTAAAGCCTGATATAACTTATTTCTCAGTGCAATAGAGCTCCATTGTTTTTCATAAGCTATTAAAAAACACATAAATGAGGCCCACTGTTTCACTGGGGGACACGTTCCTCCATTACAATGAACAGAGTCACCGTAGTTATTTTTGTGGCAATCTCAAATAGACTGCACTGTAACTGCAAATACTCACCGAATGTGTGTTCATCCACGGCTGAAAACAGTCCCCAACAAAAGGTACCATTTACTCCAGTAATGTCTTCTAAAACTACAGTGCCCAGCTCCAAGCCTAAATCTTCCTCAGGCTCAGTAATTCAAAAAAATAAAAATAAAATACTGATTGCCACAGACAAAGCAGGGAGATGAGAAAGTATTGAGAGAAAGACTAATGCACTGCTGGTCTTTTCATGGGATTTGTTGCCAATAACAAAACTAGAGAATAACATCGGCTCTATTCCTCCCCCTAACAGGCTTCACTTTGAAGAAAAAAAGAAAAGTAATCTTTACTTTAGTTTAAGCTGTGTTTCTGTTAGAGGGAGAAAGAAAGTGTGACTCAGTGAGTGAGAGAGCGTTCATTTTTCACTTTAGCAGTAGTTGCTGTTGCCAAGGCAGTTAACAGAGTTCTACAAAAACACCAGTCGCATTCAATAAAACAGCTGGCAAGCCAGTCACTACGGAAACAGAGATACCTGCCTTGTTCCACGGTTTTGAGTGTCAACATCAACGTCTTATTAAACTCACTGATGGTGTATGAAGTAATTTATTGGAAAAAGACTTCAGTGTGTTCAGTGTGTGTTTACTGCCGCAGGGGTTGACAACACAACCCAACGTCAGGACACAGCTAATTTTCACAACTAGGTTTAAACAAAACCCGTATTCCTTCAGGTAACCCCCCCCCCCAAAAAAAAACAAAACAAAACAAAACACATCAATTGTGTCTCCAGGGCAACCCAGGAAAACAGATGGCTTCTCAATAGTCAAAATGATCCTGTTACACTGGTCCCTGTGTCGTCTGCCCTCCACACAGACAAAAGTACATTAGCATAAGAAAGAAAGGTGCTGTTTGTAAGCAAAATTAAAAAAAATTTTTAAAAACACGAGCTAAAGCCCAACTGAGGGAACTGATGTTTTTAATCATTAAAACACATAAAAAAATAAAATAAAAACACAAAAATGTATCCTGATTATGATAACATCCACAAATAAGCAGGCCCCTTTCTTTCTAATATTATCTAAGACATACAGCTGACGGAGTGACCCTTGGGTGTTCCTATCTCTGGTCTCAATTATCTGCTTCCAAAAATGAATGCACACTCCCTCGCTGCTCTTTTGGTTTAAAGATAGCTCGGAGGGTGAGGAGGATGGGTTGTGGGTAGTGTGTGACTTCCATGTACCCATGTGCTGTGCTCGAAGCTCATTCATTACATCATCTGCTAGACTTGACAGCTAGGTCAGAGCAACACAGCAGGCCAATTTTCAGAGATTATCTAGAATGATGGGAGCAGAGCAGCCCAGGAAAACTGATTACGGATTCGGTCTACTCTGTCATCTGCCACTTCATTATGTGAAATCCTCCAAGTAGTCTGAGTGTTGGGCAGAATAAAATGTATCATGCGGTTGAAACAGTCCCATAGTACAAACACCTAAAGATAAAACCATTTAGAATAGTATTGATTCATTTATTTTATATACACCATACACTGTTGACTTTAACATACAGCACTGTAAGTTGACGTGCTGATAACAACATATCTGCAAGAATAGCATTTAACTGTTGCTATAACTATTTTGGATGAATGTCGTGAGAAAAAACATGAGAAAATATATAGAGTGTAGTTTCTATATGTACAGTTGCTCTGCTACAGGTTGCTTTTTTTTTTTTAACAATAACACCTGCAGAAACAAAGGCAACCTTCCGGGGTCCAGATTTGACTGTAGCACGATGTAAACAAAGCAGTGGATCGGGGAGGCTGGGCTAACTACACGGGGACTGTCGTTATTGGCTGCAGCTCCCTGTCTCTCACCCCTGCATGGAAAATCTTTGGTTGCATAGCTGTGCACATGGATAGAGGGGGGGAGAGGGGAAAAAAAAAAAAAAAAATCCACACACGCGTAAGAAGTGGGTACACGTGATCCGAGCTCCAGATCAAAACAAGAACTCCATACACATTTATAATAGTACTTTTTACTGCTATGACCATGCCAGGACTAAATGTTTTACGCTCTTGCTGCAAAGGAGATCTGTTTTAGCTGACTGTCAGCTCATCATTTGCATTATGGTAGCTTTTTTTTTTTGGTACTTTAACCAAACGCTCCGGCTGGAAGAGCCGAACATAAATCATGAGTTTGGCTAATCTCACGTAGCGGCTATATTTTGAAATCAGCGCCGACATGTAAGCTGTTGTTAGGAAATCTTCGACGACCGTTACCAAGTTCCCACTCCACCAACAGAGCAAGAAATGAACATAAAAGTTGCCAACGGAGCCAGCCGAGGGATTCATAATTGTATATTAAACTAAAATGTACTGGGGGGAGAAAAAAGGCAACTTTTACCTCATTCAAGTCTCCCGAATGGAGACTGACACCAAAAATAGCTCAGCTCTGGAGGGAAGATTCGCTGTCGTCCGCACTGTTCGTCTCCGTTTAAAGGTCCTTCGTCCCCCAGCTGGCTTTGAGGACAAACAGGCCAGACCAATTCACACATAGGGGTGTTCAACCTTCAAACAAATGCGAACACAAGGTTTATGACCACGGAGCTAACTGTTTTCTTAAATATGTATGCTTCAAGTGGACAAAAGTGAATGGAAATGCATACGTTCCCTTCACGAGAGGCAATTTGAGACAATAATTTTAAACTGTGCCACAATTGGTTTAAATGGTACGGTCCGCTCTGCACCACGTGGGTCCTCTTTGTTTACGGATGTGACCTCAGTTTGCGCACAGCAGTGTGTGAGCGTGTGTCAGTCAAGACTTGATTTTAATACTGCTTCTAATACTACTACTACTACTACTACTACTACTAATAATAATAATAATAATAATGATAATAATGATAACTCTATACCCCAAAACACATCATAAATTGCTTTATAAAAGTAAATAATCATGAATATTTAGAATAAAATAAAGATAAATACCATTAAATAAGATACATTTAATAGGAAAAAAAGACAGGACAAAACAGTTTAGGAGAAAGTAATGTTTTAAAAAATTAGTCTTAAGATTGCATTTAAAAGGGCCTACAAGTCTCTTTTAGGAGTGGTCAAGGTTAGGCCTATAAGTCTTTTTACAGTAGACATTTTAATTTTTTATATTTGTAAATGCGCATCACTAATAACATTATCAGTGTGCATTATGGAATATGATCCTCATAATTTTGATTTGGGGGGCCCAGAACTACTGGTACACTTCCTAGCTTCATAGGACTGTATAACTTCTCTGTAATATAGTCTTTCTAAAAAGTGTTTTCAAAGAAGAGGTAGAATTTAAAACTGGATACTATAACATCTATAACTTGAACTAAATTAATTCAATCAAATTAAATGTATTGAATTGAATTCAACATAATAATCTTGAAGGCATTTTGAGATTAAACACTTTGGGTTTTATGAGGACACAGGCATTAAATGTAAATTGCATACACCTAATAAAATATTTGCAATAAAATATGTTTTTTGGACAGGATAACCTCACTCACCCTCATTTCTTAAGCGGTTGCCAAAAAGATGTCAACCCTTCAGTCAATAGTGTGAATTTTTCTATGTTATTTATTCAGATTTTTTGAATGTTTGTTTCATCTATTATGTATATTGTGTATGTGATTCTTGTTGCAGATTTTAACCGATTTATGTACAAATCCACTTATTGGAAAAGATTGTTTCTATTGTAAGTGCTAGGACAGAAGTTACAATTTAGTCACTAATAACCATGCAAAGAGGCAAAGGAAATCACTGACCTGAGGATAATGTTGGGAAGAGCAGAGACTTTTAGTGTTTTATGTGAAGATATTACGATAAGAAATGGCAAAAACCATTGAGAGAACACAAGGGTGGGCGTTATTCTTCTTTACATGAAAAGATATGAGTCCTGGCTGGGTTATTGTAGTGTAGGTATATGAAAATCCTAGGCAAACATCCAGATGATTTATGTGTTGCAGACGGAGACAGTGCAGCATATTCCTGCAGGAAAGTGAAAAAAGACAACAACTGAATAATCACTCTTTTGTTTGTTTGTTTTTTTTTTACCTTTAATGGGTTGTTTTCTTTGTATAACAACTGCCATCCTGTCTGAAAGACTGTTTAAGATCAGTTTTCCCTATGAAATAAATTATAAACGACGGTGCGAGTTATTGCCTGTAGAGGGCAGCAGGGTAGAGCCTGTCAGTTCCGTTTAGATGAAGAAGAAGAAGAAGAAGAAGAAGAATGTGTGTACGTCACACGGAGAGCTCATGATGGCGGTTGATTTGACTCCTCGGTTCAGAAGGCTGAACAGCCAAACAAGAAGTTTTCGTGAAAATATACAGCACGGTAAGTACTGAGTATTAACACTGAATAAGTTTCAAGTCTACGTCTCTCCTTTATCTTAATATAACCAGTCAGTAAGAGCTCACTTTTGTAAATAAGAATGGGTTCGCTCGAGTGTAGCATTGACAGATCAGAGCGATAGCCCCCACCGCCGTGTTTTTACCGTTGATTATGGAAAAATATCTTTGTTTAAAATGGTTTATAGAGCAGAGTTTGGGGGACACTGACATTCAGCGATCATTTTTTTTAATGAGCCCGCATATGGTTTCCAGAAGTGGTGAAGGAAATATTCAGAGCCATGTGTAAAAATAGCAATAACGCACTGAAAACACAACACTCGGTTACAAGTAACAGTGACATGTTACGTAAAGTATCACAAGTAAAAGTAACGTTACTCCTAATGCAGAAATGCTCCCTTTGAGTGAGTTACACCATAATATTCTGTATTATTGAATTATTATTACTGATGCACCAATGCCTTAATTTGAGTCTGAACATGTTTATCAGTAAACTGTATAAATATAAATATACTAAATAGGAAAGACGCTTTTTTTTCGAGGTACATAAATGGGCTGAACGAAGTCCGTCAGAACATTTTAACTCTGGGAATCATTCTGTTTTGACCCCTTTTCCTCTAACCATGTGTCTCCTAATAGGTTTTTCAGGGCCCTTTGGTGCCACCCAGCTTTGGCACAACATCATCAGGGCCCTGCAAACCCAGGTGGAGGCGCGCCGCTGTAGGAGGCACCTACGCGTTCATGCCGAATGTTTCACAGGCTCAGATGCTGTGGATGCCGTCCTCAGTTATCTGATGCAGAATGTGGTGTTTTGCACAAGTGAAGTGTCTCGCCTCAAAGCTGCTCGACTCTGCCAGGCTCTGATGGAGGCAAAGGTGTTTGAACCAGTGGGCACAAAGCTGTTTCGCAGAGACAAGGAAGTGGCCTTTGAGGACAGCGGCTGTAGCCTTTACCGTTTTCTGGAATATAAAGTGTTGCCAAGCTCCTCCATGAAGGAGTGCGGTAGTGACGCAGAAAACATGCCACCAGAGAATGCAGAGATTAAGAGGAAGAAGAGCTCCAGGTTGGTTTTTTACGTTTCATATCTTATAGTGGTGCTTCCACGATTCTACTCAGTACGGAGGATTTGTTGCAAATTACAAAATCTCTGCATCAAGTGCATATTCACATACAAAGCAGAGCAAAGAATTAGACTGATTCAAAGTATAAGATATAATATTGATATTGTTATATGAGACTAGATAATGTCTGGAATTTTGGTTAATTTTGCAAAATCTTTTAGTGTTGTCATCATCAGGTCTTAAAGGCAGCATTAGAGTCAAGTGAATGCCAAAACACAGGAAAGCGACTGCCTGTAAATGCTTGACTGTCATAGCCATATTGCTAAGGTTTTTTTTCTAGGGGCATAAGCCCACTCCTAAAACTGATTTAATATTGTATGGAAGCACTAAGAATCATATTCAAAATGTTGTCGTAATGTTTGAATCAAAATTAGCTTTAATTTTAACATGAATTTTGAGTGTTTTTTAATCACCAAAACTATTCTCTCTGCAGGCTGAATGAACTGAGAACAATCTCCAATCCTCTCGCTGTCGGACCGTCAGATAGGAGGGTTGAGAGGCTGCTGAGGACCATCAACTTGCGGCCCTCCATGTCCCCTGCTTTAAACACAGCCCCGACTACTTCTGCCTTTCTGTCCAAGGCTGGTAAGACTGATCTAGTCTGTCAGTATGTGCCAGTACGAAGGGTGCCATATACAAGGGAACCGTCTGTAAAACATGTAAAAGAAATTACATTTGGAGCGATATTTTAACCCAATTTTCTTACTATTTGAACTGTGTTCCTTCTTTCACAGTGGTGGATGAGGTTTGGAAGCAGCAGACGCTGCTGCAACTGCTGCAGATAGTGGAGTTGCCCATGCTGGACTGTATCCTGACCTCTCCTGCCAGGGTTCAGGCCCAGGCCTGCAGAGCTCCTCTGGCCTCGCAGGACCTGGTTATCTCTAACACATGCCTGGAGAGAGAGCTGCCCGATACCCTTAACCTGCCCCAGTTAGTGCTCCGATTAATACTTTAAAACTTTTTTCACATTGGACATAAACTGATCCTTCTATAATGCACTTGCAAAAATCATGGAGAGAATGAAACGAGATTATGCTCTGCATTTAAGATAACAAATGTTTGTCCATGTATTCTGCTTCCCCTACAGGAACAGTAAAGTGATTTTTTGTTCTGTTTGATCCCCCTTTCATCTCAGGTTGGATGAGTGGCTGTCGGCAGCAGCAGACTGCTTGGAGCTCTTCCCCGACCAGCTGATTGTGGTTGCAGGGGAACAGCTCAGCCAACAAGGCGGGGATGCCTCTGTAGAGGATGGTAATTCAGAACAGATGGCAGGCCGAAAAAGACTGCTCTTTGACACAATTTCCAAGTACTACAGTGGACAGGAAAAGGCTCCACTTCTCTCAGGACGCTACCTAGATATACATGCTGCAATTCTGAATCTACTGGGTGAGAGCTTGAAAAGTTTTACAATGATGTTATGATTCATGGGTGTCATCTTGAAAACTGAGGAGATGACCATGTCTTGCTTCTTTCTAGATGGAGGGAAGGTCCAGGATGCCATCAGAGCCTCTCAGTTGTGCTTGCGGCTACTGGAGACAAGCGTGAGAGATGAACTGCGGAGACTACTGGCCCTCATGGCCTCGGCAGCTCACCCAGATGCCTGCCGCCTGCAGAAACAAGTAGCTCACTAGTCTCCTCTCCGCAAACCACACCATCAGCTCCAGGGTCAAGTTGGATATGTTGGAATCTGTCATGGATTTTCTGGTATGTTTCCTTTCAGACTGACAACAGGGCCTTGGTCTGCCGCACTTTTCAGAGAGCGATTGTCCAGAATCACGAGCTGACTCGATCCCAGAGCGAAACCCTGGTACTGTTTCTCATGGACAATCACACTGAGCTCTTCAAGGTATACTTCTGTTCTTTCAGAATTAGTTTGCAATTTCGCTATCACTAACATGCATTCTGGTAGACAGTTTGATGGGAAAAATTAATTTTTCAGTATAGCATAAAATGATAAAATGACTTCTTATTGAATTAATGCTCCACTTTCTGTTGTGCTCTTACCGCACTGTAGACCTACAGAAACCTGTTAGTGGTAGGACAATGAAACTCTTCACAAGTTTGGACTAAGCCTTTTAAATTCTGTTTTCTCTTTCTTCCTGTAATAAATACAGACTCCTACATCCCTTATTGAAGCTGTGAGGAGAACACTGAGGAGTATGCAGCAGGGAAAAGACCCTGATTCAATTGCCAGTAGGTCAAATAGAGCTACAACTGAATATGCACACTCTGGCTGACATTACACGTTACACCATCACATGAAATAACAATTCAGAAGTTATCCTTATATACAGAATCACTCAAACTTCTGTCTGTTGATTCTGATGATTTATTAGGAACAACAGACAATTCAGTCCCAAAACTATCTCAACCAAGGTTCTGCAATCCTCAGTTATTTTAAAAATAGCAAATGAGATGTTTTTAATCTTCATTTGTATCCAGATCTGCAACAAAATACACCTGTATTGATCTATCTTGAGCTACGGGATTAAGCAAAACGTTACGACCCAAAATCTAAAGTGTTGTGTCCACATGGAGGCACTGTTGCTCCAGATCCACACCAAAAACTGAATCCCTTTTTCTCTGTCCAACGTGCATTATGCTCCAGTCAGTCACCTTCCCCACTGTGCTTTGCAGCGTTCACCTTCTGCCAGCAGGTGACACCACAGGAGTACGAAGACCAGCGTGAGGCTACCACCCTGGAGAGTCTCAAGCAGCTTCTTCGTGACATTTCCTCCAGCAAGAGCATGTCTGTCAAGGACAGGAGGAGGCTGCTCAAAGAGTTTGAAAAACATCACCCTGTGGTTTTCCTCCAGCATTTCTCCAGCACCTTCTGAAACATACAGCTGGAGGCTGCCGGTTTGACCTCCCAAGGTGCACTTCACAAGGGGCCAGTCTGCTAGGGTACAGCACTTACACTAAAGAATGATACTAATTTATTGCACATCATGGATCTAATAAATCATGTTGGCCTTATAATTCTGGGTGCTTTAAAGGCTGGCATACAGTCACACCTCTAATTCCATCTATTGTCTAGTATGTAGAGATGGTTTGACACCTTAGGTGACTGTCAGTGCAGCTATTCCTATAATAAATATAAATTTGTTGCTGCGGCATTATTACATTGCTTTAGCCTCACAAAATTCATTTAGGTCACAAGTGGCCACAGTAGTTGAGGTTTTATTTGTAGTTATGCTGTTAAGTCTTGATTTTACATCCCATAGCACTGCTTGCGTTATCTAACTGATGAAACGTTTTGAGATATACGTCTACTTGTTGAAGGAATGGGCTTGACTGTAGTGGTGACTGGTTTTACACTCGTTTATAAACAATTAATTATCTATTCATCTAAGATATAAAGTGTCTAAATGGGGGTAGTCTGTGAGCTGTGGACGCTCCAGCTGTAAGTAGCAGTTGGCTTTTTTTTTTTTTTCAGTTCTACACTGGTGACACTGATTTTATGTTGTATAAATGAATAATGTTTAAAGAGGGGATTTGTCTTTTGCACCACACATTGTTCTGAAAATGAAGTAAGTTATAAAAATGATAAAAGGGATCACTGAAATGAAATACTCTCTGGAGTTTCATCAGCCATGTAGCCAGCTGTTTTGAGGCTGTAATTGATGTACAGTTAATGTACTAATTGATGTACTTCTTGCCGGTGTGGGTACTTGGATAAAGCTGTTGCATTATCTTTATGAGCTATTTAAGTTAGGTTGATTGGGGCTTTGGGAATGGAATTGTGGTTGTCAGAAGTAATGCTGTGATCAGACATTAATATTTCTACATATCAAGTGAAGCATAAAAATATTATAGCAGCCTTTTTGTTTCTTGTTTTGGGTTTTCAGTTTTACTGTAGCATGCTATTTAGTGTGGTTGAGTAAAAATACTTAATGTAGCTGAATGAAGTTTAACACAGTATGTAACTTGTTTTTGTTAGAGATGAAGCAAAAAGGTTTTAAGATTTTAACATGAAATTTATTATGAACTGAAAGCGGAAAGGGTATAATAGTGTGTTAGGCTAGCCATAGCTCAGGTTAATACACTGTATTTGAATTGTATGGGTATTGAATGCTTTTCGTGCCAGTAACATGGTCAAATATCTTTTAGTTTTAACTTTTAAGGATTTTACTTGAAAGAGGCATAATAAAAGGCCACTAATTGAATCTTTTGTTATGCACAGTGCCCCAGATCGATTTTATTCTCTTAACCGATGAAGCCGGGGTCATAGAAAGTAATTTACAGTCAAAATCTCATTTTCAGTCAGCATCTTTTGTTCTTTGCAGACACTAAAATCATGTTAGAATGCACTTTATGATGCTGAAACATGCTTTACTTTCTGTTGAAATAACATTAAATAAAGGTTTAATTCATCTCAAACAAAAGGTCCCTGTTCATATTCTTAAGTTCGTGCATTTCCTACTAGTGGGGTCGATTATTCGTGCATACTGTGGGGTGACTGCAAAATAGTAGGTAAAAAAAAAAAAAAAAAAAAAACTCACTCAGATGACGTTGATAAAGCTGACGCCATTAAAAACCCGGAAGTTGGGTAGTTCGTTCACTAGCGTACTAAGCTAACTCATTTCGTATGCTACTGGAAGACATGGGGGCTGTGTTTCACAGCCATTACTGACAGCGCTACTGCTGAGAGTCCACATAACCTAAGAAATAGAACTGAGAGCCCTTTTCATATTAAGGTAAGTAGCTGGAGGGTGTCGGAGTGACAGTTTTGGGTTGAAACAAACGATCTTTGACTGTAACGACAGTAACGTCACTGTCCACTTGCGAGTTGTTTGTCTAGTTAGCTTGGGTAGGTGGCTACCGTGATCTGTTTGGGTAAAAAAAAATAAAAAAATAAAAAAGCATTTCACGGATTCCAACCACGATGTCAACTTTCTGAGCTACACGGGTAAACGAAGGGTTAAAGGAGGGTTTGGAAAGCTAGCCTTAAACGGCTAACGACAGTGTTACAGTGCTGTTCTTGTTATGATGCTTGCAAGACAATTTAGCTAACATCAAGGTATTTCCCAACCAGACATGACAGTAATGCTAAGCGACAAAAATACCACATTGAAATGCTTCAATACCGAATCCAAAGTCCGTGAATATCGTGTCACGGCATAACCAAAGTTAACAAGCTCGTGTTAATAAACTGCCAGGTTCCCCGGCGGCGAACGTGCCGACGAGTGTGCTAGGCTAGGTTGGGCTCTGTGGTGCAGGTGGTTTTGGGGAGGCGAATGTCCAAAGCGCAGCTCTCGCAGTTTACCTGTGGCCGTCTGGCCACCAGCCGACGGCCACCGCCGACAGATGTCGGTGTAAAGTAAACCGACTGCCATCGTCGGATAACGTTCTAAAAATATCGGCGCTCTGCAGCAAATAAATCCTCCAAACTTGTTGCCGATAAAAGCATTAAACAGCCTCATGCCAGGGGAAATATTTAGCAAAAATATTTTTAAATAGAGCTGCGTCTGGTATCGATTGATTCCTTTGGCGTCGTTTGCTTAGCCCTTGTATCGATCGCGGAGCAAAAATTGGGCATGTGACACAGTTATGCCACACTGTTGACAAGTGAATACTGCTGATTTCCCTCGCAGCTGCGTAAATGAGGCCAGAAATCCCGCATTGTCGCTCAGCACGGTTTTCTCATCTTCCGCCGGAGCTGCGTTGCTTTGGGTCAGGCTCAGGGTAGGTCTGGCCGTAGAAAATGCACAAAAGTAGTCCCAGGAGGGGGACCGAGAGAGACTGACACGCTGCCATAAACGTCAACAAAGCGGACGGCATCCGATTGAGCCGTGCGAGCTGATAAGACTCCATATTGTTTCTATGTGCTCTCAGTGTGGTTACCCTCGCAGTGTTACAGCAGTTGGCGTTGGCTGAGCATACACAAGTTTGAGGGAGGTGATGTACAGTACTGTATACAACATTATATATACAGTACACGCAGGGATTCTCATAAAAAGAACTGGTCAGGGTGGGTAGTGGCGGGAACCTACACATTTGGATATATATAGTCAGTACTCTTTGATCCACTTTATACTGATGCCTAACATTTTTTTTAATGCAGGAATCTGTAAAGCATTAATTATACAAACTGTACAGTGTGCATCTCCTTTTATATGATAATGATACATATTGGTCAGCCTTGTTTCAGTACAGTGACATAATCATCAAAGTACTGAAAAGCCCGCTCAAGACAGAAAAAAGGATCAATTGAGAGTTGAAATTATTTTTGCCTCTTGGCCATGTTCTTTTGTCTGACTTCCTGTTGCCCAACACGCTTTCAAGTCACTCTGAAGTATTTTGAAAGAGAGCCTTACTGTGGTGTGCCTGAGTTTGCTCTGAGTCATTTTATATTTTGGGGGACAGCCTGGGCTATTATGGTGCTTATTCTCCTCGGCCAGCACAGGCGGGACGCTGCTTGGCACTTTGATGTGCAAATTTTCAAGCAGGTGCAATAGAGTGCATGTCTAATGGATTGTTGAAGGCTTTTGCTTAGCTGGAAAGGGTTAGGGTACAGCTTCTCTTTCAGTGATTGCATAGACTTATTGTTTTGACACTCAGCCTTCTGGTCTATAACTCTTAGTTAAAAACTGTATTTTTCTTTAACTGCTTACCTGTCCTTGGTGGTCTGTCATCTCCCCGTCTCGCCTCAGCTGCCAGGTCAGACCCTGAACATGGAATCCATGCTGAACAAGCTAAAAAGCACCGTCACTAAGGTGACGGCAGACGTCACCAGCGCTGTCATGGGCAACCCGGTGACACGGGAGTTTGAGGTTGGACGACATATTGCCAGCGGGGGTCCCGGCATGTGCTGGAGGATCTACAATGGCACCAAGAAGTCCACCAAACAGGTGCATGTTAATATCCTCCCCCCGATCAGACCAGCTCCAATTCACGTTCACACTTAAACGGATAAATAACTCATGGTGCTTGTGCTGTCGATGAAGTCAAATGAGGACTTTCCACACCAGAAGTAACTGTGGGACTAGATAAACCTAATTTCAACGCTTTGTTGTTTGTCTTTGACCCTCCAGGAAGTGGCAGTGTTTGTGTTTGATAAGAAGATGATTGACAAGTATCAGAAATTTGAGAAGGACCAAATCATCGATTCGCTGAAAAGAGGTGTGCAGCAGCTGACCAGACTTCGTCACCCCCGTCTCCTGACTGTGCAGCATCCTCTTGAAGAGTCACGGTGAATAACACACATACAAGCACAGCCTCACAAAGGCACACGACAAACTGTTATATCAAGGACAAATTGAATGAGTCACATCTCAAAGAGGGGCTTGACATTCAAGGGGAAAAAATTGAAAATATATCATTCGTCTGCCTCTGTGTGTGCACATATATGAACAGAACCTCGTCATGATCTAAAGACTCTATAGACTGGTCCCTGAATAATGTATGGCCCCTGAGGGCAAATTAAGGTTGGGGCTTTATTGTGCTTACTTTCTTTCTGCCACTGTCTTTATTTAACTTTCATCCAGGGCAGCTCCTACTTCACAGTACTTTTTTGTCTCTGTTTTTGCCTTTTGTTATGTTTTTAATTGTCTCTGTCTGTTCAAGAATAACTCAGCATTTAAAAAGCAGTTATTTGATGGTATTTCTTGCGTGTTGCCCTCAGAGACTGCCTGGCGTTCTGTACGGAGCCAGTGTTTGCCAGTCTGTCCAATGTGCTGGGCCAGTGGGACAACCTGCCCAGCCCCGTGCCCAATGACATCAAGGAGTACAAACTCTATGATGTGGAAACCAAGTATGGCTTGCTACAGGTGAGAGTGTGGAAAGGTGAGGTTTCTTGAAGTAGAGCTGCAACTGTATTATTTTTATTATCGATTAGTTGCCTCTTATGTTCTCGATTAATTCTTTGGTCTGTAAAATGTCATATATTTTATAATGGTTTATAAAATGGCCTATCACAGTTTACCAGATTTCAGGTTGGCATTTTATTTGCCTCAAGAAAGGGGAGGAGGAGATTAAGAAAGCCAGCAAATATTCACAATTCAGATGCTGGAAGTAGTTAATTTTAAGCATTATCGCTTTAAAAAAGCTACAAAAATGACCATTCGGTTATCAGTATGTTGCTGATTTAATTTTCAGTCAGTTGACTAATCAGTTAATCAATTAATCGTTTAAACTGTTGCCTGATGTGTCAGGAACTTTAAGATGCCTTTTACCAAACGACCTGTTCTGATAATGAAACCCAGTTGTCCCTAAACACACATTTCAGACACAGTAAACCACATAAGAAGCTATAATAAAGCAAAAAAAATGTGTATTTAGTGTATACATTCTATTTTTTCCCCTATAAACCATCTTCCTCTGTACTCATCATCTCTGACACAGTAATCACACTCATTGTCCAACAGTAAGACCGTAGTTGTACTGTTCACCTTCCACACGTATGATAAATAGTTTTGAGTGAGAACTTGTGTGTTTGTCATAATGTGTGATAGTATATGTAAACCCATTTACACTGATGGCAAATACAGGTTTATCCTGGGACCTTACTTTGGTTTGAAACGGTGATGGCTTTACCTTTCCTGAAGTGTTGGGCTTTGAGCCCGATCAAGTGAGTGTAGTACCAAACTGTTTGCGCTTTAATACAAACAATGTGCTTGTATCAATCGTACTCTTCATTTTTCCTGACATTTTCATTTTTTCTATCTCTTTAGATCTCAGAGGGTTTGTCGTTTCTGCACAGCGGGGTGAAAATGGTCCATGGCAACCTGTGTCCGGAGAACATCATCCTCAACAAGAGTGGAGCTTGGAAGATCATGGGCTTTGACTTCAGCATCTCCTCTACAAACCCCTCAGATGCTGAGGTATGTTGAGGCTTTTTGCTCCCTCAGTTCAGCCTGTCAGGCAGGGCTTCCGCCCAAGCTTACCGCCTGCAAGAGGCTCTACCAAATTGATGTGTTGCAGTATTGTCACATCTATACATTCTCATATTCTCTCATCCCCATTTAGCCCAAGTACACATGTAAAGAGTGGGAGCCCAACCTCCCTCCACTCTGCCTCCCTAACCCTGAGTACCTCGCCCCTGAGTATATCCTGTCCGTCAGCTGTGACTCTGCCTCCGACATGTACTCGCTGGGCGTGGTCATGCATGCAATCTTCAATGAGTGCAAGCCTGTTTTCCAAGTCAACAAGCATGACATCTTTAAGAGCTTCAGCAGGCAGCTGGACCAGGTGAGTGGAGGTGTGCGAAATGTGGACGCACGAGGAATGACTGGATAGACTCACAGGATCATATATCTGATTCCGTTTTACCGATCAAATCATTGGTAAAACGGAAACATGTTTGAAATAATCCTGATGACTGTGACTTGACACTCTTCAGGATCTGCTGCTCCAGACTAATGCTGAATTAATATTTTCTTATGAATAAAGTCATTTGGCAGATCACAGCTCCCGCAGAAATAAAAATTTTGTGCCGTAGCTCAAGAGTGTGTTACTATTACCAGTCAACCACTGCTTTTATTTTATTCCTCTGTGTTCTATCCCATTTATTTTCTTGTTTTTCAATTGTAGCTGAGCAGCATGAATCCAGCACTGCTGAATAAGATCCCTGAGGAGGTGCGGGAGCATGTCAAAATGCTGCTCAGTGTCACGCCCAATGTCCGGCCTGATGCCGACCAGATGACCAAGGTTTGCATATTGTTTGTGCTTGTGTTGGAAATGTTTTCTGGCTTTCATTTGAAGACATATTTCTTATTTATTTATTTCTTTTTGCTTGTGTAATTCAGATACCATTTTTTGATGACGTGGGTGCTGTTACTCTTCAGTACTTTGACTCCCTCTTCCAAAGGGACAACCTACAGAAGTCTCAGTTCTACAAAGGCCTCCCCAAAGTCCTGCCCAAACTGCCCAAGGTAAATGCTTGTACACTTTGTATAGAAAATGTGGTGAGATCGGGTACAAAGACTGAGCCAAGTGGTCAAAAAGTCAAAGTACAAGTATGGATATTTTCCAGATTTTACCTTGCAGGTACTGCAAATTTAGTCCTCCTTTTTCAGTAACATGTTACCATCAAACAGTGCTTTCAGTTTCCCCATATCAATTAAAACATACTCTCTGTTCGTTCGTGTATAAGCCTTCACACTCGCACACAAACACACAGAGACTATTGTGACACAAGTTCTATTGCTGTTTCTTAGAAATAGTTTTTCTTGATTTGATTTCTGTTTTGTTTCTGTTTTGTTTTGCTTCCGGTTGCTTCAGTTGTTTCTTCAACCCATTCCTCCTTCCTTTCTCACAGCGAGTTGTGGTGTATCGAATCTTGCCGGCGTTGACCTCTGAGTTTGTCAACCCGGACATGGTTCCCTTCGTGCTGCCCAATGTGCTGCTGATCGCTGAGGAGTGCACTAAGGAGGAGTATGTTCGTCTCATCTTGCCTGACCTCTCACCTGTGTTCAAGCAGCAAGAGCCTATTCAGGTAGATGCGCATAAAAACAGTCAGCACGTATAGTAGGCTACCAGCACAACTGATTATTTAAGAGACACTTATAGCACTATTGTAATCTAAAAAAATCTGTGAAGGTAGCAATGCACTCAGGTGACGTGTTCTCAGCTAATGTGCTGTGTCCTTTTTTTAAAAAACCCTCTGAAAAGTAGTTTTCTCTTTTTAAACCTTTGCATGATGTTTTTTTTCCTTCTGGCAGATGTGTGTTTGAGATTTTGAGAGTGAGATTAATGAGTGAAATACAACATGACTAAAAAGCATGCTCTGTTTGGGCTCAGTCTGTTACTTTATCAGGACTTGTCTTTCTCTGTATTTTTCTTTCCATGCGTCCTCAGGCTAGTAATATGGTGAGTGGTCTCTCTGCAGTGAATGTGCTCCCCTTACATCATCTACTGTATGTGTTGTGTTGTTGGCGTTGTTGTACTAAAAGCTGTACTAAAGCCACTGAAATCAGTCTCCGCTCACTTCCACTTACCAGCGTACTCATGAGTAGAAGCTAGGATAGTATTCTCTTGCTTTTGACTGTTGTTTTCCTAACTCGGTCCCCTGTGCCGTGCAGATCCTACTGATCTTCCTGCAAAAGATGGACCTGCTGCTGACCAAAACGCCGGCGGAGGACATTAAGAACAGCGTGTTGCCTATGGTCTACAGAGCTCTGGAAGCCCCTTCTGTACAGATTCAGGTACAAGGGGGGGGGCTGCTCCGTATAAACTTAATACATTCATTTGTTAATCTTGGAAATCAGACAGGTGACCACTAGATCAGTTGCAGGTGGTGACAAAATTGTTTAGTGGGAGTTGTCATCATCGTCAAATAGGTCATGACTGAAGGAGCTACTGTATACTTGATTTTTGAAAAAGCCAGATGCTGTATCAAAAATATCTTTAGGCTTGCTTGAGATTTCTGGTTGCTTTGTTGCTTTACACATCACCCGTTTGATGTACAAACATTGAGAATAGGTGCCAATTTTCACTTCACTGGTGTATATTTTTAGGATTCCACTTAGACACCTGGGAAGATTTATTTTTTTGATCACCGTCTGGTAATCTTCGTCTCTTCTTAGTCTTATCTTGAGGGCACAGTAAGAATGGATGCCGTACTTGGCATCATAAAAATGTCATATCACATAACATCTTATCTGCGGCCGAGCAGGAGCTGTGCCTGAACATCATCCCGACGTTTGCCAACCTGATTGACTACCCCTCCATGAAGAACTCCCTCATCCCTCGAATCAAATCAGCCTGCCTAAAGACCTCCTCACTAGCTGTGAGTCTTTTCTTAATTATTTTCTGCTCTCAGCTTGTATCTTTCAATCTGTCTGCCTCCACAAAAAATATATTTTTCTGTAGTTATGTCTTTAAAGAGTCTTTACTCTTGCCCTCGTCTTTCTCGAAGACTTTTATACTCTTACTTCCACCACTGACTACAACCAGTTGTCTGAAATTGTCTCTCAAAACTTAACCTCATTTAAACTATGTATGTATTTTGACTTTGTCAATGTATGTACTTTTCCTTCTTACTGTATAGGTACGAGTAAACTCTCTGGTGTGTCTGGGGAAGATTTTGGAATATCTAGACAAGTGGTTTGTCATTGATGAGATCCTGCCCTTCCTACAACAGATCCCCTCTAGAGAACCAGCAGTACTCATGGGCATTCTAGGTAAAGAAACTGGACACTCTCTACTCCACTTTTTACTCATGTGATTGTAGCAGTTGTGCAACCTCTTGGTTTGCTTGATGATTGATTGATTGATTGATTGGTTATTTGACTTCCTTTCTCCTCACTTTAGGAATCTATAAATGCACCTTCAGCCACAAGAAGCTGGGCATTCCCAAAGAGCACCTTGCCGCCAAGAGCCTGCCCCACCTTGTCTCTCTTAGTATAGACAGCAACCTGAACCTGAATCAGGTACTACACAGCCAACACACACCTCTTTGAATTTCATTTACCTGCACATCTGTGGAAAAAAATCTTATTTTCTTCATCTTTATCTTGTTGTTAACGCATTTTGTATCATCTGCTTACTTCTACTTAATGTGAGTTCCCTGTTATCTAATCTGATCTGATACATTCTGTGATTCAGTTTAACTCGTTCATGATGGTCATACGGGACATGCTGAGTCGCATGGAGGCTGAACACAAGACCAAGTTGGAGCAGCTGCACGTCATGCAGGAGCAGCAGAGGTATCTGTGTTCTCTGTTCTCTCTGTGACTCTGCTTTATTCACTTTGATTATCAATCAAATAGTCATAAATATTAATGAAAATCTTTAATACAAATTAGCTAAGACGTCTGGTGTAATTGGATCTCTAATAGAAAGCAATGAACAGTTGATACTGGTCACAAGAATAATGATAATGGTATGACTAAGCAGGCTTGTATAAATTCCCCTATTTCAATTCCTTCTGTTTTCTGACTTCGTTCGTTGTTGTCTCTTCTAACAGGAGTATGAACATTTCAAACCCAGGGAACCAATCAGAGGAGACCAAGAGCCCACCAAGCTCCGGCAACCAGGTGAGAGGTCAATTCCATGTCACCCAAGTAACAGATCAGAGAACATGGGTATACTTACTGTCAAAGAAATATTTCCTCTTGCTTTATAAGATCCCGAAAAGGCTGGAAAGGTTATGTTTTACCTCTCTGAGCTGCAGTGATTCCTTTTTTCCATCTTTTTTTTGCTTTCAGATTGACGATATCTTTGGCAGCCCAGGGGTTAATGGGAAAGAGAATGGATCTGCAGCGGTAGCCTCACAGCCTAATAGAGTATGGAAATGATTTCACGCCACATTTACACAAAATTTCACATTTTGTCATTTAGCATGTAGTCCAATTTGTTCATGGCATCTCGTCCTTTGAAACCCCCCTAGATGTCTCTGACTCTAGAAGAGAAACAGCGATTGGCTAAGGAGCAGGAGCAAGCGGCCAAACTGAGGAGCCAGCAGCCGTTAGCACCACAGACTCTCAAACCAGCTACCACCACCAACTCACAGGTAAAAACTGCATACTTCAGTGTACACAAACCCAGAGTCATGCTCAAACACTCATGGCTTGTGAGGATAAATCTCGCCCCATTTCATGTTGCAGACTAAGGATCTGACCAGCAGCCTTCTCAACAACATAACATCGCTAAACAGCCTGTCCTTGGCCAACACAGCACGACCAGCACCAGTGCAGGGCACCACCATCTCTGCCTTCCCCTCCTCTAGCCCCATGGTTGGCTCCATGGGCGCCCAAGTCTCTAATGGCTTCAACCCACCCATGAGCTTCCAGACAGGAGGCATGGGCATGGGCATGCGTCCCGCGGGCCCCGGCCTCTACGGCGGCATGGCCACCACCACCAGCACCCCAAACTTTGGAGCGCTCACACAGAATCAAGCCCCCATAGGGCAGACGAATAAAGCCCCCGACATGTCAGCCTTGGACAGTCTTTTTACACCCAGCAAGCCCAAAGTCACCCTCAACCAAATGGGTCCCACGCCTACACCTGGAAGCAACACTCCTTGGCTCAGTCAGTTCGGTTCAGCACAGAACGCTCAGACTCAGATGCAGGGTGTGTCGGTAGGTATGGGAGGGGTGCCAAGTGGGTTTGGGATGCAAGCAAACCCTTTTTTCAGCCCGCAGAACTTTTCTCAATCTGCTGCTGCCGCTAGCATGAACCAAAGTGGAGTTAAACATAGTGCATCTGTCAACAATGATCTGAAAGACTTATTTGGCTAAATGTAAGTGAAAAGATGCCAGGTTAAGTATGTAATTGTAATAACTTTGGACAGAAGAGCCTTTAATTCTCACAGAACAAGACACTGATTGAATGTGAAGATTTAAAATCCTTTCAAGGATGTTGCTGTCTGTATTTTTAATGCGACCTGGTTTAAATTCTGAATCTTGCTCACCTTTAGCTGGCAAGTTAACCTGCACCTGAATTCCATTTCTACTTGACCAGGACAAAAAGGGCGGGGTGGGAACTACTACTTCTATGCTGTGTTCTTTAAATGCTGGGGGTTTCCTACTGTTTTGTACTTGACATTCTTGGGAGTCCAAATGTCATGGGTTGAGATAAATCCCAACTCAGTTTATTCAGGAAGGTTTTGTGTTCATTTTATGAATGATTGAGTGGATCGATTGCATTGCACTTCCTGAAAAAGATGCATCAGAATCACATGTCAGAATTGGCAGAAAAAAATGGGAAAAGTGGCTTCCATGCCACACATCTGCTGAGTTTCAGGCTTCTGTACCTTTTATCGTTTCTCCAGACTATTTTAGGATTTGCTGCATATCTAAAGTGATCAGAGGGTTGACTTAAAAACAAATACCGCATACACCCAAATGTCTGAGCCCGGTGGGAGATACCATACCAAGTGTGGCACTGTAAAAGCTGCAGTCACAGACCTGCATCCAGAAAGGCTCCTCTGTGGAGACGATCTGAAAGGGGGCGTAGAAAACTTGACTGCCCAGCAGTTGCGGTTTAGATGGGGCAAACAGAGTAACCCCTCTGCAGTCCATCTCCATGGTAACGGTTTCTCTGCAGCACTTCCATTTTGAGAACACAAATTGGACGTACAATCCAGTCTGGTCTTCATTTTTTCCCCCCTTTGATCTCATTCTTTTATTATGTGGTTCTAGCACTGCAAAGCCTGTTTTTCTGTTCATCACTTAATTTGACATGTAAGCAAGCACATCGAAAAAAGGAAGTTAGTTTTTAGTTAGTTAGTTTTGGCTGGTAAAAGTTTGTTGAGAACCATTTTCGCCTCCTTTTGGTAACAGAAAACATTCTACCAGTTTCTGTGAATGCAGTATAAATGACCTATGTGTCTGATTGCAGGTTAGGATGTGTGGAGTAGCTATTACAGCAGTGTCCTTTTAACGAGATGCTAAAGCTAAAAGCGATGAACAAGGACCATATGCACTGCTTAGGCTATAGTGCCTTACATAGGTACCTGTTTAAAACTAGACAAGCCGCACTCATCGGTTAATATTTCCCCCCTTAATCAGCTGTCTGGCGTTTGCTACTCAAATTACTCGCTTTATTGCATGTTACTGAGCTTGACCACTTTTCTAATAATGATTCCTAATCGTTCCAGTGACCAATGACATTTTATTTCACACATCCAGCAGGATTT
The DNA here is from genome assembly GCF_016859285.1 of Xiphias gladius. Taxonomy (NCBI): domain Eukaryota; kingdom Metazoa; phylum Chordata; class Actinopteri; order Istiophoriformes; family Xiphiidae; genus Xiphias; species Xiphias gladius. The sequence continues at coordinate 7,354,557 of NC_053401.1, forward strand.
GCTCTGATGAGATTTATAAGGAGCTCAAAATCCTCCAGTGTACCACTTCTGTTGATCAGTTTGTACAGTGAAGAAGATATCACCTTTATATTTTGATTTCAGCACTTTTCAGCTGTTAGGACTTGTGCCGGCAACATATTATGAAGTGTAAATATATAGTTATTTAAAAAGAGTTGCTCTGTGAGGGCCTTGGCATTTTTATGTTCTTGTGATAATGGTTAAGAGGCCTTAGATGAGTCGTGTGCAATAATCCTTATTGGTTGTTGAGGGTGCGTATTGATCGGCTCAAGAAGCTCTCAATATGTCCTTACCTCCATCTCCACTGACCTACCATAACTTCATAGGTCTGTCTGATTTTTCTAAACTGCTAAACACTGATGTGTACTCATTCTAAATCTTATATTTCTGGAGCAAATAACACCATTTTAGGGGTTTTTAGATGCACCTTGTTCAAACTGTTTCTGCTGACAATGATTGTCGTTAACATGCCGAAGTGTAACGTCTGTTATTGGATTAACTTTTGTTTTTGTGTAGTAATGCCACCCATACAAGGTGACCTTTCTCTCCAGCCGCATGGCAGTGTTATACGCTTGTGAATTTGGCTCTTCAGGTTCTACTAATTTCCCCCTTTTTTTTCTTTTTTTTCTCATACATGACGACAAATGTCTCTGTGATTGGATCTTTTTCATCTGTAGCTCGACATACACTATGTGGCAGTTTTTGATTTTAGCACAAAGTGGATGTGATGTTAAGAGCGTGTGTCACATACCCTGGCAGAACCCCAAAGCAGAAAACTAAAGCTTATTCTTCTACAAGATTGTTTGTATACTACTGCTGTCATATATGTGTAGTGTGGCCCGTGTTTTATGTGTTAAGGTGCTGGTCTCTGAAGTGATGAAAATGAAAATATGTACATATAAAGGAGAAGTACACAATCTAATACTCTCAAAGCATGGTCATTATTTCTGCGATGGTTTTCACACACTACTGCAGATACTAGAGTATAAGTAACTTTAATTTAGAGAAGAAAAACAAGCCAAAGTTTACTGATTACAAGGCAGTATTAATGAACATTTTTTATATTTATATGCACGATTTGATAGGCTGCATTACATGAAAGATCAAGGTTAACTTCCCTGTGGTTTTAGGTTAAAAGAGGTAAGTTGTCAAAAGCTAAACACTGAAAACAGTTTAAGAAGTGCACTGATTACAAGTCGTCATTCATGAACAATCTAGGATTTACTAAAGCATAGAGTGAGGCGGGGTTACATGAAACATTAGTTAAAAAAAAAAATAAAAACCTTAGTTTGAGGTTAAAAATAAACATTAAAAAATGAATTCATTGTAAACACTGGCAGATGGTTTTGGAAAAGGACCGAGTGCATTGTACTCATGGACTCTGAGGATATAAAGATTCCCTCACACCTTTTTTAACAATTTTCCCATGTTTAAATAACTGTTGTGTAAGATCACCCAAACAGAAGAGAGGAGGCAGCTTATGTTAAAAAAAAAAAAAAAAAAAAAACTTAATCATTCCACTATGAGAGACGACCTGAGGAAGACAATGACGTAATCGGTAAGATCAAGATTTAAAATAACTCCCGACCTCCAAACCCGTCACTGGTTAAGTCGTCGCACTGATCTGGTGGTGTTTGTGGTAAGGTTTCTCTGGGTCATGGCTGCAAAAGACATGAAAAAAATCAGTCTGAACTTCAGGTATACAGAACAATCCTTTACTCTAATATTGCCACTCGTTTTGATGTCAAAATCTGGAATACAGATTTATTTTTAACTTGGATAAAAAAAAGTGTAGACGTCCATGCTCGCAGCTCACCTGAGAAGTTCAGCTCGTAGCTAAAGTTCGTGGCGGCAAATAACATTGTGCCGAACGGGTTCTGTTGGTAACGGAGCTCGATGTCCTCACTGGAAATGCTGCACTGATTATATCCCTGCAGGACACAGAGAGCGGCACAAAGGAGATGCACTTAAGAAACCTATGGTTAAAATCTGGATAGCTCACAAGTCCTGTGTGCCAGTTGCTATGATGATACATCGCTGCTTTTTTTGGCAGTGCTGGTGCCATGGCTCCAGACGTGGCAGTGTCGGTCCACCACTTTGCGTATCTCGACGACTGCTGCACGCTGACTTTAACGTCAGGCCCTAAACACCACCATGCCTAAAAAGCCGCTTACGTCGCTGCGGACTCATTTTCTTGTTGTTCTGTATCTTATTCACCGATTTACAGTATCTACCGCTTGACATTACCGGAACTTGCACATCAGCGAAAGAAATTTGTGCCTTACGTTGGAGTAATCTTTCCATGCTCCATTGAAATCTTGGAACTGCCATTGTGTCATCGTGCCAGAACTGAAGAAGAGAAGAATGGAAGTTGAAAACATTTACAGCAGCCCACATATTTTACAAATACTCTTTTCACATATTGAGTTATTTTTAGTAAGTATTGCAGAAAATGTATGCTTTTATGCAGTTAACCTGTTTCAAATTAATGTGTTTTGCTTTGAAGAAACTTACATAAACCTTAATTTCCCAATCCCCTAATTATGAAATTGATAATTAGGGGATTTGGAAATGTTTGAAAATTTAATTAAGTATAATTAAAGTGCTTTTCAATGGGTTTTGGTTTTCCCCCTCTCAAATTAATGGCATGTTTTCAGGGGTAAACTGAGGATTCATGTGTCGTATTTTCAGGGGTTCTCATTTCACGGTGAAATGTTTTCCTTACCTACCTGCTACTCTCTTGGCTCCCGCTGGTTAAAGTCCTCCTCACTGATCTTTTAGTCCCAAACTTTGTATTCACTTGACACATTCCTACGACAAACCAGTGGCGAGAATGTGTTGGTGGCGATTCGAAAAAAACAAACAAAAAAAAACGATTGATTGTTTGGTTTAGCAGAACACAGCAGCTTAGTGGTTGTATGTGTGTGTGATTACTTGAAAAATCCAGCGTGTATGAGAATTTCCTGATGGTGAAGTGCAGCTTGCCCTTCGGGTTCCGCTGGTATTGTCTCTCAATATAACTGCTGTCAAAGGAACATACCTACGCACAGACGACGACAAGCACTAATAAATCCACTTTAGAGAGGAATGCACATTGTCCCCGAAATGCAGAATTCTGTGCGCCAGCTGAAAACACCCTTAAACGTGCCTTCCTTATAGGCACATTTAAAAGCGTTTTTACATTCAGTAGGGAGAATAAATCATCTTAGAGGTGTTTTCAATTTGACCACCAGAGGCCACTGTTGACTCTGACATTATTTACTAGGAAAAAGAATTAACAATGAAAGTTAAATATCTATATAAGGCACGCTAATAAGTACCTGAACATATTAAAAGTTTAAATGTCTAGCTGAAAGTAAAATGAAAACTATTACTGTACATTGTTTAGAGGGTTTCATTTATAAGCTTCGGCCACAACCACCTGAAACTGTTGGATGCCCTACTTACATGTGCTTCATATTCTGTCCATCTCCCCTCGTCTGCCATGAATTCCCACGTGTAGCTCGCATTGGCGGGCTGGGAGGCGGAAGCCGAGGGCAGGACTGAGGTGGAGCGAAGGCTGCGGAGACACAAAGGCACTATCACACATGGTCAGACCCACACACACACACACACACACACACACACACACACAGGGGCTTCTGAGGGGTTTCCCTCTGCAGCGAGGCTCCCTGAGGATTCCTGTGTTGATCAGAGGTTCGACTTAAGATTGGGTTTCAAGTCATACCTAGGGACAGAAATCCTCCAAGGTAAGGCTGGCTGTCATCGGACAGCTCAGTAGATTAAGGCGGGATGCGGAGAAGAAACATTTTTTAGGATCCTCTTACCTCCCAGCATTGGAAGTGAATTTCGGCCGCCGGCGTACATTCCTGCACAAGCCCGTGATGGAGTTTGTTTGGGTCATGGCTGCAGAGTGAAATACCATCAGTTATATTTAGCCCAGGAAAGACATATTCATTGAAATGAACAAGCTCACACAGGCAAATTTGATACAAACACCACCTACTGGAGAAGTCGAGTTTGTAGGCCGTAGAGCCCACGGTGAATGTGAAGGTTCTCTGAGGGTTGAGCGTGAACTGGCGCTCAATATCGCGGCTGCTGATGGATGAGGTCAACATGCCGGAGCCCTGAGGAAGAGGAGGAAGGGGAAGGGGGGCGGCTGAGGGCTGTTGCAAACACGCCAGAGATTAAGATTTCTCCAAATGTACCCTGGGGCTTCAGGGCCAAAGAGCCTGCTCACCTGGGATCCATATTCACACCACAGCTGGTTGTCTCTGAAGTACCAACCCACGTCCTCTGTTTGGCCCTGAGGCATGAAGGTTAGTCTCTGAACCTTAAGAGCTGTGTTCCGGGTCTGCAACTTATCAAAGTCAATGAACACTCTCCTGTGAAGGCACAAGATCGAGTTTGATGGATTTGATATTGCCCATGTGGTCAGCACTACTTACATTTTGATCTGAATTCATCAACACAAAACCCATCCGTCCATCCACGTTTTATTTATATTCACCATTCTGAGTTTCAGTTTTCAGTTTCAGCGATTTTACGTCCCTTAAATGCTGCTTCAGAGGTTTTTCTTCCTTGTAACAAATGGTCAAATTTAAACATACTGAATAATGGCGCACACATTTCGCTTTTGGCAGGTTTAGCAGTGCCAATGTGAGTCTTTAAAAACTCCTAGTGGCGAAACCTTGCCTGCAACTTCACATCCAAACATTTCCGAGTGCTGCCTGAACTTTTAAAGCAGTTTTATCTGAAACTTAAGGCCGGATAAAATCCTAACCACTGACCCGTGGCGGGTGTTGATGGTGATTCCTTTAGCTCCGGGTTGGCAGTAGTGGGACTCGATCACATGGTCGTTAGCCAGTGTCAGCCACTCCTGCCCGTCCGACAGCTGCCACTCGTAGTGTTTCCCACCGGCTGCAAGACAGAAGAAGGCAGGGTCCCGTCTTAGAGATGTGTTCACTAAATGACCCACGATTTACATTACATCGGTTTGACAAGTGCACGTTATGCTTTGAAATGCAGTTATTTGTTTGACTCGTGACTCGTTCGCCGCCTGCAAGTTCGCTGCAAGTCGCAGCAGACGACAGAGGATCGGCTAGAGGGCGGACATGGAGCTCCAGAGGTCAAGGTCAAGGTTATGTACTTCGGTAGAGAGCGGTAATACGGCAGGAACTGAGGCCGTCGTGTCATACTGACCTGGACTCCCCTGCGAGCTCCCTCCCCCTCCGTTCGCCTGTAAGCAAGAAATGCAGATTAGTGTGAGGGTCGGGAAAACAACCCCTTGAAGACGTCTCGGCAAAAAATGTGAAAAAAAAAAAAAAAAAAAAAAAAAAAATCGAACAGCGGGAAATGTTCGTCGTAGCTCAGGTCGATCGTCGACTCACCATGTCCCGACGCGCAGACGCTGCATTAGTGACGGAAAAAAAGGGAAAGGGGAACCAGTTTAAAGGGCCGTTGCGATTCATTTGACCCCCGCGGCTACGATTAAAACTCTACACGGTGTCCCTTACGGCCGCCTGCACGTCCACGTACTCGTGGCATCGGTTGTAAAAGCGGCGTCTTTCACTTTCGGTTCCAAGGCGCGAACGTAGAGGCCTCAAGCCGGAACCAGGCTGCACTTTGAGGCTGCGCCCACTGAGATTGCTCATCTGAGTTTTTAGAGCGGGGATACAGTGTGCGGGGGAGTCAGCGGGTGCAGGCTGGCGGGATTTGATCACGTCCTCTTGTTGCGTTTCGGAATCATAGAATTAAAGGGAAAAAAACTAGACTGAAATTCACCAGAGCGCTGATATCATGTCTTACTGACTCAAAAAACAAAACAAACAACAACAAAACAGAATGGATGTTTTTTTTTTAAATTATTATTATTTGCAATCATTTTTAATGTCCATTACATAATATTTAAAGCAGAGTACATATGAAGCAAAAATAAACCTTAAGAGCCAAGACTAGACTTCAATTACAGAGCAAACAAATAAAATGAACTAAAGAACTGTAGATCTACAACCTGCATAATGGGCTCTGCGGGCAGTTCCTTTGACCTCATGGCTTGGTTTTCGCTCTGCTATGCACCGTCAGCCGTGAGACCTTATGTTGACACGTGTGTACCTTTCCAAATCATGTCCAGTCAATTGAATCAATCGACTCCAATCAAGTTGTAGAAACATCTCAAAGACGATCAAGAGAAATGGGAGGCACCTGAGCTGAATTTCAAGTGTCATAGCAAAGCGTCTGAATACTTATGTCAATGTGATATTTCATTTTTTCCTTTTTTATTAAATTTGAGAATATGTCTACTATGTGTTTTTTTTCTTTGTCGTTATGAGCTATTGAGTGTAGATTGATGTTAGCATTTTTTTTTGGCATCAGGCTGCAATATAAAATGGGAAAAAAGTGAAGTGGGGCTCAAAACTTTCTGCCTCAAAGGTAATATGCAAAATGGCCTTCAAATTGCATTACATTTGGTTTAGGGTGAGTCTCTTCTATTACATCAGAAGAGGCAGTGGGTAGATATGTTGCAGCATGAATGTAATATCAAACAGTGTGACTGATCATTTCTGAAGTGTTTGTCCCACAGTTCATTTTCTTCCTCAGATTTAGCAACATAAAATAATTGCATCTCTTTGCTGTGGCAGTTGGCAGCAAGTAACAGTAATGAGACAAATCAAAGGGGAAATCATGATGAACCCACTTCTTAAGATGAGCAGCTTAAACACTAATTTTGTAAAAGGCAACTTGGCACAGCAGATTACCAGAGTGCAAGTTTGTTTAGATATGTGTTAGTAAGCTTCAAACCCTTTGGCACGATCCCCTATGGTACAAGGTTTTTAAAAATCACAACAGGCTTCAGGATAATTAAATCTGATCCTGAATACATTTCTAATTCATTTCAATATTCAATTTGCCTTTATAGGGCCAACATAGATTAGTAACGGCCAAGTGTTTGTGGACTGTCTTCTGGAGGTCAAAATCCTCTACGATGGTCATACCAGCAGACGTCTGATCTTGCGTGTATGTTTTGTTTTGAGGTTGGTTTGGTTCATTGCTGTAGAAAACAAGTAAAAAAAAAAAAAAAACAGACAATAAATGCTCCATGTCGTGTTCCAGGACTCCTATGTAATAAATTACAGTAAATTACAGCTGAGATTCTTCTTGTGCATTGTAAGAACTACATAATTTGGCACTAGTGTTTCATTGGTGCAGTTCTACTTAAAAAGGGATAGTTTCACAGTTCAGGAAATATGCTCGCTGTAACAACATCGAATTCGATCAAATTCTAAATTCTGTCACAACATTTAAGAGTTCAACATTTTGCAATACAAGCTTATGCGCTTTTTCACTAAGAGGTAGAGGAAAATATTGATGCCACTCTCATGTCTGTATGCTAAATATGTAGCTACAACTAGCTACCTTTTAGCTTCGCTAGGCATAAAGAAACTGGGATAAAAAGCTAGCCTGCTTATGTCAAAGGGTAACGAAATCCACCCACTAGCACCTCTGAAGCTCATTTATTAACACGTCATATTAATTTGTTTAACTTGTACAAAAACCAAAGTGTAAAAACGACAAGTTGACGTTTTATGTTATGTGCAAGACTATAATATGTTTTCCCACGTTTCCAGTCTCCATGCTCAGCTAAGCTAACCGGCTGCTGGTTGTAGCATCATATTTAGTGAAGCGACATGACAGTGGTATTGATCTTTGCATCTAACTCTCACCAAGAATGCAAAGTGTACCTCAGAGTATCTTTTAGCCAGTGCACAATAGGTCAGTTGCACAAGCTAAGTCAATTCTACAAGCTAGCATAACATTCAATATTAAATACAGGAGGAATTAAGTTTCCAATGATAAATTAATAATGAGTGAATATCTACATGGTCTTAAATGAAACATTTCTTTCACGGAAATTCGCCTGGGAATCAACAACTGCATATAAAACGAAATACAAATACAAAACTCTCACAATTAGTGCCAAATTACATTAGTTATTTACAGAAAATGATTAGGAAATAACTTGGACCTGTAAAATTAAATGTCACTATTTTCTTTTATCACAGTATTTAAAAAATAACTTAACCTCTGAAGTCTAGCTTGTAGGAGTCTCCCTTCAATTTGAAGATCATGCTGTCTTGGGGGTTTCGCTGGTACGTCTTCTCAATGTCTTCACTGGTTACTGAGCATTCAGTTGGAGTGCCGCTCTGCCAAAACAAGGCCATTCAAATCATCATGGTTTAGCTTAGCACTATTATTTAGAGACAAATAAAGTCTCTGAGATAATTGTAAACTCCAGTCCGCAGATAACCTACCCTGCGTTTATAGTCGTGCCATGCTCCACTGCTTCCCTCAAACTGCCACTTCGGTCTGGCGCCCACAGACATATTCTTGATAGCTGAGGCTGCTTGAGAAACTCTGCAACAACATTTTGGAAAAAAATTATGCTTATTTGCTATCGCAGTGAGAGTTAGATGAGAAGACGATACCACTCTGGTGAATGTTCGGTAAATATAAGGTTATAGCCAGCATTTGGTTAGCCTAGCTTAGCATGAAGACTGGAAGCAGGAGGTATATTTCTCAACAAGTCCTGTGCCGCATTCTTTTGCCCCTGTTAGGTTATGGTTAGGCGTGTTAGAGGAGAACTGGTTTGGGCTGGGATACGTTTGAGCTTAGGTGACGTAATGTGTTAACTAGTGAGCTTTAGGGGTGCTTGTAGGCAGATTTTGTTATCTTTGGATAGTGCAAGGCTAGCTAGTTTTCCCCTGTTTTCCAGTGTACTATGCTAAGCTAAACCAGCTGCTGGCTGTAGCTTCGTGTTGTAGCTTCAGTGTTGTCAGTTTTGTCATGTCAGCAAGAAAGCGAATAAACAAATTTCCCAAAATGTCAAACTGCTCTTAAAATTGTCTTTAATATCTATTTTAGTAATTTTTACATATTTATTATTAACTGGACTGAAATTGGATCAGTTTGGCCAACAAACAAAGTCCAAACTCACCCTGCCCTTTGCCTTTGTCGGTACAGTGGTCGACGAGTGACTTTCCTCTTTCTCTTTTTACTGACCTGTCGCATTTCTAATAAAAGACAAAAAAGGAACAATGAGGTTAGTATCGGGGAACAAACCAACAGTGTTCTACATTTAGAATTTAGTTGGAAATGGATTAGAATAATGAACATTCTGTGAAGGTTTGTTTGATCATACTTCACCTCTGAATCTAATTTCAAGGGTATCAGCACCGATCTTGAAAGTAAAAGAGCTTGAAGGGTCATCCCTGAACTCCTGCTCTATGTCAGAGCTCTTCACAGGAGTGTGTTTGCCCTTCGAATTCTGTCCGAAAAAAGGAAAAATTAAATAAAATAAAAAAATCATTAGCAATCTGCCAAAGGAGACAAATAAATCTAAATATATTCCGAATTTTGGCTCAAAACTGTTACGAGTCACTCTTTAAATCAAATCTTGGTGTATTCGTGGAAACAAAAACACAGCTGAGTTGCCATTTACCTTGTCTCCATACTTGATCCACTTACGACGCAAAGTGCAGTACCAGATCCACACGGTGTTACCATCTTCCAAACGTCTCACTCTCAGGCTCTTTCCATACACTCTCATCCTGTTAAAATCGATGCTCACCGCCCTACATAGAGATAGAGATATAAACCATTGACTGGCGCCGCTCCCAACTGTGCTTTTTTCGTTGGTAGTATACACTTATTGTTGGTTTTGGTCTTTTAATGGTATTTGACAGTAAGAAAAATTTAAAAATATCACTAGCCTTAGCCTTCAAATATTCATTCATATGCCTGTCATAATATTTTTTTTCGTAGCTGTGAAGCATTGCGTAACCTGGTTTTGAAAATTTCCACACAAATAAAGCCTTACTTACCTACTGACTGACTGGACAATAATCAAGCATACATTTTTAGTGCTTACCCGTACGGTGTGTTGTAGATTTTAATGCTTTTGGTATGGGGCAGGCAGTACTGGGCCTCGATTATGTGATCGTTATCAACATCCTTCCAGCCGGTTCCATCATTCAGCTGCCACTGGTAGTATCGGCCACCAGAAACGTTTGGTTCTGGTTAAAAGAAAAAAGACGTAGTGTTGATTTTCAAAATCAAATTGAGCAGGCTTACAAACGTGTACAGTGGTTATTATTTATTATTTATTTTAAAGGGGGGCATTTAAGCTGCACTGAGTGATGCCTTTTTATATTAACAATGGATCAAATGACTAAGACTGTAATGTGAACGATGACAGTCATAGTGACCAACCCATGGAGAATTATCAGAGAAAGTGTCACAGAACTACCAACGTTAGGGACTGTCCAGTGAAGAAACGGGAACATGTAGCGGCTAAGGAGCCAGATATTTTTCCAGAGGAGAGTGAATATTAGGTGGCGAGAAAACACAAATGCCCAAGTTGCTCCATGGTTTCTGAATGTGTTAATAGGCGAGCATCTGGTAACACATTCAACAAAAACAACTTCGTGAGGTGGTAATGTCAGACATTGTGTTCTCTCTGCTTGTTCCGCTGTCCCCAAGAGGCAAAAAAAAGTCGGTGATGCACTTTTAAATAATCTGACTTAACACTTATCAGCTGTTTACCAGCAGGCGCTGCAACAGCACAGAGAAGCAGGCAAAGAGAATATAATACTGCAGTTTTGTTTGAGAAATTAGTCCAAAACCTCTACATATTACATTATAACAGTCTTGCCCGTTGTACATTAAAACCCAAACACTAAAGTCAAGTCAGTTTCATTTATATAGCTCACAATCACAACTTTGTCTCAGAGGGCTTTATAATCTAAACAACATACATCAGCCTCTATCCTTAGACCTTTAATACTTTCGTCACAATATGGAGAAACAGACTGACCATACGAAATACCTACGATATAACATTTATTAAACATTAAGCGTCATAAATGAAGGAGATTCAGGGAAGATGTGAACCAACGCCTCATCTAGTCAACCATTTCCCTTTTCCTCTTCCTCACCTCTAGATGTTGACCGCGCCGAAGCCCTGCTGCTTGCCCGAGAGGAGTCCCGTCCGACTCTGGGGTGGTTCAGCTTACATTTGGACGCGTATCGACACTCTCCTTTCAGGGCATACTTGCAGACGTGCAAGTAGAGGCAGCTTTCACCATCCTTACAGCGACCGTTGTTGTAATACTTGCAGGGCTCCTTCACTTTCGGCGTGATCTGAAAATGTAGATTTTTTTTAATCACTATAGAGGTAAGTACAGTTATGGGCTGTACAAAACATATGGGTGTAGAAATGGCAGTAAACTCTCATCAGCATAGGGGAATGTCTATAGATCGGATATAAGTGGGTTTACTCGTCTCTTGTCATAGTGATTATGAAACTAACGCCGATTCCAACGTCGTCTCTGTCAGTGAACAAACCTGACAGTCGGCTGCTGCATCCGAATCCCCGTCACTGTCCGAGTCATCGCTGACGTCAGAATCACTAGACCCAGACAGGTCGTCATTGTCAGACTCTGGGAAGAAGTGGCACAACATTGGGAGACAGTGACACACACATATCATATGTTTACATGTTTAGTGGACACTTTTATTCACAATACCCAATGTCTGATATGCACATGATTCAATATGACCTTTAGCCTAGAAAGGTGGGTATACCTCACAAATGTTCACACATCTACCATCCAGTACATTTCTGCCTGCAACATGAATGTACACTACATTGCCAAATGTGTACGGACACTTTTGTTTACTTTTGGTCTCGGAATTTTTTTTTTTTCAGAGTTTGGGCTCGACCCCTTAGTTGCACGCACGTAGTCGCAATATTAATGCTACAGCATAATAATGATATTTCAGACAAAGGTGTTCCGCTTTGTGGCAACGGCTAGAAGGGGGCCCTTTGCTGTTCCAACATGACCATGCCCCCGTATAGAAAATGAGGTCCACAAAGAAATGGATTTTTTTCCAGTCGGGAGTGGGACGGACTCGACCGGCCTGTTCGGAGCCCTGAGCTCAGCCACGAACGCCAGCTAGGCCCTCTGGCCCAACATCGGTGTGCCACTGAATGGGGCTGCGAATCACCGCAGGCAGGTTCCGAAATCTTGTGGAAAGCCTCGTGCTCAGGGTTTCAGAAGGAAATGTGACGTTAGCACGTGTGGTCTAATGCCGCCTGTCCATATACTTCTGGCCATGCAGTGTGAATAGGGGGGGGGGGGGGGGATTTGTTTGCAACAAAGGCAGGATGAAAACTTCTAACTGCACTTCACACCTCTCGCTCTTAAATAATTAAAATAAACAAACACAATATAAGTACTGTATGTGTATTGTATACGTAAACGCATAGAAGTTCTGTAAGGATTTAATGCCTGTAAAAAAGGTTTCTACTGAGTCAATACTTCAAGGGACCTGATAATACCTTTACTATACCTAGACTATTTCCTCATGTTCTGTTGCTGTTGGTCTGCTCTCTGTCTGTTGATAATAATGATAATAATAAAAGTAATAATGTTGTAATGTGTAAATGAAAAATTATAGTAAAGAATAGTTTGTACAATAGAGGTGTGGTCTATAACTGTAGGCCCCTGTGTGTCCGGTGGGGAGCTCCTCGAAAAAAACGAAACTGAAACTGTCAATTTCGACACGAATCGCCATTTATGATAAATCGGTGTAACCGACTCGGAGTTGAGACCCGCCCCGTTCCCTCTAAGTTAGTAAATGGCACATATCGGTTGTCCTGTCGCTTTAGGTTTTCGTGTGATCTACTGTAACTTTAAATGTCTCATAAAAAAAAAAAAAAAAAAAAAAAAATAGACACGCGCAGTGGCCACGCAGAGCTCGTCTTATAGGGCAAGAGAAGTAAAAAAAATTAAAAAAAAAAAGAAATTTAAAGAAAGTAAGCCGCATGTGATTTGAACGGGAAAGGGGATCGAAACATTCACTTAAAGCCAATAAACACGCAAATCGATCAAATCAACAGTGACGGTGTGTTCGGGCTACTCACGCACAGCTGTCGCCATCCTGCAGTCGGCGATTTACTTCCCCCTTTCGCTTTTACGAAAGGTTTTTTTTTTTTTTTTTTTGTGTGTGTGTGTGTTGGCCCTTGAAATGTGGTTCTAGACTTAGCTTTAGTGCGGCGTCCTATTTCTACACGCATAAACGCAGGTATTTTAAACCTGCTCCCGCGTCTTTAGCTTTGAAAAATGGGTCGATGCCTTACTGTTAATCTTTGAGGAGGCTAAAGGGTAAACATGCCTCACAACGCCTTAGGTGAACAGCAGTGATGGGGGGGAAGCATTCAGATCTTTTGCCTAAGTAAAGTTACTGGTACTAAAATGTAAAAATACTCTGTTGCAAGTAAAAGTTCTGCGTAAAAAAAAAGTATGTAAAAAGTATTAGGCAGTGAAATTTACTTAGAGTATCAAAAGTACTTGTTTTGCAGAAAAAATGGATGAAATATTATCATATATAACATCATCGCTGATCCCGATGCACCTGTGTCTAAGGAGTAGCTGGTTTTATAGCAGCTCGAGGTGGAGCAAGTTTTACCTGCTTTATTTACAGTTAGGCAATTAAGTTCCCAACCTAGGGCTCAGGTCCCCGCCAGAGGGTCCTGATATAAATCGGAGGACTCATGAGCTGATTAGTGGGGCAGGAAAACTTTTTTTTTTTTGAATGTTTCTCTAATCTTTGCTTTTTATGTGTGTCTGTGAATTATTGGATTATTTTACCTCTTTGGATTTCGAACAGTTATATAAATTTAGAGGGGGCATCTGAAGTGTGACAATGGACCTCAGCTAGATTTTTTTTGTAAGGGGTCACAACACAAGCCAAAAAAGGTTAGGGAGCGCTCATTTATTCTTCAACAGTGTGTTATGTATTATCTCATATCTCGTCATATGTTTTATTTTATGTAAAATCTCAATCTGAAAAGTAACCAGCCTTCAAAAAATAGAGTAGAACAAAAAAGTTCAATATTCGTCTCTGAAATGTAGTGGAGAAGTACTAGCTATCATAAAAAGGAAATACTCAAATACAAGTACCTCAAAATTGTACTTGAATAAATTCAATTGTTACTTTCCACCACTGGTAGAATATATATATATAGTGTATATATATATATATATATATATATATATATATATATATATATATATATATATTTATATATACATATATATATATTCCACCATTTCGTGTAATAACCCCTGTTTTTTTTCCATTATTTCTTTTTAATTATTTAAATTTGTGTTTACTGATTAATTAATTTCTTGTATTTATTGTAAACTGATGCATGGATTATTTTATATATTATATCTGATATATACAAATGTAATATCTGTATGTCTTTTTTGAAGTGTTTTTTTTTGGTTGATTGATATAAAAATGAAAAGTTTAGCGTCAAGGTTTATTTTGTAGTGTGCTAAACCGTCCACAGCGCTAGATGGCGACAGTGAGCTGATTCTGCCACAGGCGCGTCCCAGTCCACAGGCTTCGATAAAGCGCTCAGTTATAGTACAAGGGAAGAAGAATGTAGGGTCCCTCGAAAGGAGGGACGACCTACGAAGGACACTTGAGAAAAAAGGCCAAGGAACGGAAAATAGAAAAAAAAATGGAATTCCAGGATCACGCTTACACCAGCACCACTTATGATAAAGTCAGCCCTGTGGAGTTTACATATAAAAGTAAGTGCAGATGACAAGAGATGGGGGAAAATATATTTTAATCAAGCTAGCCACACACACAGCCCAAGTGGAGTTAGCTTAGGCACCTAGCAAGTGGGCTCCGCGATGAAAAGTAACCCAACAAGTACGCCTTCATTCATTTCATTCAACATTAAAAAGTGAATGTAGTTAACTTTCATTTTCCAGTCGGGCCATCACTGTCAGTGTGGTTTGCATTTGTCGTGTAGAAGTCCTCTAATTGAACACAGACAAACTGTGACGCATCAGGCCAAACTAAGTTCATAAACTAGATGATTGATTGTGACACTGAATTAAAAAGGGAAGAGCCCGAGTGTACTTTGCACATTTTTTAAATAAAAAGAAGGGTGAACCTCCCATTGAATATAGTTCAAATAAAGTCTAAAAAACTAAACAATAAATAAATAAATAAATAAAAAGTCCTAGCTCATTCCTTTTTAAACTTTCTGCTCTCTCTCTCAGTGAGTTCAAAGGAAATCGAAGACTTTGTGAAGCTGAGGGTCTCAAATAATTACCTCTTCTCTGGAAGAAGAAATACTTCCATGTGGGCATGGAGGTACGCATCGGTTCAAATTTCTCTGAGACTCTAGTGTGTGAAAAGACAAAAAAAAGGGTCCAAATATGTAGAGGCAGAAATTCAAAGTTCCATCATGGGATATTCTGCAGATTCGTCTGTTTTTTTCTCCCATACCTACCACAATATTTTTAACATATTGCTCAATGTGTTCCAGTGTTGAAGCTGGTGGTTGTTTATGTTAATTTAACAACCTCTTGATAGTATATTTCTCTTTTTCTATTTTTTTATTTCTCCTTCTGCTATTTCTCTCTGCAGAGATGAGGGTTTCCCCAATGGGAATCTCTGTTAACCTGGAAAACTTGATGTAATATTAAAATACAATCGTAAACCACTAAGATGATTACATTTTCAGGGCCATCCTCAAACATATGGGATTGCAACACAAGATGACCCATTGTCAAGCATCCAAAAAATGGGAAAACATGAAGAAGAGGTACAAGGTATTCCTAGTTTTGGTTTCATTTAGATTCAGGAAGCATTCTGACAGGTTTTGTTCTTGACTTGATGACGTGATCTCTGTCTCCTCAGGAGCTAAAGAACCCTCCAGATGGGGTGAAAGTCTTCCCTGAAACGTGGCCTCATTTCCCGCTGATGGACGATGCTATAGAGGGTCGGCTGGAATGCAGTGCCCCCATCCTCAAGGCTTTCCCCAGCGATAAAGACAACGGTGATTTCTTACCCATCTCCAAACCTAAGAAGAGGAAGGTGATATCCTCCTCTACAGCTTTGGTAGCGGAAGGGCCGGAGATCGAGGTTTCATTGAACGGAGATGAGGATAGAGAGGAAGAGGTGCTGCAGGGGGGAAGTCAGGTCATAGATCACATCATGCAAGAGGTGGAGGACGAGAAGAATGTGTTGGAAAAGGAGAAACAGGTGATGGAGAGGGATCGGCTGGTACTGCAGAGGGAGAGGTCAGTGCTGGATCGGGAGGTGGCCGCTTTGGACCGAGACCGAGCCTTGCTGGAGAGAGAGAGGGCGACAATAGAGCGGGAGAAGGCGGTGATGGAGAGGGAGCGGGCGATGGTGGACAAGGACAGAGATGCTGTGCGCAGGGACCGACTTGCTCTGGAGCGAGAGAAAGCCAGGCTGGAGAGACTTTTTGCAACAAAAGAAAGGACTGAGGAGGACATAGAAGAGGGCAGCAAGGTGAAAGACGCACATGTCCTGGACAGGAAGGAACGGTTCCTTTATCTGTTTGAAAAACTTATTGAAAATTTTTGAGAGAATCACAAAACAGTTCTATGCATTTCTGAGACGTTTTTACCCCGGCTGCATCTCTATATACCGTAGTTCAAAATCCACAATATACTTACACCTGTAAGTTGTCAATGAAAACGTTGAGCCACTCCTAGTTCAGAGAGGTCTTCAAAACAACTTTATTCACTTGTGGTTATTCCATACAGAGCACACAATAGCAAGCTATTAGCATTATTCTAAACCCCATCCACAATCAAAATCAACAACCCCCCTCCCAAATCAAACAATAGTCTTTAGTTGATTGACTCTCGACATTAGAGTCTTTGGTATAGGCTATTGTGCACCGTTAAAACATCACTTTTTGAAATGTTATATACCAAATATTGCAGTTCATGTAAAAAATCTTTTTTTTTTTTCAGAATATATATTTTTATATTACAGTACAGACTTTACAACAAATGATTGTGTTTAAATGCGTCTTTTATTGCATTAGATACTCAGTTTACCTTTCGTTAAGCTCCAGCTTCAATAACTTTATGCAAGTATACATTTCCAAAAATGTTAGAATCGTCATTAATATTAATATTATTTTTTATTTTTACAAAACAAACATCTTTAAACAATATTACTGGTTGTTTTTTGCCAGTCTTGAACAGACACTAAACAGAAACATAAATGTTGTTTGAGGGCTTTTAATAAACTGATTTCTCCGAATGCCACCTATTGTTTGCACTTAAGTTGCGGAACAGTTTAGCTTTTGACAAAGTTCGTGTGTGTGTATGTGTGTGTATTTATGTGTGTGTGTACATGCATTGTTGTTGTTGGGGAAGGAATAAGACGGTCGAGACGGTTTCAGTGTGTGTGTGTTTTTGTGTTATACCTGGCATAGAAATCTGAACAACAGGAAGGAAAAAGGTGCAGTGGAGCAGTGTATATGTGCTTGATCACCAGAATCTGACTCATAATTTACATGTTTGTGGATGTTTATGAAACACAAATTTCCACAGAAAGTTTAACTGATCTGTGGTTTACGTCAGCAGCATGTTTGACAGTTTTAAAATATGCCGTTATGGCAGATTGATTATTTGAAGAGTGAATGAATGGTATACGTGTCTGCGTGTGTATGGTCTTGTGTGTCAATATGTACAAAGATGTGTGCATGTGGTTGTATTTGTGGGAGTCAGTGTGCAAGAGTGTCAGTATGTGTCTGTGTGGTTAAATGTGATTCCCGATGGGTATACGGGGCAGACAGATGTAAGCCTGTGGGGTTCTGCTGAGGTTGATGGGGTTGCCGTCCAGACGGATGTCCTCCAGTGCGTTCCTGATGTAGTTGAAGTCTTTCAGGTTGCAGAACGTGTCCTCGTGCAACATTTGAATATTGTTACGCTGCAAGAGGAGATAAAGCAGATATATCCCTTCATTTTAGATTTGCTGTGATGAAACTTTATTTATCATAGTGGAGAAATCTGATCATCATAGAGGATACTAGAGCACATAGAGTGTGTTGGCTAACCATGGTATGAATTCTAAATTTTTTAAATACCGTCAGGTTCCAGAGGAACCATGGCAGCCTCAAACCTTTCACTTATTTCTGCAATAAATTACTGCTTTTTTGTGAAAAAAGCTGCCTACTGCAGCTAAAAACAATGCTATGGACAGCAGTGAGAGTGAACTATAGCAGTAAAGTTGCAGGTCAGATGGCTAAGGGATGAGCTGAAACTGTGAAGCTCTAAAGCCCTTTAAAGCCGAGAGGAGTTGCATATTATAGTGATAATTCTCTGTACGTCACCCCTTTCACATATCATTTTATGCACTGTTATAAATGTATTGATTTTATATATATATATATAACTAAGCAGTTTCAAGACCCTTAAACTCCAGAGCAGGGCTTGGTGCTGAGAGCCAGTTGCATTTTGGAAGAGGCTCCAGGTTAGTTAGAATATCTGTGTTTGTTAAAGACAGGTTCAGATAGATATCAAATGTGTCATATACTGTATCTGGTAAAAGTTTAGTTCTTTGAATGGCTCGTGAAGTTTAGTGATATGGAATTTCAACACAGCTCCACCCAACTTCAACATAAACAAAGGTCTAACCATACAGAATAAGTAAAAACACCTGTGTGGCTGTACAGGACCTACAATCATTCCTTACACCAGGTTGCCTTTGCAGCTAAAGATTTTTCTATTTACCTTATTTTCATATCAAATTGGAACTAGAAAGGAATTTCAACCCCAGGAGTGCAAAGAACCTGCAATATGCTTGGAACATTTCATTTTCAGTGTTGACGAGTGGTGGGGATTGAGGAGACATGAGCCCGAAGCAGATATACCTGTAGGTGTAGAGACCGCAGGCTGTCTGGCAGAGGCACAGGGATATAATCAATGTGGTTGTCGGTTAGGTACAGGTACAGCAGGCCAGTCATATCCTAGATGCAATGACAAAAGATACAGATCGTTATTGGCCCTGACCTTTAGATGTTGCTTATGTGACAGAAAAGATTCAGGAAATTCCCAACACATTTTAAGGTAATCTTGTTATTTCAAAGAGGACTGAGCTCTAAGACTGTAAGCGGCTTGTGCTTTTTCCGCCGTACACTGCTACCCTACTTCTAGGATAAGAGTGCACAGTATCTTCCTCCATACAACATCGTTTCCTGCATTCAGCAGAGACAAGTGAAACACCGATACTACCACGTCTCTAGCCACTCACGTAAATAAGCCTCTCACTTGGATCAGCAAGGCGTCCATTTGTCAATGTCAGTATCACACAACTTTACAATTTCAACAATTTTGTCATGGACAGAATACCTATCACAAGTACTCTGAAGTGTGCAGTCCAGTGTTAAAAGCACTAAAGCACAACTAGATTGCGTGTGAGGGAGTCTGAGAGATAGCAGATTTTTAAGGTTGATACAGATATTGATAGTTGAGAAAAACTGAAATATAATTATTGTATATTGGCTGATATTACTTTTTTACATAAACGCAAAATTAACAAATATTTGTATCCCCTTAAATTTTGAACCAAGATATGCACTGTGAGACTTAAGAATAGACTCTACAGTGCTCTCTGGTGTACAAACTATGTAAAGGCTTTTTCCAAATTACCTCAAAAATATCTTTGCCATTTTTGTACTGCAATGTTTTATTGCTTATTGGCAATATATGTATGACCTTATGATTTAGCTTTAGTGTGTGACAGTCAGTGTAAGTAAGGAAGGTGCACGTACTTTGAACGGCTCTTTGTGAAGACCCGTGGTGCCAATGTTGTTGTGGCTGGCGTCAATCAGGGTCATGGTCTCTGGGAGAGCAGGCAGCTGTGAGATGTGATTTTCTCGGATCACCAGCTCCTCCAGCTCAGGCAGACCCAAAAATGCTTTGTCGTCGACGAACGTTATCTCGTTGGCGGTTAAGTCGATTCTCTTCAGCTTGTCTGTAAGGAGACGAGGAAAGACACTGAGACACTGATATCGACGTTCACGTTCTGGCGACTCGCTCCAACATCAAGGTCAAAGGAAAGGGTGTGATTAAATGGTTGACATTCACCTTCATATGTGGTTCTGAACATCCCTGGTCTAATATTCATACATTCTCATTCAAACAGGAAACATACTCATGGAGGCGAAGTCGGACTTGTTGATCTTGGTGATTCTGTTGTAGCGTGCATAGAAGTGAGTGGTGTCTTTGGGGAGGGGTGGCACACTATCCAGCCTCAAGTCATCACAGTAGACCGAACCACCAAGGCACGTGCACAGCAAGCAAGTGGGCATACCTGGAGCACATGGATAAGAAAAAGAGGAGACGAGAGGGGGGGGAGTAAAATATGAAAAATAGGAGGTTGAATTGTTGGTAGTTCATGGAATAAGCCTCAACCTCCCCCAAAGGCTAAAGAGGTTCTAATCCAAAGGGCAAAGTCAAATCAGGATTCAGGATATCAGGATTCGCAGACAAGTTCAAAAGGGAACCGTGATTTTATATCACGTTTCTCTAAATTCCGTGCCTTTGTTTCGTCTAGTACTGACCTTGTCTGTCAACCACAGGCTCATCAGGCTCGTCAGGTTCATCAGGCTCTGGCAATCCAGAGCTCACTGACCCTTCTACACCGCCAGTACCCTCCTGAGGGGTTTCTGGTGTAGTCGGAAGCAGCCCCTCCTCTTGTTAGACACAAGATTAGGTGTTGAAGAAACAGGTTAGCTTAGCATGGACATGGAACAGGAAGTATGGCAATCAGTAGCCCACTGTTTGCCGCATTGATAAGTTACATACAGTATATTAGCCGTTTAACACGGCTAATATACTGTATTTTTGGCATTTAACTGATAAAAGGAAGTTAAATGAAAATGTCTTTTCTGGTGTTAATGGAATGAAATGTAATCTGCTGAGTGGTTACAAAAACACGATTGTTAGCAAAGAGCAAAAAACACTTTTTAGGGAAGTCATTCAAAATAGGTTTGGTCTTTACAGTTTCAGTTGCCTCCATGATGGGCTATCAGGATAGGTAAATGTTTATGTGAAAGTAGTTTTTGCAGTGAATAACTCAAATTATTGCTCAAATAAAGCTACTATCCCTTTTCCAGTGACAAGGTGCCAATGCTGGAGCCAGTTCCCGTAATAAATCTTCACCTGTTCTATACAGTTCCATTTCCAAATAAACTCACAAAATTTGCCCCATTCTTGTACCTTAAAGGTGCCCTTTGGATTTTTTTTGTGAACATACAAAACTTATGTTTACAATCAGTGTTTCTCACCTAAATGAATTGTGTTTATCCCGGAGGTTCTAACAAGTGCATTTCCTCCCTCATAAAAAATTTGCAAAGCTGATTTCTTTTGTCTATTTTAAATTGTTCAGCAGCTTGCAGTCTTCTTCTTTGCTGTCTTTCTGTTGCATCCATGTGTGTGTGTGTGTGTGTGTGTGTGTGTGTGTGTAGTGTGTGTCCTCAAACATAGTACAAACGGGGAGACACTCATAAAACATTGCACTATAGTGGTAGAAATGGTCAAAAGTGTACCTTTTAAAGCTGCTGGTTTCCAACCAATTAAGCGCTAATGTTGAGGAAGAAATAACTTATTTTCAAAAGCTAGACTCTAAAATACAGGAGGAGGTGGACAAAACTGACAAACAAGGGTCAGTTCATAAAAAGATTAATTGGCTCCTTGGCCCAGCACCATCACTGGCACCTTGTTCAATATAAGTATTGACTTTTTGGTATACTTTTTGGCGTGTGAGGTATGGACTTTAGTTTTACCCTGCCTTTAACATATCTCACACAAGGGTAGAGTAGATACTGACCTTTATCAATGTCAGGAACCAGTGTTACCTCAGGGACCTCTGTGTCTCCAGAGTCAGAAACACCAGAAGCCCCAGAGGCTCCAGAGACGCCTAAGTCTCCAGAGGCTCCAGTATCCCCTGAGGCCCCTGAGATTCCTGAAGCTCCTGAGAAATCCCCAGAAGCACCCGATGCCTCGTGGGGGATAGTGTCGGGAGTGAGGGGCAGCTCCTCCTCTTGTTAGAGTCAAGGGTTGGGGTTAGGAGACACGAGGTTAGGAGGGTGGGGGTGAGATGGACAATCAATCAACCAATTTACCAATCAATCACACTCACATTTTAGATGAGACAGGATGTTAGAAAGACTGTTGAGTAACACAAATGTAATGGCATTCAGTATAACAAATACGTAATATCAACATTTAACTATAATTAAAAATTATGCAGTTAAATGGAATTTAAGGCAATAAATCAACATAAATCACATAGAGTGAGACAGGTTAATTCTACACTGATCAGGAAATAGTGTTGCCACAAGCCTTACGAACGGACATCTGCTCTGTAAAAGTACTAACCTCCAGATAACAAAGTTATCCCTGAGTCCCCGGACTCACCAGAGTCCCCAGAAACCCCAGAGCTTCCAGAGGCTCCTGAGATCAAGAGATCTCCAGAAAACCCAGAACCAGACTGGTCCCCAGACCCTCCAGAGCCCAGGGGGAGTTCAGTGGGAATCCCAGAACCTCCAGAGCCAAGGTCCCCAGAGGCTCCAAAAGTTGCGGATCCCATGGTATCCCCAGATTCCCAGAGATCCCCAGATTCCCAGAGATCCCCAGATTCCCAGAGATCCCCAGATTCCCAGAGATCCCCAGATCCCCAGAGATCTCCAGATATCAAGACATCCCCAGATACCAAGAACTCTCCAGATACCCCAGAGCTGATGAGCTCCTCGGAGACTCCGGAAATAAGCAAAATATCACCAGAGCCCCCAGAGGCACTGGAGACCAGTAGATCTCCTGAGCCTCCAGACCCAGAAGCCCCAGAAGCTGCTGAGGCTCCAGACCCTACGGAACCCCCAAAATCCCCGGAGACATGAGGGATGTCAGTGGGCATCAGACGCAGCTCCACCTCTTGTTAGAGACAAGATTAGGTATTAATAAACAGACAGATGAGACTGAAATGGATCATTAATCAGTTTTGGATTTCACAATGATGATTAGGTTCAGTAGTAAGTGACAAATGGACACAATGATTGAACATGACACATTTGAACAACAACATTTAACAACAGCTAGTTAAATGGAAGACATGCACATGGAAAAGATGATTGCTGAAGATGCAGACAATGAGTTTTGAGGACAGATTAGTGTTTCTTCGTTTTTGATGTTCTTGTTCATTATGGGTGTAATGCCGCTCTCACAAATCCATAGGCCCAAAGAAGAGCAAGGCCATCTCTCAAACCGTGTGAACTTCGTATGTCAAGTGACTTTATGTTTATGGGTGTGCAGACCTAAATGTATGTGCTTTTTCAGACCTTTCTGTGTGTCTGGGCCCATGAGAACTCCAGATCCCCCTGAACCCTGAGGGACGAGCTGGGGTTTTAGGGGCAACTCTTCCTCTTCCTCCTCTTCCTCCAACGAGGCGGCGGGTACAGGGTAGTTATAGTCAGACGGGGCCAGTGTTCCAATCTCTATCTGAGAGAAAGACAGCAGCAGTGAGTCAAAAATGTAAGCAATTCTGACTTTAGCATTGAGCATCAGAAGAATAATATTTAGTCTTACAATGTTTTTCTCTTAGTCTGTACATAAAAATAAAACTTTTAAAACTAGTCCAAGGAAGCACTTGGCTGTGTTAGTCCCAGTTCCATTTTTGCTCAACCTGATTACTAATGTTCCAAGAAGTAAGAAAAAATGTATCCTGATATTACTGTACACAGGGAAAATACAGGCCAAGACATTTTCCTCTATTCCAAAATAAAATAGTTAACCTACACAACGCTTGGTAAACTGTAACATGCCACCCACACAAAGTAATTAAGTGAAAATTGGAGGTCAATGTAATAATGGTTACAGATCTATAATGTACAAATAATATACCACTATTCTGAGCAATTGTTTTACATCCTCGTCATCAAAAGGTCTGCCAATAATTTTAAGAGAATATTCAGAAAACTGTCATTAAGCTGAATTTTATGTAGGTACAGTATGTAGTCTGTCATATCTAGACTTTTTACATTTTAGAAAATGAAAGAATTTAATGTAAATGAAAGAAGCTTTTGCGCACAGAGGCAGAAATGACTAACACCGCAGCAGGCTTGCACTAAATAACGGAGGGCAGCATAAAACCTGCAAAAACTCTAAAGATAAATTTCACCTCTGCACAGCTAAATGTGCATCATACACTTGTATAAGGAATAACATATCGGTATATAACTATCAAAAAGTGCATACACGTCCAGCCAAAACTAAGTTAACGGTGACAACTAAGTTGACGGTTCATAGGCAATACGCTGTGTAGCAAGACTTCTGCATCAAGTAATCCCAGAGGGACAGCATTTTATAAAACAGACGTTGGCATTCATGAATGCGTGGTGTCGACAGTCAGGGCACTTAATACATGTCAGTAAACAGGAAAATGAAATGTTAAAAATCCGAATTGCTCACAGTACCTCTGTTATTTTGTCAAAAGCTACAGTCACAATGCTTGGTGTGAAGAATTAACATGTTAACACATTTGTTTCACAATCTATTCCCAACAAGCACCTACAACAAAACAATTTAAGCTGATGGATCATTCTTGTTAGCATTCAGCATCATTCGCTCTGTAATTGAATGGCATTACACATTGCAAAAGCTGCAAAATGTGTAACTTGTGGATACTGACAAAATAATGCATTCAGGATCTGTGTGTTTCCCTCCTCTACAAACTTTGAGACTGAAGTCCTTTTTAAAAGTTTGGTGAAGACTATAAAATTGGCTTTGATACCATTACCACAGATTCGGCACACAGTCAAGATTTGATAAACTGTGCCTGGTCAGAATTGATTTTTAGATATTGCAATAGACTTAATTACATTTACCGGAGCTGGAGATTACTGATATCATGTAAAACACTGCTCTGTTTATGCAAAACAAGCACAAATGTCCCTCCCAGTCTCTGATCATATTTTGTATTTGGCCAATCCTAAGCAAAAGCATGGGTGCAACCCTTTAAACAGCTTTCCTCTACCCCCTCCACATGTACCATAAACTGTGACATGGTGGCTAACAGTCACTTGCAGTAAATTATTAACATCTGTGATCATTGTAGGAAAAACAACAAACAACAAACCCTTTCGCACTGTGGGAGAAAAAACATCCCCCTTTCCGTAACCCTGAACAGGATATGGGGGTAGACTGAATTTCAGCTCTGTATTCGTCGCAGATGTTTTTCCTTTTTACGAATTCACATTCACAATACGGTGTTAGTTTCAACTAAACAGTATCATATACCTGAAGGATAAGCAATCAATGCGCTCTAGTGCTCTATGATAGGGTGACATCCTCGTTTCAAATCTATTTTTTGGATCTTGCATATTCCCCTCTTTTTCCCTTTCCTCTCTGTTCGTCCTTTCTCTTTTACTATTACTAATTGGGGGGGGGGGGACGTTAAACTATAACTGAAGGCGATACAGTTCAACTGACATGTCACTGAATCAACAATCAAGGAGAGATCAGCATAGGTCCGTCCCTCCAGGATTACAGTGGAACCTTCCTATCTCCACCACCATGTGGCAGCAAAGTGTCCAGATTGAAGTAACTATGGTAAAGACAGCAATGACTGCTCAGATGCAAACTCTTAAAAAAGCCATAGAGGACATTTTTGAGATGTCCACAGTGATACACATGACTAAACCCATAGCACTTTCTTGCACGTACATCTTATGTATATGACATATCTTTGCCGTAACAACAATCCCACCAACCTTGATTGCCACAGGGAAAAAAAAAACGTTGTTTTAAGACTTGACATTCAGTTTTTACACACTCTTGATTATGAACAAATCGGTAATGGAGGGATGCTCACAAATCTCGCTTTTGTGAGATTTTTTTCAGACTATTGTCAATATAACTTCAACATTATTACATTTCTTAGACTTCGTAAAAAGGGTTTTCAAATCGTTCCTATATGCGAAGAAGTATATGTTCAGATATTTAGTTTAACACATTTCACGAGCGATGTTGTTTCCCCTTTAGTAAACCTAAAGACCAGACAAACTGCAGAAGGTACACCCAAGGACTAAGAAGTAAAACCATATTAATGCTACCTTCTACCTCATTTCGAAATATCAAATTACTTTATAAACAAAGGTTTAGCACTTTTGTTTAACAAATAGTCTAACATTTAAATTTTATGTTGAGAAATAAATTTAAAGGCAACTCTGCCAAACCAACCAAGATTTATGAATTACAGTGTTTTTGGTTCCTTCATTAAAAGCTTCAGATATATCCATCTGGTATTATAATTGCATTTACAGTCATTGCAGTTGTTCTTTGATGTTTTGGTGTTTGATGAAACCTGCAGTTCTATCATTCTCCAGACGAGGGCAATGAACCCCCACAAACCACCACAGGTAATACCTGACACTCTCTCACGCCCAACAAGGCTGACTCAACCCTCCAAAAAGGGAATGGTCCTTGTGGAACCAAGACACACATGGTAGCTGCAAGAGTCCATATTTGAGTCTTTTCAACTACTTTCAACCAAAGTAATCAGATGCCAACAAGCCGAGGGGTATCAAAGTAATTGTATGTCCAGAGAATGAAGTCAAAGTAAGTAGAACCTTTGGTTAACCAGGAATAGAACCGAGTAAAAAAGTAATGCAGGGACATTAAATGCAGGAATGAAGAGACATCTAGCACTCAATGTCACATTTTAAAGCTTGGCAGAGACACAGTTTGGGATACAACAAGGTAGGCCTTTGAAAAGTCATGCACAGAGTTAGCTCACTGCAGCTCTCCCCTTCATTTCCCCCTTTCCCCAAAGCAAACATTTACACCCGAGGGAAAAGAAGAGGCGAAAGGCTGGCAACCAAAAATACAGAAAACATTTTCTGGAGACAGCATGGGAATACAGAAGGCCCAGGGAGAGACGGTGAATGTGAGCATCAAGCCAAGGCCAAATGTTAATCTGTTAATATGTTAATATGTCGGTCAGTGGATGCATTCAGCAAAGTACATTAAGTTACAGCTACACCCTGGTTCACCAGCTGCATCCTTTAGAACAAACCAAATGATGCTAAAGTGCTGGTCACACCCAAGAAATGAGTAGCACCAGGACATCACCCATCTCATGGTCCATGTGTATAGACTGTACAACTTGTACAAGGTCAAGTTAATTC
Source organism: Xiphias gladius (assembly GCF_016859285.1). NCBI lineage: Eukaryota > Metazoa > Chordata > Actinopteri > Istiophoriformes > Xiphiidae > Xiphias > Xiphias gladius. Next base: position 7,381,675 of record NC_053401.1, read on the forward strand.
ATGTAAAGTCTAGAGTCCAATGAAAAACCATGTGGTAAATTTTGAGCGTTAATTGGTGAGCTTTAGGGCTGCTGGTAGGCAGATTGTTGTTTTGACAGAGCATGGCTCGCTGTTCCCCCGTTTCCAGTCCTTAAGCTAAGCTAGGCTAACTGGCTGCTGGCTGTAGCGTTGTATTTAACACACAGACAAGAGAGTGGTACCAATCCTCTCATCTAACTCTCGGCAAGACAAATGCGGGGACAAAAATTCCCTGTGTTTTCAAGTAAATATTGGACAAGATTATGATGCTAACTATCAGATAAGGCTGAAACGTGTACAAGTATTTTGTGTTTTTCCAAATGAAGAGCTACAGATGGCTGACAAAATTACAGCTTACTATTTACGGCGATACAATCCGATACGCCGGCAGCACAAACAACAGTTTCAGAAACCCCCATTCACCAATCAGCAATGTATATTGTACAGGTATAAATGTTATTTTGTCCAGCCTTTGTACAAAGCAAGTTCAAAATTCAAATTACCAGCTGCAATTAACTAAACCAGCTCGCTCTAAAGATGTTATTTGCCTCAAGAAAACAAGATTGAAAGACAGACTGAATGTCTGAGTCAAACTGAGAAGATACCTAGATAAAACTAAAGTTGGTGATTAAAGTATTTGCAGAGACTTTTGAACGCAGCAGACTGAAGACACTTTGCCTGGATTGCAAGGTAGATGAGCCTTTACTTCTCTCAAAAGAGACGAGCCTTGAGGAGAAAGGAGAGACATACTAACAAAGAGCTGGAGGTGGAAAGTAAAGACTCAGCATTCCAGAGGCATGGAGCTCATCCGTTAATTTCTCCCCTGACATCTGATGTGTATGTGAATAAAATCTGTTTAATCTTTACTCTTCTTAAACAACCAGTCTATCTGAAGATCTGCCCTCTCACCTTAAATTGTGTTGTCAACAAAACAAAGACTCTGCAATTATACGTTTGTGTCTTTTCAGTGTGGGCAATCAGATGAGAAAGATTCTAGTAACTCTGATTGTATTTTTTCTCCTCTTCCTGCCCCAAAAGACTCCCACAAAATCTTATGCAATGTGCTCTGTCGTATTCGGGCTTGTTAAACAGAGAGACATTATCAAAGCCATTCCCCTGGAACACATGACAACCATCCCACACCGAGCACTGTCATGTGTAATACTCAGCTGTAAAGCTTTGCACACTAGAGTTCAAACATTTTAAATTTGCCCAAAAGGTTGTGGTTGTAACTTTTTGTGACCCAGGATGAAAAAATAATTGACTGATTTATATTGTTAGTTCTACTACGTTGTCATATCTGCTAAATCTGCACTGGATTGTGGGATAGGTCTTAGATAACAGCAATGGTGTGAGTGCAATCCACATCAGGTTTAACTTAAGTCGCTGGCTCATAGGAAGCATGTTGGAAATCCTGTGTGGATGATTTGTCTCGTGCCATCTTGACATTGCCTTGGCCTAATTTCCTTGATACAAAGAGGTATAAATGGGAACATGAAATTTGACTAATTCTTGCCATCCCAGCATGCCCTGCAGGCTTGCCACATCACACTCAACTTGAGCTGATTTAGCAGGCACTTCTGGAATCCGTTTTTCATGTTAGCAACACTGTCTGCCACATTCATCTTTTAAAAGCCGGTTTTGCAGAGGAGGATCTGAGTAGAATGACAAAAGAAGTACGTCCCAGAGGGCACAGCGGTGCTTTGGTTTTGCTCATTTTGAAGCAGATCATTCCCTCAGTGCATCAGATTTTTTTTTGTAAACAGTAACAGCAGGTCACACTTACTGAGAAAATACTGCATAGCAGTTGTCTTGCTTGCAGCTCATTGGCATCCACTTACTAAAGTCTTGTGTAGAAAGTATATGTTATATCAGTGTGGCAAAATAATACATGCCGATGATACTCCATCTGTGTTTCCTGTATTTTTCTTTTTTACCTATCACTCCCAGAAATATATATTCTGATTGACTGAATGTAAAAAGAAATCACTCGGATGAAATCAGGCTGCAACTTTTTTGCATTTTAAGCAATCTGCACACCTAAATAAATGAATGAATAAATGCATGCTCTGTGATTAAAAGATGTATCCGTCCTTGATTTTTCTCAGGCAAATAGAAAACATGTCCATCCCTGAAGCATAAAATATTGTTTGATTCCACGGAATAAACTACTCCACACGCAGATGGACTGGTAGCTGGCCAAGGTACGAAAGTGAAATATTTTGGCCACAATAGTGCGTAAAAGCTGTAAAGGCATCCATTTTCCAAATGGCCCCTGTGGGTATCAGCATGATGCCTGTCCGCTCCATGAACCTGGTGACCTCAGATTAAAACCAGCCAGTTCACTGGTATTGCATTGTACCTGTATGGTTTACAATGTAGGCTGTATATCGTGTTGATGTGATATAATTTATATTTTATATCTGTCTCCACAGCAATCACTCAACATCATATAGGTGGCATGAACTTTAAGGTCTAACAGTTGGTCGTGCATCTCATAATTGTTTTTGTACAAGTGTACCTCAGCATTACATTAAGCTGTGTATAGTGCAAAACTACGAAACTGACCGTGTCAAACAACTGAAATGATAAAGGCAAATGTTGCATAAATCCTATGTCAGTCACAATTGGCATCAGTTAAACCTGCAATAACAACTTTTTGGCTACTTGGGTGGAGCAGACACAAGCTATAAACACAACACTGACATATTATCATCTTTTAAGTTAATACAGTGAACTTGTTAACAAACTGTTGCCCATCCAGCAGGTATGGAGCAACATTAGCATTCATGTGGAGTTGTGTTTCTAGCCACCTGATGACTGTAAGTACAATATTTACCCTCTTTAAGCTCTGTTTTTGGTCTCTACCAACTCTTGAGGGAAACATCTTGTTCTTTAGCAGCTAAATCATTGATATTCTGGTCTGCTGTTTGGTGCTGGGCAGGTAGCTCAGGTTTATAAAGGATTTGCTGACTTTGCAGATTTTCCACTGAGCAGAATAAATGGCAACATGCCATGACCCATGGAAGCAAAAATGATCCACAGTGAATCGCTGATATTCCCTCAAAACTACCAAAATGGTCTTGGACCCATACAGTTTCTTACCTGAGGATCATCAATTGTCAGCCCATCTTCATAGTCATAGATATCCTGGTTCTCCAAATTTAAGTTGTCTAGATCCACATCATAGTTGGCACTGTCGTATGTGTCCAAGTCAACTTGTCGGGAAAATCTGGGGCTGGCCACCACTGCTTTGAGGACGAAGAGTCCCAACACGAGCCGCACGAGCATCCTCATAGTCCACCTTGACACGGACTGAGAGAGATGTAAAATCAAAGAGGGAACGTCCATTGAACGATTTACAATTGTAGATGCAGTACAAGACACTACATGGATATTAAACTATCACAAGGTGAGTCTTCACTTTTTCAGTTTGTTTTTTATTGTAATCTGTCCCATGTAACTAGCAAAATGCTAAACTGAATTAAACCTACATGTACTGAACTAAACCTACACCTACAAATACCAACATAGCAAACTTTGACGAACTGTTTCAGATAAAAAGCTTTAAACTGGTCTGCTGTTAGAACTGAGGACATGCTATGTATTAAAATATAGTTCCACATAGGTGCACTTCAACAAGTTATGCCTTTATGATATTGACTCCATAACCAGTCTATAATATCTCTATAAGACATATAACATAACATCTCTATAGTGCTACAGACCAGGGCTTCACTTTGGGACACATCATTAAGGTCAGTGATTTCATTACTGAGGTGCAGACAGCTCAAGGGATCGAAATATGATCACAGAGCCAGATGCTCACTGTTCCAGGAAGCAGCCATCTTGGCTTATATCAGTGCTTGCCTGAGGCGTGTCAAAGGTCAGACGTCAGAGTTGATCTGATAAGGAACCATGGGAACGTTTTCTTTGGTCTGCAGGGCTGAACACTTCTAAGAAATCTACTTTCGCTTGTAGGATTTTTCAGTGATGGTTTTTAATGTATTTAGAAGAACAGAGATTTTGTGTTGCTTCTTTTCCAATAAAACACAGTTAAAGCTGCATTTTAATTCCTGTGTTTTTGGCTGGGGCTTTGGTTATTTTTCCCAATCATACTAAAGAGGCGTTGGCAGAAACATGCAGCAAAAATTCTTGGCAACAAGTTTGAAATGAGGGCAGAGACAAGAGGGTCCTTTTCTACTTGAATATAAAATTAGCATGTATGACTTTCACTGAGTGCAGATCTACTATGCACTGCCCTGACCTAGATAGCTGCTCATTTCCTCAGCAGCACAGATCTGCTAAGCTTAGTGAGGTTGATTAAGTTCAAAAAGGTAAATCCCAAGTGGGAAGCATTAATAAGATTAGTATATGTTGATTACTGTTTAATTAGCTGGCATCACAGACATTAGGCTTAAGAATTAATCATCTGATGGTGGGGAATTTCATAGCACACTAATAGCAGGTGTAGCCACATCACTGCTGGCCTGAGAAGCGGCAGAAGAGTTTAAAGATGGTCCTTTTCGGCCGGGGCAGAGAGATGGAGAGCAAGGGAAGGGAAGGGAAGAAGAGAAGAAAAGAGCGAGATGGAGAGAGAGGTGGACAAGATTTTGGCCCTCAGGGTTAGATGGAGAGAGTGAGGGAAAGACTGAGTGGGAGAGAGCAAGAGAGAGAGACAGAGAGAGAGAGAGAGAGACAGGTTTTTTAAGCTAACTCGACCCCTCGCCCCTTTACAGAGGTTCTTTATGAGGCCCGGTCGCTGCCTGTCTCAGCACTCAAACTCCAAATTCCACCGAGGTTTGTGGACAGGATGGTAGTGAGTTACGGCTGCAAGGAAAAGCTTCATTCAGCAGTGAGGGTGATCAAACACACACAGACACCTACACACACACCCACCCACACACACACACACACACACACACACACACACACACAGACACAAACGCGCACACATAAACACAGTAATGCACCACACTTGGAACGACACATCCTCTCACAGATGCACACTGTGTCTTAACACACCTATCTTTTCAGAGAGAGAAAATTGAGAAACCACCGCGGCTATTTTGGGATGAGGACAGATATAAGACAAAGATTAGAAACATCTTCCCTGGGTTATTTAAATCATCAATTTAATGTGGATGTGAGAGGGATAGACTAAATATGCAAATTAATCCCTTCATTGTCCTTTTAAAATGTCCAACATTAACTTGGCGCACCTGATTGAAAAAAGATGAGCTGAGTGGTTAGCATCCCCACTGACCTGACTTTCTGTCATGAGGCTATGAAATCCAGCATGACTACACTCAAAGAAGGACTATGCTAAAGACAGAGGTGTGCTTTTATACAGGCCATCACAGCGTACAGTGTGTGGAAACTGTGTATGTGTGTATGAGTGTAGCCTCCGGACTACCTCCGTGTTATGCTTGGCTCTGCGTTGGGCATTCCTAATATCCAGTGATTCTACCTTTTTCCCTCAAAAGCCACAAGCAAACTTGACAGACGTCTCTTTGCTACTGGTTGCAGAGCAAACTGGTACATTTGTACCACACAAAGGTTAAAAGGAATTTAAAAATCCTCCACCAAAGCAGGTGACAAAGAATTTAATTCTTACAAAAGTTAATTTATGCTCGTAATTCAGCTTCGAGAGAGAATGTATAAAAACCATTTCTAACAACAAATAAGATTTTCATCACTTTTTCATAAATTGGAAGAAGGTATTTTGAGCAAAATTGTCTGAAAACATACAATGATCTCCATTTTCCTCCTGATTTGAAATCAAAACAAAACAATGCTGTAGCTGTCAAAATGCAAAAGAAGTCAGTATCACCAGGGTGGTCACAAATCCAAAAACCACCTGTTGGACACTCATACCTGAATCACATGTACTGAAGCTTATAAAACTATCAGACAAAAATTCACAATCACTATCACTGCTAAAGGACAACTAAGACATCCACATTTCAGACACCTGCAAACCTCCAATGCAAACCCTGAATAGCAGCGTTTTTGGAGGGGGTAGTTGAGCCTGCCTGCCTGCCTGCCTGCCTGCCTAATCCCTTGCACTAGAGAGGCATTGAACCAGTATGAAGATAGCACCAAGAACGCTTACCTCTGTCTCCTGCTTTCCCGAATGGTCCCTTCAGCCGTGATGGAGATGCTGAGGGCTCCGGGACTTGGCCAATGGTGAGAGGTCGTGCAGGGTGCCTTGAAGAGGGAGGGTGCATGTGTGAGGTGTGTGAACGGTGTGTGTGTGTGTGTGTGTGTGTGTATGTGTGTGTGTGTGTGTGTGTGTGAATGTGACAAGTGTGTTGGTGTGTGTATGTGTAGGTCTGTGTGCTCTGGCAGACCTGAGTGCCCTGCCGCTTATGTGTGAACGTAGGCACTGAGACTGATTGGACCAGAGCAGATTGCTTTTGGTCACTCGGAGTGTACCCACCCCGTACCGTACACCCAAATCCACGACCTCTGAAACATACACACACACACACACACACACACACACACACACACACACAGACATCAGACACAGAGAGAAAGAGAGAGCAAAGCCCCCCCAGTGACAAAATACCTTTTTATCCCATACAAGAGTATCCTTTATTTTTATAAGAGTGTGGCTCAATCAGACTGAAATATTTGTCTGCCTTTTCCTGGGGTGGAAGTCTGGCATGTGTTGCTTTCATGTACGGGGGGATCCACGGGGCCCTTGTACACAATGGGGCCTCTGTGAGGAGCCCCTGTTAGCATGGTGCTGTGAGGAAGTCCCCGCTCGGAGGAAGGCCTCTGCCCTCCCTCTTGGTTGAAGCTGCTTTCTCTTTGCACCGTTGCTTGCCAAAAGTTCTGCTATAACTACAGATCTGCATTCAGTCGTGGGATAACATAGTTTGACTTGACGGAGAATGAGCTGATCTTGGGTCAGAGCCAGGCAAGTGGTTCTTTTTCAGTTCTGTACAGGTCTAGGTAGGCATTCAGAGAGATGCACACACTCACAGACAGTCTGTCATTAGGGTCAAATGATAAAACCAAAAATAGGACATCGGAAGCTACTGGCAAGCTTTGCCCTGTCAGCTTTATTTGGCCACAACTTTGTCTCAACCCCTCCCTCTCAGTCATATGGTAACTGTAGACCTTATGATGAGTGAGGGGAAAAGGATGTAGTGGGAGTGCCAGAAATCATTTTGCACCTGCCACATAAACTGGGATTAATATTCAGAGCTTTTCTTTTTGCCAAATATTCTCAAAAAGCAAAGAATTGAATTAAATTTTGACCCAAATGTCTAGACACAATCATTGATACCCACGATATATGAACGAGTGCATTGTACAGAGCCTGAGATGTCATGTGGTAATTGACAATGATATGTAAATTTGATGCCAGCAATAACAGGGATTACGTTTTGAAAAGAATTTAGATTTTAATTTTTGGCTTCTTCACCTAGCCTTATCTGGAGCCTTCAGATATTAGGAGGCACAAATGACCGGGAGTAGGAAACACTGATCTGTGCATGTTATTTCATAATAATGTAGTTTCATACCTCAGAAGGGTATGAACGAGACGTTCAAGACAGAAGCACAAAAGATTTCTGTCATAGCGACACAATTCATTTAACAGGATTGATTGATGGCAGATGTGGCAGTCTGTGGATAATGGTCTACTGTATGCTCACTGTCAAATGATAATTTTAGATTTCCCAAAAAGATTTCTCATAATCCGATATGTCCATAATAAAATGTGGTGAAAAATGAAAATGAAAATGGCTACCACAAATATTATCATAATTATTTCTAACAAATATTTACATATAGGTTAAAGTGCTGATATGCTGGAGATGTAAATCAAAAAAGAACAAAACTACATTTTAATTTTTAGAAACTTTATTGAAACTGAAGACAATTAAAATGAAATCTCTTGCTCAACTAATTCAGAAAAATAATGACCAGAATTAAAAAGTGTGTTGGCATTTTTTTTTTTAAAACAGTTATCACATTTCTTTTGCATACAAAACATTAAGGAATATTGCCCATGAATATTCACAGGACTCACGGGTTTGTATTTTTTGTACTTTTTTTCTCAAACAATATTAAATAAAAATAAATTACCTACAGTAATTATGCATAATTGTAGAATACAGTTATTTTCTAAAGTTAACAAGAACACAAGACCATTCATTTGGCTTCAAGTCTACAAATATAAAGCAGTCAAAAGTTTTCCTGAAACAATAGAAAAAAATCCAAAGTGATATTCCCCTACGCATTCATAAGGTCTGCTTCCTGCTCAAAAAAAGATAATGACAATGGGTCCTCAAAGATGTCCACATGCAATAAATACATATCGTCCTCCTAAGTCATTTTGGTTCAGAATTCTACATGCAGATGGTTACACCAACATAAGGCACAACTAGTGGTCAACAGAGCGTAGCCTCAATTAAAGCGTCTAACTGATTAGTTCCTCATCGACTTTGTTGTTATTTTTGGATTTTTTTATGCAAATTGTACTGAAACATCAATGTTTTCTGGAACTAAAAAAATATCTTTCCTCAAGACACAACAATAAAATAAGTTGATGCCAACTAGTGTCAAATATTTCACAAACATGCAAATATTACTCATGTCCCCATTTTTGATGCATGGTTTCACAGGTCTCATTTATCAGACCAGCATCCACACTGACAAGTCATCGATTGTAGGAAAGTATAATTTGCCAACAACATGTAGAAGAATTTCCTTTTCTTAGATGACAATGGACCTAAGAAGACGGAAGCAGAGAATGACATCTCTAGGAATTGGTGGTTTAATTTCGTTGCCATCCAGTCGGAGGTAGCGCAATCGAGGAACACTCTCATTGATAGAGTCGTCAACGGTGTCGATGGAGACAGGGCAGACACTGGAGCCACTTACACCTGTAAAAAACACAAGGGGAATCAATGTTACAAGACATCTCCATCTATAACTGAAATTAATCACTATAATCAGAGAACAAGCAGTATTTGCATTGGGAAAATGCCACAGACTTACTTTTGATCTTGTTGTGGTCGAGGTAAAGGTGTTCAAGGCCTGAATGAATGAGGGGCACCTCAGTCAGCTGGTTATGGGACAGCTGCAAGTCCAAAATGCTGGAGACATTAAACACATTTTTGGGAACTCCACTGCTGCCAAGTTTGTTGTGGTTGAGCCTTAGAAATGCCACTTTTGGCAGACCTTTGAAGTAGCCGGCTGGGATCTTCTCAATGTTGTTGCCATCAAGGAAAAGCTGAGTGGTGGTGGGTGGTAGGCCAAGAGGCATGCTTGTCAGCTGGTTCTTGGCTAGGTTGATCTGTACCAGGTTGGTTAGACCCTTCAGGCTCACCTCAGTCACAGCATCGTCCATCAGCTTGTTCCCCTGGAGGTCCAGGAGGTTAAGTTTATCCAGACCAATGAAGACGCCGGCAGGGATCTTGGATATGCGATTGCGAGAGAGACGTAGATGCTCCAGGCTGGCTGGCAGGGGTGAAGGCACAGAAGACAAGAGGTTGTCATCCATGTACAGGTGCACCAGGTGAGACATTGTGTTCAGGACACCTTCTTCCACTCCTTCAATAGTGATTTTGTTGTGGTTTAGGTTCAGCCAGCGCAGTTGTGTAGCATTACGCAGGGCATCAGCTGACAGCACTTCTATTAAATTGTTCTGCAAGTAGAGATACCATGTGTATGGAGGGATTTTGGGGATGCTCTTCAGGCTTTTATTGTCACAGTAGACAGCACGTGGGAAGTTGGGGGGGCAGCGACACTCTAGAGGGCAGGCTTGGACCTGGGCCATATATTCCTCGTAAGGCATGTCCTGGCCGATAACTGGCCCGACCAGGCACAAGATGCAGAGAAGGCTCAGGAGAAGTGCCATTTCACTGTCCAATCTATGATAGAAAGCGAGAAAAAACAATATTATAGACAAAGAGATGCTCCATATCCAAGGTAAAGAGTATCAAATAAGAAATTATAATTTTCAAAAGATTGGGAAATTTTAGAAATTAGCACCATATTGTAACTGAGGACCCATACATCTATTTGCGCTTGAGAGCCTATTTTGTAAGTCCAGATTGACAGCTGACGTGGTAAGGCATTTCACGTTCTAGAAATCAGTCATTCAGTCACTTAAAATATGAACAATCCTGTGGCTGGCTTCAAATGCATTTGAAACAGATGAATACGTGTTCACAAGTGCAAATTGTGGCCCAAGTTAGCCACAACTAGCGTATGTCGCCTATTCTACCACTAATGTCATTATCATTGAATTCCAATGGCAGCTGCCAACAGAGCAAGGTAGCATGCCAGTGACAGATAAAGCTCCAAAGACAGGATGCAGAGCCAGGTCAACTTTAATTGTATTAGGACAACCTTGAAGTTCAGACTTGAAGGTTTTGCATGTCAGTTGTAAGATGTGCACTGTTCATCAGGCTTTAATTGCAATGTGTTTGGCTAAGCACGCCACACAACTCTACATTCACGTTCTTAGGTCTTTACAGCTGATTCAATGAGAATTCCAAATAAATGCATATGCAAGGATACGCATATTTCAGCTAAGCATTGCAAATATTCAACTGAGAGGAGCTGGATTGTTTCCCGTTAAGGATGACCGTTCAGTAAAAGGGCAGGTAATAATCTTTAACAGCGGTAAAGAAGGAAAAGTGAAATGCAAAATTCCTGAAACAACAGAAGCTATGTAATATAGAAGTAACAAAACAAAAAAAAAGAGGAGAAAGGAACAAAATCCAAAGTCAGCTCTGCCATCTTCTTTTCATCCATCTGTTAAGCCTCTACTTGATTCCTCTCAGCTGCCATCTGGTGCTTGTTTAAATTTTTGATGCACTCCACATTTGTCTGGAACTCATTTTGGGTGGGCTATGGTTTCCATGGATGGGTGCACTTCAAAGACAAAGCCGGCACACATGTTTTGAGAGATGTGCCCCTGTTTTCTAACTGTACAATGGTCCCAACCCAACTTTGGAGTAAGTTGCGCAAATGGTAGAAGTATGATTCATGCTTCCACAAAGATAAAACCCAGTCACAAAAGTTACAAAACAAAATGTCTATTAGACCAACCCATACCAACCCTGTCACTCAGACATATTAATGACTTTGCCTTCCAGAAACCCATCTTACCTTAAATTTTGTAAGTTTCCTCGCACCTATGTCCTCCTTCAGCAAGTTACCAAGTGTTGTCCTAAATGATGTACCTGTACCTCTCACTCCCCTGTATTTGTACCATTGGCTTTTTCATTCAACATGTGCCAGCCTGTCACTCATGATGACACCAAAGCTTCTTTCAACCAATCAGATTCTGCAAGGATCAAAGGTCATAATCCGATGGTATATTGTGCTAAGCCTTTTCAGCACTTGAGACTTGGCCCACTTAGAAAGAGGCTAATGCAAGCCTACCTGTTTGTTTGCTGACTTCCACTTGTACAACCCTTCCTCCCTTGCAGGCATGCTTGATCTCTTTTTAACTGTACTCACAAATCCCCAAGAGTCCTTCGCTGACCTTTGTGCTAATTTTGTGCTTTTGCCATCCACAGCGTGATCAGGATTAATTAACCTGCTTGATACAAATTATAAAGTCTTACAGTGTTTGCAGTCAATGGAGGATGTGAGATAAACAATAAATACAAAAATATAGTTCAGTATAATTGCGATGTACAGAAGATCGTCTCCAAATGCACAACTCACTCAAGTTTGAAGTGGATTCAGCCTCTCTGCCGATACTGTAAGCACACCAAACCTGGAGTATTGTAATGTGGGAATATGTTGCTAGGTCTGAGAAATCTTGGGCCAGATGTAATGTATAATTATGATTTTATTGGAACACATTAAATCCCATAGATCCTATAATAGTGAAAATAATTTGGGTGACAAAGGTATTTAAGTATTATTTTTGGGCATTTGTGCCTCTTCATGGCCAAAGTTTAACTAATTTCAAATACTTCCAGCAGCATCGGCTTGAAGAAGGTGGGAGGCAGCTCTGTGAACACACCAATACACTATTGGGATGAAGTGGACCATCACTGATATTTGGCTGAAAGATCTGCGGGAACTGGAAGATGCTGTGAAGGCGGCATAGAGCAGGAGGATAGAGGGTATTCTCATGGTAGTCCTCATGGGAATTCTGTAACCAATAATGTAAGTGCAGTAAATCTAATTGAATATTAGACACTTAATGCATCTCTGTTTTATGGTAAATTATAAGGATTGTGATTAGTTTCTCATCTTACATTATTAAGAGGGAATCCACGTTGTTCAGGCTCTACAGGTTAAGCATAAAGCACCAAGATGACGCACTGCACTTAAGTACAAAACATTGTCTGCAGACACGAGAGGTAATGGTGTTATAGGAGGGAAGTCAGGTTTAATCTGGGGGGATTTTACTGCACGCTGGCCAAGCAAGAAGCCGAAGCTAGCTAGCGCCAGGATTGGTGACCTTTCAACATGCCTGCATGAGATTGTGCTAATTTCCAGCAATGACGGCAAAGGCTTGAATGCAACGGGATAATCCTAGCAGACTTGTGTGAGGATAGGAGCAAGACTTATTCATGATCAGCCATGCAAGCCCATTAGAGCTCCTCTCGTGTTTGCCAAGGTGCATTTGTGAACAGTGATCATTCCTCTACACACGTTTGTAATCTTGTATGATCAATTACAAAGGGACGTTAGTCCCAGGCACATTTATAGGAACTGTATGTTAAAGACGAATTACTGTTTAGATGAATGGACACATGTTTGCATCAGTCCCTCTAGTGTCCTAACAAACTTGGCTGGTCAGCTGCTCAGCCTAAAGTGACTTCCCCTTTTTGCATACCATTCTCTATAACCTTTTTCTTTTAATGTCAGCATCTCTAGTTATTTACAGATATGCCTAATTCTTGTTCTTGAATTACAAGGCATTCAATAGTTTTGAGCTCATACTAAATAAAAAAGTCCTGTCTCTGAGAATAATGCAGTTTGCTGTCACACTGCAGAGGCTTTTGACCTTACAATTACTTGTCACGCAAATCAGTTTGTTAAGCAACAGGACAGCAGGGGTTGTAACCTCTACACTGAGAATATACTTCCACTCAGCCTTTCTACTACTATTCCCCGGCAGCCTTATAAAAGCTTTGCGGGTGAAACCAAGAATCAGGGAAATTGTCCATTTGATAATGATTTAGTGCATCAGTTAGTATTCTCTATGACTACATAAAGGGTTGGCACATTTGTCTCTTTTCAGGCACTTGAAAAGTGAGGGTAACCAAACACTTATCGAAGGTGTCAGAAATGTTAATAAAGTTTAAAAATCAATTAATAATGTGTAATGAACCAAACTCCTGTTTTTGGTGTTCGAGTTAACTGAAATTGGCTGTAATTTGATATAAACTGTTCATTTATTTACCCACACAACAGGTGGGATACCTTTCCATTCTCATCAGAAAACAATAGTCATTATTAATGTATGTCAACATTTGTAATCAAATGTTCCAGCTGCTGAAAGTGGTGAATCAGGGTTTCACAGATCGCTGCAAAATGGAACATATATAAACTGAAAACAAATGTTGGCCACAATCTGTTTGACAGACTAAGGAGAAACACATGCAGAGGAATATGATAATGCTAATTTCCTGCCAGGGGCTTTGTGTCTGAGCCAGCTATGTTAATTACACAACGGGATGTATTTGCACTGCTTGGGTTTTGCAGGATCGGCTCCAGTTAATGGCTTTGCTGAAATCCACTTCATGACTTTGAAACATTTGGAAGAGTTAGCATGGCTTACTGCATCCAGAGCTGAGACAGTAACTGTGTTTATGTGTAAGTGTTATGTGGAAAAAACATGTCTGGCAGTTAAAGTGACTTTCCAAGATGTGTGTTATTTGGAAACTTTCAACAACCACAGCTGTTTGTTTTTTTTAGTTCATTCCTTTCCAGGTTTAAGTTTGTTTGTAAAATGGTTGTAAATTGTTTGACTGAAAAAGTGTTTTAATCCTGATTTTAAGCATTCTAATTCATAAAATAAACGGTGACTGAAATAAAAAGAAAGACAAAACTACATTTCACAATGGATACATTCTCACTCTGTCAAATCCTTCTTTTATTTGCAAGGCTACTTTACCACTTTTATGTATTACCTCTAAGTTTTGAAAGGCTGGCAAGGTGCACCACATCAAAGGTAAAGATCAATCCAGTCAAATGTAAACCATCTGAAAAATGCACTTTACCTTTGTTCAAACCTTTCAGTCCTCTTCTCTCAAATAGATTTATTACAAAAGAAAGACAAGATCCTTACCTGATACTCCAAATGGTGTGAGTGGTCTGGATGCAGCCAGTTGAGGTTTGGTTTTGATGATTGTCCACAGCTTCACTGACTCTGATTCGGTCAAGACTGAGCTAACCCAGGTTAGTCTTGTATTGTTGATGGAGTCCCCCAAGGCTGCACCTTGGACATACACCGGTTGAACCGAGAGGATGGAGCATGTGTTGTTGGTGGGAGGACGATTGTGTGTGAGTTGGGATGTCCTTTCAGAGTTTGTGATGCCTACTTTTCTGCCAGCCCAGCAATTTTTTCTGCCTCTTTCGTTTTGTCTCCTCTTTTGTGTAGAAATTGAAGTCATCAGTGCACTGTTGAGGGTTAAACTGCTGTCACCCCACCCAACTCCAATCTCCAATGGAGGATTTGCTCTTTACCCATCACTCTGGGGGATGGGAGCAAGACCTGTTTATGGCTCATTTCAGCTCACAGGCCTTGGGGTGTGTTTGCTAGGCTGTCAGGTTAGGTTAAAGAGGAGCATACAGGGTTTTGCATTCACACATTCACACCCAACTTTTTACAGAAAAATTCCATTTTTTTTTACAACTCAAGTCTTCTTTTTGTAGTTTCTCCTATTATGGCCAACAGTGGTAATATAATACTCACTGACGTCTTATTCACTGATTTTTTCACGTGGTCATTGGCAGAAACAGCTTCACAATACAATACTGTCTATTGTGGTACAGCAGGAGCCTCAGACCTCAAATAAAGTTAACTACGTATTTGGAACTAAAAGTCCAACTTTATTATGTTTACGACGACTCACTCGTGAGATATAATGGGAAGTTTTATTCCCAGTAAACCCAGCAGAGGAGACAACAATTTATCCAACTAGTACATTAATTTGATGTGTATTTGTAGTTACATATTTGCTGATATTTATCCAAAAACATCCAAACCCATATACAAAGATTAAATCCTAAATAAAACTGTATGTGTGCACACTAATAGTGCAAGCATACCTGCCCACTGTCCTGTTTTTCCAGGGGTTCTGTTGTTTTTGAAGGAGGTTGCTCCTGTAATGTTGTTTTAGTCATGCTAGCTGTGTTGCTCTAGGGGATGGCAATGTTCGTCTGTCTGTCAGGAGGTTGGTCCATCACTTTGGTCCAGACGCAAAAACTATTGGGTGGATTGCAATGAAGTTTGGTACAGACATTCATGGTTACTAGATGACGAATCCTAATGACTCTGATGATCTCTTGACTTTTTCTTCTTGGGCCAGCCTGTGGTTTTTTTTAACAAAATGGTTTGATGACTTCTAGATGGTTTGCCTTGAATTTGGTAAATAAAAAGAAAAAAAGACGGTAAAAATAAGGATGTGATTCCTCACTGGCTCCCCAGCCACGAACATTAAGTTGCATTGATGAATCAAACCCCTCGCAATGGTGGTGTAAGGCGAGAATTTCCCTCTTTTGTTTGAAAACTCTAACAATGTTGGCAACTAGGGGCATGTAAGTAGGTTATATTTGAGCGTGAAAGTAGTTCTGCAATGCAATAGATTATTAAAGTAGTTATTTAGTGGTAATTCCCTCTTTAAAACCTATGTGAGTCTCATTCTCTGTGCCCACAGTAGAAACAAGTGTAATGTTATGATAAGTGGTGAAAGTGGTGGCCAAAAACTCTGCAACGAAGCCAGTGAAAACTACAAATATGAGAGGACCCATTTTTTGAGAAAAGAAAAACAGAATTTCACTTGAAGAGCAGCACATAACTTTTACTTCCACTACACCCAAGAAGGAAACTTAAAAGGTGGATTGGGTTAATTGTTGCAGTCTTTTTTTTTCCGGTCACCCCTCCCTATCTCATTACTCTGTTACTCAGCGCAGCTGTGTGTGTGTCTGTGTTAAGTCCACAGATGGGATATCTGGAGCCCATGTAAAAACTTTTGGGAACAAGGGTAAGACAGAGAAATTAAAAAGATTGCTGGAGAGCTTGAAGTAAGAGAGGGAAGGGAAATATCCAAGAATAGTTAGGGGAGAACCAAAAAGTTAGCTAAGTGAAGATCTGTAGACGATTTAGACACCAGATTAGGGTGACAATGGATGGATGCAGAATACGAATAAAATAAGATGAAGAGAGAACAGCTGGAGACAGCCTGGACTGAAAGATGGTCTTTGGAGTTGTGCCCCGCCGCAGCAGCTGATTATACTTTCACTTACTGTCCCAAGCAATAGGATGTGAAGCTTAAGGCCTTATAAAGGACTTTATTGTCTAGACACGGGCAGCAGGAGCTCTACTGAGGATTTAAATAAGGGCGACTCAGGAGGAAGAAGAGGAAATTATCCTAGATTGGGAATAGGTACAAGTGACCGTATGAAAACATGTGAAATGTGAAAAAAGCGGTTAGAACAAACATGTAACATGTTGTAATAGTAGTAGCAGTCAGTAGACTCCTAATATTTTTACCTCCTGACTTGTATCAAGTTTACTTGGGCAATAATAGATAAAATAGACCTTTAAATTATTCTACTATCGGATGGCATAGGGAAGTGGTGGGTTTTAAAATGATCTCCCATCACTTAATGACAGACAGACAGACAGCTACTGACTTTGATTTACATAAGCGGGTCAATTTTAAGTATAACCAACTTTTACAGCTGGATCTCATTACAAACACCTAGCGGGATTCAAATACGACATGTGGAAGCCATTTACAAAATAACTATAAATGCCACGAATCTCATCAACTAGCCTATTGGCTTTAAATAGCGTCTACTCTAATAAGTAACTCTTGACTAATACTCTAAGAAGAATGTAGTGGTGCCAGCACATATGGTACACATCAGCCAGGATTAATGGTGTTGTTACTGTTAGTGTAGGGCTCTGCAAAGGAACTATTGATATGTTAAAAGCAAGTGACAAGTGAATGTCAAGTACACACCCAAAGACAATGAGTGTCAAACTTTGCTCCTTATTTATTATCCACGAGGAACATTTTAGAGGATGTAACAGAGGATAGTAGTTTAAATTGGTTTCAAGAGAACCTATTATTTTTTTGCGTCATTTCCAGCAGTTATTTGTCTTTATTATCTTTTCCTACATACAGTGGAGGGAAAGGATGAGAGCAAAAGATCTAAAAGACTAAAAATGCATGATCTCAAATCTTACGATTTCAAAAAAAATAGCACAACTTGTGTATTTTTCGATATGCCAACTGTGGCTTCCAGACTTTTATGGACATTGATAATCTTTGGAAAACACGAACCGATAATGAAAAGCAGACTTTTCAGGCTCGGACAGTATCCGGAGTTGTTTTCTGGTGACGAAGGCACAGTTTGGTCTAGTAGTGGCCATTATGAATAAATGATACAACACTACATGCATGATAGCTTGTTTTGAGCTACAGTTTAACTCAACAATAAGAATAGGATCTGGCAAACACAATACCCAATTAACAGTCTTTCCCTGTTACTGTTAATAAAAAACCTACATGATGAATTACATACAAATGTGTCATATGTGCTTTTGTAAATAAAATAAAAAAATATTCACAACACCTCGGATCAATTCCATGATAAGATTTCTTCTTAAATGGACGGTAAGCTTTTGAAACATGGTGCAGAAACCAAAAGGAATGTGCTGGTTTTATGGTTTTCTTTCTCTCTGGCAAGCTGTTAAACACACATTTCTCGGACTCAATCACCACAAGACTCAAAGGACTTGGTCAAAAACCTGATCAAAAATCCCTAGAATTTATATTCCTCTTGATTGTTTTCAAGTGACCTGCTGAGATGCAAAACAGTAGAGAAAATAGAGTTAAGCAATGATTCTCTTTGCAGGAAATGACCATGCTGATGCAAAAACTTTTGATGAACCTACATGAATTCTTCCTTAAAATGGTTCAGTATTGGCTGTAAAAGAAAACTTTAGACAAAGGTTTTAGAGAAAAGACATTTATCACTTTTGACCACAAATGGTGGCAACAAGCTGACCAAAGATCCCCTGACAAGCCAAATATGAAGACAAAAATGATCTTATGGGAAACAGTACAGTAAGGCAATCCTCTGTTAAGGACACATTCACTGTTTGTATTGAAGCTGTATAGACCAAATATAGTACTTTTTGAACTTTCACCGAGAATTTGTGGTTCCTGTCTGAGACAGTCGAAAGGGTAGATTTACACAGAAAATATCTTAAAGCTGCAGTATCAAGTAAAACCCTGCAACCCCTGCATCCCTCATGGACCAGCAGTTTTTGTTTGACTCAAGCTACATTGAAATGTGGGAGTGAACAAAGACGATAGGTCCTTTATGTAGCTTCTGAAAATGAATTACTTGAGAGACACAAAGTCAAAACCGAGGAATACAAAATGAAAATGAAGACCACGGTGTGGGGAGCTTTGAAAACAGCTGGGTAATGAATATAAACAGTATATCCAAAACACACTAACAGGCTTTGGAGAATAAATAAAAGGATCTTCCATCCATCTTAAAATCTCTACTTTTATCTTTTGTAAATCATGGCAAAGAATATGACTTCTTCACAAACATATATGCCAGAAAGGCAGATGGATGATGCCAAAAGTAGTACAGCACACTCCACAGAGTGAAATCTGCTACGACACATCTTAACTGCTTGATATACTGTACTATCTCTATGGACAAGACTAACTGTAGATTGAATGTTGTTTTGCTTGTTGGCTCCTTTCACTTGGCTTCAGCTTTTTCCTGGAACCAGACTCTTAAAGAGGAGTTCTAATGTTAATCATTTATATTTTCACCAGTGTGTTTCAAACCATTACAGATTGATAAGATTCTTAGCATTCCCGGTCTGAGTGCAGTAAATTAACTGTGTAGTCGGTGACATCAATAAAGGGATTTGCAGAAAATAGCCAAATTTGGTTACTTAATTTACTTTAAACACTTTATACAGTGTAACTAATGGTTTTATTTCACCAGCCAAATATATATATAAATGTATATATATCTAAATTAGTACAGAAATTAAATTTCTAAGCACAATGTTCCTGTCAGCATATATAAGATGGCTTTTTCATACATGCTAGAAATTAATTACAGCAGGTTTAAAAAGTGATATCATACAAATGTTTTGGAAACATAGTTTATTTAACTGTGTTTGGTTTCCTCACAGTAAATTCAAGAGCAGATACTGAGTCCAAGGTCCAGGAGAAATCACGATAAAATTACAAATTTAAACCTAAACAAAATTTGATATTCTGATGACATGACTTCAATCAAAATTCCTGCCAAGTTGACTTTGTATTGTTAAAAAGTATTTTTCAATTATGGTAAACAACAACGTAACAATGAGAGCACCTTAACTGCAAAAGCTATAGTTTATTATCAAAGAATGTTACCATTGGATGCATGCAAGGAATGCAAATGTTGTATACAAATCAGCAATGTGCATGACAGCAGACAGCTAGGAATTAAGTAATGTGTAGAAACAATTAGACTCGTGATTTCTGAAAAAGAAAGAAATTCAGCATAAGAAATATTTACTTTTGAGGATAATGCCTGTGTCTGTTATACTTGTGTCAATTATTTTACTTTCCAAGAAAGGCTGCAGAAATAAAATCCAGCTTTAGTTGGGTTTGAAGTTATTCCTTCAATGAATTGGGAAGTTATTTCCCTACAGACAATGGATATATCTTATTTCACCACTGGTTAGAAAATCAAAGAAGTTGGCCAGTGGGACATCCTGTTGTTTGCACTGGGGCATCCTTCATGCAAGTTTAAAGTGGGTTAAAAATAACAGACACAAGTAATTAACACTGGTATTTTCCTTTAAAAAAACATTTAAGATACTGAAATTTTGACTGCAATGTAACTGATATTTTACAATTAGATCATAATTTCTCACTTAGGCATAACACACTGAGTACGCAATCCTTGTCTGCTGGTCCTTTGCACAGCAATGGATTCATTATTTTACCCATATTATATTATACATGCTAAACACTGGAAACATACAAGACAGACAACAAAATTACACTACAACTGAATTGAGACATTGGAGAACTTTAGCTAATGTTTACTCCATTATGTCTGTATTCAATATAATCAAATGCAAGTTTGGAATGTTTAAAGCGTGTGTTTTTAATCAAAGCATATGAATTAATTTCTATTCATAGAACTTTTGGTAATTTACTTTTTATATTGTCTATTATAGTTTTATTGTCTTTTTTCCTCTTTTTAGCCCTCATGTTTATTTTAACAATTAGAACATTCATTCATTCATATCTACAATGAATCAGAGACCAATATTTGGAACACTTGCTTGATGTTTAATGAATTTAACAATCTGATTGCATATTTTGTGGGATATGTTACTTAAACATTTTCAAATTTATGTATTGTATCTAAAATTTGCCCAGCTTTAGAATTTTTCGAGATATATATTTATTTGATGAAGATGCCATTACAATACCCCAGATTTGCATAAGACTTATGTCAGAAGTGCAAGGATGTATCAGTACTTTAAAAAGTGGGATATTATGACATTTAAATCCACAAGGCTTTGGGCTGAGCTGTGTCATGATAGTAGAGAGGGGGGTTGTGGAAAGGTAATACAATTGAGGGAAGTCCTTATTCAAACATGATATCTGAAGCCAAACGCAGGCAGTTGGAGGATTCAGGGGGCATGCTGCTTATTGTGACGTTGTTGGCATCCAGACGCAGATGCTTCAGATTGGAATAATTGACGGGTCCAATGAACTTGCAGAAACTTGCCAGGTCAAACTCTACAGAGAATAAAAAATGGAGAGAAAGTTATGGAAATTGGTAGAAAAAAAAATACTTAAAAGTTATCATATAGCTTTCAACCCCCTTATGCTGGGGGTTAAAGGTATCATTTAGAGCTTTTGACCACTAGTAGTGCTAAAGAGCAATATTTCTACAAGTGGGTTCCTGTTTAGATGACTAATCTTGAACTCGAGGGCACACATACATTTATCCAGTCAAATGTGATTTGGCGTAACCCTGACTGTTATATAAAACCTTACTAGGCTGTTAGATATTGGGCTAGTGGGTAGCTAGCACAGCAATGTCTTCAGACCTTAGTAGGAGGTGTGTGTTTAGATTTCAGTTGGTAAAAACTCTGTTTACATTTCCAAAGAACGTGGTTG
The DNA here is from genome assembly GCF_016859285.1 of Xiphias gladius. Classification (NCBI taxonomy): domain Eukaryota; kingdom Metazoa; phylum Chordata; class Actinopteri; order Istiophoriformes; family Xiphiidae; genus Xiphias; species Xiphias gladius. Next base: position 7,403,088 of record NC_053401.1, read on the forward strand.
AGGACTGATTTACTTAATTTACCCTTATCCTCTTCCTTTAACAATGTGGGTGACGGACTTATGGGTGGAGTCCAACAGTTCTGCAGTCTGCAGCTGCAAAGTTTCTCTTTACAGCCCTCTACAGTTCCGTATTGCACTGTATTTGCTAAGTCATGCCCATTTCAGAGTAATTAAATCACATCTCAAGGATTTGATTTAAATCCTTCTCACAACTAAACCCTGCCCACATAATTCCATTTCATTCGGAAATACATCACACTACTGAAGCTAAAGATGCTCTAACTTCCGTTTCACTGTGACTTTAAGAAAATTCCACTGGGCACCTTTAAGAAAATAGTCAAATAAGACATTTATAATAGAACAATGCTTTTGATGGAACATCTGACAATGCTAATAAGTATAGATTGCCACTCACTGTTGATCTCATTGGCCTGGAGGTAGAGTTGCTCCAGCTTCTGGTTGATCTCAGGGATGGACTGCAGCTTGTTGAAAGAAAGGTCCAGTTCCACCAGTGACGACACGTTGAACACTCCAGCAGGGATCCCGGAGTCCACCAGCTTGTTGTGGGAGATCCTTAGGTACTGCAGCGAAGGCAGCTTGTTCAGGTATCCAGCTCCGACACTGTCAATGTCATTGTAGTCAGCATAGAGGATTTCCAGTGAAGAAGGGACACCGGCTGGCAGCTTCTTCAGCTTGTTGTGGCTCACATCCAGGGACATCAGTTTCTTCGGCCCTTTGAATGCCCCCGCGATGTCATCAGAGGTTAGCTGATTGTTCTGAAGGTTGATCGAGGTCAAATTTTCTTTGTCAGTCAAAAGTCCAGAGGGGAACTTGGACAGCTTGTTGTGCATTATCTTCAGCTCTTCTAGCACCTTTGAGGGAGGGATGACTGGCTCTGTGAGGTTGTTATAGCTGAAGAATAGCTTCTCCAGGGCAGTGAGTTTATCGATTGTTCCCTTTTCTATCTTAGAATTAGTGATGTAGTTGTTGTCAAGTACAAGCCAGCGAAGATCAGCAGTAACATTATCAAACACTCCTGCCTTGATCGCTTCAATCTGGTTGTTCTGGAGGTACAGGTACTTGATCCCTGTTGGGACTATGGGAACAAACTTGAGCTTCCGATTGTCACAATACATGGCGGAGGGGAAGTTGATTGGGCAGTCGCATTCTTGATTACAACCGGGCCCTGAGGGTCCTAACAGGGGAAAAGGCTCGTAGTCGTAATCATAATACTGGCACAGTGCCATACTGACCAGTACGGCCAATAGGGGTACACGCAGAGGAGACATGGCTTCTGGGGATCCAACAGACTGAAGGGCAGGGAGAGGCAGGGAATAAGATAGAAAAGTTAGAGCTTGGAGTTGCCAAGAGTAACAAAATGTAAAGTCTTAATCTTAAACATAAAAATTTATCATTTATCATTTGAATTTATTCATTTATTGAAACCCCTGCTATAGTTAGAGGAGTGGTGGCAAAAATTGGCATTTTGACAATTTTAGCTGATGTTCAGATCAGTAAAAAAATCAAACTTTTCTTGATTTTAATAAAGAAAATAAAAGAAATCATTTTTAAACTGTGATGCAAAAAAGACGTCATTCTTGCCCCACACAACACACCATAGCCTACTGCCACACCCACTCCCTAGAGTGTTAGTGTATACAATCGGTCAAGAGTTTGTATCAACCTATTGGAGACCAATGAGTCCTAGATTCCTTGATTCAGTTATCTGAATCGAGCCACATCATGATACTTGCAGACATTTCATGTTTCAACTTGATAGATTTTTAGATAATCCAGCAATCGGAGCAATAGTGGAATGCAGATGTTCCAAGAATAGACAAAATATATACATACATAATATCACACCAGTCTTTAAGATATTTCCTTTCTTAGGTTTATAAACAATTAAGCAATCATGCAGAAGGAAGAACTAAAACTAGACCTAAAACTAGTTTACCCTGCAGACAATGAGAAACCAGAATGATGAAGTCCAGACCCATGAAAAATGCAGACAGACACTGGATCCAAGTGCAACAGATTATTTTCCAAACTCTAAAGTCACCAAAATCTGTGAAACATCTATAAAATGGCACTGTAGAGCTATATAAACTTGTAACATCTAGGCTAATACACCACTGTTGCTTTTCTTAATCCAATATTCAAATCATAGAACTTATTTTTTGTTCCATGCACTGATATTCTTGCCTTCTCTGTTGCAACTCTAGCCCATGCCCAAAAGCCTAGCAGTGACAGCTGATGATCCCATCCGGAAAACAGAAATAAAGAGGAATAATCAAACAGGAAATCCCAAATCCATGCCTCCATATGCAAGCTTACCTGTGCTTCTCTCTTTTCGTGTGTGTGGGGTGGAGGGCCAGTAGGTAAGAACAGTGTGGTGTTCAAAAACTGTAAGTCTCTGGAGAAAAACACAGAGGGAAAGAATGAGAGAGGGGGAGGAGAGAGAGAGAGAGGGGTAGATGGAGAGACAGAGAGGGAAAAAAGGAGGAGGAGGAGGGGTGAGGAGAGGAGGCTTCTTCTTCCTGTAGTCAGTCAGGTCCTCATATAAATTTAAGATGACATCAGTATGTATATATGGGGGAGCATCATCAAAAAACTGTGGTAAACTAAACCAAGAGCAGGTGCAACAGGACACAGGAATATTGCCCCACAAAAAGATAAAAAATTGATATAATGGGGTTGTACCCCCCACCTTGTCCACCATTTCTGACCTTTACAAATCAACCACTTCTTTTGCATACTTTAATTGTTCTCCATACAGTCACCCCAAAGTGTTTGTAAGCTCACCTTGGAGTTGAGTAGAAAGTGCTTGGAAAAATCTAAAGAGCAGGAGAAGCTATGTGTGGAAAAATGTGAAAACGATCTCTGGCAGCCATTTAACCCAGATGCCGGTTATGAAGAAGACTAACTTCAACTGTACCTCTTGAGCTTTGAGAAAGGCTTTGGAAAATCTGACAGAAGGGTTATGAGCCGGCCAGAGAAGACTTGCATAACACTTGACGCAAACATTTCTTTTCTTCTGTTCCTCTTTTTTTGAACAAAGGCATGGCCCTGTAAGGGGAGAAAGGTTGGGTTAAAGCAGATCCAATTGATCCCATATGTCTTTGCTATAAATTATTCTAGTCTCTCTCTCTCTCTACAGTATACAAATAGTGAGACAAATGGATAAAATGGACCAGGGTGGTGTTTTACTTATCTGAAAGCTGGGATTGAAGAAGAAGGGGGTGGGGGAGAAAATGGCCAAATGTTTCTCCCATTTGTCAGTGGACGTCCATCATGCTGTCAGAGAATGCTGGGAATTGAAGCCTGGATTTAATTGGTCGTAGTGTGGTCTGTTACTCCAACCGCATACCGTTCTAAGAGACCGTCTTTGAAACATTTGTGGAAAACTTTCATTCCTCACATTCTAACTCAATATATCTGATTTTTCAAGATAAGTAAGAACAAAAAATGTATTTCTGTCTATATTTTGCATATTTCTTTTTCTACCACACCAGATAATCATTTAGCAAAATTTGAGTAGTTCGACTGCCTTTTCAGAATTGTTATGTCCTTGCTTGCATCTGCAGGATTGTTTGACCCCTTTTTTTTTTTTTTACTAACTTATGCATTTGTAAAGCATTTTCAAAGAGTTTGGATTTGAAAGAAATTTAATTTTGTTTTAAGCTTGGGTTTTAATTGCATACTGTAGCTTTGGCAGTCATTTGGTTTTTATAACATTTTACTCACCAATAATTTGTATGTTACTTTTACATTAGCTATTGTATAAAACCAAAATCTTACTAAACCTCTTGCAATGGCTGATATTCCAGTGCAGCACTGTGAGGAATTTTGTGAGTCATTTCGTTGTTATGGCCTCCCATATTTATTTTAAGTAGAATACATAGATATAGCTTACTAGAGTAGAAGAGCAATGAGAAACGAAACAGAGGGTTAAGACTTGTGCTGACTGACCCAAGGGATGCTATTTAAAAACTGCGGAGCTGAGTAAAATGTTAGAAATGAGAGGATTGATTGCACAAATGGTGAAAATGAGGTTGAAAAAGAATGGAATGGCCCTTTAATGTTTACCAATGACCTTTCAAAGGGCAAAGTGGTTTGAAACAGTATGAGGATGAAAACAAACTGTTGGTCATTCAAGTACACAAAGCATCTCAAGACCTCCACAATAAAAAGGCAAGTAGTGATCTCCAACAATCCGTCATCTAATCACACTTAAAGCATGGCAGATTTTGTTGCAAGGTGGTGACAAATGTCCTACATTTATTTTCTCTCTGTGTAGCCACATCTACTTTTTTCCAACTGAATTTGACTCTTTCAGAGAAAATGTTATTTCTCTCTATCTTGAAAACTTTGTTTCTGAATAAAAGATGGCTCCGTCTTTATACTCGCACGTGTGTTTTCTTTACTGACATTAAGTGATAGATGACTGCAATTGATGCCCCAAAGACCAGTGAGCAAGTCAGCAGTATTTTTGGGGCAATAGTTTAGCAACCCTTAAAGGTCACTTAAAACACGTAAACAATCAATCATCTGAGAAAATATGAAGGTGTATGATATGTAGAAATATAAGTTTTTAGAATCTCAGCAAACCTTGAAAACCCACTGCATACCGAGTTCACTCATTTTATCAAGTCATATTTAACTATTCATTACAATCTTCTTTAAATGAAAGTTTGGTGATATTGGGTTTCTTTTAACCTACATTATACATTAACCATATATTAATCGTGGTTTTATAAGTGTATTGACTGTCTGAGTCTATAATGTTCAACTAAGCAATATATATTTTTTAATTAATTCTTAATGAAATGGCTCTCTCTAATGTAAAGGGTCTGACAGTACTACTAATTCCACTGAAAATCAGCTTCCCATATGGCAGCTTTAAGCTCACTGTTTAAATTGCTGGTCTGGCAAATAAAAGAGTGCTCCGTGATAAAACCAGAAGGCACTCTCAGGTTCATGTCCTGTTTCTCATTTGATGCTCTGGATCCTCTAAAGGATGGTCTCACTAAAGGTGGGGACTCATATTACGATTGATGACTGGATGACTGGACGAACTTAGCACAGAGCTGTTTGTTCCAGTCTGTGTCACTTGGGGTTGAAAGTTGGTGTTGAAAATCATATAGTGTGTGATATGTAAAGATTCTAATCTTAAACCGTCAGAAATAGTACTTGCCAGTCATTCTCATAAAGATTTCTTTAGATGAGTTTAGATGTTTGCGACTGACACCAACAAGAGTGTCTACCACCAGAACTCTTCCTAGGTAGCAATAAGTGTTCTGGCCCAACATATGCCCGGGTCCTCGGCCGAAGTCTGGCCAGTATGCTTCCACATTTTGGGCTGATTCCGGCAGTTATCCTCTAGTGTTGGTTGATAGCCAGGAAGATTTTAAGTGTGTTCACCAGAAATGGTCCAGATGCGAAAGTAGCATCCGGCAGTGATGCTGTACATGGGCCGGACTATAGCAGAGGAACCAGGAATATATTAAGCCAAAAGAAACAAAAATATTTGGCCCAAGTTTTCATCAGAATAATTTTGCTATCTGGGAATTTACTGACCAGTCATTCACTGTGTTGTGTATTTATGCAGTTGTAAGACTGTCAAAGACTAAAAAATCAGTACAAGTTGGTGGAAACACTCTTTACATGTGGTTTGTCTGGTCTTTGTAGATTTTAGCTAGTCTTCAGGTTTGTCCCAAGCTTAAATTGAGTCCTTCAACATAACAGAGGACCAGGCTGAGCCTGTGACTTCTTCTCAGAAGAAATAGTCTAGATTCATAGACCGAAACTAATGGTGTATTTGAAACGCTAGAGTTCATGTCTTCTATTATTTAGAATTTGCAGAGGATTAGGCTAGCTCTAGCTCTTTATTCAGGAAAGAGAAAGCTGCAATTTCGAAGATCCAACCCTTGGTTCCAACTCTTGATAAACACCTATATAGTATACCACTCCATCTGTATGTATAAATGATCAAAAACTCTCTTCTTAATACAGGGCAAAGGATTGACAAACCCCTGAGATGGTGCTTTAAATTGGTCTAGACAAATTTCACATTTGTGCCCTTCATCAGCAAACTGCCCAAAATATTTATTTCTTTGAGGTTGGTGTGTTTTTACCTCTGTTACAGGCAGTGTTTTTGTGTGATCCCAGACTTAGGATTGTTCCAGACTATTCATACCGTGGAGGCTGGAAAACAAACATTTTGTCATTTTGCTTAGTCACTGTGCCTCTCCTTGAATGTGTTGATGTCTGCCTTATGCTCTCATATCCTTTCCATTAGACCAGATGGTAGACACTGGCTTTCCACAGTTTTTTCCTAATACTTTGTTAGTACTTAACTGTAACTTTCTTAAATTTCCTGTAATAGTGCCAAGTGAGTAATTATATTAGAGTTTACATTCATGAAAGTGCACAAATAGTATCTGGTTTCAATTATATTTTCTTTTATACAGTATGTAGAATGGACACAAAACATAAAGTGTATGGAAATGCAAATACTTGGACACATATTTTTTTTCCCCATTAATTGATTTTAAGTGGCTGACCTTGATAGCTTTGCGCTACTATTTTTAAACATATTTGGTTTTATTTTATTTCTTCTTTCCCCCTACTTTTTTGTAACAGGTCCATGTTTGACCTTGTTCCAAATATTTGCTGCACATGTATTATTTTCCCAGATTAAAAAAAAAAAAGCCTGCACTTCCCCAAACAAGCCCGCAAAATCAACATTATTTGAAGCTACATTGAGCAATACAGTTCATAGTTAATAAAGTAACTTCAAAAGTTACAGTCCTGCCTATTCCTCTGAGAATCAACATTTCTGTGTTGATTCTCTGCATTTTGGTGTTCTGGTTTCCCAGTGATTTAAGATGCTGACCATGTAATCAAACAATATCAATTCGTAAAAATCAATGGACAGCTGCACCTAGCCACAAGCTCATACAGGCTAATTTGGTGCCGACAGCCTAATGTGGAATAACGGAGAGCTAAGGTAAATCAGTCACTTTTGTTTATATGGCCCAATATTACAAATCACAAATTTGCTTCAAATTTGACCATCTTGTAATGTGGCGTTTGAGTGTAGTGATGCTGTGTTCTACAATTTCCAGTAATACAAAAGGTGCTGTATTTCCTAATTTGAGTATTGTATTTGAATATTTGAAACTGATTTATCATGAATTGGGTAGATGACTCGCGATTGACTGGAAGCTGGTGATACTAATCTTCCATTTTAAATTACATTTTTATGGTTATGATGAAAATAGTAGTGGTCTAGGATGGTGGCCTAGATATTTATTTAAATATAGAAACCCTCAGATAAAGGAAAACAAGGGACTTCTTCCCACAGAATCCAAATTGTGCCATTCTTCTGAGACTTACATGAATGTTTGTTTCTTTGAGGGTTGGCTGCCTTTAACTGTGTTTCTGGCAGCTTTTTTGTGAAGTTGTTCCAAACAGATCTTTATGTGGAGGATGGAAAACACACATTCTAACATTTCACTTAGTCAGCTTGCTTCCTTCCCTCAAATGTGTTCTTGGCTTGGCTTTTATCACTGTTTTTCAAACAATTTATTTGTCCCAATACATTGATTTATTCGGGTTCATTGTAATAATGTCAAGTGATGGATAACAGCTTCTTACAAAAAAGATAGAGGTTTCGGTCTTTGAACAGTTATGACTGATGTTTAAAGTTTAAATATTGCCATGCACAGGTTCAGAATTATGTGAAGAAATTTTTTATACAGTATACGCCAACTGCAGACATATGGATGTATATAGCATATGTGTTTAAAATGTTCTTTTAACATATGGTCTTATTAATGTAAACAACATATTCTTTTTAAACACTGACAGTGTCTGATAAGGACCAATAAGCTTTTTGTCATTACATAACAAGAAAATAATCAAGGATTACAGCCATAAATAAGTAGAAATAACTGTTCAATTAATTTGAATCAAAGGCAAACAAGATTCAGTATATACAGTATACGATATATATAAGTTAAGAGATATAGCTGACAATTTGCTAATCCCTACCCCTGTACAGTGATTGTCCTATCATATATATTTGAGGTCTATCGAGCTGTGGATTTCTCCACATAATGAAGCAGTGTGCATGGGGCTATAGTAAGAACAATACTGTTGTCTTTCTTTTTAGCCTTTTCAACACCAAAATACAGGAGCAAAAGCGTAAGCGACGGATTTAAGAGTTTGTTTGTCTGCTCTAACGCACTGTGAGATGCTAGCATGCCGGCTAAGTAGCTAAATACTGTTATTTTTCACGGTTACAAGCTTGGTCACGAATTGCACATCCACTGTGTAGCGTTTCCCCACTGTGCGAAAGTTGATCCTGGATTCTGCCAGAGTTTTAGGTTACGTTAGCAGCTCTATCCTACTTCTTACTGGATTTGGGGGAACTTTACTCTACAGCAAATCACCGTTAGCGATAACATTATGTTTACCAATCACATTTTTAGTCCTAATCCTAGAAGCCTGAAAAGCGAAGATAAAAAAAAAGTATAGCCAAACAGGTTAGGTTGAATGAAATAGCTTAGCTGCAGTTTTATCTTGAATTTTTCCTTACCGTACCCAAATACTTTTGGGGACTGACTGGCTTTACATTGCAATACAAAAGCAATGCTGTCCTCATCATCAACTGGTGGGAATGTTGACTTTTTGTGTGGGACATGTAGCTTTAGCCTCAAACTTTTTTCACAGTATTTAGATATAGCCATCAAGCGCATATTTAAAACCTCTTTTTTTCAACCGACCCATGTAGCTAATGTTAGCTTAATTAGCTAGGTAGCCACAGGTGATAATAATAATAAAAATAGTGATCTACCAGCGACAAGCCGGTAGTCATTTTCAAAAATGGTGAGTTGCCGGGTAGAAATGAGCAGCTTGCTTTTGCTAACCTCGTTCTGTAATCAAGGAACCAATGTTTTGAACATACGTAAAAATTATATGTGGTAATTCTGCCCCTGTTATCACTTTAAACTCTAATTTACAGGTATAGTAACTTGAGGTTCATACAGTCAACTGTTAGAATAAACCCTCTGTCTTTTTTGTATGACAAGGGATTCTTTTAAAAAATCACTTGCATCTGATGATTTTAACTTTAAGGTTTGACTTTTTTTCTAGCGAAAAACATCTACTTCCCTGCATGACTGATTTGCGGGACTGTTGAATCAACACTGGACACACATATATCATAGGTGAGACATAAAAGATAAAAACTCGCAAGTGAAACAATCTGGCACGTGTCAAAGTGCAGTGCAAACTAGCTTCCCTGTCCACACCACATACAGACACGTTCAGAAATAATGTACATCAGTGTGAGCACATGAGCAAGGAAAAAAACTCTACAACTGAGACACACACGCACATGCTCTGACAGAGGTACAGAGATAGAGATCCAAGCAAGGATATTAGCAAACAGGGATATTCTGGGACTTCTTGGCATGGACACACAGAGGCTTCTAACAAAATCTCAGACAGCGCCCAGACACCACCTTCTGTTCCTACCATGTGGACATGTGGTAAGCACTGTGATTAAAACACTCATCCCCAGGCAGGCTAAGTGATTTCTCACCTTGTCTCATGGGCCAACATGTGCTGCAAGAGTGACCTGTCACGAAAATCAGATGAGAAGACACTGCACAGACACAACAGACATCCATCTCCTACCTGTATCACACAAACATACCGTATAATTTTCTTACAATCCCTAATTAAGGGATATTGCATAAACTGGACCATTTAAAGTGTATTGTTCTGGTATAAAATATCTTACCTGCAGTAATAACAGGGATTAACAGATCATTGTGATTTTTATAGGAGGATTTGATTCAGGAATTTAGTTTCACATTACACTAGTCAGACAGGTATAATACCACGTGTTTGTGTGTAGGCTACATCTGAATAAGGTTGGGATTTGCAGAATGAAACAACCATCTTCTGTGGCACATCTGCTTTTCGGCAGGATCTCAACACTCTTTGCTTGACGTGGTGAAGCAGCTCAGGTTACTTTGGTTGCATAAGACGGGCAGCTCACTGACAGACACATTTGCATATGCATGTGAAAACACACAGTAAGCAATGAGTGCATGCGCAAGTATGCTCTGATTTAAGTAGATGGAAACATAGTTTTTACACAACAAATTTTCTCTGAACGATGTCTTCACACACACAAACACAAACACACGCACACACACACACGCACACACAAACACACACACACACACACACACACACACACACACACACACATGCATCAACACACACCAATATTGGCAACGACCCTAAAGCAATAACTCTAAGTGCTTATGGTCTAGAAGATAGACATCTACTTAGGAGATCAAGTTGCACTGTGCTTATATATGTGTGTTTCAAGGGGAGAGAAAGACAGAATATAGAAAGTGCTGTACTGATAACCACCACATGGGGGCAACAGATTTAAGTACATTCAGGTTTGCTGTATTGAACTCACTCTGAGGTACTGGGAAGAGCGCCAGAGCTCGAACACTAATGCTTTTCAGTCTGTCCTTGTCTAAAAAAAAAACAAAAAAAAACAGACCTAAGTCATATCAGAGGGGGAAGATTCGGAGCCAGTCATAACTTTTAAATGTTGTTGTTTTTTCTTAGATTCTTTTTTTTTGTGTAGGTCATTAGTGTTATTTGCAATTTGATTCCCCACTCTTATCGTTTTAAGTGAAGGAGGCAGTTTATATGGAGTCCCAAAAGGGACAATTTTCTTTACTGGATTATCTGATGAATTAAAAGTATAAATTCATTTGGATATTACTATTACTATTGATTAATTATTAAATATGTTGTAGGACCAAGAAAAAAAGGAAAAGCAAGGATTAAAAAAAAAAAAAAAAAAAGAGCCACTCAAAGGTAGGGTAAAAAAAAAAAAATAGTGTTGTACTATACCATAGCTTTTAGGAGGTAAATTTAAAGAAATGAAATTTACATCATTAACCCTTATGTGTTCACTTATTATTTTGATGTATCAGAGAGCATGTGATTGACATTTGTCACTTCTTAGATTCCGTACAATACCATACAGTCGAGTGTGAAATTAGTGTAAGTGGTGGTGTAAGATTTTTATGAGCATTCAGCATCAGAGCCCATACAACCTGCTTTGGAAGGAAGAGTCTCAGCCACTGCATGTCTCCTGGGAACTGCATGTCTTTTTTCTTTAACCTAAATATTCCCATTACAGTCACGTACATGACTGAAGGACTATAAATCACTGGTGGCTCACAGGCCAGAAATAGTCCTTGTGCAAATATTTTTTTTTACCTCAGTCCACAAAGCACATCAATATGAATTAGAGGCTGCAGAGGGAACTATAAGTGAATTAATCTTTTTTAGACCCTTCAACCAACTTTTTTTGCTCACCATAGAACCTGAATGTGGTGGTACGATGGCTCAGTGATTCACATTGTTGCCACGCAGCAACAATGTCTATTATCGAACCTGCTAGACTGCGAGGAGTTTGCATGTTCTCCCTGTGTCAGTGTGGTTTCCTCAGGGTGTTCCGGTTTCCTCCTACAAACCATAGTCATAGTGGACTGGAGATTGAATACGTTGTCTGTGTATTTGTATATATAGAGACATATATGTCCTGAAATTGTATATAGCACAACATGTGATGGACTGGCAACCTGTCCAGAGTGTACCCTGACTCTTGGCCAATGCATGCTGGGAATGGCTTGCGCCTCTAGAAGTAGTAGTTTGTGAAAGTTGGTTCTATAACAGGACACTGTCACTGATTTCATTTAAGATGCTGTAATTACAGCCAAATAAGTAGCTAAGACCCAACTATTCCTGCCAGACTAACACCTGTAATATGCTGAGCACTTGCGCTTGATGAATGGCTCCCATGTTATAACTTTTCGGACACAGAAGAATGATCCAACCTATATTTACTCTTCGACAGGGGTACAGTCTCACTGGTGTGTTGTAACATCTGTAAGGTGACCTATTGTTATTAGACGATGAGAAAAGTGTCTGATAAAAGTGAAAATGTTGTTTGGGTGCATTTCACTTGACAGATCCTTCCCAGAAAAAAGCATTGATATCCCCAAATATCTCTTATAGATAGCAAATTTTCCAAACTTTTAAATAATTTTGGCTAAGCCAATTAAGGCAGCCTTATTGCACATTTCAAGTCTTTGTCAAGGTTTTCTATCATTAATATGAACCTTGTTAAATGAAGCACTTTCACATGTGTGTTCCTTGTGTGTAAGTATCGGAGAAGGTTTCCCACCTGTCTCTCAGGACATTTTACCTGTGCCTCCTCTTGACCTTGTTCGCCAGGAAGCCGCTGGCCTAATTGCACTTGTTTTGTAGTTACTGCATCCAGTGACCAGGGGCACAAATACCCGTGTACACCATTGATAATATGCAAGTTCTGGTCATTACATCCACCAAAAACTGCTACTTTTTCCATTAGTATTTTTATTTTGTTCAGGACACCTTAGCTGGAGCCCCTGCTCCGGAAAAAAGTGGAACACCTTTGTTGCTGATATATTAAGTCTGAGCTATGGTAAGTGCTTGTGCCTTTAAGTGATGAGAGGTTTTTATACAGCATTTATATACAGCGTCTATACATACAACATTCACACCAACATGGGTTCTGTGGGCATGCCAGTCCACATACACCCTCCAAATTGTCTTTACTCTTGAAAATAAAAAGAAATAAAGGGCAAGGAAACATTGAGAGACATACATACACGCATTAACCAGGGATTCCAGAAAGCACCAGGTTCAAGTTGAAAGGAAACGATAAGAGCATGCATATAAATCTTTGGGAATGGCTTCTGTTTAAAACATACATGGTTTATTCTAGATTTTTTAGAAGCTATTTTCACCTTGTTTTTTTAATGGAAAAAACATACACTAGGAGAGGAACAGGGGATGGAATGTGATGAAGAAAAAGTGTAAAAACACCCAGAACTAATTCAACACTGAAGTAAGCACAAGAAATCACAATGTGATAGAAGTCACGGTTGTTTTTATCTCTACTTGAATTGACTGCTATACAAATAGAAACTCAGAGTTTTGTCATGGAGTGCAGCGTGGTAATGTTACACTCTGAATGCTATTCCTAGTACACAGGTAATATCTAGTACATTCTAGTATACCAGTTGTAAAAAAGGTCTTGTAAAACACAAGTTAACCCCTTGCTGCCTGCTCTACAGGCCAGCTTATTTATAAGTCATGTAACAGATAATGGTTGAGAAGCAGGGCTTTATAACATTTTCCACAGAGAGAGAGATTTCAAATCTTTTTTTTCGTAAGGGTTCACCACTGAATTTCAATTTGTTCAATGAATGAATTGCACATATTATGCACAATAATATGTTACAGCATGAATGTGAGAACATATTTGCAATGTTAATGCTTGCTAAACTGGTCCCATGAATGATGTGCTGTGTGTGAGGACATCACCATAGTATGCTGGTGTTTGCTGTAAGCTGTGTGTACTACTGCTGCTCCAACCTCAAAGCTAAATAATGAAAATGATATGTTGTGTTTGAGGTCCATGTCCACTAAAGTTTTGAAATGAGTGTGTGGATTAATGACGTCATCATTTGTGGGGAGTCAGTGTTGGTAGGGGGTCAGTGTTGTGGGTCAAACATGCACGCTTACAAAACTTTCACACACTCATTTACAAACACACACTTCCTTGCAGAGGCGTGCAGGAAGCTCTACTTCTTCCTGTAGTTGCCGAGCTGGATGGCGGAGCGGTCGAAGACACAGCGGAAGGTGACCGGCTGGACTTCCCAGTAAGGCACGGGGTTGCTGAACAGGCTAATGCCAGAGTACATGGCCTTCTTGGTGTTGTAGCCAGGAGGACAGAAGTCCCCTGTTCCCACAGCAGCAATCTTGTTGACATGAAGGTAGACCACCTAGAGAAGGGATTTAAATAATGACAACCTTTGGTTACTGACTAGGATGTGGATGGCAATAATTTAGTTTTTCCAAAATAAAGCACATAAAGAGGATAATAATAAGTCCCTAAATGACTAATGACTGCTCAAGAAAGCCAACTAGATTTTCTTTCCCTTCATGTTTAACTAAAGACAGTGGAGAAAGGAAAAGAGGACTTCCTATATGATCATACTCCAAAATACCAAAGAGATGATGCTGCTTGATGCTTGAGAAAAAGCATGTTTTTTTTGTGTAGGCTACATCTGAATAATATTAGGACTCGCAGAGGGAAACACCCATCTTCTGTGGCACATCTGCTCTTCGGCAGGATCTCAACACTCTTTGTTTGATGTGGTGAAGCAGCTCAGGTTACTTCGGTTGCATAAGACAGACACATTTGCATATGCGTGTGATAACGCACAGTAAGCAATTAGTTTATGTGCAAGTATGCTCTGATTTAAGTTGAAGGAAACATAGTTTTTACACAACAAATTTTCTCTGAACAATGTCTACACACACTCACACACACACACTCACACACACACTCACACACACACACACACACACACACACACACACACACACACACACACACACACACACACACACACACACACACACACACACACACACACAGGTGCACAGTGCTGCAGTTCATTCGGAATGAATGTATAATCTCATCCCACTACAGGAAATCACCTGAAGAGGCTTTTATGGGGATGGAATTGATGCAGCAGTTACTCAGGCTTGAGAAGCCTAATGAAATGATTGAATGAACTGAAGGCAAACTAAAGTTAAAGGGCCTGCAATCAGGTATGTTTACACCCCCCCCCACTGCCAAAATCAGTAATACTATAGTATAACAGGCTACCAACACTCTACCCAATAAACAAACTAAATGAATCCATGTGACTTTTGTTATGGAAGCCTTGGTTGACTTGTAATTGGACATGTGAACCTAAACAAACCAAATGCAAAAATGCAAAAACTTAACTTTTCCAGTTTGGCTTACATCAGAGAAAATGAGCTGTGTGTGATCACACCATAAGAAAATGAGTAACATAACTATAATGTTCAAGCAATGTTAATTTGCTGGAACTAAATGGTTGCAATAACAATCTCCCTGTGTATATTCAGAACTGGATTAATCATACTGAGATATACAAGTACTTTACCTGGATGTACTTATGGTCGGGCAGGCCAGGAGGAACGCTGGTTAGAGCATTGTTGTCGAGGTGAAGCTCTCGCAGGTGGGGGATGTTAGCCAGTGTGCCATTTTCCACAGAGCTGATTTCATTGTAGCTCAGACCCAGCCTGCAAGAAAAATCAGCAAGTAGATGAGACATGGTGGTGTGCAATTGTCTAGAGGAACAAGAAACACAAGAGCGCGAAATGCATGAGTGGAGAAACCGAGATAGTGACATCAGTGTTTGTCTCCTGGTTCCAAAATAATCAAAAAACAATCAAAAGAAAAAAAAAAAAAAACCCAACTTATCAACATACTGTACTCATGCAGCAAGAAAGCCCTTTTTGTTCTAGCTTGGTATTTCATCTTTGACACAATTTGAACAATGATCTTATAAAGACAGTGTAACCGATTTTATAAGAAAGCCAGTTATATTGATGATCAAAAAACTACTGTTTAGGTCTTGGGTTTTGTTATATAGTAAATCGGATAAATGGTAATGCCAGAATTAGCATTCCAAGTAAAGCTGATACATGTCAAACCAGAGAATAAAAACATAAGACAGCATGAAAAACTCAGAGATAACATAAACAGGATAAGAAATACAAACTCTCATTTTTCCTAAGGAGAGTAAGTGCAAAGCACAGCTTTTTGTATCTTTTAAAAGATGAAGTAACAGAGTGACAAACTGAATTCATGCAATACAATGCAATTTGCTTAATACACTCTGGTTTTTTTCCACCACAACCATACTTGGTTTGATATGACCCTTAGCTTTTAGTGGGTAAAGTTAGCTAACTTAGCTAACTGTACATAATCATTAGACATGACTTTATAGAATTTGAAGAAATTAGGGGGAAATTAATGTGCAATTATCCTATAATTTCCACAATATCAACGGATCAGCAAAAGTTAGACATAGTCATGCTTTAAAACTCAAAGTCAAATAAAAATCGTAAGGTTAACGAGGATTAATGTTTTAAAAAAGGGAATAATAATTTTGAGTACTTAGCCAGGTTCTTCAGGCCTGTGAGGCTGTCAGCTGTCACCTTGGTGATCTTGTTTCCATCCAGGTGGAGCTCAGAGAGAGAGCTGGGCAGACCTGGTGACCCACAGGACAAGCAATACCATCAGGAACTAAGTGATGACTCAAGACACACAAACCTTTGTACCTTGGTAGCTTATATGACTTTACGAAACCACTTAAATTATAGCTCAGTTATCACAGAGTGGCTATTTCCATTTCTGTCAAATCAAATTATTTTGCAAAGGCTTCCCATTACATATATCATTTCACTGAGTACATCTCACATGTGCCCACCATGAGATGGAATAGTTTTGAATTACTGTGCAGCACAGTTTCTGTTTTTTCCCCACATTCAGCCCATTGTTTTGCTGTCCACTTAAATCCAAGCGTGCATTCTTTTGATAGAAGATGGTTGTTTTTGGCTGATCGTGACCGGATAAAACTTGGATTAAGCCAAATCCCCTAATTTATGAATTTTTTGTCGAAAAAGATATCAGCGCCATACCTTTGGGGATCTCTGTGATGTTAGTGTCTGCAATGCGAATGTAAGAGACCCTTTTCAGGTCAGCAAAAGCACCAGCTTCGATTCCGGCGCTCTTCAGAGGGTTGGACCCGAGCTCTGAAAAAAAAAAAAGGAATGAATAGAAGATTGAGACCAGAGAAAGAAAGAAGAAAATAAGTTAATTCCCCCTCCTGGTGTTTTATGGGAACATAAAGCTGAGTCAGGAGTAAACAAAGTCTTGGGCAAGAAAATAGCTTATGTTTGCAACGCAGCCGTTCTCTAAACCAGATTCCCCGATTTCTCACGGTGGGATTCTAATTCTCATATCAATGCATTTTCAGTGACTGAATCCACGCTTTCTGCTTTAGTTGGGGCAGTGACAGAATGATAATTTTTAATTTGTGGAACAGGAAGTTTTGCAAGTCAGAGATTAAGTGTGCAGCCTGGTCTCAGCCATGAACAACATGAATCAAACTTTCCTTCAGGTCTCTGAGGACAATCAGCAGGCCACCTCTCATTCTCGTTGAGTTTACATGAGCCTTTTTCCCAAAAAAAAATTAATCCCATTCCCACACAACTCGATTGATATATTAAATGACTGGATAAGGTTTACATACCCCATAGTAAAGGCCATTACATGCTTATTACAGCTGTTGTGGTGCACCAGTGTGACCTGGGTAAGGTTGTATGTTCACATACACAATCTGTTACCTGGCGAAGGACTCTGTAGCCCCTTTTCGACCAAACAGTTCCAGGAAATAGGGAACCCTAAGACCAAAGTAACCCACTAAGGAACTAAATGTCCTTTTTGTACATTACCAGTTGCGCATCCAATATATATGAAAAACCGAGAAGGTAAATCAAAATTACAGACGAAAATCACCTTTGAGATGCAAATTTTGTTGTTCTCTTTAGTATACTGTTGAACAACTTTAATGTTTAATGATTGTTGCAAAGGAGACATACAGAGGTGGAGAGAGACTGAAAATGTCTGAGCAGGGACATTTTGTCCCTTGGAACTAATGGCCCACATACTAAATTTAGACCCTGGTTCAGGTTGAAGTTCCTGTAAAGTAAAGTTCCCAAAAAGGTTCCTGCCTTCCCAGTAAAATTATTGAGATGAAAACAGGCAATGCAATTCAATCAGATGGCTTTGTCTAACCCAATCTTAGAGAAAAAAAAATATTATAATATAATAATATAAAAAATATTTCCACCCACTGCCCCAAAGAAACGGTCCCCTCTTTTCTGGATGTTGCTGGAAAAACTCACTACAGTCAGTGCAAAAATTACATCTGAACACTGTTTTCACACTAAGTAAATATTTTTTTTATCATTCCTGCTGAAATGTTGCCATCTGCAAGATCATTAACATAGCTTGGAGGATATGACTTGCTGCTTGAAAATACATGCCATCCTCTTTCATTCCTCTTCAAATTGCTTGTTCTATCCAAATAAATATTCCCATTCTTAAATAAATGAGGAAGTGTTTTTTTTATTTCATACCCATGACGATGACCTGAGCCATGCCCTGAAAGGAGGCCTTTTTGATCTTGGTAATCTCATTCTCGTGGATGCGCAGCTCCTGCAGGCTCTTGGGCATGTTAGCTGGCATGTCCTTTAGAATGTTCTTAGACAGGTAGAGGCGCTGCAGCTTGGTCAGAGGGCTGAGGGCCTTGGCATGGATGATGGTGATTTTGTTGTTCACCAGGATCAGAGCCTGTAAGGAGCAATTCCAGGGAGATGAGATACTGGTGTTAGAAATGTTTTTTCCTGCAGCATGGCGTAGGAGAGCTTTTACCACTATCTCCACAACACTTTTGGTTAGTGAAAACACTGCATCAAAAGATAAATTCAAGAGATTCATTCTGGAACGAAACATTTAATGGGTCACTGAAGTGGAGTAAAAACTAGTGGTATTAGATTACAGCAGTTTTTCTAAAAATCTTGTCTGTTCTTGTTTAAATTCCCATCACTGTTTAAAGATCTATTATGGAATTTGAACTTTATTTGAAACTTTACACTTTAGTGGCTTTCGCTGTTCTTCCACTTCTTCCACTCAGAATCATTCATTGCTACAAATGTACCAGGGGACTGTAAAAAATATGTACTTTCTAGATGAGATTCAACAAAAACAGGACATTTTGAGCTCAGCAGCTGTTAGATTCTCCAACCTGGTGCCTGCTCTGTCAAGATGGAGGGGCAAGTTCAAGGCAGTATGCGATATCCCTAATGCATTTTCAGAGGAATCTCACTCCTGTTGTTCCAATCTTGTGTAAGCAGACATGAGTCAGTGTGAGGTATGTGGTCCATTCCCCTTGAGAAGCAAGTTACATTACAGTGGAAACAGCAATGGCCTTCAGACAGAGGTATTTATTGCAAGCAAGAAAGCTACAGGAGTTCGGAGGTGTGAGGCTGTTAAGGCCTACGGGTGAATAGTTTCCATGCACCTGGTGGCTGGGGGGAATGGTGGTGCTGGGATTCACTGTTTCTGTATAGTAAAGGATGGAAGGTGATGTGGACTCCATGCTGCATGTTGTATGACTGGCTTTTGCTCCATGAGCTGCGAATTATTTGACAGTGTTTTGACAAAACACTTATTGAAGCTGGTTCTAATCTGTAGACACACACATATAAATAGGTACAATTTCCTCCCAGACAGCATCCTGGAATACTTTTTCACTGACAGCACAAGTAAAATCCAACAAAATCCAACAAATGGGTTTAATACAATGTGTTCCCCCATGGGGATCATCAAATTTTTCATATTGAAGAGGGGTTGTGGTTAGTGTAATGGTTACATAAGACCACATTACATAACGTTAGGAATAACACACAGTGAACAGACATGCAGCTGTACAGATGGAAGTAAAATGTCTCTTACATGCAGTCCTTTGAGGTTCTTGAAGTCATTCTCCTTGATCTCAGTAATCTTGTTGTTCTGCAGGTCTAGCAGGGTGGTGTCATGTGGGATATCCCCAGGAACTGCCTTCAGACCTGATGGTGAATTTTTGTGAGACATTGTTTAATTAGATGTACTGTATGAGGGTAAGCAGCATCAGAATTCAATAAAATATCCATTAGAATGATGGATGATGGAAAACCCAGTTTGAAGTGAGTCAGTGAAAGCCCTGGTTGAGGTGATGAGAGGTTAACCACACACCATACTGGTTACCTCCTGGTCTCCTTGAGCAAGGTTGGAGTCACTGATTGTCAGCCTCTATCTGCCAACAGTGGCAGATTCAACAAGTCCCCAAAATGTTTTGAAACAGTGGGTGTTCGATTTAACAGAGAAGTAAACAAAATCAGGCATTTAATATCTAGCCAACAGGCGTGGATTTTTACATCTTAAAAAGCAACTGTCGCCATCTGATTTTACCAGCTGTAGCTAGGTAGCATAAACTAATGCTAATGCTAAAACTCTGAGTTGCATCTCCAGCTTTTTTTTTTAATGATTCCAGCTGAATCATTTTTAAAATGAGAGCCCTGTGAAATGGTCTTAATATAAATAATAATTACATTCATAATATAATGCTAAGCGAGCAGTTATGGTTGCTAAGCTTGAGAGAGTTCTGTATTTTGTGTTATCCTCCTTAATTTTTTCTCAAGTTTGAAATCAAAATCTAACGACAGTTGCTCAATTGTGTGCTTTCGCTGCTGGCGCTATCAGTCAAATCTGATCATGCCACACCCTCACAGTCTTAATTAAACAGATAAGCTGAGCTTTATGACGGTTAAACTCTTAATAATAACTAAGGTTTTTTTTTTGTTTTTTTTTTCCGAAGTCAAACTTTGACTGCTGCCTATTTAGTCATAAAAAAATATAATACTATAGAGAAGTACTTTAAATTTTACAGATTTTACAAAGTCATAGACTGCACATTGTCAAAAACACAGAATAAAATCTAGAGGAGCAGGAAACAGTAATTGGGTTTACACTAGTGACACTCCGAAATAACAGGGTCTGCTTTCTCAATGTAGCATTCTACATAAAGTCTCAATGATAGGGACTTATGCAGATTTAGTTTTATGGTGACATTCCAGAGGGACCAAATAACTATTCGATATGCTCTGAGGCACACATGGTGGAAATGGACCTTAAAACAAATTTCCTTTGGAGTAAGTATGCGACTGCATACTTGGACACTGAGCTCACACTAAATCATTTTGCTTGGACTTAAGAATGGCACGTCATGGCTGATGTGACATAGAAAATGGCAAGCTGTAGTTAACGACTGTTCGGTTGAGAGGACCGGTTTTGAAAAAAACTGAGTGAACACAGCTGGGAGTTATTGTGTATGCTCTTATGCATCCGTGGTAACACAAAAAAATACGCTGAGATAGATAATGTGCAGTTTACATTTCAGGGGAAGAGGCGTAGAATAAACTGTTTAACAAAGAAGCTTCGGCTACACTCCGTATCTGCAGTCCACATACGTATGTCTGAACAAATGTTGTCCTGACGACTTCTGTTCAGCTCACCCAAACATTACCTCCAGCTAGGTTTGCTTTGCTGTCAACCTTTCCGACTCGACAGTGGGTGATCCACAAACCATCATGGCAGTTTGTACCTCTTTACGCACACATTCTTTATTCATTGCGCTTCTCTCAAAGTCAGATTTTCTTAGCCTTTGCTGCTACAATTTTGAATATTCCTTTTTAACCTGTGCCCCCTCCTCATGGAAATGCAAAACCAAATAGCTGGAATACCCTTTAACAGACTTCTTCTGGCCATTGTAGAAAGTTTAAATGGGTCTGTTAATGTGTGTGGCATCACTGAGAATTTAAAAGGTGTCAAGATATGTCATATGTCAATATGTAAGGCAAATGGCTTTAGTTTTTTTTTAACGGATCCTTCTCAAGTAATACCCACATAGTTTTCCACCAAGATTTTATGTAGCAGTTCCTAACGAGGTTTTGTCGAGACAAACAGTGCAAAAATGCTTCCTGTAACAGAAAATAAGGAAGAAAAAAATGGGTGGAAAACACAAATGAGCTGTTGATTGTACACCAGAGTAACATAATAAGTGAAAAATAAGTGAAAAAAATGAGAGTTTTTTTACTTTTAACTTAAGACTTTTCATTGGATATTTAAAAAAACAAACAAACTTAACACAGCCAATTTCTTCAGGTCACATCCAGTTGTCCAACGTACCCACTACAGCTTTGCTCATATGACACAGTGAGGTAAAGAAAATAATATGAACTGACTAATGAGTATAAATTATTTGAAAGTCATGTTTCGGTCTCACTTTTCAGGTGATAGCCACTTGGCAGGAAAAGTATAAGAGAACTGGGACTTTAAGTCTTGCCCCCACTATTATAGTACCACTCCAGTTTAAAACAAAGTCCCATGATTGCCTTTGACTGCACTAGAGTCTTCCAAGCATTAATTACAGTGTTTATGCAATATCCTCTACTCGTCTGGTGCTGTGGTTGAGCAAGACAAGTTGATCTGGCTGCATCACCAAAGCCCTGATTGTCTCTCTCTTACAGTAAGTTTGGATTTTTTGGGGGCTCATTCAAAACTGTGGGTGGATTTGACTAAACACCTTACACAATCTCTGCACATAACCTCTGCGTAGGAGAACTGGTAATGCAATCACATCCGATTTGACCCTTAGGCTAATTTTTCTCTCCTGAATTTTTCAGCTGTTATCCTGCCAGCATCAAACTCACGGGGGAAAAATCCACATCTACAAAAGCTAAAGAGTGCTTTTCGATGGGGAGCACACACTTTCTGCCTTGCCCAGGCCTGTGTGTGTCCAAATACGTACACATGTTTATTCCTGTGTGTGTCTGAGTGTGCGTTTGTGTGAATGCCAGCAGATCTGGGAAACAGATGGAAGCTTGAGGCCAACATTGCTGATGCAGAAGTTGAGGATCCAGCCATGGAGCTGCCTCTCTGGGGGAAGTGCTGCTGCTGATGACTGGGGCCCTGGCTGGAGCACTGATGTAATGGAACCAGTCTTTTCCTGGACATCACTCTCTCCAACTGTCTGTGTCTTTGACCGCCTGTCTGTCGCTTTGACTCTTAAGCCACCTGTCCATCTGGGCCTGCCTGTCTGCATTCTCTGTTTAATCCTCACACTTTCTGTGATAGTAGTTTACTGTCCCAACCCTTGCCCTGTTAAACTTACTAGATGAAAGTGGTTATGAGCCGTTTATGTTTGTCTTCTCCTATTTTAATTTTATCCTCTCAGTTTGTCCATCTGTGTCACTCCCCCGCTCCTTCATCAGTCTCCTTGAAGCTTTTGCGCCTTCCTTTGCAAACAAAAGCGGAGCCAAAAAAACTCCACTCAAACCAAACTGCGTAGCGAAGCAGTTTTATGTAATAAACAAGATTAAA
The DNA here is from genome assembly GCF_016859285.1 of Xiphias gladius. Lineage (NCBI taxonomy): Eukaryota > Metazoa > Chordata > Actinopteri > Istiophoriformes > Xiphiidae > Xiphias > Xiphias gladius. The sequence goes on from NC_053401.1 coordinate 7,426,117, forward strand.
TGAGGTCAGGGACCTCTCTGTGTCAAAGTCGGGGAGATGACTTACGCTCTTTTATATCAGATTAGACAAACAGAATTGAGAAACTCCAAGCACCAAAAATGAAAATTGAGTAAATTGTTGTCACTGTGCTGAAGCAACAAGGTGAGTAAGTAACTGTAGTCTGGGCGAATAAGTGTTACATTGAGAAACAAGTTTTGGAACATTTGAGGTGGTTGGACTTGTGCAGCACCTTCCAGGCTATCCTTTAATCTTCATTGTTGTTGAAGAAAAAATTTGCCCAGAAAGAGCAAAATAATGTAGTTGTTACAGAAGTGAAGACTCACATCAGCATTTAACTTATCAACAGTGGCATCTGGGGGAATTCACACTGATGAGTAACATAATACACTCTTTGAATCACTGTGGTTTTGGGTCGACAGTGGAGATGGGCAGGCTTGTGAAGTCAGTGATTATTCCCGCTTTTAAAAACCAGTAATGTCACTCAGCACAATAAAAGTACGGTAAAACTACTGCAGACATCCATCTGACCTCAGCATCTGACACATCATGGTGAGCTCAGCTGTTGGGAATCCAGGCCAGCACACCAAATGGAGGCGTGGACGAAGAAAACGAACACGAACAAGAGAGTTGTGACATTTTTTTCGTAACTTTTTTGATTCAGATCAAATCATGCTGATTAATAGTAGCAATTAGGAACTACGTGTAGCATTAGTAGTTAGGTGTGATAAAGCAAAGAAATGATAAAGATGAACAATAGTTTTTAGTGGTTTTGAGGCAGTATTTCTCAACTTTTAAAACAAACAACAGCAGCCAATTTTTGAAGTTGTAAGCTTAGCGTTACCCTTTTGCTTGGAAAATATATTCTAGCGCTGAAATGATCAGTTGTTCAAGTTAGTAAAAGATGTGGATTTGTTGCTTTTCTGTTTTATAGTGCTGAAACAAAACAAAGTTATTTGAAGACGTCACTTCAGGCTCTGGGTAATTGTGATGGGCATTTTTCTCTATTTTCTGATAAAAATAATCAGAGTTCCTGCCGTAATATATCCAGGTAAAAATAACAATATACAAGAATATATTGCAGGATAATCTGTTCTTCCATTTACAAATACTGACTAGGGTATCTGTAAAAAATTTCTTTGGTAATTTGTCTTTGATTTTTTTCCCTTTTTTTTTTTTTTTTAGATATTTTGTATATGCATGTTTGACTAGATTCTGAAACTGTAAATTCAAACATGAAAGTGATCTACTACTGTAATACCTATACACGTTTTTCATAAACACTGGGGATTTAGGTGTCACAGAGAATACTACGACCGCTTCCTTTGTATGCTGACAACACTACAACAGATTCCTTATCAAGTTCAATCTGAAAACACACAAAATATATGGGGTTTAAGCTATTTTTGCCTTTGTTTCCAGTAATTACACCTTTGTCTAATTCAAAGTCAAAAAGTCAAGAGAGAATCCCAGACGTGTTCAGATAGTGTGTCAGATCAGTTTTGTTTTTCTGTCATTCTGATGACTTCTCTAGCACAAATTTAAGTCACCAAGCCTTTCATTCGAGATCACAAAAGTACGCTTTTTATTCAGTATTAATTGCCTGCAGTTATACACTTGTGTGGAGTTTGCATTTTAACCCTGTGTGACTGCCTCTCAACCAATGCATTTTGGGGTAGGCTCACCTTTAACCTTAAAGAGGATACATTGATAAAGAAAATCAATGGGATCATACCCAACCATATGAACCATCAGTAGTGGGTGTCTTGTCTTACCGAGGTCAGAGCACTGGATCACACGAAGGTGGCACTGGCATCTGAAGGGGCACTTGGGTCCGTCAGGAATGAAAGGGATATAAGTTGGAGGGGCCTCAGTAGAACCAGATCCCGCCTCATCCTCCATCATGAAGTCTAGGAAGCCAGACTGGCGGAAGGGCAGAGCCCAGCAGGCAGTGACCAGGAGCAGAGAGAGACAGGCCGACCTCATGGTGCTGCTAGCAGGGAGCCTGGAAAACAAGAGGACACAGTTCAAAGGTTTGGGTGGATACACTTTGAAAACAGTCTGTCTATGATTAGTTTTAAACTACTCTGTATAACTATCCGTTTCTGATTTAATGTTATAATCGGAACGAAAGTAAGCAAAGAGAAGAGGGAAAATAGATTCTCAGTGTGGCAGTGATTCAAAGGCTGACAGAAAGACGCTGTGTGAGTAAGACAGAACAAGAGACACTGATTGAAGTCCAGAGAGGCAAAGGGCAAAGGTGAGAGGTGGAGGGTTGGGGGCCAGAAGGTTAAACACTTGGGTGTAACAATTTAGTGAGATTGGCCAAATAAGCTATTTAACTGGTCTGTTTTTAGCATCAGGTGAAAGGCGGTGGAGGAGGGGTAGGTGCAAAGCCAAATCAAAGAAATCTGGTTAAGGTTTATCAGATGTACCCCATGTATTTAAAGCATTTATCTCTTATTTTTAGCTATTTCAACCATTCAACCATTACTTTTAGCTACCTCTTTCACCATTCATCCATTTGCTTTACTTTTAGCTACCTATTTTAACCATTATCCACTATTTTTTAGCAGGCTATTTCAACTGTCTATCCGTTGCTTTCAGCTAACTATTTTTTAGTTAGCTACTTATTCATTTTAGCTTCAGCATCAGCTTTCCGGCTAACAAGTAGTTAGTTTCTCCAGTCGGTTGAGCTCCTCTACAATAGAAGTACCGCAGGTTGAAAATCACTGTACTCTAAGATTCACCAGTAATGTTTGTTTTTGTTTTCAAATATTTTTTTTTCCTCCAAAATGATGGTCTATGTAGTTTACCTTATACAAAAGAATGAAACAACACATGCTGCAGAATAGGTAACATCTGCATTAGCTTTTACAGTAATACACAGGGGATACATCATGAGGCATTTCATGGCTGCCACTGTGTACCGTTGTACTACATTTTCTATTCTAAAGTAATGAATCATAGTGATCATTTGTTTGACAAGTACTTTATGGTTTCAGTGTGTGTCAAAAAATACAATAAAGAAGCAAGTATCCAGAGTCACTGGCAAAATCCTGCTTCGTTATGAACTCGTCTACTTCTAAACACAACCGCAACCCAGTTGACACATACACACACTCTCTCTAACTCAAATCCACTGCGGACGTCCACACCAACTCCCTGACCTTTTATACAGAGACACACACACACACACACACACACACACACACACACACACACACACACACACACACACACACACACACACACACACACACACACACACTAACACAAACACAAATCTCAAAGACCTAGCAATCTGCTCGTCATGTGTAAAGCCAAAAGTTTCTCTTTCCCTCTTGCTGCCACAATAATTGAAGGGCGGATTTGAGCCACAGCTGCTAACAAATGATTTGGGAGCAGCTGGTCTGTAGCAGACCTTGACCTGAGCATCATGACCAGGATGATGAAGAAAATGACCAGGAGTTGGCCAGAGTCGAAAGTGACTCTGGGCTTGTTTATATGGTCTGTGTGCATATGTATAATGTTTATGTGCTACATCTTTGTTCTTTGTGTGTGTATTTGCATGTTTTGAGGTGAATAAAGCATTAAGTTCATGTTTCTAAGTGTATTAAAGCAGGTGCACATGTTGTGTATGTACCTTTATACGTAAATATATTGGATGTGTGAAAAGCAATCAAAGAACAGTTCAAATTTTTACAAAAGTTTTAGTGGTCTGTGCCTATGAGAAGGAGAGATAAAGCAAGAAAAACGAGAATGTGCTGATGTAGTGTTATCCAGATTAGGGTTACATCAGGTCATCGGGATCACGGCTGAGATTACACAGGCTGTAATTAAAGCCCTTGTCCACAAAACAGCCTCCGCTCTGACACACTGTACAGCTTCAGTCCAGTGGTTGCAGTGCTTGCATACAGTATTGAACAAGCTTGAAATCGCTTCTGTTCCGAAGGGACTTGTGTTGGATGGGATATCTCTGCCTCTTAATGTTTCTTTTTTTTTTTTTTTACTCTTGTTCTGTTGCTATGAAGAGGAAAAAACTTGGAAAACACTCAAAAGGGTGATTTCATAAGTCGGCACTTAGAGCCTAGAATTGTGTCACATGGATGTGTAACGTCTTGATGCAGTTTTTCCACTTGGAAACATATACAGTTTGCACTGTAGCCGGAGGTGCTCAAACAAAGAGCGCTGGTCTGAACGTACAATAGACCATAGGACACGTTGTTCTAGTCTTCAACACACTGAGTAATCTTGGCTGTGTCAGGCTCTCTTATCTAAGCACAGCTCAATCCAACGAAAACCTTCTCTGCACACTTGGCAGAAACGTTCTGCCGTCTTTTTGGAATTAGGGGTGTAAAGCACTTATGGGCAAATAGTGCTTGTAGATGCCTTTGAGGATTCATTTTATTCTGTTTAGATGCCAGGTAGGTTGAGCTTGTCTTGTAGTATGACACATTGACTGCCCATACTGGTAAGTGTTTGAAATTCAGTTTATCAAACTTTTCATAGTGGTACTAAAGTGGCGAACTACTCACATCCGGCACATCTTGCAGGCTGAAACATTCAGAATTATCTACAATGCCAGCTCTTTTTGAAGGAGACGCAAAGCACAAAAAATGACTGAACCTTATCTCTCTGCTTTGACCCATGGCCACAAGCACATAAACAGATATACATGCGCATGTGCATTGGTGTAGGATTTCAGGCGGCCCTCCATGTGTCCTGCCATCAATCCATCAGCCTTCGTCTACAAACGTTTCAGCCGCTTTTAATGTGAACAAGGCCGGCAAGAAGAAGGAGAAGAAGAAAAAAAGGAGAGAGAGCAATCTCAGGCTAAGGTCCGGGAGCATTTAATGGCTGCATTATTACTGCAAAGACAAGAATTACTTCTACTTTATGAGTCATAATCAGACCCAGGACTTGTTGGTAATGAGAAAAAAAACAAGATTTTGGAATAAAACCAGGAAACTGCAGCTGAAGAGTAACTATAAGTGATATTAATATTATTAAGTCTGGAGATTTTGGATTTGGAACCGGAGAGCTGTACATTGTGGAAATTTATGGCTTTGTATAAAAATTAGAGTGGTGAAATAATGGATACAGGCTCATCCAAGTTCTGTCTGTGAATATAAAGGTCGCTCTAAATTCAAAACACAGAACAAGTAATTATCATCAAATTCAGTCTTTTTTTTTAAACATCTAAATTTGAAAAAAAATCTTTTCACAGTTTTCCCAGCTAGGATGAACCTCTGAAGACGATGCATGAGACAACCTGCTGTGTCCCAGGCATTGGCTCTTTCATTACCAGTCTGCTCAGATGTGCCCACGGGCCCTGCAGGATGGCCTGCTCCACAACGGTGCCCCCACCTCCATATGCACATACATACAAACCTGAAGAAGCTACTGAACACACCACTCAGGCTCCTCAAACAACACACTTGTGTGTGTGTGCGTGTCTGTATGTGTGCATGCTAAACCCGGGGGACTGTCAACACAGCATGCTGGAACATGACTTGACCACGCAACCTCTAAATCTTGCCACTGTCAGCATTTCAAATCCCTTCAAACAAGATACAACTTTCTTCGAAAGAAAAAAGCCATTCATCTATTACTTTTACTTTCAAAGAAGAATCATAGTTACCACGCCAAGCTGGAAATGAATCCTTGATGTTACGAAGGTTTCAGTTTTGTGCCCTGTAGCTTAGAAAACATGATATGACTTTGTATGATCTTTTTTTTCAAACTGACTCAATGTTGAGATGAAACCAAGCCTCCCTTGATTTTGATCATTGATACGATGGTTTGGCTATTGGGTATACCAGTTGTTGACTCCAACATGTAAAAATCAAACATCCTTATTATTTGCATGATTACATGTATATTCCTGAGGAGCCATTGCATTAAACTGTTCTCACTAACGGTTTTTTCGTAATGTGTCAGTTCAGTGTGGCATCATTCGGGGAACATTGCCAGTATCATGTCGTGGCACAGCTCTAAGTCAGTTTACAAGACGAAAATGGGCCAAGCTTTATTCATAAGAAGTAGGACTGACACTAATCAGTGCAAATGTCTGAATAATTGATACACAATCAATATTCCTACTAATGGACTTTTAAGAACCATGCTAGAAAAAAATGTCACTGTGAAAACCTTCAAACAAATGAAAAATTTGAGGCACAAGGACAACAATTCTGAGGTAAAAAGAAGGTAAACTTCACACAGTGTTGACGAGACATTCAGTCTACAATTAGAGCAGTAGGAAATACTGGACGATTTTTCAGCCAATTCTGAAAAGTAATGTTGGACTTTTGTGAAACAGGATTTGCACGAGGATGTTCGTGTACTAGGAAAGCTGGCCATGTCTCTGAACTTCAACCACTGGTGAATCAAGAAAAATATTAACTTTGCACATTTAACTGGACTGAGGCAAATGCTGGTTCAAGGCTATCCACAGAATTTGAAAGGGCTTTGAATGCTCAGCAGACGCCTGTCGAAGTACTGCACATGGAACTAGGTAGGTATAGCAAAAAAATGTATCAAAAAGTAACAAGTACAGGCAGCTTTGATAAAGTTGAGTCTGTATTTTCAAAAGATTTACAGTCTACCATGTCCCAGAAAAGGACATGTGGTAAAGGATAAACTAACCATCTCTATCTTCATCTCTCGTGTCTCTGAAACCTGCGATTCATCATCCCATGTCCGACCAAGAAAAAAGGGGTGGAGGTTGACATTTCCTGTAGCGGCGGCATCCTTGTCAATTCTCCGGTCTCCCTCTTTTTTCTCATTTCTCTCTTCCCTCCCTCCGCTTTCCCCCAAGTCTGGCCCCAGCATTACTAATGATTCCCAGACAGGAAGCAGAGCTCGCATGAGGGAGTAAAGTGATTTTCCCTCCTTTGTCACTTTCTCCTCTATGTCACGACCTTTCATTGAAACTTTTGAGTTTAGAAAATCAATGACATACCCGTAGAACCACATCAACCAGACTTAACAAATATTTGATTCAAATGAAACAGATTTGAGCATTAACACCATGGTGATTTATGATTTCAGCAACTCAAATCATGTTGTAATGAAGGAAACAATATTAAGCAGAAACCAACTACCATCCCAGCCTCCACCCATCCACTACCTCCCCCCTCACGTCCAACTCTCCACAGGCTTGCGTCTGCCTCTGCAGAGCGTCTGTCAGCAATGAATCACTGGAAGGTATTTACAAGGCCAAAGGACATTTAAAACACTTGTGGCCCTTTTAACCCATCAGTGAACGAATGTGAGCTCCTCTCCCAGTTGGTTGCATAAACACATGTGCTCAGTCACAGGCGCATGTTGTGCTAAAATGTATGCTAAAATGTAAAAAATTATGATTTTATGAGCTCTTCCTTTGGTGATGGTGTCTGATGTATAGGAGGATTTTGTAAGTAAGAACATGTGCATCTGAAAATATGCAAAGACACAGCCAACAATCTCAGAGCGAAAACATTCTTGTAATAGGAGTTACGCCAAATCAGTTTTGTCTGGGAAACAGCCATCTATAATGCCTGCATGGGAGGTTTCTGACTTCAAGAATGCTCAATACACTCCCTTTGAAGACTACAATCAGTATATTTTCTAATACAGCAAAAATAAAAGCATGTCAGACCCATAAGTTGATATATTTTATTATACTTTATTATATTGAAAGATCATTTTAGGGTCTCTTCTGCATGTCTGTTCTATAGAGCCGTAGCATGAGGAAGCCACTAAGTGGTTAAACCACATTTCAGCTGTACCATGAGAAGAGCTGTCGGCCTGCCATCAACCTCAGTCCCATTATCAACAGTCTGCGCTGCACAGACGTGGACGAACTGCCCAACCTTCTCTCCCCTTTCTTCTCTTTCCATCTCCTCCTCCCATTTTAAGCTCTTTCCTTCCATCCCCGGCTTTCCTCCCATAGCTTATGGTATTCCTCTCTTTCTCTGTCTAACCCTTAAAAATTTGGCCAGAAAGACTGACATGTGGAACTTTCTGGTATTCCAGTGAGCAAAGGGGGGGGGGGGCCTTCATGGCTGATATCCATTCAATTCTATTGTTCTATTGCTCTTTTTGACCCAGAGACTTGAAGTCCAGATGGAAAAAAACAGACCCTGAGTGCAAATCTAGGCCTTGTCTCCTCCAAAGCTTCCGTTCACTCATTCCTGGTTCAAATGCTAAACATCTGCTCAGTTCAACTCAAAAATGTGAACTGGTGAAGTGCTCCTATTGCTCTAGGTGTATTTTAGTACAGTGTTTATGCTTCTTTTAGCCTCTATTCTATTCTAAATTCCACTTTTCATTCTATTTTTTTTACCTCAGTTTTTCCCTCGTTCAGTTTCACTCAAGTCCACTCAGTGCAATTCATTGCAGCTGAGCCTTATTAGGTTTTTTCCCTGCTGGCAAAAGGGATGTAATGAGTTAGCTGAGAGTTGTGCGGTGGCTTGCCGGGAAGCCTTCAGACCTCTCTTTGATAGAGGAAGCTGTACCATTAGAGGATTAATGGCACTGTGCATTGCCAGGTACACCTTTTTTTTCATCTCCTCTTCAAAGCGTCTCACTTTAAGTTGCCCCTAGCAATTTGGGTTGCTGTTCTGCTCCTGTGAAAACACAGCAGCACATGCCACGATGGGCAGGGCAGGTTCATATTGAGAAGACACAGAACTGCAGAGCAGACAGATAAGAGATTGGGTTTGAAATGGTCTGGTTGCAGTCTCAAATGAACTGCTAAAATGGAAAGTGTGAGAAGCACCAAAAACAACTTTTCCAGTTTAAGTCTTGACAAGCAGTAATGGGCTGAATCAACACAAATAAATCCTTATTGTTGTTTCAGCTTTCCCCCCACCATTTCATTGTAGACTACCCAAAAGCAACAGGGAGAGGGAAAAAAGTGAGAATAAGAGTGTAACAAAGCTAAACAAAAAGAGAAAGGGAACAAATTAATGCAACAAATCATAATCTTTTCTCCTGATGATAGCAAATAAAGACATAATGTAGAAGCAAACAACTTATGTGGAAAGAAAAGCTAAATTTTCTGCCTTTCCCTAACTCAGCCCCTTGTCTTTATGTAAGCATAACAATTGTGATTCACTTTTCACGTATAAATGTGGTAACTCGTGGGTCTAAATTGAGGAATGCAGTTCCATATGGGTTACATCCAAACAATCAGCAAACAAGTGTCCAAACACTCCACTTGGTCAAGTGCCGCAAAAAGCAACAGTTTGAAAAACTGCGACCTGAAATTGTAAACCGAGAAACTGCTGTAAAGGGACATGGCACTCGGTGGTGGATACTTTGGAGATTAACAGTGGGCCAGAAGAATAAGGTTTTTGGCAGAGGAGTGAGGTACCAGCATCAACAGCACCACCACACCCCCTTCCCTAGCCGCTGCTCTTTTCACTGAGCTGTATGCAGATTGGACTGGAAATGATTAAGGTCTCTCATCACAAAGCCAAGAGTGCTGTGGGAACAAGTCCTGGCAACATATCTGGAATATACACAACACACACACACAAAGGCTGCGGAAAGGGGTAGAAGCAACATAATGTATAAAGAAGTGAATCAAACATACTCAAATCCATTTTACCAAAAAGACGTGATAAGTGTAACGGTGAAAAACACAAGCAGTCGTTTCATAAAATAAAATAAAGTCATCAACAAATAATGTGACTTTAAAATCATGAACAATAAATTTTGTCATGCTTGCATTTATGCAGAAACCCAGGAAAAACTGGGCCACCCTTTCAACACCTCTCTCTCCTTTTAAAAATTATTCCAAAGTGAAACCTAACTCTTTATTCCTAACCTCACTTCATCCATTAACACCCCTACTTTTCTCCTCTCCCAGATTTAAAAAGAATAACCTACCTGTTCTCAGTAAAAGCACGGCAAAGACAGCAGAAGTGGGCGAGATGAGCTTGACTCCCAAAATCCAGTCGAGTGGGGGGATGAGACTGTGAAGTGGCTGCGAGGGCCTATGGGGTAATTTCACTCAGAGCGCATGCAGCCAAGATCAAGCAGGTGTGCTCTGTCACAACAAGGGGAGGAGAGAGAGAGGGTGAGAGAGGGAGAGAGACAGAGGAGAGAGAGGGGAGAGAGACAGAAGGAGGGAGGGGTCCGACCGCCGAGCTCCTCTCAGGACCGAAACAATTGGTGGAGAACTTCCCCCGTTCTCGCTGCGCGCTCCAAAAACAGCTGGAAATGGAGAAGGCAGGAAGAAAAAAAAACAGAGGAGAGAGGGCAGGGAAAGGGAGACAGGGAGAGGGAGCAACAAGAGAAAAGAAGAAACAGGGAAAGAGAAGAGAAAGAGGCAGAGTTGGAGTTTAAGGCAATAAGCAGTGAGTCGGCTGACAGCCACCCTCACTGTGACATCTGGTAATGATAGGTCCTTTGTGGAGCTTAGCTGAGAACCCTGCACACAAACTCTCTTTCTCCCTTTTTCACACTCTCTCTGTCCTTCGTCCTCTTTTAAACACTACACTGACTACCCCCTGGAAAAAAAACAAAAACACCATACACACATACACATATTTGCGCAGCTATCCTTGATAGGACTTTGTATTGACTTCCATTAATTGTGGACAGCCTGTCCCGAACCCTAACCCTAACAGTAACCAGGACCTCAAAAATGACATTTTGCCTCTTTAGGACTGGGCTTCAGTCCCCATGAGGACTATTGGTCCCAACAAGGTTGGTGTTCCGGAAAAGGTTCCAAAGAGGTAATAAAAACTCGTACACACACACACACACACACACACGCACGCACACACACACACGCACACACACACACACACACACACACACACACACACACACACACACACACACACACACACACACACACACACACACACACACACACACACAGTCTCGGTGTTGAATCTCCTCAGGATTGCCTTTGTCTTATGTGCATGGCACATCAACAAGCAGCCGTTACTGTAAACTTTCCCCGTCACTGCCAGCAACTTTTCACACATTGCAGTAGACAGAATAACTGTTAATAGATTTTTTTTTTCTTACTTAAAAATTAATTTTGGGAAGTGGAGGGGTGCGTAGTGAGGGAGCACATAAGGCGCCATGGGTAGGCATTGCACCCAAATGCCCCCCCTTGGCGAGGGGCCCGCCTATCACCAGAAAATTACTTGGACATTTGATAATTCTGCCAATTTTTGTCACTGAATCAGCCAACATTATGATAGAAAGTTTTGCAGGTATTTAGTCATCAACCAAAGTATTTTTGACAAATTAAAAATTCTACCTGAAGATGGCGGTACATGAAATGTCAGGAAATTACCAATGTTATTACAATTCATTCTCTTGGGACCATGAATTTGTCTACCCAATTTCATGGCAATTCATCCAGTAGTTGTCCACACATTTCACTTAAAACCACAAATGGCACTGTATGAATAGTCGAGGGATAAACAAATTGATGATACATCCTCTGGGAACCATGAACGTCTGTGAACATTTTTGTGCTAATCCATCAAGTAGATGTTGAGATATTTCACAGGATAAGTGAAAACTTTGAATTGCTGATGGTGCTACAGGAAAAGTCAGGGGATCACAAAAGTCCTTAGGGCACTACTTCCTGCATTGGCATTGGACTTAAATCTGGACCTTGTGCTAGCTGGTCTGGGCCTGCCAATGCTGTATCTAATCAGGGGAACGGTGGGGGTGGGGTGTGCTTCTGTTTTTTAACCCCAAGTGAACCAGGCCTCATCTTATCATTGTGACTGGAGGGCGTCATGGTGGTTTAGAGAGACTGTGTCATTCTGTTACAGGAGGGTTGCAAGTTTCAAGTTTGCAACTTCTGCATTAACTAATATCTCCACCAGCAGCCATGTGCTCAGTTGGTGAAGCAAGACTCATCCTCTATCTGTTTCCTTGTCGACATTTACTCTGGGTCATAAAACCAGCTATTGAAACTTGAATGGAAATGATGATCCATGGATAAAGCCTTTATATGAGTAATCGCCATTCTTGTGAAAGTGCACACTTTGTTTCTGCTTTGATACCTCTGACAAAGCCTGAAATTTTTATACAGTCAGCACTTATTGATTTTGGTCACAAACTGATGTTACTGAAGGTGCAGTTCCAAGTTAAGATGACGCATTTAGGTGACGTCTTTTTATATCATACGATCCAAAAAATATCTCACTTTTTGCAGCAAATTTGATTTTAAAAACCGGCCCTTGTGATTGTGCAACATTGTACTAATAGTTATATTACAGCAGGGATCTGTTGTTTGTAGTTCAGTGCATTAGAATGAAAGTCAATTTCCTTTTTAAATAAATGTAACCAGCAAAGGGAGGTTAAGCACCTTTCACACCTGCAGTAATTGAAGTCATTGCATCCTTTCAGGTTGTTTACAATCAAATCTCTGTTTCATTACTTCCCTTTTTGTGCCTTTATTGCACTCAAGATTTTGATCACCGCCTCGATCAAAAGGACAATCGCTGGATGACTTTTAGCATGGAAAAAAGAATGTCTACCTCCCTCAGCTGCTCTCTCCCTCTGCCTTCTCTTCGTCTCTTTTCGCTCTCTTTTCAAGACTAAAAAGGATCAGATAGCAGAAGAGCAGGTTTTGTCCTGTCTGGCTTTTCCTCTCTTAACCTGACTGTTTTTCCCTGCAGAAGGCAAAGGGCAGACCACACACGAGGAGGCCCCAAATGTGCTGAAAGGTCCATCTTGGTCTCAAGAAAACTGCTTTTTAAAGTTTCTGTACAAAATAATGACCTTAGCTAAAGTGCATTCTGTCACCTGGGGTCCAAGCTGTAATACTTAATAGACCTAAAGAAGCTTAAATCGAGTCCACAGAAAGAAGGAAAGACTATCATTGAAAGAGGTCAGAGGCCAGGAGGATTACATGATGATGTGAAGTATTGGATAAAGCCAGGTGTCCAACACAAAAGCTAAGATCATACCTGGCACAATTTTCAATAATGGGATTGAGAGAGGAGAAACACCCATCTGCATCCTTCAGTCTTGGGGCAGATGATGGAAAGCAGGCCCCCTTATACTGGAGTAAGAAAGCGGTTTTGACACGTGGCAGTTTTGGAGACATGGACGTGTTGTGGAGATCTAACCTGTGACCTTCTGGTTACTGGGTGGCCTCTGCAGAAGATTCTTTTAGGGAAACTCTGAATCCCGTAGTTGAAATTGATGTCTGACCTCCCTCAGGCAAACCAAAGCAGAATATCTTTATGGGGAATCAAAAGAGAGCCATATATTAATTAAACATATTAACTAAAGCTACCCTGCCACCTTTGTGTTTAGGTGTTAATATCCCACCTCAGAGACTAAAGAAGAAGAGACAGAAATTTCAAAGGACAGTAAAGGGTGCGATGGATCAAGAGGCGACAAGAAGCTTAGGGATCAAAACGAGTGAAATAAATCAAAGAGAAAGAGTAATAAGGGAGTGGGGTCAAAGAAATCTACTTTTTTAAAAGTCGGATTTCGGTTAGCCTTAAGTTTTGTGTGTGTGTCCAGAAGAGAGATTGAAAAAGTGGGGGAAGATGAGCAGAAGTTTGCAGATATTATTACCTGTACTTAAAAACAAAAAGGTTTCAAAGAGAGTTCAAAGGGTCCCTATCGAGCTGTGACCTCAGTATCTTTTCATTTTGCTACAAACCACAGAGGATTTGGCAAAAGCAGAGGGACAATTCAATGATTTAGATGTCGCCAGTTGTGATTTTGGGGACAGTTACAGGTCCTTAATCTTTGCACTTACCTTAAGGAAGCTATTGGCTTAATGTGTGCAGTTCATATCAGGAGGGTACTATTGGAAATATAGGTTTACAGGTAATTTCAATACAATTTACGAATACGATTTTAGAAACACTTTACTTTGGCAAAATATACGTTTTTGGTTATATTAGCAAGATGACAATTTATTAGTTTCTATGTGAAAAATTGACATATAGAGATAATTTTGGGACTTCTGTAGGTTGGTTTGCCTGTGCGGACATGTTCAGTAGCGGGACTAACCTGCACCTCATTGCCCCATCACTCAACATGCAAACACACACACACACACAATTTTCTAGAAAGAGCTGTAGGCTATATATACGCTCTGTTTCCCCTCTATATACCTACTGGTCTCTGTATTGCCTGGCACTCCGCCTACCATTGATTAAAACTTTTTTCCCTGTAAAAAGAATCTAGAAGTCTAGAATGTTTTCCCCCATTTCTCTCTATTAAATCTCACATTTCCCAAGCCAAACCTAAACTACGAGACCACTCAAAACACGACCTGCTGCCATTCTCACACACTCTGTCTCTGCTGCGTAATACAAATGATTGGGCAGAAACCAAGTCATTTTAGGCCCATTAAAGTAATTCAGTGATGCCCTAAAGTGAAATGATGTATGATAACATTAATGAAAAAAAAACATGTCAAAAAGCTATTTTGGGTTACATCTTTAGGTCTCGACAGGTTTGATAGATAGAATCAAGATGATGGGTGTGGTTCAGATAAGAGACTTAGCCTCGGGGGATGTCTAGATGAAAAACTTTTTGAAACACCTTGCCCTTTTTTAGTATTTAATTTCCACGCATGCATTAGAATGAAAGTCATTTTCCAAGTATAACAGAAGTTTGACAGCAGTTGTAGTTTGACTTTGATAGAGATCTTTCCAATTTCACAGAAAATTTTGAAATAATGTTGAGTTTACTGAGTATAATCCTACTGCAGTGGCTTTTCCTAGGACTTTGACAGATCGGGAGGATTACACACACACTCAGCTCGGGAACTCAATACTTCCAAAGTGCTGGCCTCTGTGCAGCCTTAATGCCTTGCTCAAGAGTACTTTGATGGCAGCTGCCGGGTGAATGGAAGGCTAGTCAAACACATGTTGTTTTTAGATTGTATCAGATGCTGGTCGTCTCCAACTCTTGGCATTCACATCAGAAAACTAGCTCTTTGTGTATATTATTGTGCTACATGACAGCCGTGCAACCCGCAGAGTCACCAACTCTGGGAAAAAAATCCTCATCATGTTCTCATATACAGTGAATGACCCAGCGTGTCGTTTTTGGTCAGCTAGACAGTTAACTCCACTTTGCCGTAACGAGCTAAAATGATGTTTCATTTACAGAGTTGGCACAACAGAAGCCTTGATGTGGCTTGAGTTACCAGTGGAGGGGGATGTGAGGGACTCTGAATTGCTGCATGTGTGAAACTTTAAAACCATATGGTACATACTGGAGTCCCCACTCTTACCAAGTTTGGTTCAGTTAGTTGCATTTTTCTGAAAAATGCCACAAAATTTGCATTTAGCATGATTATTTATATTCATTCCCAGTCAAATATTTAATGGACATACCTGCACAAACACCTAATGCTTTATATGTTTTATAGTAAACCTGCACACTGGTAACACTGCTCTACAAAGAGAGTTTTGGTTTTCTGTCATATGCTTGTCATTCTCAGTGTCAAACCAACAGAAGCCTTTAAAGTGAGCGGGAGAGAGCGGGATTGTCGGGATCCCACCCCAGACTCTAAGTAATTTAGCAGCAGTGAGGTGGAGGAGCTCTGTCATCCCCATCTCTGAGTGGAGTATCTCAGCCGTGATGGACAAAACAGACCCTCTACACACATGCATGCTCACGCACGCACACACACACACACACACACACACACACACACACACACACACACACACACACACACACACACACACACACACACACACACACACACACACACACACACACACACACACACACACAAACACAAACAGCTTGGACAGCTTTAATGGGTATTTTTCATGTTTGAGGTGAGATGAGTACCATGCTGCCAGTTTGATTGGCCATTACTGCAAAATAAAAAACAGTAACTC
This sequence comes from Xiphias gladius, assembly GCF_016859285.1. Lineage (NCBI taxonomy): Eukaryota > Metazoa > Chordata > Actinopteri > Istiophoriformes > Xiphiidae > Xiphias > Xiphias gladius. The sequence goes on from NC_053401.1 coordinate 7,441,968, forward strand.
GGCCATTAGTGGCATAGTAAAAAATTTTTAACTGGTCTAAGAGTCTAAGTACTAAAGGCCATGCTGTTCCCTTTTGCAGCCATTTATCATCTAATACTTGACCCTTAGTCCGACACTGCAGTAAAATGGACACAAACATGGAGGCTGAATACACAGTAGAGGAATAG